>NC_060138.1:204680437-205880437 GCF_021461385.2 Schistocerca piceifrons | reverse complement strand
GCACCACGAGAGTGCGCGGAGCTCTGCAGATTGCCCGAGTCGCTACCCTCACCTCGCTGCTGCATGTCGCACAGAGCCGAAGGAAATAAACGTGGTGGTATTGCTACACAGGGACAAACTGCAGGAAACGATGCCTGAGACGATAAGAATCTAAAACGTTCATTTGAACAATTAGCCAGAAATGTTTTCCAACGGAGGTACACCCACTTGAAGGCAGAGATAAAAGGTCTATGACATTTAGTTAGCTAGTTTCGTGTTCCATCGATAATTTCCACGATAAATCGTGATGCTGTGAAACGAGTCATTTTGCATTCACTTCACAAAGTTAATTTGTAAATATGGCTACACTGGCTAACATATCTTTATATGAAGATGGTTTCTGTTATTTCGGAACAGATACCATAGGTGACCATGCAGCTCGTTAGAATGAAATAACAACGAAATGAATACCGCTAGCTGCATACAGGCGTTGATATAAGTCAACAGAGACATTGGAAAATGTGTGCCCCTACCGGAACTCGAACCCGGCATCTCCTGCTTACATAGAAGATGCTCTATCCATCTGAGCCACCGAGGACACAGAGGATAGCGCGACTGCAGGGAATTATCTCTGGCACGCCTCCCGTGAGACTCACATTCGCAACTTATTTTCCTGCACTATGGTTCAAAATGGCTCTGAGCACTATGGGACTTAAGTTCTGAGGTCATCAGTCCCATAGAACTTACAACTACTTAAACCTAAGTAATCTAAGGACATCACAAACATCCATGCCCGAGGCAGGATTCGAATCTGCGACCGTAGCGGTCACGCGGTTCCAGACTGTAAAGCCTAGAACCGCTCGGCTAATCCAGCCGGCGTCCCGCACTATATTCATAGTGCCCGTGCCCATCACACTCATTACTAGCTGCATTACTGCCGATTCCCGTAAGAGTTCCTGCATTGTTTGTGCATCCGCATAGAAGAAGATCCTCAAATGGCCGTTGAGCCTTATATATATATATATATATATATATATATATATATATATACTCCTGGAAATGGAAAAAAGAACACATTGACACCGGTGTGTCAGACCCACCATACTTGCTCTGGACACTGCGAGAGGGCTGTACAAGCAATGATCACACGCACGGCACAGCAGACACACCAGGAACCGCGGTGTTGGCCGTCGAATGGCGCTAGCTGCGCAGCATTTGTGCACCGCCGCCGTCAGTGTCAGCCAGTTTGCCGTGGCATACGGAGCTCCATCGCAGTCTTTAACACTGGTAGCATGCCGCGACAGCGTGGACGTGAACCGTATGTGCAGTTGACGGACTTTGAGCGAGGGCGTATAGTGGGCATGCGGGAGGCCGGGTGGACGTACCGCCGAATTGCTCAACACGTGGGGCGTGAGGTCTCCACAGTACATCGATGTTGTCGCCAGTGGTCGGCGGAAGGTGCACGTGCCCGTCGACCTGGGACCGGACCGCAGCGACGCACGGATGCACGCCAAGACCGTAGGATCCTTCGCAGTGCCGTAAGGGATCGCACCGCCACTTCCCAGCAAATTAGGGACACTGCTGCTCCTGGGGTATCGGCGAGGACCATTCGCAACCGTCTCCATGAAGCTGGGCTACGGTCCCGCACACCGTTAGGCCGTCTTCCGCTCACGCCCCAACATCGTGCAGCCCGCCTCCAGTGGTGTCGCGACAGGCGTGAATGGAGGGACGAATGGAGACGTGTCGTCTTCAGCGATGAGAGTCGCTTCTGCCTTGGTGCCAATGATGGTCGTATGCGTGTTTGGCGCCGTGCAGGTGAGCGCCACAATCAGGACTGCATACGACCGAGGCACACAGGGCCAACACCCGGCATCATGGTGTGGGGAGCGATCTCCTACACTGGCCGTACACCACTGGTGATCGTCGAGGGGCACTGAATAGTGCACGGTACATCTAAACCGTCATCGAACCCATCGTTCTACCATTCCTAGACCGGCAAGGGAACTTGCTGTTCCAACAGGACAATGCACGTCCGCATGTATCCCGTGCCACCCAACGTGCTCTGGAAGGTGTAAGTCAACTACCCTGGCCAGCAAGATCTCCGGATCTGTCCCCCATTGAGCATGTTTGGGACTGGATGAAGCGTCGTCTCACGCGGTCTGCACGTCCAACACGAACGCTGGTCCAACTGAGGCGCCAGGTGGAAATGGCATGGCAAGCCGTTCCACAGGACTGCATCCAGCATCTCTACGATCGTCTCCATGGGAGAATAGCAGCCTGCATTGCTGCGAAAGGTGGATATACACTGTACTAGTGCCGACATTGTGCATGCTCTGTTGCCTGTGTCTATGTTCCTGTGGTTCTGTCAGTGTGATCATGTGATGTATCTGACCCCAGGAATGTGTCAATAAAGTTTCCCCTTCCTGGGACAATGAATTCACGGTGTTCTTATTTCAATTTCCAGGAGTGTATATATATGAAGATGGTATCTGTTCTTTCGGACACAGTGCCCGAACTGTTACGGGAATCGGCAGTACAGCCGCGAGTAATAAATATGATGGGCAGGGACACTATGAATATAGTGCGGGACAATAAGTTGCGAATGTGGGTCTCATTGGAGGCGTGCCAGAGATAAGTTCCTGCAGTCCCACTATCCTCTGTGTCCTGGATGGCTCAGCTGGATAGAGCGTCTGCCACGTAAGCAGGAGATGCCGGGTTCGATCCCAGTCGGGGCACACATTTTCAACTGTCACCGTTGACTTACATGAATCCGTGTATGCAGTTAGGGGTATTCATTTCATTGTAGTTTCATGCTAACATATCTGACGAGACCTGGGTTCATGTCCTGGCCTTGGCAAAAACTTTAATTCATTACTCCAGCTTCCGTCCTTATCGAAGATAAAGTTGAGACTCAATATAGGAGGGTGGTTTGAAAAGTTCTCGGAACAGAATAGAAAAAAAGTACTTACATCATTGAAACTTTTTTATTTTTCAATGTCATCTTCTTATAGATTAATGCGCTTCGTCCAACGATGTTCCAGTGCCTTGATCCCACCTCGAAAATGAGTTACCTCCAGGCCTGCAAAATAGTAGTCAACCCTGGCTATCATTCTTCGTTTGAAAAGAATCTTCGTCCACCAAGAAAAATTTTCAGTTTTCAGAAGAGATGGGAAGTCTGACGGAGCCATATCAGGAGAATAAAGCGAATGTGGCAACGATTCATACCTTAGTTCGTGTAATTTTGCCATGGCGACGGCACGTGTGCGTGCGCACATTGTCTTGATGGAACATGACTTTCTTCCTTGCTAAATCTGGCCCTTTTTCGCGTATCTTTTGTTGCAATTTGTCCGTGAGGTTAGCATAGTATTCTCCAGTAATTGTTCCCCCAGTGGGGAAATAATCTACAAACAGAATACCCTTTCAAATAACCTCCGGGAATTCAGCCAGGTAACACTTTCAGCGACTGCCGATATTTCGGCGGGAGAACACCCCGCCATTTTCAAGGCAAATTGCAGCGGACAGGCGACGTTTCCATGTATGTCGCCCGTCCGCTGCAGTTTGCCTTGAAAATGGCGGGATGTTCTCACGCCGAAGTATCGGCAGTCGCTGAAAGTGTTACCTGGCTGAATTCCCGGAGGTTATTTGGAAGTTGTATTCGCCAGGAGAAACTCAGGTCTCAGAATCCCCTTTGCATCCCAGAACACTGATGCCATGACCTTACCCACCGAAGCAACTCTCTTTGCTTGTTTTGGTGGCGGAGAATATCAGCATGTTTCCACTGTTTTGACTGCTGTTTTGTCTCTGGGGTATAGTAGTGCACCCAAGTTTCATCTGTGGTCACAAACCGATGCAAAAAATCTTGTTCGTTTCTCCTAAAACGGGCCAAACACTGTTCCAGTATGCCCACTCTCAGGTGTTTTTGAACCAGCGTCAAGAGTCGCGGCACCTGTCTCGCAGATAATTTTTTCATTTCTAATTCCTCAGTTAAAATGTGATATACCCTTTCAGATGACATCTGGCAAGCGTGAGCAATTTCACGAACTTTCAATTGGCTATCCTCCATGACCATTTTGTAATGATTTCTGGAGTAGTGACACATCTTTGCCGACCATTGCGCGGATCATCATCCAAGCTCTCCCGACCAAATTTAAATTCATTTTTCCTTTGGGCAACAGTTGAATATGAAGGAGCAGAGTTGCCCAATGTATTCTGGAAATCGGTATGAATGTCCTTTGCTTTCATACCTTTCTTCACGAAAAACTTAATCACTGCTCGAATCTCGTTTTCTTTCGATCTTCGCAAATCATTACGCGGGAACAACAATAGAGCCACGTAACCGCCACAGCCCCCTCCCAAGAGGACTGACGTGGTACGTGTTTACAGTTAACAGTACGATTAATATCACGAGAACAACTCCTTGCGCGAGAGCTGACCTCTCTTGGTGATTCCGAGAACTTTTCAAACCACCTCTCGTAAGTAGGTTTCCATGACTGAATGTGTTATGAGCATAGTGAGCAACACGTTTTAACTGATGCGCCCAAGTGATAAAGAACAGTAGCACTTTTGTTACAGTCTAATAAAAATAATGCATTAGCGCTGTTAATTGGGACGGGAGTCCGCACTCTTTGGTTCAGTAATTATTTACTAAGTGAAGCGTTCAAAGTTACAACAACTGAATGAGCCAAGCTCACTTAAAGGTCCAGTGTCAGGAGACAGCAATTGAATTTTTGAATTTTATTATATTTATGGTACTGAAAGTTCAGAACTCAAATATTAATCAGCTGCAGCAGTACGTTGCAACTCTCAAAATTTTTCGAAAATATCTACTTTGAAATTTTCTATAGACTTTCAGCTCGCCAAAATCAAGGTGCCTCTCACGATCGGCCGTGTGGCTTACTTGATAGCGCTGGAAAATGGTAATTGGGTAATCAATGAAAAACATGGTTCAAATGGCTCTGAGCACTATGGGACTTAACATCTGTGGTCATCAGTCCCACAGAACTTAGAACTACTTACACCTAACTAACCTAAGGACATCACACACATCCATGCAGGTACTCAATGAATTACCGCTTCGAAACTCGCCATGATCTTTTTTTTCGTTCAGTTCGGATACATTCATCATTTAAATATGAAATTCGTCAATATATGCTAATTAACACACACCAAATCATTATTTTTTATGAAAGTGCACATCTTATTGTTTCTAATTATATACAGGGTGTAAATTTTAAGTTGACAAACCAGAATAACTCGAAAAATAAGCTTCACACGAAAAAATGTGTAGAATCCAAAGTTGATTATTTTCGAGGGGGACATCTGCTGGTGCTAAAATTAGCCCGCCACCCCAGCCCCCGAGGGGGTGGGGCGGGAGGCAACTTTAAAATTTCAAATTGGAACCGCCATTTTTTATTGCAGAATCAGATTCTACATAAAAAGCTAGGTACATTTTGTCTTAAACATTTGTTTTGATTCTTGGTAGTTGGCGCTGTTATTCAAGAAAATTCATGTTCCCATTTTTGCGTGGAAAATGGTTATGGATAAATAAAAAGATGCTTATTTACTTCGTAAATTTTGATTCGCTAAAATTAAAACTCTCTCTCTCTCCCCATAGGGTGGGATTTGAGAGAGAGAAATTAGAGTTTTACAAATGTTGACCCAAATATTAATTTTTCCCGCAGATTCGGATAAGCCAACACTTGTAAAACTCTAATTCCTCTCTCTCAAAGCCCACCCCATGGGGAGAGAGGGAGAGTTTTAGTCGCTAGACTGTCCCTTTTTGTTCAAACAGCCACTGGAACTGTGAACGTCATTTATGCCACTAAAAATATCGAAAAGTTAACCACACTGACACCACCATTCCACCGAACTGAATATAACTGTGCCAACCGAGAAATGCCAGACCGCAGCACTACTGTACCAAGTGCTTCCGAGAAGGACCGAGCAGAGCCCCGACAGGCCGCAAGCACCCTGCAAATCGGGCTTGCTTGTGGTTTGGATCGGCGTGGGCAGCGCTGGTCTAAAACAAAGTCCAGGTTGTGGGCAGATTTAGTTCAATTTCCAATTCATGACAATCGTATCTACAATAATTCTTGACATTTGTCAATAATTAATAATGAGTATTAGCGTTTCCGGGCCAACATCTCCAGCCCTTTCCCAAAGTTGGGTAGCGAACACTCGTTCTTCCGGCCGCGGTGGCCGTGCGGCTCTGGCGCTGCAGTCCGGAACCGCGGGACTTCTACGGTCACAGGTTCGAATCCTGCCTCGGGCATGGGTGTGTGTGATGTCCTTAGGTTAGTTAGGTTTAAGTAGTTCTAAGTTCTAGGGGACTTATGACCTAAGATGTTGAGTCCCATAGTGCTCAGAGCCATTTGAACCATTTTTTTTACAATTTGAAACGAGACTTGTCTGACCAGGCAACATGATTCCTGTCATCAAAGAGTCCAATGTCGGTATTGATGGGCCTATGCGAGGCGTAAGGCTTTTTGTCGTGCTATCATGAAGCGTACACGAGCTCCGAAAGCCCATATCGATGATGTTTCGTTGAATCGCTGGCACGCTGACACTTGTCGAAGGCCCAGCATTGAAATCTGCAGCAATTTGTGGAAGGATTGCACCTCTGTCACGTTGAACTATTCTCTTCAGTCGTCGTTGGTCCCGTTCTTGCAGGACCCTTTTCCGGCCACAGCGATGTCGGAGATGTGATGTTTTACTGGATTCCTGATATTCACGGTACACTCGTCAAATGGTCGTACTGGAATACCCCCACTTCATCGTTACCTCGGAAATGCTGCGACACATCGCTCGTGCGCTGGTTGTAGCACCACGTTCAAACTCACTTAATCTTGATAACCTGCCATTGTAGCAGCAGAAACCGATCTGACAACTGCACCAGACACTTGTTGTCTTGTATAAGAGTTGTCGACCGCAGCGGCGTATTCTTCCTATTTACGTATCTCTGATTTGAATCCGCATGCATATACCAGTTTCTTTGGCGCTTCAGTGTGGAATTATATCACAGCCTACGAAAAACAGTCACGAAACCATACAGGACAAAAAAAATGCGACCTTCTGACAGGTGAAGTGATGCTAGCGGTTAGTAAGTAGTAGCAGAAGAATGGCACGATATAAACTGAGAACTTGATGTTTTTAATTCTGCTAATTCCACATTTTCCGCCATTAAATGTGGCGGCGATTTTTCCAACACAAACAGGACTATTTATTTAAAGCAACATCCCGTGTCCTGTTAATATCAACATATAATAAGAAAATATCAGTCCACTGTAACATACACGGTTCGCAGCCCAGAGTCGTAATCTTATACTCAAAAACCCTGTAAGACGAGAAATGAATTGTAACTTGAGGTGTCTAAGCACAAAAGCATCCGATAACGAGTATATCCGCGTGCTTGGCACGTAACGTCTGATGCTTTGCGCCCATTGTAGTTCGTTTCGCGAGTTTCCTTCCGAATTTCGGATTTACTTTAATACATTAGAAACTAGGCACTGTTTTTACATTCTTGGAGATTAGCTGCTACTTCTCCTTATAAACTCCCTTTTATCGTCTTTCTTGCTTCTTTGTCTTGAATGCACCTATCATGTTTATCTGTTCTGGTTCCCAGGCAGAAAAATGTACATAACCTTCAAGGTTTTAGTCCCAGTTTCAACATTCAGTCCCCCAGTGTGTCCAACCGTGACACTTCCCTCTTCTTTACGTGCGTATCTACAGCTACAGCTAGTACATGTTCCATTACATTTAGCACAACCTGCAATCCCAGTATCGGCTACCACTGAAGCATCGCCTGTGAATCGTATTGCGCTTATTTTCTGTTCTTGATAAACAATAACGTATTCCAAATCGAGCTGACGCTGCTACAATTTATAACGCCACAATACGACCTCATTTGCATTGTGAATGTGCTACTCCACTACACATATGCAATACACAATCGTTTCGCAGTGTGTTTATATAGGCCAGCCACATTGTGACGCTGCAGGGCTGAAGTTGCATAAAAACTGTGGCACTTCCGTGACTCATTATCTTGGATTCTCGTTGTATCTGCTGTGAGTAAGGCGTCTCCAAATTATTTCTGATAAAATTTTCCGAATAGCTTACGTTAAGACAAGATGTAAGTTATGTAATGGATATATCGCACTGCGACCAAACGGATTAGGACTGAAACCTATAAAATCACAAGTAGAGAGAAGATAGCTGACCAAAGAATCAGTAGAGGAACAAAACGCTGACACGAAAACCTCCAGATTTCAAACACTCAGATGCGTACCAAACGTCCAGGAGAGCGTGCTTTAACGATAGGTAATAAGTAAACCTGATGTACGGTGCCAAGGAAAAGCATAACTAGGAGCGTCTGTCGGGTAGAGCTACCGTGGGGACGTCATCAGAGTGTTACTTTGCTAGACCAGGGGCCCCGGGCTCCAGTCCTGGTCATACCAGTTTTTGTACTGTAGTACGCGTGATACTGTTATATGAGACAACATGTTCCTGACATTTAAAAGGACTGTTCATAATTTATAGCAATGTTCTATTGGCAGTCCGATTTCGCTTCGGTTATTTCAAATGGCTCTGAGCACTATGGGACTTAACAGCTGTAGTCATCAGTCCCCTAGAACTTAGAACTACTTAAACCTAACTAACGTAAGGACATCACACACATCTATGCCCGAGGCAGGATTCGAACCTGCGACCGTAGCAGTCGCGCGGTTCCGGACTGCGCGCCTAGAACCGCGAGACCACCGCGGCCGGCTTCGGTTATTTGAAAGCAGCAAAGACGTAGAGTAAATTTGTAGTTTCACAGAATGAAAATAAACTGTCAGAACAGATGAATAATAAAACAATTGTGTCACACTTGCCGAACTGTTAATACTAATAATAACCACAACAACAATAATAATAATAATAAGAAGAAGAAGAAGATCAGGTATATTAGTATTACTAATAATACTTCGAGACGTGTGATACAGTTCTTTCTTATTCATCTGTTCCAATTGTTTATGCTTATTCTGTGAAGCTGCATATATACTCTAGATGATTGCTACTTTCAAATAAACGAGGAATAACCGAACTGCCATGAGAACTTTCTTATAAACTGTGAACAGTTCCTTTTAGATGCCAGAAACGTGTTGACCCATATAACACTATCAAACGTACAACATCCAAAAGCTAGCATGACCAGGACTCGAACCCGGAACCTTACGACAAATTAACGCTCTGCCTACGGGGCAGCTCTCTAACACAGAGGCTCACAGTTACGCTTTTCCTGTGCTCCGTGAGTAAGATGTTACATTTACTTACCGTTTACGCATTTTCTCCTGGACGACAGCACATAGCACAAACTATGTCGGAGTTTTGGTTGATATTCTGTCGATATACAGTGTTTCGTACCCATCTGACGGTCTGACACCTGGAGGTTTGGGTGTTAGAATGTCAGAAATGTTCCTCCCCATCCAACAACAGTGGGTGGACTGTGTGCGGCTAGCAACAGCGGTTAATACCGTATCTCCAAACGCACTCGCAAAGGTGTGGGACGGATATGACTGTCGTCTAGCTGTTTGTCGTGTTTTCGATGAGTGGCACACTAAACATTTGTGACAGGTAAACGAAAATTTTGATCATAAATGTAGTTGTAAAAACCCGCTAAGGTTCAATAAAACTTGTATCTGCACTGCAGAACGTTATTAAAGAATCACTTTCTCGAAACCCAGTAATTGTCTCCAATTTGGACCTTATGAGTTTCATATTTACTGGAACATTGCTCTATGAAAACAGTTATCTCAATAATACCAATAAAATTAGCTAAAATCAGTCTTAAACGCATAACTATTTTGTTTACTGTGGTGACCCGTTTCGATCTACTGTACTTAGATCATCTTCAGACATTGTACTCGATGATGATGACTGGAACTGGGCTGGCTGAGTAGCCTGCTCTAGAGAGCTCGTCGATAAGTAGAACAGATCGAAACCAGTCACCAGTTTAAAACCGAGCGAGGTGGCGCAATGGTTAGACACTGGATTCGCATTCGGGAGGACGACGGTTCAGTCCCGCGTCCGGCCATCCTGATTTGGGTTTTCCGTGATTTCCCTAAATCGCTCCAGGCAAATGCCAGGAGGGTTCCTTTCAAAGGGCACGGCCGACTTCCTTCCCCGTCCTTCCCTAATCCGATGAGATCGATGACCTCGCTGTCTGGTCTCCTTCCCCAAAACAACCAACCAACCAGTTTAAATAAAATATTTATGCGATCAAGACTGTTTTTAGCAAATTTTATTGGCATACCTGTAAGTTTCAAATATGGGGTACATGTGCCTCCGACCTTGCCCTGTAATCGTGCAAAAGCGTGGCACTGCGACATCATCATTTGACTCAGGACGCTTCAAACAACAAGGCGTCGACACATGTGAAGAAAAGGCCTATGCTCAGAAGCTGATGTTGCGTGTTAGGTGGGCGAATGATGTCACATTGGCACCAAGTTACACCACAATTCTAGTCAGAGCTACCGTGAAGGTATCCCGCGATGGGGAGGTTGTTACTCGCCCTCTTTCCCACATTTCACCCCTTCTTTAACGCCTCTGCAGTGGATGTCAGAACCGCGATGCTCATAGTTGGAATAACGCGTTTTACTTTTTGGTGATCAAGGAAAACATTCCAGACACATTGCCCCACAGAACGATATGAAATAGGCCTACGGGAGGCATAAAAGGCGTCGCTGAAACCAATGAAACAAGGACGATTGGGTTTAACGTCCTGTCGATATAGAGATCATTACAGACGAAGCACAAGCTCGGATTGTGTCAAGGATTGGGAAGGAAATCAGTCGTGCCCTTTCAAAGGAACCATCCCGACATTTGCCAGGAGTGATTGAGGGAAATCACGGAAAACCTAAATCTGATCTGGATTGCCGGACGTGGGTTCGAACCGTCGTCCTCCAGAATGCGAGTCCAGTGTGCTAATCACAACGCCACCCCGTTCGGTGTTGTCATTGAAGCCACCCCTTCGTTGGGCATTGACCCACACACTTTGTGGTCTAAACCGATAGTTCGATGAGCAAGGGGACCACGTTCTCGACAACCTTTGAAGTTGACAACACTCGGACGATTAAACTCTTCTCTAAGGACATTTTAGCCCATAAACCCAATTCAATGTAATGGCAGTGCGAACACAATTTTTCCTCTGGTGTACAATTTGGGACAACTAGGGACCATTCAAAACCATTCTCAAAATTTGAGCGCAATCCGAAGCAACAAAGGGTACTTATGCTTTTTCAGCCCTCATGTTTTGTGTCCCCCTGTGGCGTTGTCACAGGGAGGTACGACGTTGACTCATGCGTGAATAAGACAGCAGAGTGTCTCTCTAAGACCACTCAGTTCGGCAACAACCTCACTGCCATGCGGCCACATTTGTTGAGGACCTTAAAAAATGTACCAGTACAGACAAAAGCCGCGACGAGAGTCCTAGGCGCCTGCAGGTAGGCTACCATGCTGCCACTGCGACTGCTAGTCGGGCATCTGGAATCTGAGGAGTCTTGAAGATGATGTTTGGTTTGTGGGGCGCTCATCTGCACGTTCATCAGCGCCTGTACAAAGTTCCAATTGGTTATCAGGTTATCACTGTTAGCATTCAACCGCGATTCTTATACACATATTTTAACAACGCGTTTCAAGAGACAATTCTCTCATCATCAGGTTGTAAAGTCTATGTCATGAAATTAAACGGACTAAAAAGACAAAATACCATCACAAACAGTTGGGAAGTCCATATAGTAAAACAGAATTAAAAGTATATTGGACTGTGGGTCCTCGGCTTACATTGAAGTTGTTGACACAAGTCGATGGCCGTCCCAAAGCTACCAAGTATGCTGTCGCACTGTGCCGGCTGGGGAGCTGCCTAGGGGTTGTGGCGTGGTTACAGCCGTGTGCTTGACTGTAACGCTATGCTATTGGGCGCCTTATTTCCTTATTGCATTGGTCTGCCATCGTTAGCCTCTAGCAACTCCGTCAGTAACATGCTACCAACTTAAAGTCGCATACCTACCTTAAAATAATTCTAAAAACCCGCTAAAAAATCTCATTTCTTTAAAATTATCTTGTGCATTTAGAATATTGCTTTGTTTCTTTTCATGGATAGCTATCTAGAATTCCTCTAGTAAATCAAGTTTCCTCCCTTTCTTTTCTACATGCAATATTTCCACGTTATCTTCTATGCTATTAAGGGGATGACCTGTTTCATATATATGGTTCGCAACAGCTGATTTGTCATAATTTCCTAACCTGAACGCATCTTTATGTTCTTTATACCGGATCGCGAATGATCTTCCTGTCTGCCCAATATATTTTGCATCACAAGTTCTGCACTGAATCTTATAAACTCCCGATCTTTCAAACTTATTTCTCTTCTCGCCAATGTCATGCTTAAGGCTATACCTCACTAGGTAAAAAAAAAAAAAAAAAAATAAAAAAAATAAAAAGTTCCAATTTTTACACAATCCAATCTAGTCTCTGTCACGAATTATGATCATGATGAAATAATGAGGACAACACAAACACCCAGTTCCCAGATAGAGAATATCCGCAACCCAGCCGGGAATCGTATCCGGGAGCCCGTGATCCATAGATAGCAACGCTAGCCAGTAGACCACGAACTGCAGACAGAGTCTTGATAACGTTGCCTGTCTGCAAGCACCCAGGACTTCATCATAGGTGGTTCTCTGTCTAGGTTCATTTTTAAAATGCTCGACAAAGGCAGATGAATGTTACCGAGGATGTTGCCAAACTGGTGGATGGGGGTCTTACAAAGACCATTCGCCATTTATCCACCCTTGTGTCAAATGTCGCACCACTTCGTGATCACGCCTCAGGAGGCGCTAAACAAGACAACTGGAAACAGCCTTTGCTGCTTCGGGTCTCGCTCAATTTTCGTCGAATGGTTTTCAACAGTTCCTTGTGGTTCCACACTGTACATCAGAGCAAAAATTGCAGCCACACTGTATTTCAAAGGGGTGTGACCATGTTCAGTGGGGTTGCTTGCCCACGATGTCCTTAGAAAAGAATCGAATAATCGGAGAGGTGTCAAAAGTGTAAAAGATTGTTAAGAACGTCATCTTGTTGCTCACTGCACTGTGCACTGTCTTTTTTGACCGTGTAGTGTGTGGGAATCAATGCCCCAAAGGAAGGCGTGGTTTCACTGACGCCTCTTATGCTACCCGATGAGGTATTTTCGTGACGATATTGAGCGGCAGTGTGTCTGAAATGTTTTCCTCAGCCACCGATAAGAAAACCGTATGATTTGCACGCGGATATCTTGGTTCTGAGCTCCGTCGCATAGGCATCAAAAGAAGGGTTAAGTGTTCAAAGAGCACTTGTAACGACCTTCCTATCGCGTGACATGTCCACAGGGGCCTTGGGGCATGATTGTGGCGAAATCTGGTGCGAATGAAACATTATTATCCAGTCTTACACTTCATATGACCTTCTGAGCTCTGGCCTTTTCCCTACATGTGTCGACACCTTACTGCTCGAAATATCATCGAGCCCGATGGTTACGTCACAGGGCGACACACTTTTACAACATTACAGAGGAAGTTTGTTGGCAACTTTGAGCTAAATTTCAAACATACGAGTCGCAAAGACAGATAATTATGGGGTTTCGAAAAATTTGTCATTTAATTGTTTTGCATAGTGCATTATGGATGTGTAACACTGCAGTTGTGATGAATGAAAGCTTTCGGAATTAAGTGGAACCAGACGCCTTTCCTGACGAATGAATTATTATTTTATTATGATCGATTTCACGTCCCCCTGCCGGCCTTTGTGACCGAGCGGTTCTAGACGCTTCAGTCCGGAACCGCGCTGCTGCTACGGTCGCAGGTTCGAATCCTGCCTCGGACATGGATGTGTGTGATGTCCTTAGGTTAGTTAGGTTTAAGTAGTTCGAAGTCTAGGGGACTGATGACCTCAGAAGTTAAGTCCCTTAGTGTTTAGAGCCATTTGAAGTCCTCTAGCGGCTCATCATCAGATGGTACACAGTTTTTAGTGATTGTTTGTATAGTTGTGGGGGTCGTCGTGTAGAGTGCTGGTTAATCAACATAACTGGAAAACATAAACTATATTTTTCAAAGTGACCTGTGTACCAGTGTTACACCCACGGATATTAATAACTCTATGCAATGATCCCCAACGCCCTTCAAACAATCACTAAAAACTATGTACTGTCTGTTCATGACTCAGTATATGAACTGAAATCAGTCTAGCAAAATAAAAACTGATCCATTACAAAAGGCAACGGGTTGCTGTTATTCCTGACAATCCTTACTGTAAGGCTGATTGTGTGTATTCTAAAACTTCTATAAGCATGTTCTCAAATCTGATGATTGTTTCGAAAATAAAAATTTTGTAGCCTTATGTGTAAGTTAAAATGTACCACAAGAGTCTGTTTTCATTACGAATCTTGTGAAACGGGTAAACCTTTGTGAAATATCTTGTGCTGAAGAAGGAATGATGATGATGATGATGATGATGACGGTGTCGGTAGTGATGTAGAGCGAGTTCGTTTCCACGGATCATTTCCAGCCCAGGAAACTCTGTGAGATGTCCCGCAGATAGCGGGTAATTTGAAACGCCACACGCCTGTAAAAGCGCGTTATCTGACGCTACAAGAGCGCAGCGAACAGTCCAGAAAGCGTCCGCTGCGGGCGGGAGATAATTAGACGCCGGCGGCACGTCGCTTGTTTTCCGCCGGGTTAGCAGCAGCTGCAGTAGCGCCCGAGGCGCTCAACCCCGCACTGCACGCCGACCCTAGGTTTTCCCGCCACCCTCTAACCCGCCGTGACACACTTTGTACCTTTAATCATCATGCAACACGGATGCCACGAATGGGTACATCCTCCCAAAAACATCTCTTCTTAGAAAACAAACTTATCACTTTCAAAGTAACCTCCATTACACATAATACAGCTGTCCAGTCAGTGAAGCCATTGTTGGAAACAATTTTGTACCCATCTGCTATCGTACCTGACGGTAAGGATGGCGGTTATGGATGAAACAACCACTTTTCAATAATACCAGTTTCCTTCAACACCACTTTAACTGGACAGTTCAAACTGTTCAAAATAGCTGGTTCCCGAAATACGGATCTTCTGGTCTTTTATTCCTATTATTTCCTATAACAACCCCACCAGGTTAGCCGAGCGCGCTAACGCGATGCTTCCTGGACTCGGGTAGGTGCGCCGGCCCCGGATCGAATCCGCCCGGCGGATTAACGACGAGGGCCGATGTGCTGGCCAGCCTGGATGTGGTTTTTAGGCGGTTTTCCACATCCCCTAGGTGAATACCGGGCTGGTCCCCATGTCCCGCCTCAGTTACATGGCTCGCAGACATCTGACCACTTTCGCACTATTCCATGGATTACACTAGTCGCAGACAGTTGGGGTACACTAATTCCTTCATAGGGGGTATGGGGTGGCGGCAGGAAGAGCATCCGGCCACCCCTTCAACTAACATTGCCACATCCGATTAACCATGGCGACCCTCCGTATCCGTGGGAAAATGGCACAAGTAAAAGAAAGAAAAGAAAGATTTCCTGTAACAAATATAGTAATTGGTCAAAAATTAAAAATGAGCAACAGGCAAATAAAAGAAAGCTCGGTCTGTCTGCCATTCAATGCTTTTCTCAAAAAGTAACCAATGATTAACAACCACAAAAAAAAATCAAGTATTCTATTGTGTACATAGTTCCGCGTAGTCAGCGCGTACACAACTTTCCCACTAGAGCGCGTCCCGCTAAGCACAACAGCACAGGCGCAGCGCTCGTCCGTCTCCGCACTACGAGATGGCACTGCCATAGAGACGGACCAAATTATGCTTCCGCTGATCCGCGTATTAATATGTAACGCACCAATGAGATTGCTGCTAACATAGAACCTTTTCTCCTCGCGGATCACACTCGCGCACTGATACATGAACACGCGAGATATTATAACGAGTGTACAGACCTCCAATTAGTCAGTCTGCATTTGTCTGCAACATTCTGTACGAGTTCTACATTTGTCTGTACCATTCTATAGTCAAGTTTCAGTCTGCGCCTATTAAGATTACCATATTCCTGTACATAGCCATGAAGATAAATGTATAGACACTTCTGTCAAGTATCAGAGATATATGTGAGAATAAGATTAACATACCAATACCAAAGGAACTTCACATTGTCAATTGTAAATAGCATCCAAAACCAAGTTAAGTAATTTTTATGCTTGTTATTAATTTAATAAATGTGTGTGAAAATTAATTAAGTTCTGTTAAAAGTTGGTCACTGTCAATCTGCTACTCTGAGCGTGCAAGTGGCATTTCTATCGTCTGACCTAACGGCAGAAGATAAACACGCCACGAGAAGACCATGAGACATATTGCTGACACCCGCCTACTTCGTTAGAGCGACAAGTCAAATAATCTGATGATGTGTGTACTGAAGGTCTTACAGTACGCACATCACGTATTCTGCTATTGATTCCAATTTTTTTAACTTTGTTCAAAAATCATGTTGTAATCAGAGATTTGGACATTACGGACTATTTGGACATTACGGACAGTCGGTGCTAAAGGGTGAAAACTGAGATTGAAGAAACATTTTTCGGGTTAATTTGTCCGTTTTCAAAGGCTACAAATAGAGGCATATTCTGTAGATACAGGCACTGATCAGTTGAGTTCTATTTTTATTGTAACCGTGAATGACATGTTCAGTTTTTGTGTTTATGTTACAAGTTTATTGTGGCTTCTCCATATTTTAATCTTTTAAAGCAAATGGAGCGTTATACTTTACTGATATCGCATTTCGTAAAATACTTCTTGGTTAAAGATGGTGACACTCTATAATACAACTGATATCCCATTACGACAGTGACAAATTACAATATAGACCAAATGAGGTAAGTCTTGCATATTGCATGCACAAGCGTACCTTGCAATAGGTCACGCTACATGGTAACAGATACGTTATTATCTCAGCAATGTTGTACCAGTTCTTATGCCATGTGTGTCATGCTAATTTCTGTCGGCACTGTTATTAAAATAGTACTAATTGCATTTCCCTTTTTCTGTAACAACACAATACTTAAAAGCAGTGCAAATTGTATGAATAAAAACTGCCCACTCTTTAAAAAAAAGGTTTATTTAAAAACGAAAAATTTTAGATCTGCAGCCATTATTAATTAATATTTCGATTTTTTACTCGGTTATTAGTAGAAAACAAAAACACCTGTTATAACCGAGGCCGAACAAATGCCGAAAAATACCGTTTATTCAAAACTAAAATACTGGTATCGGTTTTAACCGGTTAGTTTTTCCCATCCCTAGCTGACAGTAGCTTCTTTGTTATTTTCATGCGTGGCCACTTCTACGTCATTAAACCGGTGTCCTTCGACGTATCTCTCCGTACGTTATCACTTGCCGATGGCCTAAGAGTACTTATTTTTATGTATCACTGTTTTATTTTCTTTATTTGCGAGTTCTGTCGAAGCTTCCGATCAAATCTATTGGGGCCTTGACGACTTTTTCATGCAGTACTTTAACCTCTTTTTTTAGTGTGAATGAATCTGCAATTACGATTCAAATTACAAAAACAAATGAAAAATTCAAAAGTGACGACTCCCCAGTTCACTCTTAAATGCTTAGCAGAGGGTTCATAGAATCACTTCCAGACTATACAAGGAACGTATTCGCAGTTGCGGATACGAACCACGATCAGCTGTGTAAAGGACTGATGACGACGAAAATTTGTGCTGGGCCGAGACTCGAACCCGGACTTTCCCGCTTTACGCGAGCGGCCGCCTCAACCGCTTTTTTTTAAATCTCATTTTTGTTCTACAGGGTGGTCCATTGATCGTGACCGGACCAAATATCTCACTAAATAAGCGCCAAACGAAAAAACTACAAAGAACGAAACTCGTGTAGCTCGAAGGGGTAAACCAGATGGCGCTATGGTTGGCCCGCTAGGTGGCGCTGCCATAGGTCAAACGGATATCAACTGCGTTTATTTAAACAGGAACCCCCATTTTTTATTACATATTCGTGTAGAACGTAAAGAAATATGAATGTTTTAGTTGGACCACTTTTTTCGCTTTGTGATAGATGGCGCTGTAATAGTCACAAACTTATAAGTACGTGGTATCACGTAACATTCCGCCAGTGCGGACGGTATTTGCTTCGTGATACATTACCAGTGTCAAAATGGAGCGTTTACCAATTGTGGAAAAGGTCGATATCGTGTTGATGTATGACTATTGTGATCAAAATGCCCAACGGGCGTGTGCTATGTATGCTGCTCGGTATGCTGGACGACATCATCCAAGTGTCCGGACCGTTCGCCGGATAGTTACGTTATTTAAGGAAACAGGAAGTGTTCAGCCACATATGAAACGTCAACCACGATCGGCAACAAATGATGATGCCCAAGTAGATGTTTTAGCTGCTGTCGCGGCTAATCCGCACATCAGTAGCAGTCAAATTGCGAGAGAATCGGGAATCTCAATAACGTCGGTGTTGAGAATGCTACATAAACATCGACTGCACCCGTACTATATTTCTATGCACCAGGAATTGTATGGCGACGACTTTGAACGTCGTGTACAGTTCTGCCACAGGGCACAAAAGAAATTACGGGACGATGACAGATTTTTTGCACGCGTTCTATTTACCGACGAAGCGTCATTCACCAACAGCGGTAACGTACACCGGCATAATATGCACTATTGGGCAACGTACAATGCACGATGGTTGCGACAAGTGGAACATCAGCGACCTTGGCGGGTTAATGTATGCTGTGGCATTTGGGGAGGAAGGATAATTGCCCCCCATTTTATCCATGGCAATCTAAATGGTGCAGTGTATGCTGATTTCCTACGTAATGTTCTACCGATGTTACTAGAAGATGTTTCACGGCATGACAGAATGGCGATGTACTTCCAACATGATGGATGTCCGGCACATACCTCGCGTGCGGTTGAAGCGGTATTGAATAGCATATTTCATGACAGGTGGATTGGTCGTCGAAGCTCCATACCATGGCCCGCACGTTCACCGGATATGACGTCTCTGGATTTCTTTCTGTGCGGAATGTTGAAGGATATTTGCTATCGTGATCCACCGGCAACGCCTGACAACGCGTCAGCGCATTGTCAATGCATGTGCGAACATTACGGAAGGCGAACTACTCGCTGTTGAGAGCAATATCGTTAGACGGATTGCAAAATGCGTTGGAGGTTGACGGACATCATTTTGAGCATTTATTGTATTAATGTGGTATTTACAGATAATCACTGTGTAACAGCATGCGTTTTCAGAAATGATAAGTTCACATTGGAGCAACGGAAATAAAATGTTCAAATGTATCTACGTTCTGTATTTTAATTTAAAAAACCTACCTGTTACCAACTGTTCGTCTAAAATTGTGAGCGATATGTTTGTGACTATTACAGTGCTATCTATCATAAAGCGAAAAAAGTGGTCCAACTGAAACATTCATATTTCTTTACGTACTACACGAATATGTAATAAAAATGGGGGTTCCTGTTTAATAAAACCTAGTTGATATCCGTTTGACCTATGGCAGCGCCATCTAGCGGGCCAACCATAGTGCCATCTGGATTCCCCCTTCAAGCTAGACGAGTTTCGTACTTCGAAGTTTTTTCGTTTGATGCTTATTTTGTAAGATATTTGGCCCAGTGACCATCAATGGACCTGTGTGTGTGTGTGTGTGTGTGTGTGTGTGTGTGTGTGTGTGTGTGTGTGCGTGTGCGTGTGCGTTTTGCTCTGAATGTTACACTGAGCGTAATTAACTTTTATTGGATCGCTTTGAGTGTTTGGGATGATAATGACTGTGAGAAATGGACGGTGTACAAGGATTTCTTTTATTGTTACACTACTTAAATCGTGGAAACGTATTTGATATACAGAAATTACGCATAGTGGGAGGAAGAGAGAGAGACTGGATCGATAAAATCGTCAACGAGAATGATTAGTGATGGAAATGAAAAGTAATGATTTGCAGGTTTTTCGAGAAGACGTGTCATAATCTGGTTTCCCTCTCATAAGAACAGTTTATGTTCTGAAGGAGAGAGGGAGGTAGAAGGGTGGCTGGGGTGAAATAGACGGTGGGCGGTCGTCCAGACGGGCACTAAAGATGTCTGGCGCGAGATATCGGCGCCTCGCCTCTATGAGGAGGAAGTTGGCGGCCGTAGTTGTTTACTATGGCGAGGAAACGACACCGCCAGATTTGTCGGCGAGATAACGCGAGGGCGCGAAGCGCGTCTGTGCCAAGTTTCTCGCAAGACGGAAGGGGCGGTGTGGGGGCGCTGACAGAAACCGCTGATGCAGTCGGACACCCACATCCCTCGGCACTAATGGGCTCCCATCCCGCGCACAACTTCTCGCCTCCTCCTCGCTCGGAGTTTGCTCACGAATCGATAGCTCGACTAGGGGCCGCGGCCGAGAGTGCCTGGGTAAACCGAGCGCGCCCCGCCCTGGTAACGAACCCGGGCCGGCGGTTTTTGCAGGCTCGCCGTGCGGCTTAGGCTTAAGCACACTGGCCGAGTTGGCTGTTTGCTCTGGCCTTTCTTGGCCGGGTGACCGCCGGCCCTGTTTGCCCCGACTTGGCCAGGGTCGCCGCGTAATCTCCGGGGCCGCCGCCAGGGGCGCTGCGGGTGCGCGCGCGTTAAAGCTTTATTTCGCTTCGCGCTCCACTGGCCGCCTTGTGCACGAGCGTGTGAAATTTAAACGGCGCCCGCTGCTGGAAGAGAGTTAAAAACCGCCGGCGGAGGCAGCCTAATCTCAGCCGCCGTGTGCGAACGTAATGCAAGTTGCCGCAACTCTCCCTTTAGCTGTGACGCCACATTACACATGAGCGCATGCGCACTTGCCCTTTTTCCACTCTCCCTCCCGCCTTCACGACTTTGCACAATGCTTTCAGCGTCCTGTGATATGTACTGGTTTCCATAAATGAGAGAAAATCGTGAAATCAGCAATAACTTGTGAAAAGAAAAAAACACTTGACACTAAAGCCGTCCACAGGTAAATGTAAATTAATGCAGATGAATAGGAAAAAGAATCCTGTAATGTTTGAATACTCCATTAGTAGTGTAGCGCTTGACAGAGTCACGCCGATTAAATATTTGGGCGTAACATTACAGGACGATATAGAGTGGGACAAGCATGTAATGGCAGTTGTGGGGAAGGCGGATAGTCTTCTTCGGTTCATTGGTAGAATTTTGGGAAGATGTGGTTCATCTGTAAAGGAGACCGCTTATAAAACACTAATATTACCTATTCTTGAGTACTGCTCGAGCGTTTGGGATCCCTATGAGGTCGGATTGAGGGAAGACATAGAAGCAATTCAGAGGCGGGCTGCTAGATTTGTTACTGGTAGGTTTGATCATCACGCGAGTGTTACGGAAATGCTTCAGGAACTCGGATGGGAGTCCCTGGAGGAAACGAGGCGTTCTTTTCGTGAATCGCTACTGAGGAAATTTAGAGAACGAGAATTTGAGGCTGACTGCAGTACAATTTTACTGCCGCCAACTTACATTTCGCGGAAAGACCACAAAGATAAGAATAAAGAGATTAGGGCTCGTACAGAGACATATAGGCAGTCATTTTTCCCTCGTTCTGTTTGGGAGTGGAACAGGGAGAGAAGATGCTAGTTGTGGTACGAGGTACCCTCCGCCACGCACCGTATGGTGGATTGCGGAGTATGTATGAAGATGTAGATGCAGATGTAGAAAAGGGATGAGACAGCTAACATTGACGCGCACGGGTCATCCGACCACAAGGGAGACAGTGGATTCACTGAACGAGCTGGTCAACGTGATTTGCGCTATCAGCGCTCTCCACCTGCCGTTGTCGACTTTATTTGGCTCGCAAATCACACAGTTTCTTTACGAAAAGAAAATATCTGCGTTAAATCTGTTCTTAATGGTCGAAAAAGAGCGTCTCTAATGACCTGGTTATCGACGATACGTTAAACGCTAATCTCCATCCTCGAAGAAGAGCGGAGAAAATCGCGAAGGAGATTCTGGGCAGGTTGATGGCCTGACGGGCGGATTGGTGGTAAAGAAACGCTACAGAGTACCGTACAACGATCAAGACACATACTATTAGAGGTTATTCGTTAACGTAACCGAATTATTATCACATTTTCTGTTTTAAACTGAATGTAGTTAAAGTATAGTGGCCGGCCGCGGTTGCCGTGCGGTTCTAGGCGCTCCAGTCCGGAGCCGCGCTGCTGCTACGGTCGCAGGTTCGAATCCTGCCTCGGGCATGGGTGTGTGTGATGCCCGTACGTTAGTTAGGTTTAAGTAGTTCTAAGTTCTAGGGGACTGATGACCACAGCAGTTGAGTCCCATAGTGCTCAGAGCCATTTGAAAGTATAATGTACAATGTCAGTTTTTGCGTGCGTAATAATCCATACACCTGATGTTGCATTGGCTACCTGCAGCTCTGAAATAGAGTACTTCATGACACAGATTTCAAGATCGAGATTCCTTTCGTAATTACATTCGAATAGAAGAGGAGATTTTTTCGAAGCTGCTTTCCATTACTGAAAAAGATAATTACCGTCAACAACCAAACACAAGCCGTTTCATAATAGCACAAACTTCCGGCGTGTAAGTTATGTTTAACTTCACACATAAACTGTCAATCACGTTAAAATTTATGGCCGCTGGGGAAACATTCCAGTCGTTCGCCTTCGCAATAAGAACTACGGAAAATACATTGGGCAGGCCGTTGTGCCCGAGCGGTTCTAGGCGCTTCAGTCTGGAACCGCGCGACCGCTACTATCGCAGGTTCGAATTCTGCCTCGGGAATGGATGTGTGTGATGTCCTTAGGTTAGTTAGTAGTTCTAAGTCTAGGGGACTGATGACCTCAGATGTTATCTCCCATAGTGCTCAGAACCATTTGAACCATTTGATTTGAAAATACATTATATTAACACATAACATCGAGTTTTGAAGTAATACAGCTATCGAATGAATAAGAAAGAGGTAAAAGAAATCGGAAGTTGGTGGACGTGAACCTGATATTTTTCTCTGCATAATTCCAGGCTCCGATGCTATCAACTGCGCACAGATTCAACGCAAATATCGCCGATCCCTATACGGCTTACACTGTCTAAAGACTGTATCTACAAATGTCATTATTTGATATTTAATAGGCAAATTGTATCAAAAAGACGCGCTTTTGATAGATCATCGTTGTGCCATTGAACTGAAACCGTATATTTTCTTGCTCTCAAGTTACAAATGGTTCAAATGGCTCTAAGCACTGTGGGACTTAACATGTGAGGTCATCAGTCCCCTAGACGTAGAACTAGTTAAAACTAACTAACCTAAGGACATCACATCCATGCCCGAGGCAGGATTCGAACCTGCGACCGTAGCAGCCGCATCTCAAGTTACAACGCTACAAAGATCAGTTAGAGGAAGTCTCTACCTATGGAATGTGGTTTCCTGTCATTTTCTTATAACAAATTGTACTAAAACAACGCGTTATCGAGAGATCCTCAGTTTGCCGATGCTTTTAAACGGCCTACATTTATACGGCAGCTGCTATGTTCTGCCTGTGATGTAAAACTATGTCGCATCTCATTGGCTACGTTCCTCTCCACGAGGCAAAAATCTGACATGCCAGATTCCTTTTTTCACACTCCGCAGTATAGTGGAACATGGAATACCACGCCGTTTCGTCACCAGTTCCTCGTCGACGTGCCTTTTCACGTCCCGTGAGAGGACGGCTTAACTCTCTATGGTAGGGATATTCAATCCCTTAACACCTGACCGCTGGATGCTCCTGAACCCAGTCCTTACGGCCTGCACAAAAATGGTTCAAATGGCTCTGAGCACTATGGGACTTAACATCTGTGGTCATCAGTCCCCTAGAACTTAGAACTACTTAAACCTAACTAACCTAAGGACATCACACACGTTCCGGACTGAGCGCCTAGAACCGCTAGACCACCGCGGCCGGCCTACGGCCTGCACAGTCATCTACATTTACATCTACCAAGTGCGCACTCCGAGAGGACATTCAGTGCAATCAATGACTGCAGGCAGAAGCATAGGCGACAAAAGACCGATATTCATTTGTTTCGTGTCGTCACCAAATTTAGCCCAGCGTAGAATGCAGTATACACTACTATTGTTGTTGCCACTCTGTTATCTTGGCTGTGGTGAGTTTTGTTTCGTTTGTCGTGACTCCAAGTGTCACGCCTGGCTTTGTGTACGCTACAAAAACAAACGGCTTGCTGATCTCAGCGCTGTCTGCTATGATGTCAGGCTACACTGGTGGCAAGGAAAGCTCGTCCTGAACGAGTTTTCAGTGGCGTGTGGGCAGTAGAGGAAGGAAGTTCTGCATACAGAATCTAAATATTTTCGACAGCCGGGGGGAAAACGGTGGTGCGAATGGAACAAGCCGCGTTTTCCTCGCGAAATGCTGACACTACGTTTGGCACAGCACCTAACGACAGTCACTTCGTAACGCCTACGGTATATGCAGGTACTGCATTGGGAGACTGCCAATGTCGCCAGGGGCCGGACACACAACACTCGTCGTCTGAAGTCAACAAACATCAGGCGATTCAGAATAAAGTCCTGCATGACCGAGTAAGCGAGCACAAAATACGAGGTGAAGCGAGCACACCCTAACTGGATAGGCTGCCCGCACTAGTTCTAGTGACCGAATACGTAGCACGTAACTTCAAACACACTACTCATGTCATTATCCGTGTGAGACTGCAGCCAGTAAGGGCTTCTCATTTGCGGTGTCTCTCTGTCTGTAATCGTGCAGCGGGAAGAAGCCAGTGCAGTAAGACGTAAGATTGAAACCAATGTTTACACATTGAAGAAACGGGAAGGTCTAAAAAGCCAAGTATGGAGTACATTTCTGTTAGTTGAAGACGAAAACAGTGCCTCTACTGGGTACGTATCGTACATAAACTGGTCCACATTATTCTGTTTGCAGTTGGGAACCACTCATTTAAAGAAACACAGTTGCAAGAAACCTCACAAAGATACAGCTCCTTCAGGGATACCGGCAGTAATAAAAAACTGTATTATAGCAAAGTGTGTTGCAATGTGTGCTAAAGATATGAGACCTTTTAATGTTGTTTCCGGTGAAGGTTTCACAGAAATAGGCCAAGAATTAATACATCTAGCTGCGCATTATGGAGAAGTTAACGTGGCAGATGTCATGCCACATCCCTCTACTATAAGCAGACATGTCAAAAAACAAGCTGATGCAATACGAAACAGCATAATGCTTTCTGTTATTTCGGAAGTTACTAATAAAACATGTGCTGCGACAGTTGACATGTGGACTGATTCGCATAATCAGGTGCACTATTTGACGCTTACAACACATTTCATTAACACAGATTGGTCTCTTGTGAACAATGTTTTATATACAATGATGATGACATCTTAAAGTGGTGAAGCAGACATGAAACAAATCTGCCAGGCCTGGCTGCGCTTTCAAGACGTATTTTATGTATCCCAGCAACAGGCGCACCTGGTGAAAGATGCTTTAGTAAAGCCGGCACGTTACTAACAAATCGCCGCAGCCAAATAAATGCGGAACGCGTTAGTGGTTTACTGCTGATCAACAATAACTATAATTTTGTTTCTGTTGAAAACAAGTGCAAAGTATGACAAGTTAAGTATGTAAATGTTTAATGTTCTTTGTATGCTTTCTTTATGAAGATGGTACATTTTCTGTTTGAAAATGAGACTCGTCCTCTATCCGCGATTGTATTGAAATATTATTTTACTTTCCAAGCGCTTTATGAATTTAGCTGTGTCACGTACCCGTTCTTGGAAACGTTACTTTTGTATCAAAAGAGAGAGAGAGGCAGAGATAAATACACCGTGTGTGTGTGTGTGTGTGTGTGTGTGTGTGTGTGTGTGTGTGTGTGTGTGTGTGAGAGAGAGAGAGAGAGAGAGAGAGAGGCGTTAGATTTGTACAGTACAGTGCAGCGAGCCTTTACGAGGCGAGGTGAAATGTCTGTGGTGACCGGTCATGCTCGGTTATCCGCGTGTCCGGAATCCGGACAACAGACATGGGGCGAGTACGTGGCCGAGCCGAGTCGAGTGGGGCCGGACACGAGCGGCTCGGTCCCCAGACACTACGCTGCGTGCCTTCAGCGAGCGCACGGATAGTAGCGCATCAACAACTACTGTAGACAGCTCAGAATATTTCAGAACAATTTCTGAGAGTTGTGACACGGGAACTTCTCCATCCCTTCCACCCTACCAGTTTGTATAACTGAGGCACTGACAACCGTAAGGGCCTAAAGCACACCGTTATCAATTTTGAGATTGTAGCATATGTGCATGCTCCTGCCATCTATTGATATTATGGTGAACCAGCTTTATCTGAATTTGTAGACCCACAAAGTGTATGTGAACATTCGTGAAAAGCTGCCTCACCAATTTCTTGGATATTCATTACCATATGCGTCCAAAGCACAAGGCAAAATTTTGTTTCTCTACACTACTCAACTGTTATGTAGGGTTGGCGACGTACTTTAGTGCCCACATCATATGTATAGTACTAGCGCTTCGTAATCGAACGTACACCGGCAGTTTTATCTGAACTGTCAAGTCACGCAAAGTACTTAGTGAAAATAATGAAAACGTGTATGATGTAATGTTTGAATAGGTCATATTTGTTTGTGTGGTAAATTTAGTATCTGTTGGTATGTTCTAATTCTAGTTTCACTTTATTTACAAAGTTTACAAATGCCAAAAGGCACTATTATCACAAGCGTATATAAGGAAATTTTTGTGAAATGCTAATAATAAGGCAACCCCAAATTTAAATTAATATTTCTTATCATAAAGTGGGTACATCATTCTTGTAGGAAATATAGGACGCTGAGACTTGGTTAATAAAGAAGTCAGACCTATAAGACTGATGGTCTGTCTAGAAATCTGATTTTCACAAACATGTATTTTTCTCAAAACTTTGTGTCTGTGCTTTAGTCCGTTATGGTTCTCGGTGCTTAAATTCATTGTCACCTTTGTTGAGTTCATTTGTTCTCTATTTATGATCTCCCATTTACTTTTAGTTTTTGTGTCCGTTGCCTGTATCACAGGGCAAAGATCTAGTGTAACATAAACGCAGGCATCACATCCCCATTAGGAACAGATGAGAAAACCGTCATCAGTGATGTTTTCACCAAATGAAACCAAACATGTACAGCGACGAAAAATCGTATTTCAGTAACTGAATATACATTACCAGTTTTAATAAACTATTTGTATAGCGTTTGCTAATACCGCGCAGAGACAGATGATGAATTTGACCTATATTACACTGAAAGTATCAGTGTACTGAAGAGGTGAAACGCTTTTATACCTTTACGTCGTTCGAATCTCATCCCTGACCTCAACTCAGTCACGATTACAATGTTGACGTAACTGTATTAATAAAAATTATTTTATAATTTCGTTTATCATACTCTTGTGGACCACGTCACAGCACACACCTGACTACTCACTGATGCGTTACCATAATGGTCATTCTTCTCAGTAGCGGTCGCTATATTCACAGTCTGCAAACCACTATTAAGTCGACAGCGCCCAAATTAGGGTTTCTTCGGCAGCTGTCGTCGTGGGAAGGCTGCACAGGAGCAGAAAGAATTAGCGAACAGGATAACATAACGAACAGAAGATTTATCTAACTTGTATTTTAGAGGTGTACGAAGACACATTACAAATAAAGTAGCAAAAATAGAATCCATTTTTCAAAATCAACAAGGACGAGGCACTTTTGAATAAGCACAAACGATATTCCCAGAGCTGCGGCTAGGTGGTGTCTGAATAGTATCATGTAGCAAAGAGGCTCCAAGTGTGAGTCCATTCTGTGGCTCCAGCCAGCCGTCCTACACTCATGCTCATAAATTAAGGATAATGCTGGTACATGGTGAAACAACGCTCTGGTGGGCGGTTTTCTGGTTTAAATAACCTCGGGGTATCACCATGCGGTGCATTTGACCTGCGGTCGTCGCACGGTGGCGCTGGCAGCAGTCCACATACGCAAAGGTGTGTCGGTGCATGTCAGAGTACGGTGCAGCGAGTAAGTGTGCAGACGGTTTCAGAGTTTCTACTGGTGACTGTGTGTTGAAAATGGTTCAAAGAACACATATTGATGACGTTATGAGAGGTAGAATACTAGGGCGAGTGGAGTCTGGTCAAACACAGCAGGTCGTAGCACCGGCCTCCGTGTACCACAAAGTGTGATCTCAAGATTATGGCAACGATTCCAGCAGACAGGAAACGTGCCAAGGTGCTACAGTACGGGACGTACACAGTGTACAACACCACAAAAGACCGATATCACACCATCAGTGCCCGCAGGCGGCCACGAAGCACTGCACGTAACCTTGCTCGGGACCTTACCGCAGCCACTGGAACAGTTGTCTCCAGACACACAGTCTGCAGACGACTTAACAGACATGGATTATTCGCCCGGAGACCTGCAAGCTGAATTCCATTGACCCCTGGTCACAGGCGAGCCCGTAAACCCTGGTGTCAAGAACACAGTACATGGTCATTGGAACAGTAGTATCAGGTTATGTACACAGACGAGTCCAGGTATAGTCTGAGCAGTGATTCTCGCCGGGTTTTTATCTGGCGTGAACCAGGAACCAGATACCAAGCCCTTATTGTCCTTGAAAGGGGCCTGTATGGAGGTCTTGGTTTGATGGTAAAATGTAAATGTCGTGTGACTGGGTCCTCCCGTCGGGTAGACCGTTCGCCGGATGCAAGTCTTTCGATTTGACGCCACTTCGGCGACTTGTGCGTCGATGGGGATGAGGTGATGATGATTAGGACAACACAACACCCAGTCCCTGAGCGGAGAAAATCTCCGACCCAGCCGGGAGTCGAAACCGGGCCCTTAGGATTTTGTCGCGCTGGCCACCCAGCTACCGGGGGCGGACGGTTTGATGGTGTGGGTGGGATTATGATTGGTTCACGTACACCCCTGCATGTCTTTGAAAGGGGAACTGTAACAGGTCAGGCGTATCGTGACGTCATTTTGCACCAGTATGTTCGCCTTTTCAGGGGTGCAGTGGGTCCCACCTTCCTCCAGATGGATGATAACGCACGGCCTCACCGAGCTGCCTCGTGGAGGAGTGCTTTGAAACAGAAGATATCAGGGAAATGGAGTGGCCTGCCTGTTCTCCAGACCTAAATTCCATCGAGCACGTCTGGGATGCCCTCGGCCGACGTATCGCTGCACGTCTTCAAACCCCTATGACACTTCAGGAGCTCCGACAGGCACAGGTGCAAGAAAGGAGGCTATATCCCAGCAACTGCTCGGCCACCTGATCCAGAGTATGCCAACCCATTGTGCGGCCTGTGTACGTGTGCATGGTGATCATATCCCATACTGATGTCGGGGTACATGCGCAGGAATCAGTGGCGTTTTGTAGGTCATGTGTTTCGGGACGGCTTTCTCAACTTATCACCAATACCGTGGACTTGCAGATCTGTGTCGTGTGTGTTTCCTATGTGCCTATGCTACTAGCGCCAGTTTTGTGTAGTGCCACGTTGTGTGGCACAATTTTATGCAATTATCCTTAATTTATGAGCATGAGTGTACATCGCGGCGGCAGAGGATGTTCGTGGTACGGAGCCTCTGGAGGCGTGGCCCCAGCAGGTGCGCACCATTGGATCCGCCAGATCTCGCGCGACCGCTATCCACCTCCGACAGAAAGTGACAATTCTCTTGCTAACTTTGACGCCCGTGGGGTGTTATCAATACTTGGCATCACACAATGTCTTTATAAACGCATCTTTGTGTGCAGTAATTACCCTAATCTTTTCTTAATGGTCGTTACAGAAACAATACCAAATACTATGAAGTATGTACCTGGACTATTCACTTCATATTGGTTCTTGGGCCTTTGTTTGTTGTTTCACGTCTCCTAAGTAGGCTTCTGTGGAGTACTAGACGTCTTTGTAGCAGCGTTTTCCAGTTCACATTCTTAAGCATTTCCATCACAGTCTCCTGAGAGTCAAACAAACCTCTCATCTTTCGTGCCACCCATCTTGGCATCTGGCCATCCACTCCATTGCCCGTGCCACTGTCAGATGGTATATTCTTCCTGCAGGCTCCTTTGTAACGAGTATCCCCAATAATAACCAGACAGTTTCTTGTACTTTATGACTTCCATTTGCCCTGACCATCCACTTCTTCCATGGTGCTCACATTCAGTTGGAGGTATCTACATTATCTTCAATTGGGCAACGCATTCAGAAGATAGCCTGAAGGGATGCGGCCAACATACTCTACCTCATCAAAAGTATATGAACACCTATTAGTGGACATTATGTGAGGTACATTCGATCTTCACCATTATGATGGCTTGAATTCTTCTCGGAGGAGGGCGGAGGACATTCAATGACATGTTTGAAGGCCTGTGAAAGAATGCCAGGTCAGTACATTTCATGTACGTTATTGTCCACGAATTATTGTCTCACATAATCTGCTTTATGACAAGATGCATTTTCATACTGATACTAACAGTCCTCGTCACCTAACTGTTCCCTATTGTACGCAATAAACAATGGTGTGAAATGTTTCATATCCTTCCCCATTTAGCGTTTTCATGAGCGCAATGAAGGGACCACACCGTATCCACGAAAAACACTCCCGCAACGTAACACCCCCTCCTCTCTACTTCACTGCTGGCACTCCACAGGATGGCAGATAACGCTGCCCAGGCGTGCGCCAAACCCAGACCCTTCCCTCCGATTGCCCCAGGGTACAGCGTGGTTCATCACTTCATATCACTCCTATCCAGTCACCGAGCGAGGTGGCGCAGTGGTTAGCACACTGGACTCGCATTCGGGAGGACGACGGTTCAATCCCGTCTCCGGCCATCCTGATTTAGGTTTTCCGCGATTTCCCTAAATCGTTTCAGGTAAATGCCTGGATGGATCCTTTGAAAAGGCACGGCCGATTTCCTTTCACATACTTCCCTAACCCGAGCTTGTGCTCCGTCTCTAATGACCTCGTTGTCGACGGGACGTTAAACACTAACCTCCTCCTCCTCCTCCTCCTATCCAGTCAACCAATCCAGTGGGCTAGCTCTGTGCACCATCCCAAATACTGACTATAGAAATGTGTGGCTTTTAGATAATGCTCGAGCATTGTACCCCATTCTTTTTAATTCACTACGCACAGTCATTTTGTTAGCTGGACTGCTAGTAGCACGGTGGAGTGCACAAGTCATTCCTTCCGCTCAATTCATGCATTTTTTTACAAGAACTCTCTGCAATGCTCGACAGTTCTTTTCCGCGAATGCTTGAGGTCTTTCTACTCTTAGTTACCTGTGGTTGTTTCTTATCGTTTCCACTTCATAATCACGTCAACAAGGTCGACTTTGGCAGCTTCAGATGAGTTGAAGTGTTCCTGATGGATTAGTTACTCTGATATCTAGTCCAAATTCATGTCACTTAGCTCTCCCGCCCGACTATTTCGTTGCTGACAACACAACACTCTCTACCTCCTTTTATAGTGGCGGGTCAGCCTCTCGTAATGTAGTGGTCAGTACTGCATCACCTAGGAGATCCCAGATGTTTGTGATGAGATAGTGCACCAGTTGAAGAAATGGGGTTTCTGTTGCTGCACACTCGAAGTAAAATGTATCAACTTTATTGACCGCTGAGTATCACTCGTTTCCAACTTGATATATGCAGCATGCATAAAAAACCACCTTCACCCTTCAGACGCCAACACTTACTTCCTACACGAGCTATCGGCTAACTTCAAACTTCACGAGATCCGAACCACTCCACGAAATTTTTTTAAGCTACATCCCTTTCTGCGGTTGGCTTCAAGGGTGGGCTGAATTTCAGTTGGGCATTTCCTGCTTCCACTAACAGAATTTGTCTGAAAAGTACCGTTTCCTGCTATTGGGTGTTGGAGAACACCTGCTTTCGCGAGAAAGTCACTTATACTTAAACTATATTACGAGGAATGGGGACTTGAGCCACCTACTGATATTAAAATGAATCATTGGTGAATGTTTAAAATGTCTGCCAGACCAGGACTTGAAACTGGATGCTCCGCTTCTCTAGAACAGTTACCTTTAACCATCTCGTCCTACGGGACTCACTTCCCGGCCAAAGCAAATTCTCAAATTACCACGCGCAAGTAGTGCCCTGCCCATTAGCCCCACTGGTTGTAGCATTGCCTAGTCCCACAGGTGTTCGGAAGATACTTACATTCACACCGAAAGTACCTAGAGCCCCTCTCAGTCATATACATACATACATTTTTACTGGAATAGCACCCCAACTTTGTATGTAACGGGGAAATTCTGTCTGTACCTCAGGTGTTGGTGATCTATATTGATCTTCTCCTTACTGTTGTGTACAAAGTCGAGCACTACAGGTTCACAACGCACTTAGAACTTTTTTTCCACTACCTGCTTATTTTCTATGATCTACCGTCTAATTTCTTACGGTGGGTCGTATGTTGCCACTTAGGCGCTGTGACTGGGTCCGGGGTCCGGTGTGACTGAAAGTAACACCAACCCGGTTCCCGTCCCCACTCACACAGTTGCCCGTGTCCCGCCACGTGGAGGCGGGCTCTATTTGTTTACATCCATTTGATATCTTTTTTGTGCAGCATTAGAAAAACTTGTAATTAATACAAAATCAAGTGAGATATTAATAAACAAATCGAAATTAAACTTTTAGAAAGAAGGAAGGAAGAGAATTGAATAGAGAAGAGATAGGTATAATATTGCCCGTCACCTGGTTGTGGGCGGCGGCCCTGGTCTTGGAATGGCCCTCAAGACGCTGGCCATCGCTCACCATGCCTTTAACATCTACCATCCTAAAAACTACCTTAACTAGAAGAGATTAAGGTACGTTAAAGCTAGAAACTAAGACTAAGACCTCCATGTCCAGTCTGCTAAACTTTTTACGATATACAATAGAGAGGTAATTGATTTTGTGCTTGGCTCAAAGTTGCTAATGAAAGCGTACCTGTGGTAAAAGTAATAAAGGTAATGGCGCTAACGGTTTGTGTTGAGCCTACAAGGCTCCTAGTAGAGTACATCAGGCGCAAGCACCTCCCGGCCCCGGCGACAACACGACCTGAACGGTGGTTTTCCCCGATCTACCATAGGTATCCGTCGGGTTGGGCTCAAAAGAGAGGAACCACAATTAAGATCCTTCCACCCAGGCCGTGCGCTGCCTCTTGCCAGGAAGCGTAGGTCCCTTGAAGAGGTGCCTAACTTTACGCTTCAGATCAGAAGTTATTAGTGTAGTGCAGGTTGAGGTATAGGCTGTGTAGGTTGGTTGTACAAACAATTCATGCTGAGCCAATGAGACTTACAATGATACGTGGTGTGGCAGTTAGCACCTTCCGGCCCCGCCAGCAACACAGCCTGAACGGTGGTTTTCCCCGATCTACCATAGGTATCCGTCGGGTTGGGCCCAAAAGAGAGGATCCACAATTAAGGTCCTTCCTTCCAGACTGTGCGCTGCCTCATAACGGAAGGCGTAGGTCCCTTGAAGAGGTACCTAGCTTTAAACTCTCATTAGACATGGAGGTACTGTTAACTATCTACATATAAGGTGCAATCAGTTTTTATGATTGTGTGTGACTTGTGCACCTCTTGTCGGTTGTTCCAGACTGTTCTTTGAAGTGGACTTGGTTGACACTATGGATCATCCGTGCTGGACGCTTCAATATCTGTGTTGGTGCCCTGGTCTGTATCTGTTTCTTCCTCATCACTCGTGTTGCTAACCATATCTGTGTCCCCCTGGGCATCATGATGTCTGTTTGGACAGACTTGCCTTCGGTAGGGTGTGTTGCGCAAGTATTCTATTTGTTGGATCTTCGAGATTTCGTCAGTTAGTTTGTTGAGTTCAGTCCACCTTTCCGGGTCGCGTATCATGGCATGTAGTTCGTTCTGTGTGTTCAGGCGATTTATGTGTACTGTGTGTCTTGTCTTCGTGCGTTGTCCGCAGAAGAAGACAGTATGTTCAGGGGAACCTTCTTCCCCGCACGTACATCTACTAGTCTGCTGCAGACTCACGCGGTACAGGTGCTTGGGATAAGGGCCATGTCCTGTGATGAAATGTACCATACCGCGGCTGGGATCGATATGTTTTAGTTTTAGTCTTTCCCGGATGTCAGGGAAGAAGTTGTACACACGGCGGCCCTTATCGCTGTTGGCCCACTCGCTCTGCCAGGTATCCACTCGCCTTGCTCTGAGTTGGCGTGTTGCCTCAATCGGTACACCAGTGATCTGCCGAACCTGGTCTATTCTCCCCATCCTAAGCCAGTACATTGCTGCGTGGTACCTGATGGTGATATCTATGGGGAAGATTCCCATGACGACACATAGTGCGTCATTTGATGTTGTGTTGAATGCCCCTGTTAGTCGAAGTAGAACACTTCTTTGGCCTCGACGTACAATGGTTCTGTTGGTTGAGAGATTCAGACTGTGGGCCCACGTACTGGCAGCAAAGCATAGTACTGACTCGAAGAGAGCGCAATGGTATGTTCGTGTGACTGACATGGGTAGTCTGAATTGTTCCAAATTTAGCCTAGCCAGTTTGTGTAGAATCTTTTCTGCTTTGTGTGTGCATATTCACATGTGTTCGTAGAAGTTCAATCGTTCATCAATGTATACTCCTAGATAGCGTGTGACTGCTAGTCTTTTTATGTATGTGTCCCCGATTTTCACTATTGGGTTCCTGCGCAGGATACCATTTAGCAATGTATAAGTTGTTTTGTTTCCTTCTATCTTTAATTTATTATCTGTGCACCATTGGGCTATTGTCCGAAGTGTTCCATTGGCTGTTTCTTCTAGCTAGGCACGGTTGTTTGCTGAAACTACGACGAGTAGATCATCAACATAAGCGACAACTCCATCTGTCAAGATGTGCTCCTCTAGTTACTGTAGGAGCGGTTCTATAACTATGTCCCAGAAGATGGTCCGCAGATCGACCCTTGTGGACAGCCTTTTGTAATTCGTTTAATCACTTTTTGGCTGTCCATTTGCCAAACGACCGTTCTGTCTCTGCAATAGTCCATGAAACTATTATACAGAGACTCCGGTACCTGCAGGTGTCTGAGCCTCTTGAACAAGGCCGGACACCAGAGGTTGTCGAAGGCACCTGAGATGTCTATCACAATTGCAAGTGTGTATATGGAGGGTGTGTCGTGTACTATTTGGAGTGCTCTGGTAATTGCGTCGTCCATAGATTTCCCTTCCCTCAAGCCGTATTGGTGTGGTGTCAGTCCCCGTAGTGTTCGGTGTGCTTGTAGTCTTTTGCAGAGTAGTTTTTCTTGTACTTTACCGAGTGTATTGATAAGGCAAATTGGTCTGTATGACTTAGGATCTGATGGGTCTTTGTCTGGAGCCTTTTTGATGATAACCGCCTTCGAGGTCTTCCACACTGCAGGCACACGGCCCAGCCTTAGTGCATCGTTTAACAACGTTGTGAGAAACGGGGTAATCTGCGGTGCAATTTGTTTCAGTACCTCAGAGTGGATACCATCCGGTCCAGGCGCCTTTTTGTTTTTGAGTTCTGAGATCGCTGTCGCCACTTCTTCCTGCGCAAATGGACAGGTGACGGTTGGTGTGGTGTATACTGTGTCTACTTCGCGTCTCAGTGCTGCATGTTGTGGTGTGTCTGTGTCTGCGATGTCGTCGGGCAGGAGTTTGCTCAGTAGGAACTCCGCTGTACGTCTCCAGCCCTTAGTCATCTCACCATCCTCCTGTCTCAGCGTTCCCAGAACCAGTGGGCTCTTAATTTTCTCTGTCACGATTTTGTATGGTTCCCCCCAAATGTTTAGTTGTGTTTGTGCTGCTACATGGCTGTTCCAATGGTCTTTCCTGGTCTTATTCAGCTCAAGTTTATATTTGTCCTTGGCAAGCCGGTAGTCGTGTGGTCGTAATTGTCTTTCTCTATCTGAAATTGCTCGTTGGTAAAGCTTACGTTTACGTTTTGAGTCTTGTTTGAGTCGTGTTAATTGTGTAGTCCAGCGAATGTTTTGGTGTTTTGTCATTCTTTGTGTGGGTATGCAGGTGTTCTGTGTGTGTGTGATGATATCTGTCAGCATATGTGCTCTGTAATCAACACTGCCGGTGATGTCTTGCGGTATAATTCATGTATTTTTAGTTTGACCCTGTCTCAGTCTGTTTTGTCAAATAAAAGTCTTTTTGGTTGTGTTTCTGTTCAAATGGCTCTGAGCACTATGGGACTCAACTGCTGAGGTCATTAGTCCCCTAGAACTTAGAACTAGTTAAACCTAACTAACCTAAGGACATCACAAACATCCATGCCCGAGGCAGGATTCGAACCTGCGACCGTAGCGGTCTTGCGGTTCCAGACTGCAGCGCCTTTAACCGCACGGCCACTTCGGCCGGCTGTGTTTCTGTGTTGACGTTTGGTGTACCACTTAAGGTTAGTGTGATGATGTTGTGGTCGCTAGCAGTGATCTGGTCATGTACGGTCCAGTCTCGTACGTGGTTGATGGCGGCATTATTAACGAGGCTGATGTCTATGTTTGATGTATGACCGTTGTGTCCGATGTGAGTCGGGTGATGACCTTCCTTGTTGAGTACGTGTAGTCTGTTTTCTTGGATGATAGCATTTATTATTCTACCTCTGTCGCCAGTTCTTTCTGAATGCCACAGGGTTGATCTGGCATTTATGTCTGCACAGATTAGAAGTTTCTTGTTGAACTTGTTGAGCTTGTAGAACTACAGAAAGTCTGTCTCATTGTGTTGTAGGTGACCAAAGCCTCTCTGTCACTGGATACTGACAACCAGCTCCGGTATCAACTACAGCCAGGACAACCGAACCGCCCGATGCGGGCATGAGTTACAGTGTATGCCATTACGCGGCCACCGGGAGGGCTTCGTACTGTACAGAACCTACACTGGACACGGGTATCAGACAGTGGGCCTCCGAATAACAGAAGCGTATTTTGCGAGTCCGAGGGGCCGGTCAGAAGCGCGGGAGGGCTGGGGTGCCAGTAAGCGGTAGGGCCGGGCCGAGCGCGCCCTAAGGTAGGGCTAGGGCGTCAGTGGCAGCCGTAACAAGCGGCCGGCCGCTAACAAGAGCGTGTCCGCCTGCCCGTGACGCCAATTACGGCGTCTGGCGGCGTCACGCCGCTGCCGCTGACGGCGCATTTCATTCTGCTGGTGCTGCTGCGAGCAGGCACAAACACTGCCGCCTTCATTACTGTCAGCCCGCGCCGCTGCGAATCCGTCCTGCGCGCCAGCGTCCGCGCTGGCTGCTGCCCCCGCCGCCAGGGACACCCGCTCGGGACAAGGGTACACTTGGCTCTTGTCCACCTCGCTACCACTTTTTCAAACAACTATGTCACGGTTCACATTCAGGTCTAAATAAAATTGCAGAACTGGCGTAGCTCTCGGCTTCGATTCTGTGGACTTCAAAATTTGTCTAACTAACCTAAGGACATCACACACATCGGCCGGCCGGTGTGGCCGAGCGGTTCTAGTCGCTTCAGTCTGGTACCGCGCGACCGCTACGGTCACGCGGTTCGAATCGTGCCTCGGGGATGGATGTGTGTGATGTCCTTAGGCTAGTTAGCTTTAAGTAGTCCTACGTTCTAGGGGACTGATGACCTCAGATGTTAAGTCCCACAGTGCCCGAGGCAGGATTCGAACCTGCGACCGTAGCAGCAGCGCGGTTCCAGACTGAAGCGCCTAGAACCGCTCGTCCACAGCGGCCGGCTGTCTGAACACACAATGCTTCCAACACTCCTAACGATGGGCTTCCGCAGCCAACGATCCATGCATGTGCCAATGTTAAAACCACGATATCGCTAACTACTTCTGAAATGGGCAGGTGTCCATCGGCACTGAACGTTGGCGCAGTGGCAGAGCGTTGCGTGGTCTCACGAATCCCGATACCTTCTTCATCATGCCGATGGAAGAGCACGAATCCGTCGTCTTCCAGGGGAATAACTGCTCGACAGCTGCACTGCGGGGTCGGAGACATGTTGGTGGTGGCTCTTATGCTCTGGGGAACGTTCACGTGGGCTTCAACGGGTCCAGTGGAGCTCGTGCAAGACACCATGAGGGTCAAGGAGTATCGTGTACTGTTTGCAGACCACGTACACCCCTTCTCACGATCATATTTTTCGATGGCAGTGGCATTTTTCAGCAAGATAATGCTAATTGTCAGAAGGCTAGGAGTGTGCTGGAGTGGTCCGAGTAACACACCATCGAGTTCCAATTGACGCGCTGGCCCATCAATTCACCAGATCTGAACCCGATCGAACACATCCGGGATGTGATTGAATGTGGCGCCAGAGCTCATCGTCATCGCCCCGGAATTTACGGGAATTAGGTGACTTTTGTGTGTGCAGTTGTGATGTTAACTCCCTCCAACGACCTACCATGGCCTCATTGCTTCCATGCCACGACGGGTCACCGCTGTTATCCATAGTTAGGTAGGTGGTCATAATGTTTTGGCTGATCAGTGTATAAGCTAGGGGCCGGGGTTCACTGCTAGTGGCTGCAGTTATGTTGGGAGATGGCATTGAACATTATTACAATTAAAAGAATGCAATTAATTATATTAATTACAGTTAAATACATTGTAATCACCAATATCACAGTAGGTGCTGGATATGTTTCCCTCTTTCTTGAAGGCGTAGTTCTACACCTTTACATTTATTTTCGAACTCATTTACCGATGTTCCAAGTGTAATCGGATGCAGATAATCAGTTATGGCTGTCTTCAGTTCATCTGTTGTCTTTGGATTATTTTGATAAACAAATTTTTTAGCCGCACCCCAAAGCAAATAGTCGGTCACAGACAGATCAGGAGAGCGCTGGGGACAGAGACCTTTTGTTATTACTCTGGTTTCAAAGATTTCATCTAAAAGGGACTGTGTGCCGCATGAGCGGTATCATTGTGTTTTGGCAAAATGAATATTGACCTCATTTTCATTCAGTGGGTCAATAAATGGATAAATTATCTGGGAAAAATAGACATCGTAAGTGACGCTAATATGGAAAACGACCAGCCCTTTAATTCGCGCTCCTGTTATGGCAACTCACAGTCCGATTTTCTATGGGTGCAATGGCGCTTCTCTTAAGGCATGTCGATTTTCTGATGACCAAATTCGTGAATTTTGGGAATTAATGTAGCCAGATAGCTGAAACCAAGCCTTATCAGTGCAAAAGGTTCGGTTTAAAACACCAAGTCCATGTCGGTTAACAAATCGCTGAAACCATGCACTACATGCTATTCGTTTCGCATAGTCCATACAATGTAATTGACGAACAGCAGTAATTTTATACGTATATATCCCCAGTTCTTTGGTTACAGTCTTATGTTCTGGCGTACGAGAGATTTTAACCACTTACGATAAACTCCTCACCAAATTTGTTGGAGTCCACATGATGTCCGAAATATCGTCAAGCTTCCGTTGGGTTAAAATTGTGGGCCTTGCCAGTTCGTCGTGCATCACGAACTGAACCTTTTGTCTGGAATTTACGAATGAAATCACACACAGTGCCACGATGTGTACACCTCGACGCAGGTAAACGCAATCTAAATTGCCGCCTCGAATGTTCCCTAAAGTTTCCTCCTCCACAGAAAACCTTTTCCACTAAAACCTCTCTCTGGAATTGTAAGCATTCTCACTGCACTCAGCGTACACAAGAACTACACAGTAACACCACTAACAGCTGCAAAGCACACGCAACACTACTAACCGCAACCTCCCACCGCAGGTCCTCAGAACATGCGCAGGCGAGGCTTGAATGAGCTGCGAACTTTCGCGCCCCGCGAGATCAGACAAGCGAGGCTCGCCGCTGCGGAGAGACTTGGCGCACGCACGCACTGTATAACTTGTCACCACTTCCATTTCAACGTGCCCCAGATACCTATTCTTCGATTCAAATAACTTTCCAAATGATCTTAGATGAGGACTGAACTGAAGTAATGAATTAAAATGTGCGCAAAGGCCAGGACTTGAACCCACGGTTTCCAACTAACAAGGGGACCTCCCCATCGCACCCCCCTCAGATTTAGTTACAAGTTGGCACAGGGATAGACCTTGAAAAACTGGACACAGATCAATCGAGAAAACAGGAAGAAGTTGTGTGAAACTATGAAAAAAATAAGCAAAATATACAAACTGAGTAGTCCATGCGCAAGGTAGGTAACATCAAGGAGAGTGTCAGCTTGCGAGCGCCGTGGTCCCGTGGTTAGCGTGAGTAGCTGCGGATCGAGAGGTCCTTGGTTCACCTCTTCTCTTGAGTGAAAAGTTTAATTTTTTGTTTTCAGACAATTATCAAAGTTCAGGCACTCACACATAATCAATTTCGCTCTCCAAAATTCCAGGACATGTTCAGATTTGCTTGGACATATGCAGGATTTGGCGGCCTACACACGGAAACATTTCAAAACGTAAAAAAAATATGTTTTGACAGAGCACAGGGAAAACTGTGCGACTGTGAAACTGTTGCATTCATTTGTTGCAGTTTATGTGACAAACTCTTATGTTTTCATCACTTTTTTTGGGAGTGATTATCACATCCACAAGAAAACCTAAATCGAGCAAGGTATAAGAATCTTTTTACCCATTCGACAAGTGTGCAAGTTGGGTGGGTCGACAACATATTCCTGTCATGTGACGCACATGCCGTCACCAGTGTCGTATAGAATATATCAGACGTGTTTTCCTGTGGAGGAATCGGTTGACCTATGAACTTGCGATCAAATGTTTTCGGTTCCTATTGGAGAGGCACGTCCTTTCATCTACTAATCGCACGGTTTTGTGGTGCGGTCGCAAAACACAGACACTAAACTTATTACAGTGAACAGAGACGTCAATGAGTGAACGGTCAGATCGTAACTTTGCGAAAATAAAATTTTCACTCGATGGAGGACTCGAACCAAGGACCTCTCGTTCCGCAGTTACTCACTCTAACCACGGGACCACGGCGCTCCTCAGCTTCCAATCTCCTTGATGTTGCCTATCTGACACATGGACTACTCAGTTTGTATATTTTGCATATTTTTTCATAGCTCCACACAACTTCTTCCTGTTTTCTCGATTGATCTGTGTTCAGTTTTTCAAGGCCTATCCACTGTGTCAATTTATAACTAAATCTGAGGGGGGTGCGATGGGGAGGTTCCCTTGTAAGTAGGCAGATGTGTTATCCATTGCACCACCCTGGCAGTGTGGCTAACATTGCTGCACAGAATACTCTAGCCCAGTGTCCTCCATAACACAAATTTCAATTGACACCTCAGCCCATCTCGATTCTCCCCTTCTTAATTTGTCAGTATCAGTGAGGCTATACAATACTGAAATAACACCCCAGCTTTGTACATAATGGGGAAATCCTGCCTTATCTCAGGTGTAGGTGATCTATTGATCTGATGTAATTAAATTCTCCTGGAGACATACTGAGATTAACAGACCACCTACACCGGAGGTGCTATTCCAGTATCAGAGAGCATCAGTAACACTGGCAATTTAGGAAGGGGAAAATGAAGGTTGGGTGAGGTGTGAATTGACTTTTTTGTTACAGAGGGCAGTGCAGTTGTGTTGGCCACTATGCCAGAGTGGTGTAAAGGATAGCACATCACCTGTTAAGCAGCAAACCTGGGTTGGAGTGCTGGCTTTTAATTCATTACTTCAGCTTCAATCCTTATCAATGATAAAACTGAGACTCAGTATATCTCCAGGAAAATGTTTTTTTACATTTGGGATTGATGTTCCAGTCAGTCGATTAGTGTGGGCTGACGCCTCGATTAGTAGGGGCTGGGCGTCAGCTAATAGCAGCTGTCTCTTTGTGTTACCTCCTCTTTAGGGTATGTAGAGCCCTGTCAGGTAATGCAGGCTCCATGTGGTGGGAGGCAGCCTGGTGAGGCAGGTTGTAAAAGGTACTGTTTTTCCTCATTTTGTATGCGCACAGTTGTCGATCACATGAGCATGTGGCATGCTGTGTATTAGTCACTAACTCCGCTCCCCATCACAGACATGTCAGTCACTAAATTAACGCAGTCGAAGTATAGGACTCAATAGCAATAACTAAACTTTGTGTTCCGCCTTACGGCAGGTCTTGTCATTGAAGCCTCGTCAGAGAGGTCCACCGCAGGAGCGTCTAGGGAAGTGATTCCATTGGTAGTTTCCCGCTGCGTTCCACTGGTTATGATGAAATGATAGTGAAGACAACACAACACCCAGTCCCTGAGCGGAGAAAATCTCCGACCCAGCCGAGAATCGAAGGCCGGGCCCCTTGGCGTGACAGACCGCCGCGCTGACCACTCAGCTATCGGGGCGGACCAATAGCGTCGAAAACAGTAATAATAATAATAATAATAATAATAACAATAATAAACATATATAGTAAATGTAAGTGTGTCTCTCTAACTCCGCAATGCACATAGTAGTGCCATGGATATTGTACACTATGGTAGCCCTCCATCCCCAATCCATGAAAACGGCTTCGGTTTCGAACTGCAGGGATTTGGTTTGAAGAGGGCACTACACCAATGGACTACTTACGGGAAGCCAGTGAAGCACATGGGAATCAAGTGCCAAAGTGGCCGAGACTGGTCAGAATGTTGCTTCTACTATGTTCGAGAATGTTTCAGAGTGATACAGAATCTTTCAGAATGTTTTAGATTTTTCCAGAAAGTTTGAGAATGCTCCAGAGTGTTCCATAATCCTGCTGTAGCAGGGATACAATTCAGCTCACAGGGGCACATAGCTCACGTCCAGGCCACAAAGGCCCATGAAATGTCTACCGGCCGCCGTGCCATCGTCTCCCTTGCGGTGTCATGCGGATGCGGTACGGAGAGACATATGTTTAACACACTACTCTCCCGGTCGTTTTGCAGACTTTCCAGACGATGGAGCCGCTACTATTCGCTCAAGAAGCTCTTCAGTTGATATCACGGGGCTAAGTGCACCCCGTAACAGTCCTCCCACCAAGGAAAAATCATATGCGGTACCGGGGAATCAAACCCAGGTCCCGCGCACGGCGCCGGCCGGAATGGCCGAGCGGTTCTAGGCGCTAGAGTCTGGAACTGTGCGACCGCTACGGTCGCAGGTTAGAATCCTGCCTCGGGCATGGATGTGTGTGATGTCCTTAGGTTAGTTAGGTTTAAGTAGTTCTACGTTCTAGGGGACTGACGACCACAGCAGTTAAGTCCCATAGTGCTCAGAGCCAATTGAACCCCGCACGGCAACCATCTATACTGACTGTTGAGCTACGGAGGTGGACACAGGACATATATGGAATGTTCTCGAACATCCTAGAATGCTCCAGAGTGTTCTAGATTATCCTGGAGCGTTCTTTAAAGTTTTCTAATGTTGTTGAATGTTTCAGGGTGTTCAGAGCAATTTCAGAGTTTCCTGTAACATTCTCAGATATTTATCAATGTTTTTGAATGTTCTCGAATGTTATGGAATTTTCTCTATGTTCTACAGAGAAATTACTAGGTATGTAACGAAGTACATTTAAATAAAGGTGTTGTTTAACACTTAAGACAATTTACGGTTACTTAAGAGAATTTCTAAACATTGGAGAGTGAATTTTTGTGTATGAAGTAGTAACATTTTTAAGATTTCTTTGTGCTTGTTAATTATTTCGATATCCTCGAATATTCTCGAGTGATCTGGAATGATCTTAGCAAATAGGTGAAAAATTTATCAATAAGAGAAATAAATTTCCTTTATGAGTCCATGATCACTGTGAATGTTTTGTCAATCGAACAGTCTAGATTACTTATTTTGTGTCTTAATTTATAACGCCGTTTTGGCTACTGCCATCATCAAATCCGTACTTAAGATTAATAGAACATGCAGAATGGGTGGAATTTGCCATAAATATCAATTTACAACAGATGAAAAATCAAAACGTTAAAAAATTTAAAAATTTACAATTGCAAAAGACTAAGCGAAACCGGTCTTCTTCGCCCTAAGCGAAACCGGTCTTCTTCGCCTAGTAATAAAAGACGCATATATTAGCTGATAGAACGAACCGGCACCTCGCCAGGGTGGCAGAACTGTCGTGTTTACACCCGTAAAGAGGAGGCGGCAGGGAAGTAACAGATTGCACTACAGTACTCTTTCGAGCGGAGCACAGTCACACGCTATAAGACGATACTCCACTGCTTTGCACAGCACATTCACTGTGACAACATTTATTGACAATATAATGTTTCCTGATCCAAGTTACGTCTGGAAAAAATCAGTGGCCGGTTTAATTCTAGTTCTCCTATCCTTCATAAAAAAAACAGATGTTATGTGCCTTTTTTGTAACTACATCGTGTAGTTCATAAATGCTGAATCGCTTATTCTGTCACTTTTTAAAATTAAATCCAGAGGGCAACAAGACAAGATTTTTTTCAATTTTTTAGCTAGCAATGATGTGCAGCAGATGCTGCGCATTCTTCACAAAGTTGGTATTCCTTTGTCTTGTTCGGAATATCGCTGAAATTCCTGCCTAATATGTATCAGCCGGTTGGTTATTTATAGTGCGCACTTTGGTTCTTCTTCTGTAGCGTGGATACATTAATTCCATACCACTTAGCAGCCCTTTCCACCGCCTGCTCTGCCAGCACTATCACATGTGTCTCTTTCTAATCGTCAGTACGTTTGATAACGTAAAGAACGAATGGTCGTGGACGTTTGAGAAGACCGTTTCCACGACCACGTTAACTGCCGTAATGGCCAAGGAATCGCCGATCCGTCCCGGTGTTGTGATGGTCATATTCGAACCCCGTCATGGACCAGGATTAGACCCTTGACTCACTGCAAAATCTGAAAAGAAAACAGCGACCAACGCCCAACACAAAGCAAAGCCTTAGATAACGGCTACAGCGCAAACGTCTGCTGAGGTTGGCAGTCTCGTAAACGTGGTGATTCAGGCTCGACCTCCACCAGTTTCTTAATCAACCTCTTCCCTGTCGTATAAAACTGCCACGACAAGATGTACACATAATACACCGCTGTATCGTATAACGTGCATAAAATTGTAGTTCAGAGACATACATGATCTGGAAAGAACTATCCCGAAAATTACATGTGTCATGCAACTGATTTAAGAGCTGTAACACCAACAAACTGGAACAGTTTTCACAACGTTAAAATTTAACACAATATAAGCTCAAAGTGTAAGCTCGGCATTAAAAATAATTCATTTAGCATAACGACTGAAGCACAGGTCCGCAGATTATGGCGTGTTTCATCATTAGGTCAATTGCTGTTTCTTTCAGCAGATTCAGCCTACGTCGTCTTCCTGTTAGGTTTTTTTGAGCTAATTGTGTTTTCCATTCCGTGCTGCCTCACACGATTTCATCTGGGTTGTCGGTTCCGCTTGTGGTTCAATAATGGTTCAAATGGCTCTAAGCACTATGGGACTTAACCTCTGAGGTCATCAGTCCCGTAGGCTTAGAACTACTGAAACGTAACTAACCTAAGGACTTCACGCACATCCATGCCCGAGGCAGGGTTCGAAACTGCGAACGTAGCAGCCCCGTGGTTCCGGACTGAAGCGCCTAGAACTGCTCGACATCCACGGCCGGCTCTGCTTGTGGACTCAGGAACCGTGTTAGTATGTGTGAATTCCTAAGGGACCAGACTGCTGAGGTTATCGGACCCTAGACTCACACACTACTTAAACTAACTTACGCTAAGAACAACACACACACCCATGCCCAAAGGAGAGCCGCGCAGTCCGTAACATGGCGCCTCAAACCTCGCGACCATTCTGCAATGCAAAAACCGAGTTGGTATCGATGTTGACAGATGAGACAGTTTGCCTTTGAACGGAGCCTTTTACTGTCTGGGATGTTTTCAGCAGCAGCTGGTCACATCGCAAGCACATCCAAGTGGACAAAGCTACCGAAAAATATTGTGGGCTGGTTCTAATCTTCCAGAATTTCTTGCCATATTTGAATGCCTTAGTCTTACGGCTAATTTACTTTACGACAGCAGCTGGGAAATTTCGAAGCTATGTAAATATATGATAGGGGTGTTGTTATGATCCCCATGAGCGTTCCTCCTTCGATCCGTGACGGGTGTTAATTTATACACTGGATGTTTTTGTTAAGTAATGACAAGCTACTGGAACAATGGATAAGAGGAGAAACAGCAAGGAAGCGCATATAGCCGGGAATATTTTGCAACATGGATAAACCCACTTGAAAGTGGATATAAAAGATCTTCAACAGTGTCCCCAATAACATCTTTTACCTTCTGGTCATTCTTCCATGTGACTGACAGATGCGATATTCTTCCTGAAAATTTCTTTGTAGACCGTACCAGCAATAGTAACCAGACACTTTCTTGGATATTATGCTTTCCATTCGCCCTGACAACACACTTCTTCCATGCCACTCACATCCCACTCAATCCGTATGGTACAGAAGTTTTTCAGTCGGTCAACTCACTCAGCAACGAATCAAAAAGTATGCGGATGAGATACACTATCTGATCAAAAATCTCCAGACACCTATTAGTGGACATTATATGAGTATCCGGACACCACCATCATTCTTCTTTATGATGGCTTGAACTCTGCTGGTGATACTATCAATGAGGTGTCTGAATGTCGACCCATTCTTCCTCCAGAACCGAAACCAGGGAAGCTAGTGAGGTTGGACGCTGGGAATTGGAGTGAAGTCAACGTTCTGTCTCATCCCAAAGGTGTTCCACGGGGTTGTGGTCTGGACTATGGGCAGGCCAGTCCATTTCAGGAATGTTATTGTCAAAAAACCTCACAGACACTGCTCTATGGCAGGGTGGATTGCCAATCTGTACTGTCTGCTGGAGAAATCTCCTGTAGACAGTACACAATTCTGTAAAATGTGTTCATCTCGTTCCGCATTAACCGTCCTCTTAAGAGCAATACGCCACGAAAGACTCCCCCATACTGTAACACCACTTCCTCTGTACTTCACTGTTGGCACTCCACATGATAACATAAACCTTCTCCAGGCATTCACCAAACTCAAACTTTTCCATCGGATTACCACAGGGTACATCGTGGTTCATCACTCCAAACCACTGGCTTCCAGTGATCCATCGTCCGGCGACGTTCCTTTTTACACCATCACAAGTTTCACTTATCATTGACTGTAGAAATGTTTGGATTATGACGAGGTGCACGAGCATTGTACTCCATTCATTTTAACTCCCTACTTACAGTCGTTGTGCTAGATGGACTGCTGATGGCACTTTGTGACTCACGAGAGGTCCCTTCTGCTTATTTCACGAGACTTTTACGCTCAGCCTCCGGTCGACGGTTCTTATCCGTCAGTGCCTGAAGTTTGAGTAAATGGTTCAAATGGCTCTGAGCACTATGCGACTTAACTTCTGAGGTCATCAGTCGCCTAGAACTTAGAACTAATTAAACCTAACTAACCTAAGGACGTCACACACATCCATGCCAGAGGCAAGATTCGAACCTACGACCATAGCGGTCGCTCGGCTCCAGACTGTAGCGCCTAGAACCGCACGGCCACTCCGGCCGGCGAAGTTTGAGTAAGATGTGGTTGTTTCTTCGCGTTTCCGCTTCACAGTCACGTCATCAACACACGACCTGGACAGCTTTACAAGGTCTGAAACGTCCCTGATGGATCTGTAACAGCCGGCCGGTGTGACCGAGCGGCTCTAGGCGCTTCAGTCTGGAACCGCACGAACGCTACGGTCGCAGGTTCGAATCCTGCCTCGGGCATGGATGTGTGTGATGTCCTTAGTTAGGTTAAATAGTTCTAAGTTCTAGGAGACTGATGAGCTCAGATATTAAGTCCCATAGTGCTCAGGGCCATTTGAACCATTTTTTGATTTGCAACTCATGTGACAGTCAATGCCGATTTGCAGTCACACCACCAACATTCGACTTGGGCAGCTTTAGAAGGTCTGATACGTCCCTGATGGATCTGTAACTCATGTGACAGTCAATGACCAATCCACGTTAGAAGTCAATTAGCTCTCCCAGGGAAACCAATTTGCTGTTACTGCTTCTTTACTGACAACAGATTATTCCTGCATCCTTTGATACTGCGTGTCCGAGATCAATGCGAATTAGATAGCGGTGTCTGGGTACTTTTGATCATACATTGTACATATGTCAAACATTTTTAACATTATGAGGTTTGCTGAAGCACAAAACTTTTACTGTACTCCAACTGAAAATGGGTGAGGGGCTTATACGAGGTGCGTTTGAAAAGTCAGTGCAAAGTCTGAGAGATGGCACCACTGGCGCGTATCGAGGTCATGTTTAGTTAGTAGCTTCTTTGGAAAGAACGCATAGCAAGTTTCAGCCATATTGGTCTATTTCTTTGTGTTTGTCATTCGTGTGAATCAAGGAAATCGAATGATTGTCAAAAAATGGACGAAAAAGAATTTCGTTTGGTGATTAAACATTACCTTATGAAAGGCAAAACGCCTCATGAGACTAAAGAGAAGGTTGATAAACATTACGGTGACTCTGCACCTTCGATTAGAACGGTTTATAAGTGGTTTCAAAATTTTCTGAGGGGCCATATGGGCACAAGTGATGTTTAACTTTCTGGCCGGCCTGTGGAGATTACGATTCCAGAAATCATTGATAAAATCCATGATATGGTGATGGATGACAGAAGAGTCAAGGTGCCTGAGATTGCTAGTGCTGTGGGCATCTCGAATGAATGGGTATATAATATTTTGAATAAACATTTGGACATGAGAAAGCTATCCGCAAGATGGGTTCCGTGATTGCTCAGGCTTGACCAGAGACGGAATCGTGTGAAGTCTTGCAAGGATGGTTTGTAGCTGTTTATGTGGTGATTGCAGCAACTAATAGCTATTTTGAAGACTTGGTTCAAAAATGGTTCTGAGCACTATGGGACGTAACATCTGAGGTCGTCAGTCCCCTAGAACTTAGAACTACTTAAACCTAACTAACCTAAGGACATCACACACATCCATGCCCGAGGCAGGATTCGAACCTGCGACCGTAGCAGTCGCGCCGTTCCGGACTAAGCGCCTAGAACCGCTTGGCCGCCGCGGCCGGCGCAGACTTGGACAATTCCTATTATTCGGAAGGGATCAACAAATTCAAACAGCGCTGGACGAAGTCTGTAAGTCTAAAAGGAGACTATGTCGAAAAATAAAAAAGGTTTACCCCAAACACGTAAGTAGTCTTCTAACATTCTGCGTGGTGTCTGTTGTTCTAAGTCGTGTCTCCCTACCACTTTTGCGCAACGACGCTCTGAGCGTCTTTTGTAGGGAATTGACTTGTTTGAACCTGGGACCTGTTGCTGGTAAGGAGACGTCAGACCACACATGACATGTAGAGTTCAGAAGAGTTCAGTGAGACTAGCGATGGTATAACCAAATACTTAATGATTTCAGCGTCAGCTCCACTGCACCCCTGTAAAAGAATCTTAATACTAACTAAATTTAGTGGAAGGGGTTCAAGGCTTTCCTATTTTTAGTTAGCTGGTAAAATAACGTCGAAAAAGCAGTTAAGTTTACCATTGGAAATGTTATTCTACTCACAAAACATTGTTTATAAATTGCACTATTGATAAAAGGAAATGTTTTAATACAGGATGGTAAAAACCAACTGCGTTCAACAAAAATTTGAACGAATATTCCCTAAATGGGTTTCGAAGTTCTACAATGGATCGAAGGATGACCTATGCCATATCATATCTATAATCTAGGTCTAAATTAAGTTTCACAAAAGAGAAAACTATCAAAATGACCTACAGTGACCCTCAATTATCTTTAATTACTTATCTAACTTGTCGTAAATTACAGTGGCTGATGTGGCTTCTCAATAACTATATAACAGAAAAATCATCGCGCTTCAGATTTTTACTTCAAGTGGCAAATGTGAACACCATGAGCTTTAACTGACGATCGACACTAATATTACGCAAAAAGGGGATGTAACAGATGAGACTTCTGCAGTTCTGAGTGAAGCCTTATGCACTCAAAAATGCGGCATCGCATGCGTTCATTACCTTGTCGGTGTTCGTCAGGGGGCGGCGGGCAGCACAGCTCCGCTCACCTCGCCGTCTTGGAAGCAACTCTCCTCTAACTTCTCCTTACTACAATTTACCGAAGTTGGTTTAAAAAACTATCTGGCTGTGTTTTCATCTGACCAATCAGGGTCTCAATGTTAACCTTAAGCTCCGCCTACAAAAATTCTGTCTATCCATTGAGAAACGTTATACTTTTCGTGGTGGGGCAATGTTTTTAAAGTTTGCAACGTAACAGAGACGCGAAAAAGTCTCACGCTAAAACTTGCAGCTGGTGTGGTCCTTTTAGTGTTATCGTAAGATCTATACTGTTCTTCTGGAGGGCTCTATCTTTTAACATGGGCTTGGGGGGTGGTCCTAGCGGTTAACTGGCGACGTGGGTGTCCGTCCCTTATCGTAGGGCCTTCCAGCTTAACACGGTTCTGCTCTCGGCTTCTGTTCTCGTTTCTCCCCTCGGAACTGCGTCTGTCTCACGGTGGGAAGGTATGACATGCATTTAGGTATTTTGTGTGAGTGTGTGAAATCTTATGGGACTTAATCCTAAGGTCATCAGTCCCTAAGCGTACACACTACTTAACCTAAATTATCCTAAGGACAAACACACACACCCATGCCCGAGGGAGGACTCGAACCTCCGCCGGGACCAGCCGCGCAGTACATGACTGCAGCGCCCCTAGACCGCACGGCTAATCCTGCGTCATTTAGGCATTCTTGTGTTACTCTGTGGTATTCCATTTGCTCACTCGTTACTCGTATTACTTTGGTTAGGTTAACGTCACGACTTATTCGGAGCTATGTGACATACTACTGGATTTGCTTATCATGTCAGGGTTTTCATGGAAGGTGTTGGATTTGCCCGACACCTTACAGTCTTTACTTTTGCACGGACTTTTCAAACGCCCCTCGTATTGCAATAGCGTATTTTAAGAGTAAGTCGTTTACCAATGAAAAGCGACGACGATATCTTTCGAATGGTTTTATATGAATGTGGACCCCAGTCACGAAACATAGGTCTCGTTTGACTATTTTCCATACATTCTTCAAGGGAAGTGCAGACGCCTTCTGGCGCGTGTTTGGAAGCGGGGAAACCTCGGCCCACCGCTGAGGAAAACTTCAAACGGCAGGCCATGTTTACGCTCTGCAGAGAGTGGAGTGCTCCCTTTGGGCGGCCCAGCGAAAGACTCGTAGTGGGAAAAGTTTTGCGGCCTCGAAATGTGAATTTTAATGTTCTTTTATCCACGCTGAATGTTTCTGAAATGCGTAGCTGTTATTCAATTAAGGATATTTGATTGAGAACGCCACAGAAACTTTTAAAAGGCTGTATTTTACTGTCGTGGCCACTTTTAGAGTAGTATGTCTGTTTTCAGATGAATACACTTGTTTTATTGCGTATTTAGATTCGTCAGCAGCACGTCGGCAGTACGGAAATGAAACAAGTGTAGCAATCTGAATTGGGCATACTATGCTCAGACCGATTATAACACTAAAAATAAAGCTTTCTAAAAGTATTTGTGACTGCTTGCGTTCTTCGTCAACAATCCATGATGTGAACTGTAGCTCAGAGCGACGATTTAAAGAACAGCGGAAAGGGTTTGTTTCCAGTTATGACAAACGGCAAAGGTAACGCTGTGCTATGATGAAGGTTGAAACATGCAGGTATGCTTTTATTCTCTTATTTTGTGATGTGGAAAATTTGAAAGAGTTATGGATTTAAGTTGAGGAAACTGTGCCGTTATACATGCTCCTAAATTCATTTATATACAGACTCATTCCAACACTGATTTACTTCGCGTATAGGGTCGGAACAGGATACCTAAAGTTTAACAATTTTTGTAAAATAAAGAAACACAAGAAACCATTACTTACGGATATAAAAAAACACTTTGCAGTATAACATGACGTCCCTACTTTAAAATCACTTTAAACTCTACGTTACGCTTTCTTTCAGTTTTTTCAAACCAATGCTTACATTTTTTCGTTGGGCTCCATACACGCGTCAAATGGAACACAGTAAATCTCTTGTAAAATTATCGCATAAAAGTGCGAATTATTAGAAATATCATCTCAAAAACTGACAATTTTAATGAACAATTTAGACAAAGAAAGATAGAATCTTCAAAAAATCGTTAACAATACAAAAATATTATAATACCATTTTGAAAACTGTACAATTACTTTCAATGCTTAATACCATGTTACTGTTACTATTACTTTACTGAATCCCATCACTCGTGCACCAAATGTATTTTCAGGCTTGCGAGTAGACAACGTAGCATGACTAGTAATAAATACCATAATGCAGTCCCGCGCAACGAGAGAAGCTTCTTGTCAACTCTGTGCGGTAAGCTATTTCTGTCTGTTAGTTGATAGGCGAATGATCTGACAGTGAGGTGTTTCCTCGCTGGACTAAAGACTCTGTTCTCAATTGGCTACAGGTACAATACCTGCTGGTCTTCTTGTTCAGCACTGAACGCGTTTTTAAAACTTTCCATCTAATTTTTCATCTCTGTAGTTGGATTTATCCTTATTTCTAACGTCGAGTTGGGTACGTTAAATTCCTTAGATGCTATTGAAACTCCCACTGCAGAAAATAAAACGGCTTAATCTGCCATTTACATTGATTTAATATCTCACTGCTGTCTGACAGTTTTTCTATGTATGTTCACACTATCAGGAAAAGCAAGAAAAAAAAAGAAATATATAGTCTGAAATCTACTTGTATCAAAAAATGACTGGACAGTAGGGGATAATGTCCAATTTTACCCCAGGAACACTATTCATTTTAACAACTTTTATGAAGCATAAAAAATGATGAATTTAAACGCATCATATAAAAATGAAATGATCGTATGGCATTGTTGGCCGGCAGGTCCCATTCGGGGAAGTTCGACCGCCAAGTAGGTCTTATTTCAATCGACGCCACATTGGGCGACTTGCGTGGCGATGATGAGGATGAAATAATGAAATGAAATGGCACCACAACATCCAGTCCACGAGCGGAGTAAACCTCCACCCCGCCGGGAATCGAACCCGGGCCCGCTGTATGGAAGGCAAGCACGTTACCACTTTTTTTTAAATCTCATTTTGTTCGTTACTGGTCGTTGTATTTGCTCAGGGTGGACATCCCATGACTTTATTTTAAGTTCATCGTTGATCCACTCACTCAGTTTTTTTTTTATTACAGAGGGCAGTTATCCCTCTGACCGAACACGCTGAGCTATCGTGTGCCGGCTATATAGCGCACAGTCCCGTTGCGCCCAGCTATCTGTATCTGCCCCGCTTTCCCCTAAATGCCGATCTGTCTCCTTACACTTTCGCACTTCGCCTAGCGTTCCCATTATCTTGATCAGAGCAGAATGCTTAACTCTAACATTTCTCAGCTTGTATCTGCCGCAGTCAGAGTTCCTGAGGCATTTTCTGAAACCTGCAATCTCGTTTCCATTCGTACTTTTTAAAACGTTAAGTTTCAAAAGTTAGTGTCATAGACATCTTGGCAAACAATGTACACAACAGAGCAGACATTAAACTGTATAAATCAACATTGAAGTTAAAGAAAGGTGGGGCGCTTGTGAAAGTCCCCTCAGTCTTATCAATTAAAACTGAATCTTGACTGGGAAATATAGATGCAGACCAGACGATGATGTTTCAGTAGATTAGGAACACTGGAAGTTACGAGAGCGAAACACAGGTATCCCAGTTTACATCCTCTCTTTGGGACTACTCATCTCTGAAATAATGATGTAACGGTAATCACCTGTAACACAACAGAAAACACGAAAAGAACTAACAAGGGAGCCTCCCCATCGCACCCCCCCCCCCCCCACTCAGATTTAGTTATAAGTTGGCACAGTGGATAGGCCTCGAAAAACTGAACACAGATCAATAGAAAAAACAGGAAGAAGTTGTGTGGAGCTATGAAAAAATAAGCAAAATATACAAACTGAGTAGTCCATGAGCAAGATAGGCAACATCAAGGGTAATGTGGGCTCAGGAGTGCCGTGGTCCCGTGGTTAGCGTGAGTAGCTGCGGAACGAAAGGTCCTTGGTTCAGGTCTTCCCTCGAGTGAAAATTTTACTTTCTTTATTGTCGCAAAGTTATGATCTGTCCGTTCGTTCACTGACGTCTCTGTTCACTGTAATAAGTTTAGTGTCTGTGTTTTGCGACCGCACCGCAAAACCGTGCGATTAGTAGACGAAAGGACGTGCCTCTCCAATGGGAACCGAAAACATTTGATCGCAAGGTCATAGGTCAACCGATTTCCCCACAGGAAAACACGTCTGATATATTCTATACGACATTGGTGACGGCATGTGCGTCACATTACAGGAATATGTTGTCGACCCACCTAACTTGTACACTTGGCGAATGGGTAAAAAGATGCTTCTACCTTGCTCGATTTAGGTTTTCTTGTGGATGTGATAATCACTCCCAAAAAAGTGATGAAAACATAAGAGTTTGTCACATAAACTGCAACAAATGAATGCAACAGTATCACAGTCACACAGTTTTCCCTGTGCTCTGTCAAAACATATTTTTTTAACGTTTTCAATTTTTTCCGTGTGTAGACCGTCAAATCCTGCATATGTCCAAGCAAATCTGAACATGTCCAGGAATTTTGGACAGCGAAGTTGATTATGTGTGAGTGCCTGAATTTTGATAATTGTCTGAAAATAAAAAATTAAACTTTTCGGACAACGGGAGACTTGAACCAAGGACCTTTCGTTCCGCAGCTGCTCACGCTAACTACGGTACCGCGGCGCTCCTGAGCTCACACTATACTTGATGTTGCCTATCTTGCAAATGGACTACTCAGTTTGTATATTTTGCTTATTTTTTTCATAGTTTCACACAACTTCTTCCTGTTTTTTCGATTGATCTGTGTTCAGTTTTTCAAGGCCTATCCACTGTGCCAACTTATAACTAAATCTGAGGGGGGTGCGATGGGGAGGTTCCCTTGTAAGACAAAGATAAATCGGAAATTGAAACGAAAGCCAATAATATTACATTTGAAAAGCTAGATTTTTATGTGATTCACATATTTTCTGGCTGAAGACTGGTAAACAAACATGACTGTCGCAACAAGAAGAGGACGCGCGCGCACATCGAATGCCGTCTACGTATTACTCCTGTAACGTCACGTAAGCGAGGAAAAAAAGGCTGCGGGAAATGGAGCGCTTAGTAAATGGAACACGGAGGTATCAGGGGCTTTACCCGTTTATCAATCTGTAACGTACAATAAACTTTCATCTGTATTGTCAAATGCAGTAATTTGTAGACTTCAAAGCGCCAGCAATCCTCAGCGCTGGGAACGCTCGGTAATTTGTTTTTGTCAGGCCCGATAAAATATGGCACATGATGCATGACGTCACCACATTACGCGAAACACTGCACCCCCGAGATTACTTTGTCACGCACCGCTGTCAGATACGATTCGAAAACAGTGGACGCGTTTTCAGAGCAACGTCCCCCTTTTTTTTCTCCTCCTTTACATACCGAAAAACATTCCACAATATTTCGTTTCGCTCCGGCGTTTCGAAACAGTATCTTATACAAATATGACCGACGGAAATTTTTTGTGGCGTTTTACCACTTTTTTTAGAGATTTTGTTCTCGTTGCATCGAAGTGCTACAGTGTGCCAGAAATATCCTCTCGATCTGGTGATGAAATAGTGAACAATTTTTGTACGTTCTGTCACCGATAAAGTAATATACCAGAGAGCACAGCTAGAGAATCTAAAAAAAGATAAAGCATGTTAACTTTTGCATCCTTTACAACTAGATGTAATATAAAGCTTACAGTATAAACCCCACCAAAGTGACTTATAGAACACGTATTGAAGAGCGTATGGGCACACATCAGCAAGTCACGTTTTGGTTGTTAACGTAAAAGGGACACTCTCTTCTATTCCAGCTGGCAAACGAAGTGTAGCGTAAAGAACTATACATAAACTACGACAAGGACTGCACACAAGCTACAGAGAGCATAGTCAATCGTCCGCACTCCATACGTATCCAGAAGATAGTGGACACGAACCAAAACAGCGTCATTACGCCATTGCAATAAAGATAGATCAGGATATTTTGGTACTTGTTACTTAACTGAATTCACGGGCAATACTTAACATTCTATGACAATAACAGCAAAAAAGAAACTCTTAATTGTCGTTCTACGACACTATATTTTGAAAACATTCTAGTGGAAAATCGTTATGGAAATAACTGATGCATATTTTGTTTAATACATTTAATGCCGTTTTGGTTCGTTCAACATTGAGACTCATATGTCTTTCCCATTTAATAACATCTTCCCTCAGATCTCATTCCTTCACCAGGCCGAATTATGTAAACCTTGAGGACAGATCTTACACGCGAGAATGCGTGATCTTGAAGAACTTTTATTAGTGAATATATGTTAAAGAGGTTGTAATTTGTCGGTACCTCCAAAATCACTCACCACCAGTCAACGGTTTTTGTGGTATTTGTTTTTGCTGCTACCGTTGATTCACCCGTTGTGCACCATTATGGTTGTGCTGTGATAACTGTTGCGCCTCTTGTTTCAAATGATCGCCAAAACGTCTCTGCCGGATCAATATATTTAACAAAGAAAAAAAATTCAAAAACTTTTACGAGTGTTCTCTATGTTAACGGATATTCTCGAATGTTCTAGAGTTTTCTCGAATGTTCTGGAATACAACTTGGAAACGGCACATTTCGAATTGATCCACACTTCGACAAAATTGTTGTAAATGGTGGGTGATGCAGCATAGTAAAGACATAGAACAACTCATCGAAAAAGCGTATATGTTTGTAGAGACAAACTACGCAAAAGAAAGATTCTGTGAGGTAACTACTTTAACTACAAGAGATTAAGTAGTTCAAACAAATCAGCGAATAAGCAATATGATACCAAGGAAAGAAAAAATATTTAAATCCATTGAGAGAATGGTAAATCAAGGCGAAAGCGTAAACTTCGCAACAGAATTCCTAAATCCACTCAAATGGTCCCACCGAGCGAGGTGGTGCAATAGTTACCACACTGGACTTGAATTCGTGAGGACAACGGTTCAAATCCGCGTCCGGTCATGCAGCTTTAGGTTTTCCGCGATTCCGCTAAATCACTCCTGGCAAATGCCAGAATGGTCCCTTAGAAAGGGCACGGGCTATTTCCTTCCCCATCTTTGAAATATTCTGAGCTTGTGCTACGTCTATAACGACCTCATTGTCGGCAGGACGTTAAATCATCGTCTTATTTCCTTCCTTCCTTCCTTCAAACTGCCTCGGTGTGGGCTCCCAAAAAGCTTTTAAATAAAATATAGAAGAAGAAATATTAATTGGAAAAGCAAAAGGCATCTAAGTATTCATTTCACGAATTCCACTCACTTCAACTAACTTACCATTCATGTTTAAAAGATTCCGCTTCACGGTTAGATCAGCGTACAGCATGAGTATCAACACGTGGAAGCGCAGACATTCTGAGAATCGTGTTTCTCGCACGGACAGGTAGCGTAGCGTACTTGACAACCACAAAACTTCCGTATTTGCACCCGAAAGTAAAACGGAAACGTAGCTTGTAAGCTAATCTGCTGAAGCTTGGGTATCAGGTGCATCTTTCTATTCTCATGATTCGTCATTCATGGGGACATTTGCTATGGCATGACAAACGGGTGTATTGCTGTCAATATTTAAAGACGAAAAAAATAAACATAAACAAATTAAAGTTAAAAATGGTTTTGAATAATTGTTAATTATTAATATTGTTAATGATTAATAGTGAGATGTTTATAGTGATCCTACGGTCGAAACAGACTTGCAGCATTTGATGATTGTTAATCTTTCAAGCGATAATCTCTCAGATGTCATATTTTCATCCAATGTTATTTCGTTCTTTTTAGACTGTGCTGTACACAATTTGAGACTCGCCCAAGTGCTGGTTTGTAATGTACTTCTGTGGCGCAGTGTGTATCTTCTTGAAACAGCTGACAACTTATTGCTCTTTTATAGTACAGAACTTCAATCGTACTGGACGTTTGTTACGCAATGTTTTCCCTCATCCAATCTCAGTACCAAAGCATACACGCTTCACATAAAAACAACTATGAGTAACTGTGAACGCACAGGAGAGCCATCAGGAATTGTGTCGCATTGAATCCCCTGTGTATGCGACAAGCGACAACAAAAGTTCATTCCTGGAATGTAGCGCACTCGATCTACAGCAATCCCGCCTCCACTTTCCGAGGACACTGCCTGCACGTTCTGTGATGGAACTTACACATTATTTACCGAAGCGTTTCAGTGTAATTACTACAGAACAAAGATAACACAGGCGGGGAAGCAGTCGGCGGTAACATTTCACTATGTCAATGTTTGCCTCAAGAATGACATTAATATTCATCAGCCGCTGGCTATGCTGTCGCGATGGAAACAGCTGTCTGCCCTTACTTATGGATGCCGCACTGAAAAAGGAGAAGAAGACAAAGAGGAACAGATGCCTCCCCCAAAGTATCGCAAACAGATTTCCTAATCTGTGAGCCTCGACAGATGTTAATGTATTCGCTATCCATTTGTGCGCTAACTTGCACTAATACCGTAACTCTCAGCCCGTAGGCGGCTATTAAGCTATAACATACCCAATAAATATGACTTATTGAAAATGAATATATCGAAGAGTAATCGAGTTTAGCTGCATCGCTGTTTTACAGATATTCATTGGTTCAACATGTCACGATGAAAATTTTTTTCTGTTGGTTGTTAGACAGAACAAGGACTGGAGGCATAGAAACCATCGATGGTACCTAATACGAATAGGTAAAACTCGTTTGGTTGAAACAAATAAAAAAAATTCGGTTTCAAAAGACGGGTAGTTAATATTTATTCTTATCTACACGGCAAACATTCTTAATTTACAAGTTTCTCTCTTGCTCCTCCTCCTCCTCCTTCCCTTCTCCTTTTTTTCTTCTGCTTCTTATTCCAGGATTTCTTCACTTTTTTTATCAATGCTTCTTCCTGCTTTCTTCCGACGCGGCGTTCTTATCGTTTGTAATTTGTTTTTCATGGAATCTATTGAAGCTGTTTATCTTAGTGCACAAAAATTCTTTATATCAAATTTCCTTTGGATCAACAAGGGTTTTGTTCACAGCTATTTTTATTTTTTCACCTAATTTTGGGCCAGCTTTTAACCTGGTAATTTTATTAAAAATTTTTGATGACCTCGTCTCATTCGTCCTAATGTGTCCATAGATTTTCAATCATATCTAGAGTATGTTTTCTTTTATATTTCCATCTGTCCGTTCATATTTTCATTTCATTTCTTTTCTTTTTCTTGCATGCTCTATAATTTCCTTATTCCAGCCCCGAAATTCGACTTTAGATTGGTTTTCTATCTCCTGTACCTATAATTCCCCAATTTCCTCTTTCTTATGCTATTTCAGGAATGCTGTATTATAGATTACTTCTATATTGACCATTGTGTGTATAATACCTTCGCTCTGTAGGCATTGTCTTTTTGTTGTACTTTTGCAGTTTTAATTTACATTCTGCTTCCGTCTTCTTACTTTTTTCATTAGTTGACTCTTAATCATGCCTGTTAGACTATATTCCTCACGACATTTAAATTTGTCTACACTCTTTACCTCGTTTGCTGATGCTTCCGTTTTTTTCTCTTGATAGCCGGCCAAGGTGGCCGAGCGGTTCTAGGCGCTACAGTCTGGAACCGAGCAACCCCTACGGTCGCAGGTTCGAATCCTGTCTCGGGCATGGATGTGTGTGATGTCCTTAGGCTAGTTAGGTTTAAGTAGTTCTAAGTACTAGGGGACTGATGACCTCAGAAGTTAAGTAACATAGTGCTCAGAGCCATTTTTCTCTTGATAGAGCGTAACGATAATATTTTCTGGGCCGCTCTTTTAAATTAAGGTTTAAAGAACACTCACAGCCACGAAACAAAACAGCTTTGAGACAGCATTTGTCTGATACTGGTCATTCCATAAGGAGCATTGAGAACTGTATGCGTATTCTTCACAGGGTGGAAAAGGGCCGTGATCTTAATTTGCTGGAGGAGCTTGAAATTTATAAAGCAAAAAGTAGAGAGCCAAATAAACTGCTTAACTGGCAAAACGATTTTGTGCCCAATGCCCCCTTTGCTTTATTTGACAATGTTTTACCCCAATCACTCCACCCCTCTGTTATATATAGTGTGTTCGCAAGTTCACCTAGTATTGAGTGTATCACATATTTACATCGTTTTCATACGTTTTACGCATGACTAGTAGGTTCTTGTTCCTTCTTTATTCATTTCATAGACTGCATTAATCAGATAATGTAGATCATCCACTCTTATGGAATTTTATCATTCTTTGCTTGCAACTGAGTACCGCAGGGTACCAGGGGCGCTCTACCGGTCACGTTCCTCCAACCACTTCCCGCCTGTGCGGAGTTCTGGCGTTAGCGCTAACAGAGGGCGCTGATTGTGTTCAGAACTATATTTCCTTTCATTTGTGGCTCCTTTAGCGATTTGTTTTATGTTGTTTATATTACCCGGTGCAATATCAACGGTGTTTAATATTTGTGTCATTGCCTAGAATATTGGCACTAGAGCATATGTCAAACACTGTTTTTTAACTCTTCGTCTTTTTAACAATATTACTTTTGTCGTGTTCTTTTTATTACTGTAACACTTTTTATACTTTATAAGCTTATTACAGGCTTTAACTATTGTATCTCCCTTTTATTTTCGCTGTTTCAATTAATTATTGAAAACTAGTGTATGCTGACATTAGCGACATCTGGTCAACTTACTACACAAACATCTTGTGGCTACTGTACGGCAGCTTGTTTTAAACAGAGTTTTACTGACAACATGACTCATGCATGTGATGTGATTTATGTGTATTTGACGATGCTGGTGCTGATTCCGCATTTAACAGTTGACTATGCCACTATGGCTGCAGTGCATTAGGACTTAAGTTTTATGAGACAGGTATGCCTCTTCACATTTAAAGCGCACAAATGTAAATTTTGTCAGTACTACTTTTCAATGTGCTCTATGTATTGTTCTTAAGCTGTATACAGTTTGGGAGTGTATTTATATTTTTCCCATTTTTGCTTCAGATCTGATGATGGTCATTAAAGACCGAAACCGGTAATCTGTTAAACAGAGAAGATTGTGACCATAGACGTAAATTAAAGGAAACTTATTACATATACGGGTCACGGTGTTTTTTCGCGACGATGTCGCAGCTTGTGAAACTTACATATCAGCCAATACTGTTTTAGGGAAGTTGCTGAAACTGTCGTCTGTTTACGTTAATCTACGACTGGCATCTTCATATGCTCAAAACAACCAAGCGTCTCACAAATAATAATTGCAGTCTGAGATACGGTAATTTTCTGCACCGAGCGTGTTAGGGAGAAGATACCGCCCAATCACAGTGACGAATACTTACCCTTCCTAACAGTAAGAGGTAATCCTCTTGCAAGTCAAAATTCCTTTGTCAACATGTTGTCTACGGAGCAGTCAAAGCAACTGTGGACGTTGGCTTAAGGGATGCCCAACATTAAGCCCGTCAAAGATCCCTAGCGGGGAAACGGTGTGACATTTTTGTCACATGAAGTAAGTGCTTTTTTACCTCCTCTGAACGCTCTAAATCACGAATGCATAAATAAATAAATAAATAAATAAATAAAACTAATAGCTTAATTTTTTTTACACCCTGTGTGCATCAGTTGTCCATGTTCCGTCTACTTACATTTTATACAAATATTACAAAAAACACACAAAACAATCTCCTTCACTCTCAAGTGTCTGCAGTACCTTAATACTACTACCCTAGTAGCCAATGTGACAATTAACAGTGATGAGGTATACATGAACATATATACTCCGCGAGCCACCAAGCGGTGTGTAGCGGAGGGCACTATTCGCGCCAAAGTCATATTCCCGCCCCCGTCTGTTTCATTCGTGGATCGCGCGATGGAAAAACGACTGTCTGAACGCCTCAGTATGAGCTCTAATTTCCCTTATCTTTGAATGGTGATCGTTGCGGGATAGGAAATTTGGTGGTAATAATATATCCTCTACATCCTCGGCGAATATCGGATTTTGGAATTTAGTGAGCAGCCCCTTCCGTTTAGTGCGTCGTCTATCTGCAAGTGTGTCCCACTTCAATCTTTCTATGAGATTTGTAACGCTCTCGCGATGGCTAAATGTACCATTCACCAACCTTGCCGCTCTTCTTCGGACCTTCTCAATCTCTTGAATCAGACCCAACTGATAAGGGTCCCATACAGATGAACAATACTCCAGGACTGGACGAACTAAAGTATTGTACGCAATTTCCTTTGTTGAAGGACTGCATCGTTTCATGATTCTACCAATAAACCACAATCTAGAGTTCTCCTTACCCGTTACTTGTGTAATCTGATCGTTCCATTTGAGATTATTCCGAACAGTCACGCCCAGATGCTTGACGGATGTTACCGCTTCCAAAACAGAGCATTTATTTTATGCTTGTACATTAATGGGGATTTTCGCTTTGTTTTACGCATTAGGGTATACTTGCTAATATTAAGAGATAACTGCCTGTCATTACACCACACATTTATTTTCTGTACATCCTCATTGATTTGTTCACAAATTTCGTGTGATACGTTTAAAATTTATATGCCCCATAACATACTTAACGGTTCTTTTTGGATTCAAGGTCTGCATCTCGTCCCACAACAGCAACAGTGACCAGTGTTGGACATTGTCATGTGTTAATACCACGTATGTACACGGATCAGTCACATTAATCTGGCCACCTCCTAGGTTCACATCATCGTGAAACAACCACTCAGACGGCAGGTGGCAGCATTAGCACTGGAGAGTATACAAACACTGTTGGGGGGACGTGGAAAACACTGCAATCGTTGTCGTAATGCGGGAACGGAGCGATTTATCTGACGCCCAGAAGGGCATGATCATTGGCTTTTGGGCCAAGGGCGGAAGCATTTCCGAAACGGCTTAGTCTGTAAACTGTTCGGGTGCCGTATTTCCGAAACGGCTTAGTCTGTAAACTGTTCGCGTGCCGTCATAGTTAAAGTATATCGTGTATGGCAAAGTGATGCTATCCAAAAGCGGTGCCGATGCAACTGTGGTGCAACACGGGCCATAGATGACAGTGATGAGCCGGCTGGTGTGGCCGAGCGGTTCTAGGCGTTTCAGTCTGGAACCGCGCGACCGCTACTGTCGCAGGTTCGAATCCTGCCTCGGGCATAGATGTGTGCCGTCTCATTATGGTAGTTAGGTTTAAGTAGTTCTAAGTCTAGGGGACTGATGACCTCAGACGTTAAGTCCCATAGTGCTCGGAGCCATTTGAACCATTTTTGACAGTGATGGATGACGGCTGGGGAAATGTGTACCGGTGCATAGAAATGCAGCTGTTGACCGACCACACGAACCAGGGGTCTTCCGGCAGTTCAGCGAACGTTGCTGTGTATGGGCCTCCACAGCGGGAGCCTGGATCATACACCCATGCTGATGGTCATTCATGACGGCCGCTGTAGCCAAGCGGTTCTAGGCTTTTCAGTCCGGAACCACGCGGTAGCTACCTACGGTCGTAGGTTCGAATCCTGCCTCGGGTATGGATGTGTGAGATGTCCTTAGGTTAGTTAGGTTGAAGTAGTTCTAAGTCTAGGGGACTGATGACCTCAGATGTTAAGTATCATAGTGCTTGGAGCCATTTGAACCATTTGAACGGCCATTCATCGGCGACGAAGGCTGCAATTTGCACGCCACTACCGCAACTGGACGTTTTCTGGTGGCGACAGGTGGCCTTTTAAGATGAATCACGTTTTGTGCTCCATCGGAGAGATGGCCATTGGCGTGTGCGGCATGAAACGTCTGAAAGCAAACATCCTGTAGCAATCGGCGGTATGGTCCGAGCCACAGCGCATTCCCTAGGTGATCTCATCATTCTGGAAGGCACAACGGGTCAACAGAAGTATGTGTCTATACTAGGGCACCCCTACAAGCAGTTTGATTTTCGTCGTCATGATGACATCTACAAGCAGGACAACGCAACGAATCACACAGCTCGTAGTGTACGTGCGTGGTTTGAAGTGCATTAAGATGAGTTTACCGTACTCCCCTGGTCATCGAACTGCCCGGATTTAAACCCAGTCGAGACTCTGTGACACCGCCTCGATCGGGCTCTTCGCTCCATCGGTTCTCAACCACGAAATCTAGCGCAGCTGGCCACGATACTGGAGTCGGCATAGTACTACATCCATGCCGGTACCTTCCAGAACCTCGTTGTCTCTCTTCCTGTGCATGTCGCAGCAGTCCGCATTGCAAATGTTGATGATTCAGGCTTCTGACAATGGATTATCACGCGCAACAGAAAAAAGAAAACTTCTTACGGCATTGTTAGCTGGGAGAGACCGAGGGGTAGGTTGAGTTTCTTAATCAGAAAAAGATTTTCCTCCTCCGCGCAAGGTGATCCATTTGCTTTTAATGTGTGAGGGCTGTGTCTTAAGCGTATATGTGCAATGTAAGTGACTGTACGAGCTGTCTGTATGAGACAGTGCGGAGAAGTTTGGAATGTAATTCAGGACTCCGACACAATCTGACGATCAATAACGTGAGGCCATCGTCTAAGTCTCGCGCACACACAATCATCAGAGACCGCTAAAAAACTGATAGTGAAACTACACGTATACTTTTTTGTTTATTAATTAGGTAAGTGGTGGCTGCAATCTTTGGGTGTAAACAGAGGGTTACATAGAACATTATGGTTATTTGTGTATTGTGTATTAAACCATGGACCTACAAACGACGGAGAGGCTTCGTCCCGCCGTAGCCCTCAGTGGTTCACAACCTCACAACAGGCCACAGCAGTCCACCCACCCCACCGCCGCCCCACACCGAATCCAGGGTTGTTGTGCGGTTCGGCCCCCAGTGGACCCTCCCGGAAATGTCTCATATCAGACGAGTGTAACGCCAAATGTTTGCATGGTAGAGTAATTATGGTGTACGCGTACTGGGAGACTGTTTGCACAGCAATCGCCGACATAGTGTAACTGAGGCGGAATCTACATCTACATCTGCATTTATACTCCGCAAGCCACCCAACGGTGTGTGGCGGAGGGCACTTTACGTGCCACTGTCATTACCTCCCTTTCCTGTTCCAGTCGCGTATGGTTCGCGGGAAGAACGACTGTCTGAAAGCCTCCGTGCGCGCTCTAATCTCTCTAATTTTGCATTCGTGATCTCCTCGGGAAGTATAAGTAGGGGGAAGCAATATATTCGATACCTCATCCAGAAACGCACCCTCTCGAAACCTGGCGAGCAAGCTACACCGCGATGCAGAGCGCCTCTCTTTCAGAGTCTGCCACTTGAGTTCGTTAAACATCTCCGTAACGCTATCACGGTTACCAAATAACCCTGTGACGAAACGCGCCGCTCTTCTTTGGATCTTCTCTATCTCCTCTGTCAACCCGACCTGGCACGGATCGCACTGATGAGCAATACTCAAGTACAGGTCGAACGAGTGTTTTGTAAGCCACCTCCTTTGTTGATGGACTACAGTTTCTAAGGACTCTCCCAATGAATCTCAACCTGGTACCCGCCTTACCAACAATTAATTTTATATGATCATTCCACTTCAAATCGTTCCGCACGCATACTCCCAGATATTTTACAGAAGTAACTGCCACCAGTGTTTGTTCCGCTATCATATAATCATACAATAAAGGATCCTTCTTTCTATGTGTTCGCAATACATTACATTTGTCTATGTTAAGGGTCAGTTGCCACTCCCTGCACCAAGTGCCTATCCGCTGCAGATCTTCCTGCATTTCGCTACAATTTTCTAATGCTGCAACTTCTCTGTATACTACAGCATCATCCGCGAAAAGCCGCATGGGACTTCCGACACTATCTACTAGGTCATTTATATATATTGTGAAAAGCAATGGTCCCATAACACTCCCCTGTGGCACGCCAGAGGTTACTTTGACGTCTGTAGACGTCTCTCCATTGATAACAACATGCTGTGTTCTGTTTGCTAAAAACTCTTCAATCCAGCCACACAACTGGTCTGATATTCCGTAGGCTCTTACTTTGTTTATCAGGCGACAGTGCGGAACTGTATCGAACGCCTTCCGGAAGTCAAGAAAAATAGCATCTACCTGGGAGCCTGTATCTAATATTTTCTGGGTCTCATGAACAAATAAAGCGAGTTGGGTCTCACACGATCGCTGTTTCCGGAATCCATGTTGATTCCTACATAGTAGATTCTGGGTTTCCAAAAACGACGTGATACTCGAGCAAAAAACATGTTCTAAAATTCTACAACAGATCGACGTCAGAGATATAGGTCTATAGTTTTGCGCATCTGCTCGACGACCCTTCTTGAAGACTGGGACTACCTGTGCTCTTTTCCAATCATTTGGAACCTTCCGTTCCTCTAGAGACTTGCGGTACACGGCTGTTAGAAGGGGGGCAAGTTCTTTCGCGTACTCTGTGTAGAATCGAATTGGTATCCCGTCAGGCCCAGTGGACTTTCCTCTGTTGAGTGATTCCAGTTGCTTTTCTATTCCTTGGGCACTTATTTCGATGTCAGCCATTATTTCGTTTGTGCGAGGATTTAGAGAAGGAATAAGGGGAACCAGCCCGCATTCGCCAAGGCAGATGGAATACCGCCTTCAAAACCATCCACAGGCTGGCCGGCACACCAGACCTCGACACTAATACACCGGCACGCCTTCCAACTCGGGGGAGCAGCGCATGGTTATTAGTAGTAAAGCACCACCCCTGGCAGGCATGGAAACCCGCAGTCTGTGAGCTCAGGAGTTGAGGAAGTGGTGCGTAGAAATTGACTGTTATAGCATCAAGCACAGAAAGAAAATTCAACATTGTACATTTCTACAGTGTCAACACCAGCAGTTTTTTATCATTTAGGTGAAAGACTATATTGCAAAACGTAAGAATAAATGAAGAAATAGCGAGCTAATTCCCCGCCGAAAGACAGTGAAACCGTGGTGCAACGTGCCCTCGATATACATGGTCTGTAGAAAATAAGTAGCTCTTCCTGAACGCGCGAGGTGTAGATGTTCCAGACTCTGAATATGGAAAATTAAAATTTTTTGAATTTTTAATATTTCATTATTATACGTAAACTGAGATAGAACAATGTGACAAACAACTGTCACATAACTTAACTGAACAAATATAGGATGGTTTCAAACAGTGCCATAGGGCACGAAATGTCGTTTTTTGGGAAAGGGAAAAGGCAGTTCCCTTCTGGAAAAAGGCATAATGCTACTTGTCAGAGAGTAAATGTCCATCCTATTCTGTGCAGTTCCTTCTTCGTGCTACAGTGTATGTAGCATCTTGAGGAGCCATGTACTGCCAGACGCTTTGCTTCTATGTACTCGAACAATATTTTCAAATTTGTTTTGCTGAGGGTTCTGATGATTTATTTGGGCAGCGGGGACTTCCTTTGAAACTACTGTTACCCACCAGGCCTGTTGCAATGTGTCTTCAAAAATTTTTAAGCATTTACTTCCAATGAATTAGTCGAAATAGAATAAATGTAATTTCAACAGAAACAGCACCCAAGCACCAGAAAATTCTTATCCACAACCTTCCGGATTTACTATCAATTGCATAAAATCTGTTTACGACGTCTGCGTTATCTACACATCCCATACATAAATTGCTTGATTTTAAAATTTTTAGACAAAATGCTTTTGAAGTTGTGCCATCATTCTCTCGCCAAGAATCGATGTCTTCAGCTATACCGCTACGGTCGCAGGTTCGAATCCTGCCTCGGGCATGGATGTGTTGATGTCCCTAGGTTAGTTAGGTTTAAGTAGTTCTCAGTTCTAGGGGACTGATGACCTCAGCAGTTAAGTCCCATAGCGCTCAGAGACATTTGAACCTTTTTTTTTTTTTCAGCTATACAATATCTTCATTATTACTGCTGTTATCGGTGTCTTGTGTCGGCATCAGAAGGAATCTCTTTCCAAAGGCATGACAAAAATTCCTCGCCCTTTATTCTCCGTGTGTACATCATAAGAAAATTGAAGCACAGGAATTAGTAGCACAGCTACCCATGTTGTCGTTATAGCTGCAGAGGTTCCAGACGGAACCACCGCAATGATGACAAAAATAAATATATAAATTTAATTATTATCTCAATACACACAGTATAAATTTGATCAGGGCAGTACTCTGTACGCGATATATGCTTGGTAGAAATGAATTCAGTCACGATGTGAAAACAAAAACAGTAGTACACATCATACAAAAATTGCTCCTACATTTGATCTTCTAACTGCTAAAATTAGAAACACATTAAGTAGTTGAAGCTACAGTCACTAGAGGGGAGCACCTACTGGGCGCCACTGCGCACACTTCACGAAATGAGAAAATCACAGGTGCCTTCAAACGCAACCACTTTATCTGAAAGGTATAGAGCATCGCAGTGGGACAAGTGCCTTTGGGGTAATACACACCAAGAGTCTGTCCGTTGAAAGAGCAGAGGACTTGCATATGCATGGCAAAACAAAAAGCTTCAGATACGTTTATATTATGTTTTTGAGCTTCAGTCTGCAATGAATAAACATTATTTTGTATGCGAGACAACTCCATGCAGCGGAACTGAATGTTTCGTACAAAAAACTGGGCGACACGGTTCCTTCTCTCGTGTGGATTTTTGGCTGACAGGTTTGGGTTTCAGAAGCTTCCGTACACTCTGGTCTGTTTGAGGCGGCTGTTTCTAGATAATGATGATTGGCTGCGGCACATATTAAAGCTAATACAGATCGTATGTAACTAAACGGCACGACAATATCTGTTACGGAACATGTGGCAAATGATACTGACCTAATGTCGTGATGCTTTCCCAAATTAGAGAAAAACCGAAGCTCACATTTCCATGTAAAAAGCGAAAACCGGCGCTATACCCAATAACTTTACAAAGTCAGCACGGTACGTCACCAATTTCGCGAACAAGAGAGAAAGAGGAAAGCATTATTTTTAAACTTTTTTCCAATTGTAAAGAGTGTCACATACATAACGCAACTTTTGAGGGCATAATAACATACAATTTATTGATGAAATTAAGTACTTTAAATGTTATTGCAATGAATTGTACCTGTGATTGTGTACGAAATACAACATACCTACCCAAATGCCCTCACGACACTGCAGACCGCCAAGTGTTAGAGTCCATAAAAGAAATTGTTTTCTCAGACTTAGTAGTCAGTCTCATCATAGTCAAGTTATTCAGTGTATTACGTCGCCGGCCGCTGTGGCCGAGCGGTTCCAGGCGCTGCAGTCTGGAACCGCGAGACCGCTACGCTCGCAGGTTCGAATCGTGCCTCGGGCATGGATGTGTGTCATGTCCTTAGGTTAGTCAGGTTTAACTAGTTCTAAGTTCTAGGGGTCTAATGACCTCAGAAATTGAGTCCCATAGTGCTCAGAGCCATTTTTTTTGTATTACGTCGCTGAAACATTCGACGCTGTTTGCGAATAGTCTCTGCACAACATTCACCACATTCGTAGTAAGTTTTCACTACGAGAGCCCGCTGTTCCGTCATGAAGTACTCCACTACTAAACGGAAGCAAAACAGAAGAAAATCGTGCTATGTTCTGTGCTGCCAACGTAGTACGCCAGAAATGGATGGCATTTCAAACGTTGGCTTTCTCACTTTCAGTTTCGTGCTCACTTTTAGTAATATGATACGAGGATGAGTCAAATGAAAGCCTTAAATTTGTAATAACAAATCGAAATTTCGCGCTGTTACCCTGTGAGTTGGTAAGCGAGCTACAAACAGCGTGCAGAATGGCAGCATAGTGCAGATGCACACATACCGTCGCAGTATCAGTATAAAAATGGCCGCCCCACTTGCGACTTGCACCAGGGAAGAATAGCGTTCCGTTATTCAGTTTTTGCGTAGTGAAGGTGTGAAACCTATTGAAATTCATCGACGAATGAAGGTTCAGTACGGTTATGCATGTTTGTCACAGCAGCAAGTCTACGAATGGAGTAGGAAGTTTCCAATTGGTGTGACTTCAGTGGAAGATGTTCCTCGTCCAGGTCAGGCACAACGAGTTGTGACTCCATAGAAGCAGTTGAAGCCATAGTGAAGGAAAACCGCCGAGTGATCCTGAATGACATTGCAGCATGTTTACAGATTAGTCATGGATCAGCACACCAGATTGTACATGACGTGCTCCAGTTTCACAAAGTGTCTGCAAGATGGGTGCCACGGCAACTGACTCCTGAAATGAGAGAACAACATGTTGATGCTTGTGAAGAACTTCTTCGGCGCTTTGAACAGTAAGGTGATGGCTTCCTTGCAAGAATCGTTACTGGAGACGAAACCAGGGTTCACTTCCACCAACCGGAAACGAAAAGAACGAGCAAGGAATGGCGCCATTCCTCATCACCAAATCCAAAGAAGTTTCGAACGGAACCATCAGCAGGGAAGGTTATGCTGAATCTCTTTTGGGACGAAAAAGGCGTCATTTTGGAGCATTACATGCCTAGAGGGACCACTGTCACCAGTGCATCGTACACATATCTCCTAAAAAATCATCTGCGGCCTGCAATCAAATCAAAGCGACGTGGACTGCTGTCAGCAGGTGTCCTTTTGCAACATGCTAATGCGAGACCCCACACTGCCCGTACAACAGTTACAACAATCACAGACCTGCATTTTGAGTGTCTTCCTCATCCACCATACTCACCAGACCTTGCCCCAACTGATTTCCATACGTTTGGACCACTCAAAGACGCAATGGGAAGAAAGAAGTTCCGTTCTGATGAAGAGGTACGCCACGCGGTGCATGAGTAGTTGCGCGGACTACCAAAAGAACTTTTTCTAAAGGAATTTATGCACTTTGTAAGCGCTGGAAGACTTGCATTGAGCGTAGGGGAGATTTTGTTGAAAAGTGATAAAGCTTTGTACCACTTCTGCACAATAAATAATATTTAAAGAAATATTTAAGATTTTCATTTGACTCACCCTCGTACATTATACAAGAAGGAAATAGATTTTTAATTTTCACTTATATCTGGTACCAACAGAAGCTGCATGCTACGAGTATTGCGCTAATAATGGCTTCAAATGCGAATTAGGCTTAACCGTGACTGTTCTGAATGTGGAGTGGAACATTACGTTACACTAACCACTCATTTCTACTTTATTTTCCATGAAGCGTTTATGAGATTATACGTCCATCATACGGTGGATTTTTGCGAATTAAGAAGACACGGAAGTACTTCCACTGCTATGACTGTGAATCTTGAATCCTTCCTGGTCATGCTGGTAAAGCTTTATGAATTTACTTGTAAAAGTATAGACAGTGAAAATTAAAATGTCCTGTGGTGCCTCTCCTGCTCCAAGTCAGCCCGTTTGACGTTCTTCCCCCCTTAACTGTAATTTTTTTTAAGTTTTTTGATATGTGTAGATCGTCTCAACTCGACGAGGTTCCTTGTGGATATACGCAAGTCCATCGTATCTCATTGTATGTGCGTGAAATACGTGGACATGCGTCTCTCAGATGATTATTTCCCTTCCGCATAATAGAAGCGCTCATCATGGATTCACCGGACTCAGGATCTGGATGAATGGCTGTAGCAGTGCAGAATGATGTGATATCTGACAGGGCTTAGTGGTCGAATAATGACGCGCACGTTTTTCGAAGGGTCACCATTTTTAATTCTAGTAATTGCTTTTGTGGTCGCTTACAAAACACGTATACACAGTTCCTTACCATCCATCTGCTCCGTATGCAAATTACAAAGATCCTACACTTGCGTATCGTGCAGAAACAGTGACAATTACATTCAACAATCTCTAATCAGTGCCACAATTTAAATGATAACCATTATTCTAGCATTATCAGCGGAATCTACTTCCGACACGCAGTCGCTCACCGCGACGCCCCTTAACGATTGCCGCTTTGTTACCTTGTCACACGGTAGGAAATTCCTTCCTTGTGTTTGGTTCTAGGCGCTTCAGTCTGGAACCACGCGGCTGCTACGGTCGCAGGTTCGAATCCTGCCTCGGGCATGGATGTGTGTGATGCCATTACGTTAGTTAGGTTTAAGTAGTTCTAAGTCTAGGGGACTGATGACCTCAGATGTTAAGTCTCATAGTGGTTAGAGCCATTTGAACCATTTTTGAACCTTGTGTTTGGGGCCTATCAGAGCCTTCCGTTTTGCCTTCTGAAGTCGAACAATGGCCGTCTTCCTACGTGGCTGATGTGATACCATGTCACCAGGGACACTACGCTGGACTCTCTCAGTCCTCCAGTTTATTTACTCTCAGTAGCAACATACTGTGTAACATTACGTGAGATTAGGTATCACTCATTGAGCACCCCCTATTAACATAATCATTATTAGGGGTGAGTGTAAACACAATGCAGTCCCCGCCATTCAGGTAACTTCTCGAATGGCACTCCGTTCCAGTCCTACCATCAGAGAAAAAAATCTCTGGCAGTACCAGAGACCAAAATGGTTCAAATGGCTCTGAGCACTATGGGACTTAACTTCTGAGGTCATCAGTCCCCTAGAACTTAGAACTACTTAAACCCAACTAACCTAAGGACGTCACACACATCTATGCCCGAGGCAGGATTCGAACCTCCGAACGTAGCGGTCGCGTAGTTCCAGACTGTAGCGCCTAGAATCGCTCGGCCACTCCGGCCAGCACCAGGGACCAAACCCGTGTCCTCCGCCATGCTGACGACTCAGCTGTGAAAGGGGGTAGTTACTCAGATCGGAACGAAAAGAAGCGATAACACAATAAAAGTAAAAATAGTATCTTGGATAACGGTTGTGGGTTCTCGGGACAGTTTTGCTTTATTGAGAGACAGAAACACCTTCTTGTCTTTCTCCTGTCGATGAATTTGTTTCTTCCGTTGTTCTCAAGCCGGATACAATTCCGGCGAACTCGGCATCAGTGCCGCCGTTTCCTGAGAGCTGCGGCATCAGCCGGGCCGATATCGGCTGTCGCAGTTCGGAAGCTGCGGGGGCGGCGTCAGCAGCGCGTTGGACGCACCTGCGACAGTAAACACGGCGCGCAGCTGCCAGCTGCCGGCGACGCCGCCTCCACAATACGCCGCCCCCACCGATAACGTGGTGCTACACTTTTATGTCCGCGACGCCGGCGCCGGCGCCGCCCCTCAAATATTAATACGGCCTTCCCGCGCCGCCGCCAGAATTACTTTCATTTCAGACGTGGCGTGCGGCCGCGGTTGGCAGCCTATGGTTTACGGCCGCGCCTTCCGCTCTGCCGGAGTTAATATCGGCGACACCCGGCATTCTCCTATCGCTCAGCTGACTGCCGCTCAAGTGTACCTGCTCGTTCGGGTCCTCCTACGTTGTACCTGGACTCCAGCAGACGGACGTAACCGCATCGGACAAAAAGTTTGTTACGCAGGGGAGACGTCACGCCACTGTTCTCGCCTCGGTCCTGCGCGAAACGGATCGAGGTTGCAGTAGTTAATCCGAGATGAAGAAGCATGCAGAAAATAGGCAAGCGTAGAGAGGTGCGTTAAAACAGTCTTCGGACTGAAGATCACAACAGTGGTGTGTCGATAGAAACTGCGTATCTCGCGATAACTCATAGAGCTGGCAGATACACATAAATGTTTACAATATACCACTTTTGCAAGACACGCTACATATTTTTCAGACTATATCAGACTCAGGTGAAGCCACCCCACTGATTACCAGATTCTGTAGAGAGGGAGCGGCCAAAATATCCGCCCTTGCTCGCGTGTCACAGCCCGCAGCCTGCGTGCACGATTTCCCAATCACCCAGCCACGCTGTCAGATTAGGAGGCGAGGGGGGGGGGGGGGGGGCGGGGGGACTTATTACGTAAAGAGAATGATTTTTTTCAGGAATATGCCTGTTGCCAATAAGCATTCGTACACATGTTGCACCTAGAATGTATGATCTGCACTGGTAGTACATTATCTACAGTTACATCGGAATTACTTCGAGATAAGACAATTATCAAGAAGAATGGCACTAAGAATGGGCGTCCGTAGAAATTTATCCAGGTGGTACAAGACTCTAAAATTGCCGTTTCTGATATAAAATAGCTGGTCAGTTTGGACACGTGTCATGCCACATGAAATTAATTTTATAGGTAACACAAAAAAAAACTTAATATGTCCCAGAGAACGGATGGTTATCCATGGTGCACGAGATTTCTGTAATAAATAAAACCTCTGTTCTCCAGAGTCCAGGAGAAGGGTAGGGAGTACCAACTTTGCCACCACGTCCCCCCTCTCCCGCCTTGCTGAAGCCTATGACACTGAGGCAGGACGCGTTTCTGAATTTGATGAATGTACCGGGTGATCAAAAAGTCAGTATAAATTTGAAAACTGAATAAATCACGGAATAATGTAGATAGAGAGGTAAAAATTGACACACATGCTTGGAATGACATGGCGTTTTATAGAACGAAAAAAATACAAAGCTTCAAAAAATGTCCGACAGATGGCGCTTCATCTGATCAGAATAGCAATAATTAGCATAACAAAGTAAGGCAAAGCAAAGATGATGTTCTTTACAGGAAATGCTCAATATGTCCACCATCATTCCTCAACAATAGCTGTAGTCGAGGAATAATGTTGTGAACAGCACTGTAAAGCATGTCCGGAGTTATGGTGAGGATTGGCGTCGGATGTTGTCTTTCACATTCCTAGAGATGTCGGTCTATCACGATACACTTGCAACTTCAGGTAACCCCAAAGCCAATAATCGCACGGACTGAAGCCTGGGGACCTGGGAGGCCAAGAATGACGAAAGTGGTGGCTGAGCACACGATCATCACCAAACGACGCGCGCAAGAGATCTTTCACGCGTCTAGCAATACTTTGGTTTTTTTTTGTTCTAATAAAACCCCATGTCATTCCAAGCATGTGTGTCAATTTTTACCTCTCTATCTACATTATTCTGTCGTTTATTAAGTTTTCAGATTTATACTGACTTTTTGATCACCCGGTACATAGTTTCTCATAATGGAAAAAAGGTGTTTTATCCATATACATTCAGGAGACGGAAGTCATAGGGTAGCTAAATGCACATTTAGAGATGACCGCAGTGAGGCGTAAGGTATACAAGGGTAGTGCTTTGGCGGAGATGTGTACTCAGGTGATTCACGTGAAAATGTTTCCACGCGTGATAGGAATTGTTAGACTTTGAATGTGGAGTGATAGTTGGAGCTACACCCATGGGACATTCCATTTCAGAAATTGTTGGGGAATTCAATATTCCGAGATTCACAGTGTCAAGTGTGTGCCTCTCAGCACGTCAATGCAATGGCCGACGGCCTTCACTTAACGATCGAGGGCAGTGACGTTTGCGTAGAGTTATCAATGCTAACAGCCGGCCGTGGTGGCCCAGCGGCTCTAGGCGCTACAGTATGGAACCGCGCGACTGCTACGGTCGCAGGTTCGAATCCTGCCTCGGGCATGGATGTGTGTGATGTCCTTAGGTTAGTTTGGTTTAAGTAGTTCTAAGACCACAGATGTTAAGTCCCATAATGCTCAGAGCCATTTGAACCATTTATCAATGCTACATCTACATCTACATCCATACTCCGCAAGCCACCCGACGGCGCGTGGCGGAGGGTACCCTGAGTACCTCTATCGGTTCTCTCTTCTATTCCAGTCTCGTATTGTTCGTGGAAAGAAGGATTGTCGGTATGCCTCTGTGTGGGCTCTAATGTCTCTAATTTTATCCTCATGGTCTCTTCGCGAGATATACGTAGTCGGGAGCAATATACTGCTTGACTCTTCGGTGAAGGTATGTTCTCGAAACTTCGACAAAAGCCCGTACCGAGCTACTGAGCGTCTCTCCTGCAGAGTCTTCCACTGGAGTTTATCTGTCATCTCCGTAACGCTTTCGCGATTACTAAATGATCCTGTAACGAAGCGCGCTGCTCTCCGTTGGATCTTCTCTAAATCTTCTATCAACCCTATCTGGTACGGATCCCACACTGCTGGGCAGTATTCAAGCAGTGGGCGAACAAGCGTACTGTAACCTACTTCCTTTGTTTTTGCATTTCCTTAGGATTCTTCCAGTGAATCTCAGTCTGGCATCTGCTTTACCGACGATCAACTTTATATGATCATTCCATTTTAAATCACTCCTAATGCGTACTCCCACATAATTTATGGTATTAACTGCTTCCAGTTGCTGACCTGCTATTTTGTAGCTAAATGATAAAGGATCTTTCTTTCTATGTATTCGCAGCACATTACACTTGTCTACATTGAGATTCAATTGCCATTCTCTGCACCATGCGTCAATTCGCTGCAGATCCTCCTGCATTTCAGTACAAGTTTCCATTGTTACAACCTCTCGATACACCACAGCATCATCTGCAAAAAGCCTCAGTGAACTTCCGATGTCATCCACCATGTCATTTATGTATATTGTGAATAGCAACGGTCCTATGACACTCCCCTGCGGCACACCTGAAATCACTCTCACTTCGGAAGACTTCTCTCCATTGAGAATGACATGCTGCGTCCTGTTATCTAGGAACTCCTCAATCCAATCACACAATTGGTCTGATAGTCCATATGCTCTTACTTTGTTCATTAAACGACTGTGGGGAACTGTATCGAACGCCTTGCGGATGTCAAGAAACACGACATCTACCTGTGAACCCGTGTCTATGGCCCTCTGAGTCTCGTGGACGAATAGCGCGAGCAGGGTTTCACATGACCGTCATTTTCGAAACCCATGCTGATTCCTACAGAGTAGATTTCTAGTCTCCAGAAAAGTCTTTATACTCGACATGCTAACAGACAGGCAACACCGCATGAAATAACCGCAAACGTCAATGTGGGACGAAAGACGAAATTATCTCATAGAACAGGGGCGCTTTTCACTGAAACGGCAAACAGTCTCGAAAATAGCTCGAAATCAAATTTAAGATAGGCAGTGTCTCCAGAATGTTTAACGTACTATCCCTGTAATTCTTTCAAGGGCACAATGAGTTTTTGTAATCTCGCGTTTCTTTAACTCGAGTAAGCTCGGTAACTGTCAGAATGCGGTCCTTCTACAACGCGATTTTCTTTTTTAAATGCATCCCCATCAAATCAGAAATGACTTGTTTCTCACCTTGTAGTGTCTTACTGTGAGTAGTAGTGTACAGTCAAGTGCATTTAAAATGCGAGGTCTTCAGTCCATTCCGGACGTTTTAATTTTCATTCCTTCACTGCTATTTCCTTCATAAATTCAACATTAGCGGGTTTTAACTCGAAAAATTGTTCCAGTTATGACTTTTGACTTAATCATCGTACTTTGCAGTAATATTTAAACTCTCCATACCCTTCGTTCAGCCGCGAGGGGTAGCCGCTCGGTATAGGGCGCCCTGTCACGGTCAACCGCTACGGTCGCAGGTTCGGATCCTGCCTCGGGCATGGATGTGTGTGATGTCCTTAGGTTAGTTAGGTTTAAGTAGTTCTAAGTTCTAGGTGACTGATGACCTCCGATGTGAAGTCCCATAGTGCTCAGAGTCATTTGTCACGGCCCGCGTGCCCCCCCCCCCCCCCCCCCCCTCTGTCGGAGGTTCGAGTCCTCCTTCGGGCATGTGGGATGTGTGTGTGTGTTGCCCTTAGCGTAAGTTAGCTTAAGTCAGATTAAGTAATGCGTAAGCTTAGGGATCGATGACCTCAGCAGTTTGGTCCCATAGGCTCTTACCACAAATTTCCAATTTTTTTTTTTTTTTCTTTTCGTTCAGTTCCGTGAAAACTGTTGCAAGTTACAGTGCAGCAATGCTTGATGTTTCATTGTCAACAGAATCTTTAAATTCATTCTGCGTGTTACTGTAATGTCATTTCATAGCAAATTAGCAACACATTTCGATTATGCGACTGTATAATAGATAATAAGAATTATCATCCCTCGTTTCTGTCACTGCCATTTCTTTTTAATGGCTCCTGACAATAGATTGCTAGACTCTCTCTTTTTGTGCGCACAACCACCGGATGTGTCAACGTCCTTCATAATACGAACAAATAGCGTAAGGTAAACAGCGCTGATATCACGATTCTGTCGAACTTAGGAGAATTGTGCCGACCGAAATAGCGCCCCACCTCAATAGTAAACGAAATGTCGCTCTGTGCCAGGTGCTTCCGAGAAGGACCGACCAAAGCCGAGACAGGCCGAACGTCGGCCCGCACGCGGTCCACACAACTGCCTCGCATGCGGTTTGGCGCACCGTTGCCGGCCCTGCTGTAGAGCTAACCAATTGTGGGAATGCTGATTGCTATGTTGTACCCACTGTTAGAAACATTCTCAGATGTTTTCTGTGGGATTAAGATCGCATGGTTTGACGGGTCATCCATCAGCGTTCGTCAAATCATGAACATACGCATGCTGCCTTGTAAACATGGCTGTTGTCATCTTGGAAGATGCAAGCATCCACATCACACACATCATGAACGTGTAGAAGAGTGATTAACATCTGTTGCAGACATAGTTTGAAATACTCACTCTGAGTACATAATTTGTATGACTTGTGAGCGTGGGGTTGATCTGCTATTTTGTTATTCTGCGCAACGGATTAATCTGAGATATACCCTTTACCCTGTGGCTCCTGCAAGATGCAATTTCCACCCCCACAACTACAGAAGTCAGACAGACGCTCCTAACGTCCTAAAGAGAAATGCCTGAAAAACTTTCAGCAATAAATATCTTCTGGAGTCGTCCACTGTAAGGAAATGACACAAAAATTCACAAAATTTCTTACGTAACTACTGGGATACTTGGGTACTGGAGTGGTGCTAGTTAGTGCAAGAAAAACATGAAACTAACGAGAATTATTATTTATTTTGCAAAAATTCTGAGAAATCACAATGGCACTTTTAGTTACGAATTAAACAAGTTATATCCTGGTTCTTTTCGGAATGTGAAGTTACCTCTCAAGGATAGTATTCGCTAATGAAATTTCTATACAAAGTTTAAGATTGTTGTTGACTTGGCAGAATGACTGAGAGGCACGTCTACTCAACTTGGATAATTATCCTTTAGAATGTTGCTAGGTACGGTCGAGGCTGTCGCATGTGAAATGCAGTGAAGTGTACTGTTGTGGAGGAAATATGGGGCTCGCAATAGCTGTAGTGCACAATACCATAAGCTGCGATGACTGCTGTCTGCGCCGCTCGCTGCTGACAAGTAAGATAACTCTCGTTCTATTTGGATTAACCTTCGCCAATCAAACTCTCCCTTTGCCTTGATGAAGTCAAGGACTCCTATCCGCCCCTAGTCTAACTATTGGCGTGGTACACCGGTCAGATAACTAGTCCACCGCGATGCCACTCAAAAATTCGCTCGCAGGCGTTTAACTATAACTCTGCCCGTTCACACCGCACAATAAGTGTGTCGGCCAACACAGTGAGCAACGCTTAATCGCAAGGACTCAACATAGAGTCGCCCTTTGATTCGCTCTCGACAGAGGTGCTCTCCCAGTGAAGTACTGAGGAGAGACTTGTTCCTCGTTCTTTCGAGTCTACGTACGAGCGCACACGCTCACGTTAAGTGTTCTCGCTACAAGAGCGACAACGGAACCGCGCCTCTCCACGCCAGACGTGAAGGGGTATATCTTTCGGTCTCTTCCGTTACTCCTTCAGCTCAAGGTGTCAAAAATATCGCGTGCCAATCAGCATTGCTCTTCTAAAACGGGAGAATGACGTTTCGTTTAAGGCGAACAATCCGGAAATCTGTAGTATCGGCGTTTGGCGTTTGCTGTCTCCCTGTGAAAATCTCTCAAACTGCGTGCTATGTGTAAAGAATTCGTAGGCTGGCCGCTCCCACACAATGTAGCGGAATTTGCTTTTAAGCCGAACACGGGGTCGTTCCTCCTTTCCCTCAGGCGAACGCTGTCTGCTCCACGGGCGGTCACCGGCCGACGTAGATGGGTTGGGTCTGGCCTCCTGGCGTGCAGTCCTCTCTCTCGAACTAAAAGCTCCTGTGACCGTCGTGTCTGGAATGTGTGTGTGTATGCCAGCATCGAGTATTTCAACCACGGTGCGCACTTGCGATTTATTACTTATTTGCATATCGTTTACATGAATTCATACAACATTGACTTTATCTTATCGAGTTTGGGTTAGAATGAGCCGTCTTGATGTACGAAATATGATTGTGAGGGCAGAGTATCTAAGCAATGAAGGTCAGGAGACCACGACGTCTTACAGACTTCTGGGTAAATGTCCCGAAAATATTCCTTTTTTATATACAAAATTTTGACTCATTAATAAATAATAAAATGTCAAGCTGCGACATTGTCGCGAATAAAACAGTGACCTGTATATACAGTAAGTTTCCTTTAATTTACGTCTATGGCCAACTTATCGCGCTCTTGCTATAGCTGGTCTGTTGGGGGTTTCATAATACACTAATTCATTTAAAAAATCGTAAACTACTTCCACGGGTCCTGATGGCCCATAGGTACCGACCGCCGTATCGTCCTCCACCGCCAATAGCGTCATCAGATGCTGAAATGGAGAGCGTCGGGTCAACATACTGCTCTCGCGGGCGTTGTCACTCTTCGTGGCCTGGTTCAAAATGGTTCAAATGGCTCTGAGCACTATGGGACTTAACTTCTGAGGTTATCAGTCCCCTAGAACATAGAGCTACTTAAACCTAACTAACCTAAGGACATCACACACATCCATGCCCGAGGCAGGATTCGAACCTGCGACCGTAGCAGTCGCGCGGTTCCGGACTGAAGCGCCTAGAACCGTCGGCCACACCGGCCGGCGCAAATGTTTTAATTTCTCATAATTAAAAATGTTTTGTGACTAGGGCCTCCCGTAGGGTAGACCGTTCGCCGGGTGAAAGTCTTTCGATTTGACGCCACTTCGGCGACTTTCGCGTCGATGGGGATGAAATGATGATCATTAGGACAACACGACATCCAGTCCCTGAGCGGAGAAAATCTCCGACCCAGCCGGGAATCGAACCCGGGCCCTTAGGATTGACATTCTGTCACGCTGACCACTCAGCTACCAGGGGCGGACATTTCTCATGATGATACGAACTAATACACAAAATGATTTCGTTAAAACCCAACATACCATATTCTTGCAATTTTTTTGCACATATTCTATCCCATATTACTTACTTTATTACGTAAAGAGAATACTTTTTTACAGGAATATGCCTGTTGCCAATTATCATTCGTACACATGTTGCACCTGGCATGTATGATCTGCACTGGTAGTACATTATCTGCAGTTACATTGGAATTTTTTTCGAGATAAGACAATTATCAAGAAGAATGGCACTAAGAATGGGCGTCTGTAGAAATTTATCCAGGAGGTACAAGACTCTAAAATTGCCGTTTTTGATATAAAATATCTGGTCAGTTTGGACATGTGTCATGCTACATGAAATTAATTTTGTAAGTAACACAAAAAATCTTATCATGTCCCAGAGAACGGATGGTTATCCATGGTGCAGAAGATTTCTGTAATAAATAAAACCTCTGTTCTCCAGAGTCCAGGAGGGGAGTGGGGAGTACCAATTTTGCCACCATCCTCCCCCTCTCTCGCCTTGTTTACGCCTATGATACTGAGGCAGAACGCATTTCTGAATTTGATGAATGTACCGGGTGATCAAAAAGTCAGTATAAATTTGAAAACTGAATAAATCGCGAAATAATGTAGATAAAGAGGAGCAAATTGACACACATGCTTGGAATGACATGGGGTTTTATTACAACCAAAAAAATACAAAAGGTCAAAAAATGTCCGATAGATGGCGCTTCATCTGATCAGAATAGCAATAATTAGCATAACTAAGTAAGACAAAGCAAAGATGATGTTCTTTACAGGAAATGCTCAATATGTCCACCATCATTCCTCAACAATAGATGTAGTCGAGGAATCTTGTTGTGAACAGCACTGTAAAGCATGTTCGGAGTTATGGTGAGGCATTGGCGTCGGATGTTGTCTTTCAGCATCCCTAGAGATGTCGGTCGATCACGATACACTTGCGACTTCACGTAACCCCAAAGCCAATAATAGCACGGACTGAGGTCTTGGGACCTGGGAGGCCAAGCATGACGAAAGTGGCGGCTGAGCACACGATCATCACCAAACGACGTGCCCAAGAGATCTTTCACGCGCCATCTGTCGGACATTTTGTGAACTTTGATTTTTTTTTCATTGTTCTAATAAAACCCCGAATCATTCCAAGCATGTGTGTCAGTTTTTACCTCTCTATCTACATTATTTCGTGGTTTATTAAGTTTTCTAATTTACACTGACTTTGTGATCACCCTGTATATGTAAGGCTCGGTGAGTTGGTGCGATCCCCTCTATTGAAAATCTGCTCCTAATGCTGAGACTCCTTTCCATTCAGTAAATTTTCAGCTCTTCTTGTCTGTCAGGAGTACGATGTTAAATCCCAGCCCTCCATTCGTCAGTTGATACTCTGAATTTCCGACGCCAAAATTAGCTAAGTCGCAGGGACTCGTTGTTAGATTACTGGGCAGATATTTCAGAAACATTCGCTACTACCCTGCGAACGGTTGCGTTGGCGAGGTCGCCACCTTTGGCATTCTTCAGCAAATAGGCCGCTGCATAAGTCCGTAACGCGGAAAATAATCTCGATATTTAGGGCTCCCGGGGAGCGAGCAAAATATTTTGAACAGTGCTGGCGGTGTTGTCGGAGAGAGTTATCGCGTCGCCGGTAAGAAGATTGCTCGTAATCCGCAGAACAAACAGAAGCGGGCTTACGCAGGCTGCGTCCACGGAGCTGCCTCTGTGTGGGTGTGGCTCTATCAGCAAAACTTAGGGTGTACACTAACGCAGGAGGCGTTGCAGGCGCTGTACTCACTTCTGGAGCTTACATTTATTATGATAACAGCCTTAAGAAAAATGGTTCAAATGGCTCTAAGCACTATGGGACTTAACATCTGTGGTCATCAGTCCCCTAGAACTTAGAACTACTTAAACCTAACTAACCTAAGGACATCACACACATCCACGCCCGGGGCAGGATTCGAACCTGCGACCACCCTTAAGAATCTGTAGTAAAATAACCTCCCACAAGTGGCAGAGACCGGAAATTTTGTCTTCAATTACAAGTAAAAGACTTGCTATAATTTAGTTTCCTACTAACATATTTCCTCTATAACGCACAATAAGGATAAAACATTATCTTTCAAATTTCGTTGCCTGATTTTGACATTATACTCTTTCACGACTCACTTAATCGACGAAATCTGTAGAACATTTGTCAGTTCTGATAATGATGAAACGATTAATAGAAAGACCTGCACTCCTCCTACTCTTTCCATTTCTCTGTTTCTTTATTTTTTTCGTCAAACAGTGATCCGTGAATTTACAAGAAATCAAAATGAAAAAATTATTAGTAAATCAGTAACAATTCCCACGTATAAACAGTTCCTGAGGATTTATGACAACTTATCTCCTGAACTATAATTTGTGCAATGACATAATTTTCTACGTACATTCAGTGGTATACACTATCTGATCAAAAGTATCCGGACACCCTCAAAAACATACGTTTTTCACATTACGTGCATTGTGCTGCCACCTGCTGCCAGGTACTCCATATCAGCGACCTCAGTAGTCATTACACATCGTGAGAGAGCAGAATGCAGTGCTCCGCGGAACTCACGGACTTCGAACGTGGTCAGGTGATTGGGTGTCCCTTGTATCATACGTCTGTAAGCGAGATTTCCACACTCCTAAACACCCCTAAGTCAACTGTTTCCGATGTGATAGTGTAGTGGAAACGTGAAGGGACACGTACAGCGCAAAAGCGTACAAGGCGACCTCGTCTGTTGACTGACAGAGACCGCCGACAGTTGAAGAAGGTCGTAAAGTGTAACAGGCAGACATCTATCCAGACCATCACGCAGGAATTCCAAACTGCATCAGGATCCATTGCAAGTACTACGACAGTTAGGCGGGAGGTGGTAAAACTTGGATTTCATTGTCGAACGACTGTTCATAAGCCACACATCAGGCTGATAAATGCCAAACGACGCCTCGCTTGGTGTAAGGAGCGTAAACATTGGACTATTGATCAGTGGAAAAACGTTGTGTGGAGTGACGAATCACGGTACACAATGTGGCAATCCGATAGCAGGGGTGGATTTGGCGAATGCCCGAAGAACGTCATCTGCCACCGTGTGTAGTGCCAACAGTAAAATTCGGTGGCGGTGGTGTTATGGTGTGGTCGTGTTTCTCATGGAGGGGTCTTGCACCACGTGTTGTTTGCGTGGCATTATCACAGCACAGTCCTATATTAATGTTTTAAGCACCGTCTTTCTTCCCTCTGTTGAAGAGCAATTCGGGGATGGCGATTGCATCTTTCAACACGATCGAGCACCTGTTCATATTGAACGGCCTGTGGTGGAGTGGTTGCACGACAATAAAATCCCTTTAATTGACTAGCCTGCACAGAGTCCTGACCTGAATCCTATAGAAAACCTTTGGCATGTTTTGGAACACCGACTTCGTACCAGGTCTCACCGACCGACATCGAAACCTCTCCTGAGTGCAGCACTCCGTGAAGAATGGGCTGCTATTCCTCAAGAAACCTTCCAGCTCCTGATTGAACATATGCCTCCGAGAGTGGAAGCTGTCATCGAGGCTAAGGGTGGGCGAACACTGTACCGAATTCCAGCATTACCGATGGAGGGCGCCACGAACTTGTAATTCATTTTCAGCCAGGTGTCCGGATACTTTTGATCGCATAGTGTATATGTTGCAGGTAGAGCTAGTATAAAGGAGTAATAAATTAAAACGTCATGCCTGAAGCTGAAGATTTGTTACACTGACAGCGAAATTATAGTAAGCGATAAATCCTTAACGTAACATAACCCTTCTTAATGAGTGGATTATGAGAGCATTTTAAATTTTGTCAGCAATTAAATGAAACACTGTAAATCAGACCTTTGTTGCTCCTGGAACTGGCCGCTTAGTTATATGGGATTTTAAGCTGCAGACGTACTTTTGGTTTTAGAGAGATTACAGCTTCCATTAATTACATCCTGAGAATCGTGTTAATATTATAAATATTGAAATGGAGCACCCAAGTTATAGGGCAGGCACCACTACATATGTGAATCAGGAACGTGCAGATTCAAACGAATAGTCGGTCACTGTGTCTGTTGCTTTTTACATAACATTGCACATTGCAAAAAGTAACATTACCAATCAGTGTGTTACTATTAAATTTTTATAATAGATTCCCATTATGTAAAGCACCTGATACCAGCTAAAATATTTTTTCTGTTGCAACAGCCTTCCACTACAACATCTATATCTACGTACGTAGAGCGAGAGTTTTCCTGAAGAATGTAGGTACACACGCAACTAAGGTCGGGTTTTGTGAATTCTTCTGTTTACTTTTTGCACAAAGTCACAATAATAAACTTCTGAGACACTAGTTCCTAGTGGAACCTTGGATACTGCTATAATACTTTATTCGCCATTAATACGAATCATGTGTTGTTTTGCATTCGACTGTGTTGGATCAATGTCCGTTTTACTCATGGGGAGAGGGCAACTCCTCATTCGTTGAACAGTAAATCCTATTTCAACTCAAAGTCTCTCACTAAGGTATCAAAACTGTTGACAATTCGACACATACACGGATAACTTTCACCGTTGAGTCTTTGTTTCAGTACCAAGCGTGATGCCACTGGTGGACTCGCGGTGGTTCCATCCAGATTTTGGCTTTCAATGGTTCCCCTAAGTCACCTAAAACAAGTACCACGCTGATACCGTCGAAAAGGACACAGCTAGCTGATTTCGTTAGCTGTTCCCCCTTCACCAAAGATATCGTCCTCAAAAAATGTTCAAATGTGTGTGAATTCCTAAGGTACCAAACTGCTGAGGTTATCGGTCCCTAGACTTACACACTACTTAAACTAACTTAACGCTAAGGACAACACTCACACCCAAGCCGGAGGGAGGATTCGAACCTTCGCCGGGAGGGGCCGCACGATTAGTGACATGGCGCCTCTAACCGCGCGGCCACTCCGCGCGGCATATCGTCCTCAATGAGACCATCTCTCAGGACATGGATTTTGCCCATGCGTCTTCGTATTGGGATTTACATTATTAAAGGGCTACAGTGATCACACAGTTCCAGTCTAGGCTGCCTACGTAACCGTTTCAAGGGGCAAGCAAAATTTTACTTTTACTACTTCATATAATTATTAATGGAATTTAAAAATTTAAAATTCTGTAATAAACCTACTCATTAAGAGGTGCAATCTTAGGTTAAAGTTTTAACACAATAATAACGTATCAAATTTAGTAACTGTGCACATGGCTTGAGGCAGGACAGCTCAGGGCGCACAAATTACCCAGACTACATTTATTCAGTATTTGCGAATAACATCACGTAGCAATTTCCAACAAATTTTGCACATAATTTCAAACCTTTTTGAAACTTTTTCTCGTTGAAACCCCGCTCCCTCCCATACCTCCCCCCCCCCCACACACACACACGCACAAAATAATGAAATGAAATAAATTTATCACGTACTACCTGTTCGCTGTTCATAAAGTAAAACTCCAGCTCCAGGAATGACATTTTAATTAATTACTTGTATACTACTAATTCTGTTCGTTACCCACTTTGCAGACAGTATCCCCGTACACCACTCAAGATATCTACAAAATTATATCATTGTGCAACTTATAAACATTGTGCAAAACTAGCTTTTGTTAAATCGGAGCGCTAATTATGCAAACTACAATCGTCCAGTGTTTGATAATAAGAGTACTTAGCGACTTCCAACATATTTAAAGGCGTTATCACTTGTTTGGTATACCATTATTGGTTTTGACTTTTTCGCTAGTATATCCTGTCTCGTCTACACAGGGTGAGCACGTAGACGAAACACCCTCTAATTTTGTGAACGGTTCAAGATGTCGAAACGAGATAATAGGCAAGGGGCACGTAGTTTTGTTATGCGGCTAATATTCTTAACTCTTGTATGAACCGAGGTAATGAAGTAAGTACGTTTCCTTTAGTGGAAAGGTACGTTTTAACGGTATTCCAAAGCTTTTCAGAAGAGGAGCACAGTGGTCTAACGCTGGTTTATATTGGCAGCGAAACTTTCGCAAAAAAAAAAAGAAAAAAACCAACAGAAATCGCACGACAGGGCCACCAGAATCGGCTATTACGTTTTCAACAATACCAAGTGAGCCACTCATGCCAAGCTCCGTCATTGGGTCACACCTATCGACTGTTTACGTGTTTGCGCCAAAGCTCTTCACCTAATCGCGTGGACGTAAACAAATTTGAAATAATTTTACTCAGTCCTCTCTGATACACAAGAAGTTAGCATCTATTTCTATTTACAACAGTCGTAGATGACCTTGTATCTTTGTCGCATAAAGTAGTGTCGAGAAATTTCGCTTAATCTATATAGCTTAAACGTATGATCTTCCTGCATACGAGTAGAACACCTGAGCCTGATACGTGATGCCCCGTGCCGCTGTTTACATCGCAACAGTCGCTTCCTGCCGTCCTACCTTTCACTTTTAGAACACTTATCGTATACATTTTCCAAAGTTTCAATGCCAATGTGAACAAGCGTTTTACCAATTCCTCATCTTTTCACGACCTTTCGAACATCATCAAAAAAATTAACCACGCAATAAAATTATTGTGTTCCTCGACGTTTTATTATTTGTTGAAAACCTCGTTTCAACATCTTCATCAGTTCACCAAATAAATGGGGTGTACGCCTTACGCGATTCGCTCCGTGGTGCAGAAGTCCCCTTCACAGCTGAATTAACTGCGTGTGACAATGTAAGAGACGTAAAATTTAAACCTCGCCTCCTGATTATTAATGTGACAACAGGGCTCTTCATATGAACTGCTATTTGATTATCGCGTAACTGCCACGTGAATGGGCGGGGTGGAGAACAGTCTGTGCGTTGACCAGTACATTGTTTGTCTTTCTGTGTCGAGTGAAGATCACTGCAGATAGCAGCGGCTTCACTTTGCGGGAGCGCTTAGTAACAAGTGTACCAGTCGTTGAAAGAAAAGACGACACCGCAAATATGGCACCGGTGGCGGATGGTTTCGTGAACGGTTCATTAAGGAGTCACCAAGAATTCAGACTTTGATTACGTGGTTTGGAGAAAGCTTTTTGCCTGGGAAGTGTTTTGGATCCGCCCGTTCTGGACGTCCGTCAACCCGAAGGGGAAATATGTGCTAAAGTTAGTGCATCAGTGATGCATTCCTCATGCAAGTCGACTAGTAAGCACGCTGCAGAACTCGGAATCAAAAGGAACACAATATAATACCACGAGAAAATACGACTTATCTGCTAAAGCGGATAAGTAGGAGGACATGAAGTCGTATCAAGCTGAGCAGGAACAATTGTGTTGCACGTACGGACGTTTTGGATAAATAAATGTAAGTGTTGTTAAAGTTACAATGATATAATTGCACATGTAAACAAACTTTATCCTCTTCACTCCTGAGATAAAAAAATTCAGATGAAACTTTTCGTATCATGTTTTCTAGAAAATTGATAAACAAGCATGACACAAATTTAAATGAAATACTTTTTTGATGAATCAGTAAGGCATAAATGAAGGTCCACATATGTGGACCTCAAGTTTCGCTTATCGTTAAATGTGCTACTCTATGCCTTTTATTTTCTTCCCTCTCTCTTCAATAGAAATATTTTATTCAGCCATATATGTAGTAAACTGTATATGCCAGAACACACAGGAAATAGAATTCTTAACGCAAATATTTTTGAAATTTACGATTTTCAATACAGGTTTTTCTTATGCTCTAAAACAACTTCATAAACGCAAGAAAATGATAATCATACAATAAGTTCTGGCAAGTAATAATTTACTACTGCCTGTTAATTTACCATAAACATCGCAGGAGAGCTTCTGTGAAGTTTGGAAGGTAGGAGGCGAGGTACTGGCAAAAGTAAAGTTGTGAGGACGGGCCGTGAGTCGTGCTTGGGTAGCTCAGTTGGTAGAGTACTTACCCGCGAAAGGCAAAGGTCCCGAGTTCGAGTCTCGGTCCGGCACACAGTTTTAATCTGCCAGGAAGTTTCACATCAGCCCACACTCCGCTGCAGAGTGAAAATCTCATTCTGGTATCAAGATATTATTTTTCACAGTACATAAATACATTTCACATATGACTTATATGTGTTTAATCTTGGCACTGCAGGCAGTTTTCCGTATTTTGAGGCATTCCGTGCCTCAATAAATTTTAGTAGTTGCCCAACATAGTAAAATATAGCTTCTGAAATTGGTTGCAATACAGCTCTTCTTGGCTTTTGTTAACGTTTTCTACGTCTTCACTGTCAGAGGATTTCACTGTACATGGACGTCCTCTTCTCCTAGCTGCTGTCACGACCTCTTAACGATTTTATTGTTTACCAGTACGTTTCATCAACCTCAGCAGGACAATCTTTAGTCAAAAATGAGAATTCATCGTCTCCACAATCAGATAATTTCGCATGCTGTCATTAAGTAGAGCTTCTAATTGCTGATCAGTTAATATTTCATGCATTGCTGCAGAGTGTAGAAATAACGGTAATTATAGTATTCCGTGATCGAAGACCAAATTGAAATTAGCAGATACGCATACCTGACGTCCACCTACGATTACCTTCAAAAAATGTTTTTTTTTTCATAGTGCGAACAAAATTTATACATTTCTGAACTAATTCTCAACATCTAGAATAGTTAGCGAACTTTGGCAAGAGACACAATGCTTCGGCATAATAACTACTTAGAGACCTTTCCGATTTGTAGAAGCAAGCATTTTCTGCATGCGACCGGCTGTAAACACACAAATCGTTTCTTGCACGGTGCTGTGCCCTGATTATGAAACTAAGGTCTAGAAGGTCCACAGTCGCAGACCATCGGCGTGTAAGTAGAAAAATGCGTCTGTCTCCGGATAAAAAAAAAGAGCGAAGGTCCATATCTGTGGACCAAGGGAACGAAGAGATTGTGGCCGCCACGTGTAAGCGGAACACCGTACCACCCGTGGCAGTCAACTTCTTCTTCTGAACACGACTGCGAAGACAGCTGTCGAGAGCTCGCGACTCTTATTTGAAATAACGCGGCTTGGATAGCCTGAAGATTTTATTCACTTTTCACAAGTTTGCTCGTAATTCCGGCATTTCATTCTATAATATTTGCACTCAAACGACTATCATAAAAACGGTTGCACAATAGAGAAACTGTACTACGATCCACCGTTAAATCATCGCGAACTTCACTTGAATCACTGTGAATTTCTGTGAGGTTAGCACTAAAAGTTTTGGTCTTAATGTAGGGTCTTTGGTCATGAACAGTCAAAACGCCCTGGAAGTTACGTTTATTTCTAGCTTACGTTACTTACAAGCATTAAGCCTTTTGGGTGAAAACACAACATTCGCTTCAGGCTCAGAGCTTAAATTGCAGTTTTGACTGTTGTTCTGCCAACGAACCGACAGTGTTTCTATCGTGTAAATTATTTACGATATTGAGCTCATAATTTATGAATCACGTCGACCTTTCGTTTTTCATCCTCATGTTGTGTGCCCACAGTTCTTCGTGAAATGAGATTACTGTAGCTACGTCGATACTTCGATCCGAAGCCTGTTTACTTCCACCAGTAACTTTCAGTTGTGATGCAGCCCAGGTTCGGGCTGACAAAAGGTAACCTGATAAGAATAGAAGAGCGAGGCAAATAAGGTTGCCAGCCTGGCTTCCACGACTTTTCGCTTCCCGGTAAGGAACGGAAAAAAGAGCCGCGTCCATTGGCTGGCTAACAATAATTCAAGTTCGCAACTTAAATGAAGTGTTTCGAGAGCAGGCGGCCGAGACAGCGGAGCAAGAAAAGTTTAAATGACTGTTTGAGTGGCGGGCCCAGCCGCTAATGAGCCGCTCTCATTAACAGACGAGACTCCTCCCCCTCCCCCTCCTCACTCAGCTGTCGACCTTTTTTCTTCGTCCGCCCTCAGGCACTGCTACCATCTTTCCTGGACGCCAGAAACTATCCGCAGACTTCAACTGCGGCAAGATGTAGCATTAGCTGCTTCGAAATGCCGAGCATCTGCTCCGAAAATTCAGGACGTAAACTGAAAACTGTAGTAGCACGAGGATTATTCCGAAATTACTAATGCCTCCCATTTATTTTCAGAACTAAAACAGGCATAGCAGTCACACTACACTGTTAAATAGAGCCAGATTTCAGCTACACACTGTGTAAGTGGACTGCTTCTGTGTTGGCTGGTTGGACTCGTTGTTGGAAGTTAATCGCCAGTAGTGCTGGGCAGTTGGAAGTTAGTCGCCAGCAGTGATGGAAGTACTATTGGGCAGTTGGAAGTGAACATCCAGGAGTGATGGACGTTAGATATGAGAAGCTGGCATTGATGCAGGGTAGAGGTCTGAAGTGATAACGTAGGCTAACGATCTGTACGTGTTCTACTTGGAGATTGAATATTATTCATGATTATATACCTTTGTACAGGATGTCAATGACGATTCATCTGAACTGGATGTCATATTATAAAGGTATAAAAATACCGGGTGATCAAAAAGTCAGTATAAATTTGAAAACGTAATAAACCACGGAATAATGTAGATAGAGAGGCAAAAATTGACGCACATGCTTGGAATGACATGGGGTATTATTAGAACCAAAAAAAATCGAAGGTCACAAAATGTCCGACATATGGCGCTGGACAGCAAAACTGCTACCGTAACGGGTGAGGGGTACGTTGATATGTTACAGAATCGCATCATCCCAAGCGTGGCTGATAAACACCTGCTGGAACGTACGATGTTTATGCAGGATGGCGTTCCACCCCATATTGTTAGACACGTGGAAAATCTCTTGCGCGCGTCGTTTGGTGTTGATCGTGTGCTCAGCCGCCACTTTCGTCATGCTTGGCCTCCCAGATCTCCAGACCTCAGTCCGTGCGATTATTGGCTTTGGGGTTACCTGAAGTCGCAAATGTATCGTGATCGACCGACATCTCTAGGGATGCTGAAAGACAACACCCGACGCCAATGCCTCACCATAACTCCGGACAAGATTTACAGTGCTGTTCACAACATTATTCCTCGACTACAGCTATTGTTGAGGAATGATGGTGGACATATTGAGCATTTCCTGTAAAAGAACATCATCTTTGCTTTGCCTTACTTTGTTATGCTAATTATTGCTATTCTGATCAGATGAAGCGCCATCTGTCTGACATTTTTTGAACTTTTGTGTTTTTTTGGTTCTAATAAAACCCCATGTCATTCCAAGCATGTGTGTCAATTTGTACCTTTCTATCTACATTATTCCGTGATTTATTCAGTTTTCATATTTATACTGACTTTTTGATCACCCAGTACATTATTTGGTTTGCAACAAAATCTTTCCATTGCTAACTACATGCCTATTAGTAGTTAGTGGCTTTAGTAGTTAGAATCTTTCATTTAGCTGGCAGAACTGAATTGTGAAATTTGCATTTAAATAAGACTTTGCATAAAGTTCGAAAAAGTTTGCAATAGCAAATAAAGGTTGCTATGATTTTGCGTTTGATGCGTATTACATAATATGCTGCTGTGTAGGAAATGTAGCTAAGGTGTAGGTGGAGGTGGAGGTCTCTTTCACCTATCTTGAGAAAATGGATCTGATGTACACACTCATTAGCGATCGCACATGCCAGCAATAAAGTCGGAATGAAAAATCCGCAACATCCCCCGCATTTCACAAACAGTTTGAGGTATCAAATGAGATTTAGGCAAATAATAACACACAAAGAGGAGAGTATTTTGCCATAGGGTTTTTTATTATACAGTACTTCAATATCCAACACACTATTCCACGAACTACAGACTTTTTCAATGAAAGGATCTAATTTTTGAGGGTCATCGACAGCTGGTGAAATGACAAATGCTGTGAGTTTTGGAACAACATAAGTGAAGACATTAAACCTTTATTTTTGGCAGGCCGGGGTGGCCGAGCGGTTCTAGGCGCTACAGTCTGGAACTACAGGACCGCTACGGTCACAGGTTCGAATCCTGCCTCGGGCATGGATGTGTATGATGTCCTTAGGTTAGTTTGGCTTAAGTAGTTGTATGTTCTAGGGGACTGATGACGTCAGAAGTTGTCCCATAGTGCTCAGAGCCATTTGAACCATTTTATTTTTGTAAAGAGGATGTGCTTCTTCATACGCTATTGACCTTACTTTTCCTCAGTTACACATTTAATAAGCTTAACATGTCACGGTTTCAGCTCTTGCAATTGTGCCTATACTTGGTAGTGAGGTGACATTGTATAAACTCCACTGTGTTTTGGCAAAGAAAGCTAATTTTAACATAGTATCAAGAGAAATGTAGGTTTTACTTTAAATTCACCATCCTGTCGTGTTTCTGAAAGTTACAAATCGTTAAAAAGACTGTCGAAAATATAATGCAGCTTTTGTTGCATTTTCGAATTCTTTCTAGATACTACCCAATTCGGAGGTTACTGAGATCTCTTTGAATGTTCAGCACCCATGTGTGGGTGTGGAGGGGCTTCACTTAATATTTACAAAAAATGTGAGTGTAGGCTTCAGTTTACAATGGCACTTCCCCTCCAGAGCTCAGCATTTCCCCTACAGCGCCTGCCATTGTAACTCCCACTATTACCGCCCCCCCCCCCCCTCACGACAGCCACGCTCATCCAACTGCGCACCTACTGACCACGTTATTCTGTGCGGGCTACATTGCACAGCCTTGTGGACCTACGTCCTAACCGAATTCAGGAGGTTATCAAGTTCAAGGCCGGAATCACGCAATTACTCGGAATTAAAGGAAGTTTGTGAGGATTTCTCTAGGGCTGACTAACTTTTTGTCAGGTGAGCTTACTACAGTACTGGCCATTAAAATTGCTACACCACGAAGATGACGTGCTACAGACGTGAAATTTAACCGACAGCAAGAAGATGCTCTGATATGCAAATGATTAGCTTTTCAGAGCATTCACACAAGGTAGGCGCCGGTGGCGACACCTACAACGTGCTGACTTGAGAAAAGTTTCCAACCGATTTTTCATACACAAACAGCAGTTGACCGGCATTTCCTGGAATCGTTGTTGTGATGCCTCGTGTAAGGAGGAGAAATGCGTACGATCACGTTTCCGAGTTTGATAAACGTCGGATTGTAGCCTATCGCGATTGCGGTTTATCGTATCGCGACATTGCTGCTCGCGTTGGTCGAGATCCAATGACTGTTAGCAGAATATGGAATCGGTGGGTTCAGGAGGGTAATACGGAACGCCGTGCTGGATCCCAACGGCCTCGTATCACTAGCAGTCGAGATGACAGGCATCTTAACCACATGGCTGTGACGAATCGTGCAGCCACGTCTCGATCCCTGAGTCAACAGATGGGGACGACAACCATCTGCACGAACAGTTCGACGACGTTTGCAGCAGAATGGGCTATCAGCTCGGACACCATAGCTGCGGTTACCCCTGACGATCACAGACAGGAGCGCCTGCGATGGAGTACTCAACGACGAACCTGCGTGCCCGAATGGCAAAACGTCATCTTTTCGGATGAATCCAGGTTCTGTTTACAGCATCATGATGGTCGCATCCGTGTTTGACGACATCGCGGTGAACGCACATTGGAAGCGTGTATTCGTCATCACCATACTGGCGTATCACCCGGCGTGATGGTATGGGGTGCCACTGGTTACACGTCTCGGTCACTTCTTGTTCGTACAGACGACTCTTTGAACAGTGGACGTTACATTTCAGATGTGTTACGACCCGTGGCTCTACCCTTCATTCGATCCCTGCGAAACCCTACTTTTCAGCAGGATAATGCACGATCGCATGTTTGCAGGTCCTGTACGGGCCTTTCTGGATACAGAAAATGTTCGACTGCCGCCCTGGCCAGCACATTCTCCAGTTCTCTCATCAATTGAAAACGTCTGGTCAGTGGTGGCCGAACAACTGGCTCGTCACGATACGCCAGTCAGTACTCTTGATGAACTGTGGTATCGTGTTGAAGCTGCATGGGCAGCTGTATCTGTACACGACATCCAAGCTCTGTTTGACTCAATGCCCAGACGTATCAAGGCCATTATTACGGCCAGAGGTGGTGGTTCTGGGTACTGATTTCTCAGGATCTGTGCACCCAAATTGCGTGAAAATGTAATCACATGTCAGTTCTAGTATAATATATTTGTCCAATGAATACCCGTTTATCATGTGCATTTCTTCTTGGTGTAGCAATTTTAATGGCCAGTAGTGTATTCAAAAGGTCATGTCGGGGCTGCTGTGGCGGTGCAGATCGGGGTCACGGCGGTGCTGTCAGACGCGCCGCGGGACGGCGGGGGAAGCGACCGGAAGGAATGGCGGGCGGCGACGTGATGCACAGCGCATTAGCCGCCTGCCGGCTCTTTCATCTCGGCCGTGCTGCGGGCGCGCGCACGTGCCTCTCGCGGTCCTCATTCCGCTAAAAGCTATCGCGGCCCGCTTTAAAGTGCTGCAATTTAAACTGCCTCCGCCAGACTCGGCCTGCGGCGCCGAGAAAAGTTATTTGGCCGCCGGCCGCCGGCGAACTACTGTCGTAAAGAAAGCCGGGGTTAGCAGCCACGGGCGCGCTTACTTGGTGGGTGGCGGTTGGCGGGTAGCTGGTAGCGGGTAGCGGTCGATCGCGCAGGTGGCGTGCGCACGCATGTACAAGGCGGGGAGGCGAGCTTTCGCATCAGTTCGGTAGACCTGACTGATCTAACGGCACTAAAGTGACTGTAAAGGTACCCACAGGCGAGAAGACCGATAACGAAGGTACGAGCACACGAAGTAGGTTCCCAGATAAGTGAGCGGCACGAGGACCTCTCAATAGCGATGGAAAAAACCGACCAGTTAATACCGATACCGGTACTTTAGTTCGAAAAAACCGCTATTTTTCGGTATTTGTTTGGTCTCGGTAATAACTGGTGCTTTTTATTTTTCTCTAATAATCGAGTAGAAGAACCGACATATCAATTAACCACAGAAGCTGTGACGATTATTTTTATTTTTAAATAAAACCTTTTTCAAAAAAAAAAGAAAAAAAAGAAGTAAAATTTGCATTGAAACTTCCTGACAGGTTAAAACTGTGTGCCCGACCGAGACTCGAACTCGGGACCTTTGCCTTTCGCGGGCAAGTGCTCTACCATCTTTTTTTTTCATTCCGTCACGCTGACCACTTTTTTTTTTTTTTTAATAAGCAGACTTTTCTTACATAATGGTGTAACAGTAACAAACATAGCCCGCATCTCGTGGTCGTGCGGTAGCGTTCTCGCTTCCCACGCCCGGGTTCCCGGGTTCGATTCCCGGCGGGGTCAGGGATTTTCTCTGCCTCGTGAAGGCTGGGTGTTGTGTGCTGTCCTTAGGTTAGTTAGGTTTAAGTAGTTCTAAGTTCTAGGGGACTTATGACCACAGCAGTTGAGTCCCATAGTGCTCAGAGCCATTTTTTTAACAAACATAAACTGCTCCTTGCATTTTTTTTAATATATAAGACGGTGACGTGTATAAAATAAAACATTTCTGGGAAACGTAAATAAGTGGACATTCGTTTTACATAATAATGAAAAAAATATCCTGCTTCTGTCAGTACAAAACAATAACGGACCATGTTCCTCATTGGGCGCGTACCTCGCTAATCCCCTTATACCTCGCGTTGGTGTCGGGTACGTCTTCACGTGTGGTGGTGGATCCTCTCCACTGTCCTGGTCCTTTCTTGTTCTAATACTTATAGGCAATAATTACATTCTCCTACCCGGGACACCCCAACTGGGTGGGGGATCAAGCAAGGCACTCCCTAAAAAATTTGCGTAATATGTTCGATATCTCGGATGTCTCATAAACTGTGAGTGATGTTCTTGTAGTATGGCCCAAAAGTCGAGCACATTCTTACTGCCGTCTCGGAAAAGATAACGCACAGTCAAACCTCGAATCCAAGTCACTGCGTTTGTCTTTGTTCGGGGATAATATGTCCTATCTGGGAGAAGTAGTATCCGTGGTTCTATTGCGTGCGGTCCCACCCGAAGGAGTAAGGCGATCATTTTTTTGACCAAACACCATACGTCCGCCGAAGGCCCGCATATCAGGCGATGCTCCTCTGTGTCTATAACATTGCACTGCGGACACAGTGGCTCGTCAGCCATATGAATTGTATGCAACCTGGAACGCGTCACGTATTTCCCATTTACCACCTGATACCACAGTGCGCGCGTTCCCGTATCAAGGTGTGGGTGGTGCACTGTACGCCATACCACTGACCACGTAACTGTTGGTTGGCGGCGCTCTATGGCATTATTCGGCCGTCGTCGAGTCAAGATGTAATATATATCACGTGCCGCTGCCGTCCTGGTAGTCGGTAGTTCCACATGTAAGTAACTGTGTTCCACAAAAAAAGTTCGCATATGGGCAAGCGATGGTGAGATGTGAGACACCGCTACCGGAGCCGAACGAGATGGTGGAGCGAGTTCGTCTATCAAGGTGCCCGTCAGACTGGTCTGGTGTCGTGTCCACATCTTTATCATTGTGGTTACATAAATAGCCACTGCTCGGTCGCGTACGTGGACTAGTCCAAGACCTCCACAACTACGAGGAAGGGTGAGGGTTTCGTATCCGACCTTAAAAAGCAGACCTGTGCTCACAAAATATCCTACCATCTGAGCTACCGAAGCACGACTCACGGCCGTTCCTCACAGCTGTACTTCTCCCAGTATCCCGTCTCCTACCTTGCAAACTTTACAGAAGCTCTCCTGCGAACCTTGCAGAACTAGCACTCCTGAAAGAAAGGATACTGCGGAGACATGGCTTAGCCACAGCCTGGGGGATGTTTCGGGAATGAGATTTTCACTCTGCAGCGGAGTGTGCGTTGATATGAAACTTCCTGGAAGATTAAAACTGTGTGCCCGACCGAGACAGTTCTGCAAGGTTCGCAGGAGAGCTTCTATAAAGTTTGGAAGGTTGGATACGAGACACTGGCAGAAGTAAAGCTGTGAGGACCGGTCGTGAGTCGTGCTTCGGTAGCTCAGTTGGTAGAGCACTTGCCCGCGAAAGGCAAAGGTCCCGAGTTCGAGTCTAGGTCGGGCACACAGTTTTAATCTGCCAGGAAGTTTCATATCACCGCACACTCCGCTGCAGAGTGAAAATCTCATTCTGGAAAATTTGCATTGGTTTGAATTACGGCGCTATTATAGAAAATGCTAAAAGTGATCAATGCTATTTTAATAAAAATGCCGACAGAAACGAGCAACAGTCCGCAGCTCGTGGTCTCGGGGTCGCGTTCTCGCTTCCCGAGCACGGGGTCCCGGTTTCGATCCCCAGGGTGGTCAGGGATTTTCACCTGCCTCGATGTGACTGGGTGTTTGTGTTGTCCTCATCATTTCATCATCATTCATGAAAGGGGCGAGTTTGGACTGTGCAAACGTTGGGATTTTCTACGGGCGCTGGTACCCGCGCAGTTGAGCGCCCCACAAACCACACATCATCATCAGAAACGAGCAACAAATACGTCGCATAAGAACTAGTACAGCATTATGAGACAATAACGCCCCTGTTTCCATTTGTCGTGGCTTAAGATACGCGTGTACGTACAGTGTGAAAGACTTGGCTGGATCAGGCTCCTATGGTAGTTTCTCACTGTCGTCGCCGGAGAGCCGTTATATTACAGAATGTCAACAACGTTTGTCTGAAAATATTTTTACGAAGTGACGTAGCAATAAGGTACAATGTTTCATTTACTTTTAAAGATCAAAGATCTGTCTGCCATTTCTATGAAATAATAAAAGAGGAAGGAAATTAGGGCAACAGCAATAAATTAAAAACTTAACAATTCGTTCATAGTATACAATAGAAATACAGAGTAGCTGATCTGCTGCCTGTGTCTATATAATATGCCTTTATACGATTCTAGCACTTGAAAATGGACGAATTAACATGAAAAACTGAGTTTTCCAACATCAGTTTTCATATTTTAGCATGACTATTCGCAATGCCCAAATAGTGGCACGATCCGATTACAACATGATCTTTGAGCAGAGTTTAAAAAAAAAAGTAGAATCAATAGGAGAATTACGTTATAACATCCAGACTGCTGCTATATCAGCAAGCTGATTTTTATTACGCAATGTCTCTAAACACATACCTTCTACTCCTCAGTCCCACTGGATCGTAAACAACAGGAAAAGACTGCTGTTTCTTGTGCTATTCAGTCTCTTATCACTTTCCGGGATGTGCAGTGAACGGTGGATGGACTCGTTTTTTTTTCTTTTATTTGCCTATTTCATTTAATATTTTGATTCTATGTATCATGTTCGATTTCTGCATGCACTGCATGGCCGAAAGAACTTTGCATCGTAATTCGGAATAACGCGGGCACTGAAATATCGTATTTATCCGCCGACTCCACGCAAGCAACTTTCAAGTAAAACGTCTCCCCTGTATTGGAATATACATAATGGACGTACGAGTACAGGCTGTAGACACATGGTTGACGACATATGGAACTTTGAGTCTGGCCGTGAGTCGTGATCAGACAGCCAAATGGTTGCGATTTGTCGTAGTGAGCTCGCTCAGACAGGATTATCCCTTACCAACGACATTATATGCACTGGCTCTCGACCCGTTACTTTGCGGCCCACAACACTAAGCTTACACACTACTTAACCTAACTTAAACCTACTTACGCTAAGAGCAGCACATACACCCATCAGCGAGGGAGGACTCGAACCTCCGACGGGGCGAGCCGAGCGGACCGTGAGAACGCGCTCGATTTTTAACACTCAGATTAAACGAGCATTGAAAAGAAACGATATAACCGAAAACCGGTTGTTTCAGCGCCATCCCTAGTCCGTTGTACTAGGCAGGCTTATACAAGAATTGCGACCGGCGGGGCGCGGGCGCGCCCCGCCGGCGCTAGGCAGTGTAGTACCAACGCCCTTTTAATAGAAGCAAGGGAGATGCCCTTGAGCATTAGGCGCCAAATTTTATCGGACAAATTCTACATTCACGGCATAGCCATTATGGACAGATCCGTCTCTCAAAGTAGAGACTGCATTTATCGACTGTGGATTTCATCCCACAGAAGGAATAAAGTGCCAGCCGTTTGTGCCAGCTTTGACACTTGGTCACCTGTCATACATTCTATACGGCGTTCAGCGCATCTACCTGTTTTTGAATATGATCTTCAAACGCTCTGCTCCCAGATCCCAGTCCATTATTTAAGTACGACCTGGCTGGACAGTACTAATGTCAGCGTTGGCTTCAATCGTCTCGTTCAAGCACAATGGCCGGGTTTTCTCTGTGTATATACCGATGGCTCCAATATTCCGCAAGAAGAGTGTACCGGATGCGCTTTTTCCTGCCCTCAGATCCAGATCCGCAAAACCTTCAAACTGCCTACGAGCACTTCTATTTTTACGGCGGAGACAGTGGCAGTTTTGGAAGCACTTAACTTTGTCTCTAGCACTTCCTTCCCCAAGATATTGATAGTATCTGACTCGCAAAGCGTTCTTAAAAACGTTCAGTACAGTCGATGGAACAAAACAACCAACAGTTATATCTTGGATGTGATATCTGAATATATTCGCAGCACACGCACGGGCCGGATGATCCATTTGTTGTGGGTACCTTCCCACTCTGGTATCCTCTATATTGATGAAGTTGATGCATTAGCCAGACAAGCGGCAATCTTAGGCACCGTCCTGGATCTTCACCTTCCTTATACAGACTACTTACGTGAAGTCATGGATCACGCAAGACAACAATGGCAGGAAATGTGGAACGTTTCTCAACAGACAAAAGGCGGTTATTACGCAGTGCTACAACCTCGGATTCCTTCACAGCCGTGGTTCATGAGGACACATCTGGGCCGATCCCCGATTTCTACCATCATAAGACTCCGCTTCAATCATGCCTCTTTCCCACAACATCTACGTCGGATCAACGTTTACAGTTCACCAGCATGTGAGTGTGATCCTGAGTCGGAAGCTGATGTCAACCACATCTTATTTATTTGCCCCAAATTTGACCGTGAACGGTTGGTCTTTCTGAAGACATTGCTGAGTATGGGCTACCATCTTCCTCAATCAGCTTCTTCTCTTTTGCGTACTAAAGACGTTCGTCTATATAAAGTGATAGTTAACTTCATCGAGAGTACTGGTCACAATCTGCAGGTTTTAATGGTGTACGTAAATTATAAATATGTCTTGCTGATGAAGATATTTCAGAATTGGTGTGAATTGTAAGCCAAGACACTTTTAATTATTTTCCAATGCAATTCAATTCAATTTCTAAAACATTATGTACAAAACTCTAACAGTTAAGCTTTTTATTCTTGTAAATATGCATTTCTGTATTTGTTTATTCAATTATGTGTACATTGTCACCACGTGTTGCAGGTGGCTAAATTGAGTACACACTCGAAGGCCAAAAAAGAAAAAAAAAAAAAAAGGCAGTGTAGTTCGGCGCCCCGTCCGCGACCGTGTGTCGCTAGTGTCGGCATAGGAGCGAGAGAGAGAGAGAGAGAGGGAGAGAGAGAGAGAGAGAGAGAGAGAGATAGCGACAGCTGCGGAGCGAGTGAGACCCCACAGCACTGCTCTGCGCTGGACTGTTCCGCGGTCTGATCCAACGTAAACAAAAAAACTATTTTAGAAATAGTTTTATGTAAAGGATATAGTGTCTCATTCTTACTGTTAGTAGTTACAAGTAAATATTTTTTGTTATACTTCGTGCTACAACCTTTTTGTATCCCTTTTCAGAGTTTAGAAATCGAATCCTTTGTTTGCTGTTTTGTACGTAATAATTTTAACTGACCAAGTTTGAAAACTTATTAAAAATAGAATTAAGGTTATAAAGCTCTTTAATTCTTACAGTCAACAATGTTATAGAAGACAATTAACATTTTACACGTTTTTCGTTTTCGAGGAAACGATTTTGTCTAGGTTTGGTACAATATTCAGTGAGACTGCTAACCTCAAAAAATTAGTCAAATTTTTATGGCCAAGTAATGAACGGTTCTTAGTTTTAACAAGCTTTAAAAGAGAGAAAACGCGCTCACAAATATGCGTAGAACCAAACATTGAGAGAAATTTGGCCGCGTGCTTGTGCAACTGAGGATATTTCTCTCGTGGAAAACATCTGTAAAAGTCATCCTAAGTTTTACACATAAGAAAGCGGTTCTTCAGGCGGATATCGCACTGCAGGACAATCAGCTCTAGTTGAAGCACTTGTGAGGCGTCCTCTGCCCGAAGGGAAAACGGGCGAACAAATATATATAAGGCCCGTTGATGCTCACTTATCTCCAAAAATCGGTTTCCAAACTGTTCTTGTAATTCGCAAATGATTTGAACATAATCTGAAAAATCCACATCTTCTTTGACACTGTCTAGTGCAGGAAAGTGTCCACAATTCTTCTCGCGCAGCTGTTTTCCCCACAAAATAAGTTTTTTTTTTCGCCTTGGAGTGAAATGTTAAAAGTATTTAAATGACAAGTAAGGTCACTCAAAAAAGCCAAATTCGCCATCCACTTAGGATCACAAAGTAAGTCTTCTGGACGTCCTTTCATTTCAAAAAGGTATTTATTTCACCCCTCAAGGAGAAAAACCGATGAAGCACCTTTCCTCTGCTCAGTCATTTTATTTCGGTGTGGTAGGGGATTTCTGGGTATTCCGCTTCGATATCTGCCAGAAATTCTTTAAATTGGAGATGTGTGAGTCAATGCGATCGAAGATAATTAACCGTTCGAAGAACTCTGTCCATAACATTTTTTATGTTGACAATCTTCGCACAAAGTGCCTCTTGGTGAATCAGACAATGGACTGCTGCGAATAAGGAACAGCCGACTTTAGCCATTTTTGACCTGACGTAACCCAGGAATCCATTGCGTATCCCTCGTAGCACAGGGGCTACACCCGTTGTTACACTGGTCAGGCGTTCCCATTTTAAACCCATTGGCTCTAACACGTTTTCCACAGCTAGAAAAATATCCAAATCCGTGATTGTGTCTTTTAATGGTATAAGGTCGAGAGCCGCGGCGGGCGGTCGGCCGGTCCCCACGGCCAGCTGAGCGACACGGCTCGGCCACAGCGACAACACACGAATTCGCCCGGGGCGCTGGCCGCGGGCGATCGCGGGCGCTAGTGCCCCAGGGGCACAGTTTGGACGAGCCTATACCAGAGGGCGAGTGTTCATCAGAGACTAGGATATCGTCAGCCACGCCCCATGGAAGTGTAATACGATCGCTATTATTATCTGTATACATAAATGGTGTGACGGACAGGTTGAGCTGCAGTCTGCAGGTGTTTCCTGATGACACTGTCATGCACAGGAAGGTGTCCACGTCACGTGCCTGTAGGAGAATACAGGACGATTTAGACAAAATTTCTAGTTGGTGTGATGAATAGTAACGAGCTTTAAATGTAGAAAAATGTAAGTTACTGCAGATGAGTAGGAAGAGCAAACCTGTAATGTTCGAACTCAATATCAGTAATGTCCTCACTGACACAGTCACGTCGTCTAGTTATCTCCGCGTAACGCTGCAAATTGGTATGAAACGAAACGAGTACGAAAGTATTGTAGTAGGGAAGGAGAATGGTTAACTTCGGTTTATTGCGACAGTTTTAGGAACTTGTGGTTCATCTGTAGGACAGACCACGCATAGAAAACTAGTGCAACCCATTCTTGAGTTCTGTTCGCGTGTTTCCGAAGACCACCAGGTGGAATTAAAGGAAGGCATCGAAGGTATTCAGAGGAGGGCTGATAGAATCTCTATCACAACTTCTCTCCATAACTCTATAGACGGCGATTGTTTTCGCCTACAGCCGTTTGCTCCTCGCAGTTGAAAGCTGTCGAAAATGCTACCAGGTGTCAGGATTTTCCGTATGTTCACTCACCTGAAGGAGTGTCTTAGTAGTAAATAATCGTATTTTTTCACGTATCTCAGTGTTTATGAACTCATATCCCTTGAACTAGGTGTGGTACAATAATGTATTTGTGGGTAAATTCAGCGGCATATGTGGGTATTATCTGAAAAATATATCAGTAGCAAAGAAATAAAAAATTTAAACGTCATGCATGAAGCGGCGGTTTTCACGTATCTCTGTGTCTCCTCAACTACCGTAGTAGGTGCTTCATACCCCAACAGTAGCCGGCCGGAGTGGCCGAGCGGTTCTAGGTGCTACAGTCTGGAACCGTGCAACCGCTGCGGTCGTAGGTTCGAATCCTGCCTCGGGCATGAGTGTTTGTAATGTCCTTAGGTTAGTTAGGTTTAAATAGTTCAAACTTTTAGGGGACTGATGACCACAGCAGTTAAGTCCCATAGTGCTCAGAGCCATTTGAACCATACCCCAACAGCGATTGCAGCCCGACAATAAGGGACCTGTGAATCCAAGTTTGGTTGAAATTGATCCAATGATTTAGGAGGAAATGTGGAAAACACACACCGTTACTTGGAAACTGGTAGAACGTACACACACACACACACACACGTGTGTGTGTGTGTGTGTGTGTGTGTGTGTGTGTGAGTAAGTTCTACCAGTTTCCAAATAACGACTTCAGTGTTAGTGTTAAACTGCTGTAGATAAGTAATTAGACTACTATAGTAGTCCATACTCATTTTTAACTTACCATAACGCAAGCTAATGAAACAAAATCGGTTTTCCTCTTCTTCCGCCCGCAGCTCGTGGTCGTGCGGTAGCGTTCTCGCTTCCCACGCCCGGGTTCCCGGGTTCGATTCCCGGCGGTGTCAGGGATTTTCTCTGCCTCGTGATGACTGGGTGTTGTGTAATGTCCTTAGGTTAGTTAGGTTTAAGAAGTTCTAAGTTCTAGGGGACTGTTGACCATCGATGTTAAGTCCCATAGTGCTCAGAGCCATTTGAACCTCTTCTTCCATATTACAAAATTATCCATAAATAGAAACTATCACAACAGCACACAGCACGAAAACAATAAACGGCAGCACTTATATTAAATTCATTTGCAGGAAAGAACTGAACTGATTAACAAAACTACATCTGAGCTCTAGCAAGGCCAATAATGTATAGTACTTAGCTAAAGTAGGGATGGGCGATAGCCGATAGGGCCGGTTGTACTGTGCCACACAGAAAAACGGGAACATTTCCACAATCCAATAAAACTAGAAGTAATGAAGGAAAGACATTGCATTCATGGTAATTGAAACCTTACAACTTTGCCATTTACGAAACATAGATGGCATTTATCATTTTTTTTAAAATGTACGAATACATTCGTGAAATCTGCTGTTGAGATTCTTCATTGACCGCTGCAACATCTCGCCTGGGATACTGTGAATTGCATCCCGAATTCTCTGTCCGCAGCTCGTGGTCGTGCGGTAGAGTTCTCGCTTCCCGCGCCCGGGCTCCCGGGTTCGATTCCCAGCGGTGTCAGGGATTTTCTCTACCTCGTGATGACTGGGTGTTGTGTGCTGTCCTTAGGTTAGTGAGTTTTAAGTAGTTCTAGGGGACTGATGACCATAGCTGTTAAGTCCCATAGTGCTCAGAGCCATTTTGAACCGAATTCTCTGTTTTAACTCGTCCAGGGTTCTTGGTCGAGTCGTGCAGACTTTGCTCTTGAGGTAGCCCCACAAAAAGAAATCACAAAAGGATAAATCTGGTGATCTAGGGGGCCAGAGAATGTTATCGAATCGCGAGATCACAATTTTACCAAACAATTTTCGCACGTATGCCATTGATTGCCGTGCAATGTGTGATGTCGCTCCGTCCTCTTGAAACCAAGCTTCTTGAACGTTTGGAAAGTTGTTCAATGCGTGTGTAACGAAAGTTCGTAACATCTCCACGTAACGATCGGCATTGACAATTATCATGTTTCTCTGTTCATTTGCGAAAAAATACGTCCGATAATCCCATGTGATGAAACACCACACCATACTGTCACTTTACTACCGTGTAAAGGGCCCTCATGTACGTCATTAGGATTTGTGTTTGCCCAGTAACGGTAGTTCTGTTTATTCACATAACCTGTGAGATGAAAATGTGCCTCATCTGGCATCCACAAATTGCTTAGAAATTCATCTTCATTGTTTATTTTTGTTATCATTTCTTGACAGAATCCTAATCGTAACCGGTAATCTCTGTCCTTCAATTGTTACACCATCTGTAGTTTGTACGGGTGAAATTTTAAATCAAGATGAAGAATTCTGCGAACACTCTCTCAGGACAGTCCACCACTGCTGCTGGCTTACAAATCGAATGCCGTGGAGGAAGATAGACTCGCGTACAACATCAATGTTCGCTGGAGAACGCACACTTCTTGGTCGTCCTGTTGGTTTCTTCTTGAGGGCAGAGCCAGTCTCTTCAAAGTTATTAATCCAAAATTTTACCGCGTGTTTCGACGAACGGCATCATGACGTCCTATATTATAAAAACGTCGAAACTCCCTTTGCACCGCTACCAAACTACCATTGTTTTTATAAAACATTTTTACGGCTAACGCACGCTGTTGTCCGTTCCACTGATCCATGATTACTGAAATCACTTAACTGTCACGAACCCGTTGTGCTGCCACTTGCCCATGGCTGCCAATATTCATTTCAAACATTCCAGTTAGTCTGTGTCACCCCGTATATTTTCGGTGTAAATCCATGGATAGCTAACCGAGGAATAGGTTAACCATGAGTTAACTTTGAGCACGCGTTGTACGACATCGTTTTATTCCTCGGTTAGTTGTTCCCAGAATAGCGTTCCCGTCCAGTTAAGTTGGCAACAGCTGAAGAGTACACTGGGTATTTTCGCATACGTCATTTCTTATTTGCGTACTCGTAGTCTGCAGAAAAAACTCGTGAATAACATGAGCGACATGTGCTTCAGGTCGCAAAACTATTTGCTTGAGTATAGTTTGAGGCTAGTAGATACTGGAAATAAGTTGGAGAGCGTAGAGGAAAACACGAAAACTGCTGTGGTCTCGTTCCATGAAAATATTAGCGCAAAACATTTAACTAAGTTTGTAGGACACTTGTATGTATAACAGTATAACACTCTATCTAGAAAGTAATTGAAGGAACAGGTATTTGTTGTTTGACCAGTAAGAAATCTTCAAATTTCCGAGAAAGTATGGGGAAAAATATGCAACAATTTTTATTAATAGATCGAAAGAGAAGCTACAACAGACGTAATAGTTCTTTTTTTTTCGGGAAAGAAAACCGTAAATATTGTGCCCAGAAAAGGTAACAGAGGTTACAGATTGGTGGCGCCCCATACGTGGAAGTAAGATCCAAGTTGTGTACAATGCAATGCACGATTTGATAAAATTGGCAACAGAAAGACGCCACAATCAGTTCGATTCAGATGCAATATTCGTAGACACGATAGTATTCCACCAAATGTAGTTGTATGGCAGACTAGGAATTGTAAGCAGGCACGTAATATAGAAGCAGCTGTGAAATGCGGTCTACTTTGCGAAATAATTGGTCTTCTCAGAGTCTCCAACGAACTGTGACAACACAGACATAATGGAATTTAATTAGACTAACAGGTCTGAGAAATGTTACTGGCTAGCTTGCTGTTATATTTATGTCTTAGAATGATTAATTCAGTACAGCAGAGTGAGCGTTCCACAGAAAGTACCTTTGCAGATAACTGAACCCTATTTGTGCATCTGCTTTTGCAGTTCTTGGGATATATCAATTCTGTTTCTATGATGTGGTGGTTATTAATAATCATATTGAGGGTATATATAAAGAAAAAGATGCCAACATTTACAATCAACAACAATAATCTTTTTTATAATCCTGGTGTAGAAATTGCAGGCGGTGCTGCTTCGGAAGTAGCATGACAAGAACCAGGGAAGGGAGGACGAAGTGCATTGGTTAAAAAAAGGGCTTAATTTCATAGTAAAAACATAATCAACATACATTTGTTTATTTTAGTTTCATTTAACTACATCAGAGAGCTAAACTAATTAACAAAACGATACCTTGTGCATTTTGTCCAGTGTTATACACGTTCTTGTAATAACCCTGCTTGCTGTTCTCTTGTCGATACCAAGATGTCTCCAATGAATAGAAGGAAGGAACCAGAGGCAAAACATTTCTGAAAGAAAGAAAAGAATGACATGAGACAATTTGTGTGACAATTGAGGAGAAATTTAAAAACATAATTTGCCAGCCGTTCCTTCCACTGTTATGATTATGTAGATTCAATAACTCAAGATTCCTCTTAGCTCAATGGCAAGTATCTAAGTTCTTATAATACACAGGTAATAATTATTGTATGATAATTATGAATGTTGTTATGTGGATAAGCCTCATATCTGAGAAAAACTACAGCTATATCCTATAGCTTTCTGTATAAAAACTGACTTCCCTGTAAATTTACTGTGTTAAGCTTAGCTTGAGTAAACACAAATAGGTCACAGGATTCAGTAAATAATCGTATTGCGAGACAATATTGTTGACCTGAAGCATTAATGGGCCTGTAATTCCAATATTTTCACAAAAGACGGAAAGTTGTTATGGTAGTGCTGTGATGTTGACAAAAAGAATCATTCCCAATAAAAAAACGGAATGGAACAATATTTTTTGCTACTGACATAATATGGCTCAGTGAAACAGCGACACTAATGCTTAATTAAAATTTTTGCAACAAAAAAATATAATGTTATTGTTTAAAACTGAAAAAGCTTTTAACGCAAGTAATGCCCATAACTAATGTGGTTTTTCGATTTAATTAAGTCTATTATGGAACTGTCTGCTAAATAAAACGAAGCAGTCGTTTCCACTACTGCAGAAATTGTAACATACGTCAGATAAATACCACTATTTTGGCACGAAGCGTCATTTTAACGTGTCTAATTTACGTAAGTAACACAACGAATTCAAGAAGTACCGAAATCAAATGCATTTTACTTGAAATAAACAGTATTACTTTAGAAAACAAAGAAATAGTCTCACCTGTCAGTCATACGCTCCAGTTTCTCACGAACAAGATTGAAAAGACGAAGTACAGCTTTCTTTGAAAAGCAAAATCAGGATATAAATTCGGAATCATCGAATTCTTCGAAATAATTGGGCTGATGTGTCACTTTCTTCTCCTTGCTCGTTCTCATGAACAGTTCAGCCAAAATCTCGTCAACGCTGTCTGAATCTATCACTATTCCACTATCTTGAAAATTTATTCGTCAGGTAATCTCGCTAACCAGCCAGAAGTCGCCGGTCAGGTTACCCCGAGTTCATCCCCCGGTTAGACGTTATTCCGGGTTTGTACAAAGCGTTTCTCGCGCTATTCCGAGAATAGAGTTTAACAGGCTGCTAAGGGAAGACTGTACAATCTGCCCGGTTCTCTCAGTATATCGACAGTAAAATTATGGATGGCATTGCTGACTAACGGCAGTGCGCATCCTGTTTTCATCGTGTGACTGAAAATCAAAATATCTGTCAATTTCAGTGAAAGTCAACTAGGTCGTGTGTAATTTTATTTAGGTGACAGAGAGGGGGGGGGGAGGGTTCCGGACACCTCCCCCCCCCTCCCTTTGGCTACGTCCTTGATATGACCAATGGTTGCTTAGCTACTTTGAGTTTTATGTGTGGCATAACATGTTTGAACTGGTGATGGGATTACAGTGATGGAGCGAAGGTAACCCTATACAACGCCAATTTTCTAAACTGATAGGAGCTATGTTAGAAAAAAAGAGGCGACTCTGGATGACACAAACGAGGGTGTGCCGAAAGATAATGTCTCCGAAATTTTTGTGCGAAAACTCTCAAACATTTTTCAATAAAACAAACCTTATCACCATCTTTATTATTCATGTCTATACACTTATTCCGCTACATAGTCACCTTGGAGACATACACATTTCTCCCAACGAGAGACCAGTTTGTTGATACCGTCAACCGCAGAATGACTTCGTTGAGGGGGGCCTCAACTTCATCTCTGCTTGCAGCGCTTCATCACTATCAACGCGAAGTCCTCTAACGTACTACTTAAGTTTTGGATACAGATGAAAATCGGATGGGCCAAGTAGGGATTGTGCAAAGGATTATCACTGACAGTGAATCCAAGGCGTTGGACAATAGCAGATGTCCCAGGGCTGGTGTGTCCTCTGGCATTGACATGTTCAAGAAGCGTGAGTCCTTTGCGTGAACGAAATCTGAATTCGAAGTCCGTTTACTGAACGCTGCAGTTACATTACCTTACACACTACCACGTTGCAATTCTGAGCACTCTAACGACAGAGGGCTGTAACTTTCATCAGCGAAGTTGAGAAGTCAACCAATATACATATAATGTCTCAATCGCTATTGAGAACGTATTTCGGAGGCGTTACTTTTCAGTCCGTTCTCGTAAAGGTGAATATGTTTAACAACAATCTCTGAAGCTGATTCTGATTTCCGTTCTATAGAAAATATGACAAACGTCCCCTTGTGGATAAAGGCTCTCCTATATGTCTCCGATGGCATGAAAAATCAATATTACATATCGAGATACGCTTTATATGTTACGGCAGCTTTAAGAAGAAAGAAACAATCAAGACGTAAGGAAGTAAGCGTGTTATATTTTGATATGTTATGTGTTTATGACTTGAGAACTTTCTGAAATCTTATTTCATTAATACGTCAGAAACTAAGTATTTTCGAATGTATTTTTATTTGGACTTCATATCTCATTGGTGTCAGGTGCTTGCTACTGTATATCCGAAATGCCCTGCAAAGCGTATGGCCTTTATGTATAAAAAAAATTACTGGACTTCTACTATGAGTCAGACGAAAACTTTGAGAGCTTTGTTTCTCGAGAATAAAAGAAAACTGTCGGAACAAACTGAGCACGTCAAGAAGGAAAGAAAAATGCTGCGTTAAAATGTGTCTATATAGTGTGCAAATTATGTGCCTGAGTTCTGTGTGTAGATTATAAACGCAATAAACAGCACAAGTTGTACGCTAATACCAGCAGAAAGTGTATGCATCCACTCTCGTCACCGAGTGTGGTGCTGTAGAGTTGAAATCCGTCTGTAAAATGACGAGAACACAGCGAGTGCCACAACCCGATTTCCGAGAAACTTCGCTCAGTGGAAGAGGAGTCAAAACGAGCGAATACGTGTCTCAGCTTATCTGCAGACACTCTACCGTTTCCGAGAAAACCACATTCACAGTTCACGACGTAATTTAGATGCCTTTTGAAGGGCGATAATTTCAGCCGAAATGGTGACACAGTGGCTAGAGTCGCAATCACACACTTCTAAACCTGATTATAGTTTTTATTTATTTTATTTACGTTTCTCATTTATCTACTCATGCCCGAGAGGTTACTACACGAATGTTTCTTACAAACAAATAAGTTTCATACATTTATTGTAGAATTTATGTATGTGGGGTATTTTCAGGGGGCTTACAGTGTTATTAAATTCTCATATTCTTGTATTTCATTTTTATATCAGTTGTTATATTAATACTTATATATTACCCTTATGTTTATTCTTCAGGAAGATTTGGTGCATTTCCTTGTATGTTACCGATCTACCGATCGTAGAAACATTCGAAACAGATAAAATCCGAACACCACGAGCATCGCGCGAAGGCGGGTTTGCCAGAGCAACATTTCTTCGTATGAATCTCACACGGCAAAGAAACGTCATTAACACTGCTGAAGATTTCACGCGTTGGCAAAAATTTCGCTGCAAACCACACATGACGGATTACATTATCGAAAACTGGCGCTTGCAGTTGATTATGAATCAAGATACACCACAGGAATTTCACCGAAAACAATTTCAATTATTTTTCCATTCATTTATTGTTTCCTTCCTTTTTTTAAATTCGTTCACCAGACATGCAGTTAGTAGATTAACACGGACAACGTTATTTCAATAAACATTTGAAAACATTCGTGTAGCAATCGTTTACGGAAATGGATAGGTAAATAAAGAAACGAGAATAAAAATAATAACCAGGTTTCGAACACAGGGCGCAAAATTATGAAGCCCCGACGCTACTCAATGTGCTACGGCTTCGGTTCTTTTAGCTCGCTAAATGCCACATAAGGTACCCGAAAACTTTGACCGTCGTTTTCTCGAAGCGGCCGAGTATCTACGGATAATCCGAGACAGACGTTACCTTATTTTGACGCCTCTCCCTCCAAGCGAAGTTTCTGGGAATTCGGTTTGTGGCACTAGCGTTATCGTCGTGAGCAGCGAGCAGCGCTTATGATTCGGGGAAGCGGCGTTTCCCTCAAGGATGCCCTACCAGCGTACTGGATGATTAAGGATCAGTTTCCCTCTAGAAGTGTAGTGCGGCGTCCGATGATTTACAAGGCTTCCACTGACCTGCATTTCATGCTTACTGGTCTCTGTATTCCACATGTTGTTGATACATCTGGTGGAGAATAAAGACTCCCAGGCGTGTCTCAGCACTGAGTGGTCACTCATTTAAAAGGTGTGCTACTGAAAGCCCTGTATAACATTGGAAAACAGACTGTAGCTGCTTCTTGAGACGTAGTGGGATAGAGAGAGTGTGGAATCGCCAGTTCGCTCTTCCGTTTACCGACATGTGGGGCATGGGTAATAAATCGTTAAATCGTTATGAAAAGACACTTAAATTGTCTGTGCATGCTTTACCTTCGCCATTTACAACAGTCTGGAAACTATCTTGGCAGTCAACCAGAAAGCAATGGAGAACATACTGACCATAATTTTCAGTCTGGTAAGTTTACTTCACTCTTCGTGCTCACTGGAAGAAAACGTTCTTACTTGCTATTTACGCAGCGGGACCAGGAACTATGACTATAAATAAAAGTTTTGAGTTTTAACTGATCGCTATATTCTGTAGAAGTTCAAACGCAGAAAAAATAAGTCTTAGTATTCTATCTAATATACCTGTCGGAAACAGCAGTATTAACAGTTAAGAGGCAATCTCTATGAGAAGTTCCAAGTAAAATAATCTGTCGCCCTGACTTCTAATGACCAAAAGTTAATTGCTCGCCTTTCCTTAAAAGTGCCACTTGTCACGCGGTTTTGTCAACAGTACGAGCAGCAGACTAGCAGTTACTTCCGTGAAATTTAAGCCATCCAGGACGGTGTACGCAAGGTCACTTCCTACTTTTACCGAAAACTTCTTCAAATCTGTTCAACTTTGAAATCAAAATGGTTTACATGGCTCTGCGCACTATGGGACTTCCATCTGAGGTCATCAGTCCCCTAGACTTAGAACTCCTTAAACCTAACTAACCTAAGGACATCACACACATCCATGCCCGAGGCAGGATTCGAACCTGCGACCGTAGCGGTCGCGCGGTTGCAGACTGCAGCGCCTAGAACCGCTCGGCCACCCCGGCCGGCAAACTAATAGATGTAGCTCACTGGTGTCTCAGGAGTCAAGATATTACATGAAACTGAGGTTACAAGCGAATTTTCATATTTCTGATTGTAAAAATTAGCGCCTTCAATTTTTCGTAAAAACGACGATTTTAACCGACATATTGATTTGATCAAATTGAGACTTGCGCCTGTTAACTGTGACATACATTTGCATATTCTGAACATTTTTTAGCTTTGTAGTTGTATTATACAGCGCCACTTGTTTTTTTCTTAAAATCGTATATTTTGCTTAACATATTCATTTGATCAGACTGAGACTTTACACTGTTAATACTAATGTACTTAAGCATACATTGACTGAGTTTCGAAATGTTATTTTATCTTTTAATTTCACTTTTAGGTTATGGTGCAATCGTCTGCATGTTAAGCGCAGGTGCGTTATGATGACGTGGCGCTGGTGGTAGTGAACTGGGCTAAGGCCCTGTGCACTCGCTCACCTCTGTAGCTCTTTCAATGATACAACGCTTGTTTCGCCTCAGACTATAAACACTGGACTTGTATGTCAGAGAATGGCTATTCAAACTCCCGTCTGGTGATCCGGATGTACGACCTCCGTGATTTCCCTAAATTCCTTACCGTAAGACAGACCTTATGACTTATCTTAGAAGAAAGATTAAGGAAAGGCAAACCTACGTTTCTAGCATTTGTAGACTTAGAGAAAGCTTTTGACAATGTTGACTGGAATACTCTCTTTCAAATTCTAAAGGTGGCAGGGGTAAAATACAGGGAGCGAAAGGCTATTTACAATTTGTACAGAAACCAGATGGCAGTTATAAGAGTCAAGGGACATGAAAGGGAAACAGTGGTTGGGAAGGGAGTAAGACAGGGTTGTAGCCTCTCCCCGATGTTGTTCAATCTGTATATTGAGCAAGCAGTAAAGGAAACAAAAGAAAAATTCGGAGTAGGTATTAAAATTCATGGAGAAGAAATAAAAACTTTGAGGTTCGCCGATGACATTGTAATTCTGTCAGAGACAGCAAAGGACTTGGAAGAGCAGTTGAATGGAATGGACAGTGTCTTGAAAGGAGGATATAAGACGAACATCAACCAACGCAAAACAAGGATAATGGAATGTAGTCTAATTAAGTTGGGTGATGCTGAGGGAATTAGATTAGGAAATGAGACACTTAAGGTAGTAAAGGAGTTTTGCTATTTGGGGAGCAAAATAACTGATGATGCTCGAAGTAGAGAGGATATAAAATGTAGACTGGCAATGGCAAAGAAAGCGTTTCTGAAGAAGAGAAATTTGTTAACATCGAGTATAGATTTAAGTGTCAGGAAGTCGTTTCTGAAAGTATTCGTATGGAGTGTAGCCATGTATGGGAGTGAAACATGGACGATAAATAGTTTGGACAAGAACAGAATAGAAGCTTTAGAAATGTGGTGCTACAGAAGAATGCTGAAGATTAGATGGGTAGATCACATAACTAATGAGGAAGTATTGAATAGGATTGGGGAGAAGAGAAGTTTGTGGCACAACTTGACCAGAAGAAGGGATCGGTTGGTAGGACATGTTCTGAGGCATCAAGGGATCACCAATTTAGTATTGGAGGGTAGCGTGGAGGGTAAAAATCGTAGAGGGAGACCAAGAGATGAATACACTAAGCAGATTCAGAAGGATGTAGGTTGCAGTAGGTACTGGGAGATGAAGAAGCTTGCACAGGATGGAGTAGCATGGAGAGCTGCATCAAACCAGTCTCAAGACTGAAGACCACAACAACAACAACAACAAGACAGATGGTCGAACTGGTTCCTCTGAAAAGAACGCGGCTGATTTCCTTCCCCACCCTCTTCCAGTCCGTCTCGTGGTCGACGTTGCTTTAAACACCAATCTTCCCTCCTACTTCGTCCTTTCTACTCAGTGTACACCTGATTCGAGACGCAGCAGATGAGGCTCTGGTTTCCGGGGCTCGTGTAGTGCTAACGAGGCGAAAATAAATCGGCATATCTTACCCGCCTGGCAGCATCCCGTACTCCTTTACGTTACTCGCTTCATTTCGGTAACGATTTCGGGAACAGTTACAGACTTTTGATGTCGGTTTCAGAGCCGTAACATGTTTACAGTCTCGGTAATCTGTCGGATGGACGTTTAGAACGCGTTCGGATGTGACGCGGCTGAGAGACGGTAAGTGAGTTTGCAGCGCTTTGAGGCTGCGGCCCGCAGCCAGCCGGCCGGCCGGGCATTGTGCTTTTGCGCAAACATCCCCGCGTAATAACGGCGCGCCCTTCATCTGTCACAATTTAACAACCCCCGCGTAATCGCATGCAGATTTAGTCCCGCCGGAGAAAGCGCCGCCGCGCAGCGGGCCTTTTTCTCCACGAATGAAACGAAAACAAATCGCTGTACTCACTGCATACCTTCCCATGAATGAATGTAAGGATACGAGCAAAAAAGGAAAGAAAAAAAACAAGAAATAAAAAAGAAACGACCAACTCGCCTGAGTTTTTCAGTTACATTTAATTCCTTTTAATCCCTCCATCTCGCAGAAGCAGCGAAGGACTCTTTTTAATGACTTTAGAAGCGTTGTTATTTGCAAGCCGGTCGTGGAGTATTATACCGAGCGAAAGCGTACGTGGAAGCGAGCTTAGTGTCCTTTCGAATGTTTTAATAACGCCAGATTTTGTATATGCGATATAATCGCGGAAACGTTGGAGAAGGAATTGGAATCCCCATGTTAGCAGTCTACTTTGTCCTCAATGTACTCTGTCCTCGATGTTAGCCGAACACTGACTAAAGTCCACAGAATGAATTATACAGGTTGATCAAAAAGTCAGTATAAATTTGAAAACTGAATAAATCACGGAATAACGTAGATAGAGAGGTACAAATTGACACACATGCTTGGAATGACATGGGGTTTTATTAAAACCAAAAAAATACAAACGTTCAAAAAATGTCCAACAGATGGCGCTTCATCTGATCAGAATAGCAATAATTAGCATAACAAAGTAAGACAAAGCAAAGATGATGTTCTTTACAGGAAATGCTCAATATGTCCACCACCATTCCTCAACAATAGCTGTAGTCGAGGAAGCATGTTGTGAACAGCACTGTAAAGCATATCCGGAGATGTGGTGAGGCATTGGCGTCGGATGTTGTCTTCCAGCATGCCTAGAGATGTCGGTCGATCACGATACATTTGCGACTTCAGGTAACCCCAAAGCCAATAATCGCACGGACTGAGGTCTGGGGACCTGGGAGGCCAAGCATGACAAAAGCGGCTGCTGAACACACGATCATCACCAAACGACGCGCGCAAGAGATCTTTCACGCCTCCAGCAATACTTTCTTTTTTTTGTTCTAATAAAACCCCATGTCATTCCAAGCATGTGTGTCAATTTTTACCTCTCTATCTACATTATTCCGTGGTTTATTAAGTTTTCAAATTTATACTGACTTTTTGATCATCCGGTACGCTGACGTGACAAAGTCATGCAATATCGGTATGCACTTATACACATGGCGATAGTATCCCGTACGCAAGGTATAAAAGGGCAGTGCATTGGCGGAGCTTTCATTCGTACTCAGGTGATTCATGAGAAAAGGTTTCCGAGTGGATAGTGTCGGAAGTTCTATGCGGCTTTTCGCGGATGGTGCTGTAGCATACAGAGAAGTTGCAGTATTAGAAAATTGCAGCGAAATGCAGGAAGATCTGCAGCGGATAGGCGCTTGGTGCAGGGAGTGGCAACCCACCCTTGACATAGACAAATGTAATTTATTGCGAATACATAGAAAGAAGGATCTTTTATTGTATGATTATATGATAGGGGAACAAACACTGGCCGCGCGGGATTAGCCGAGCGGTCTGAGGCGCTGCAATCCTGCACTGTGCGGCTAGTCCCGGCGGAGGTTCGAGTCCTCCCTCGGGCATGGGCGTGTGTGTTTGTCCTTAGGATAATTTAGGTTAAGTAGTGTGTAAGCTTAGGGACTGATGACTTTAGCAGTTAAGTCCTATAAGATTTCACACACATTTGAACATTTTGAACAAACACTGGTAGCAGTTACTTCTGTAAAATATGGGAGTATGGGTACGGAACGACTTGAAGTGGAATGGTTATATAAAATTAACTGTTGGTAAGGCGGGTGCCAGGTTGAGATTCATTGGGAGAGTCCTTAGAAAATGTAATCCATCAACAAAGGAGGTGGCTTACAAAACACTCGTTCGACCTATACTTGAGTATTGCTCATCAGTGTGGGATCCGTACCAGGTCGGGTTGACGGAGGAGATAGAGAAGATCCAAAGAAGAGCGGCGCGTTACGTCACAGGGTTATTTGGTAAGCGGTATAGCGTTACGGAGATGTTTAGCAAACTCAAGTGGCAGACTCTGCAAGAGAGGCGCTCTGCATCGCGGTGTAGCTTGCTGTCCAGGTTTCGAGAGGGTGCGTTTCTGGATGAGGTATCGAATATATTGCTTCCTCCTACTTATACCTCCCGAGGAGATCACGAATGTAAAATTAGAGAGATTCGAGCGCGCACGGAGGCTTTCCGGCAGTCGTTCTTCCCGCGAACCATACGCGACTGGAACAGGAAAGGGAGGTAATGACAGTGGCACGTAAAGTGCCATCTGCCACACACCGTTGGGTAGTTTGCGGAGTGCAAATGTAGGTGTAGATGTAGATGTGATTATGACCGCACAAAGGGCATTAACAGGCTCTGAACACGGAATGGAGCTAGATGCATGGGACATTTCAAAATTGTGAGGGAATTCAATATTCTGAGATCCGAAGTGTCAAGAGTGTGCCGTGAATATCAAATCTGAGGCATTACCTCTAACCGCGGGCAACTCAGTGGCCGACGGTCTTCACTTAACGACCGAGAGCAGTGGCGTCTGCCCAGAGTTGTCAGTGCTAACAGACAAGCAATACTGCGTGAAATTACTGCAGAAATCAGTGTGGGATGTACGACAAGTGTTTCTGCTGTTAAGGTAGTGTGGCGCAATTTGGCGTTAATGGGCTATGGCTGCAGCCAAATGACAAGAGTGCCTTTGCTAACAAACGACATCGACTGTAGCGCCTCTCCTGCGCTCATGACCCTGTCGGTTGCTCTGGAAAACCGTTACCTGGTCAGATGAGCCCTGATTTGGGTTGGTAAGAGGTGATGGGCCTAAGTTGTCAATAAGTCACTGTGCAAGCTGATGGTGTCTCCATAATGGTGTGTACTGTGTTTACATGAAATGGAGTGGGTCCTCTGGTCCAACTGAACCGATCATCGACTGAAAATGGTTATGTTTGGCTACTTGGAGACCATTTGCAACCATTCATGTTCCCAAACAACAATGGAATTTTTATGGCTGACAATGTCCCATGTCACTGGTCTTCACAATTGGTTTGAAGAACATTCTGGACAATTCAAGCAAATCATTTGACTACCCGGATCGCCGAAATGAATTCCATCGAACATTTATGGAATATAATCGAGAGTTCATGTCGTGCACAAACTCTTGAGCCGGCATCACTTGTGCAATTATGGACTCCTGTAGAGGCATCATGGCTCAGTATTTCTGTAGGGGACTTCCAACGACTTGTTGACTCCATGCCACGACGAGATGCTACACTATGCACAGCAAAAGGAGGTCCAACACGATGTTAGGAGGTATTCAAAACGGTTCAAATGGCTCTAAGCACTATGGGACTAAACATCTGAGGTCATCAGTCCCCTTGACTTAGGACTACCAGGCGTTTTCATTTGGTGAGAGATCGAGAGAATGTGCTGGCCGGGGCAGCAGCGAAACATTTTCTGTATCCAGAAAGGCCCATACAGGACCTGCAACATGCGGTCGTGCATTATCCTGCTTAAATGTAGGGTTTCGCAGGGATCGAATGAAGGGTAGAGCCACGGGTCGCAACACATCTGAAATGTAACGTCCACTGTTCAAAGTGCCGTCAATGCGAACAAGAGGTGACCGAGACGTGTAACCAATGGCACCCCATACCATCACGCCGGGTGATACGCCAGGATGGCGATGACGAATGCAGGCTTCCAATGTGCATTCACCGCGATGTCGCCAAACACGGATGCGACCATCATGATGCTGTAAACAGAACCTGGATTCATCCGAAAAAATGACGGTTTACTATTCGTACACCCAGGTTCGTCGTTGAGTACACCTTCGCAGGCGCTCCTGTCTGTGGTGCAGCCTCAAGGGTAACCGCAGCCATGGTCTCCGAGCTGATAGTACATGCTGCTGCAATCGTCGTCGAACTGTTCGTGCAGATGGTGGTTATCTTAGAAACGTCCCCATCTGTTGACTAAGGGATCGAGACGTGGCTGCACGATCCGTTACAGCCATACTGATAAGATGGCTGTCATTTCGACTGCTAGTGATACGAGGATGTTGGGATCAGCACGGCGTTCCATATTACCCTCCTGAACCCACCGATTCCATATTCTGTTAACAGTCATTGGATCTCGACCAACGCGAGCAGCAATGTCACGATACGATAAACAGCAATCGCGATAGGCTACAATCCGACCTTTATCAAAGTCGGAAACGTGATGGTATGCATCTCTCCTCCTTACACGAGGCTCCACAACAACGTTTCACCGGTCAACGGCGGTCAACTGCTGTTTGTGTATGAGAAATCGGTTGGAAACTTCCCTCATGTCAGCACGTTGTAGGTGTCACCACCGGCGCCAACCTTGTGTGAATGTTCTGAAAAGCTAATCATTTGCATATCACAGCATCTTCTTCCTGTCAGTTAAATTTCGTGTCTGTAGCACGTCATCTTCGTGGTGTAGCATTTTTAATGGTCAGTATTGTATTTGAAGTATATTGTTGATTCTTCATTTACAGAGTTTCACGGTGAGAAAAATTCTGTACATTTATAAAACAAGCTTCATAACTTGTGGGCGGTTAAGTCATACTTCATCCGTCGTGCACCATCCAGTATCTTGGAACAGAAGAAAGTCTTCTGCCATGGAACACGTGTTATTTTCAAATGAACTGACGAGGAGAACACGGCAAGTGCCATAACCCGATTTCCCACAAACTTTCGTCAGTAGAAGAGGAATCAAAACAAGAGAAAACATGTCTCTGCTTATCCGTAGATACTCGACCGTTTCTGACAAAACGACGGTCAAAGTTTTTGACGTAATCAGACATCTTTTAAAACGCGATAATTTCTCATGAAATTGTGGTGAACTGGGCAGCATCTCGTCCTCTCAGTTTTGCACCCCGTTTTCGGAACCCTATTACTGTTTTCATTTATTTTATCTTATTTCATTTGTAGTATTTTTCTGTCCACGTCCGTGGCAGATTTCTACGCTAATGTTTCTTAACAATTTAGTGGATACGAGGAGGTCATGTTAATTGTAAAATTACGACTGGGGTCACAATAAGTGTCACATATGAATGTACAGCATTTTCAGATTACAGTGCTTTCAAATTCTCGTATTGTTATATTTCGTTCTTGTATTGATCTTGTGTTATTTCTTGTATCTTATTGTAATGTTTATTCTTTAGGAAGATTTGGTGCATGCCCTTGGATGATGCCGATCGTAGGAACATTCGAGACACAGAAATTCCGGAAACCACGAGCATCGAGCGAAGGCAGGTTTACCACAGTGACATGAATCCGACGAGGGAAAGAAAAGTCGTTAATACTGCTGAAGATTTAACACGTTGGTAATAATTTCGCAGCAAACCATTCATAACGTAACACTTTAGGCTCTTTCAATTGATTGTAAATCGAGAGACACTACAGGAATTTCACTTAAAACAATATCAACTAATTTCCTCATTCATTCACTATTAATTTTTCTTAAATACACTTCGTGGACGAATAACTACAATGTTATGTCTGTATACGTTGGAAGAAATTCGTATAGTAGTATTCCATGGACATGCATAGATAAACGAAAAACAAAAATTAAAAAAACAGTCGGGTTTCTAAAACGAGCGCAGAACTGACAGACCACGAAACTAACCACTCTGCCCCATGTTGGCTGAACTTATTGTGCGCTAAAGGGCTTGTCGGTTACGTCGAAAACTTTGACCGTCGTTCTCAGAACCGGTTGTTATTTACGAGTAAGCTGAGAAGTTTCTGAGAAACAGGGTTATGGCCCTCGCGTGTTCTCCGCATGAGTTTCTTTTTTTGTCTTTGCAATTTTCCCTGTATAAAAAATGGAAATTATTTGTTGGCCACAATTTCTGTTTCAGAATGTTGTATACTTTTAAATCGTTTATGATAACACTTCTCCTTACATTGATTTTACTTATTGATTCTTGGGGTGTAGTGGAGTCGTAACGTAACACAAGTGCTATTAAATACAAAGGCGTTTCAGTCTGGAACCGCGCGACCGCTACAGTCGCAGCTTCGAATCCTGCCTTGGGCATGGATGTGTGTGACGTCCTTAGGTTAGTTAGGTTTAAGTAGTTCTAAGTTCTAGTCGACTGATGACCTCAGATGATAAGTCCCATAGTGCTCAGAGCCATTTGAACCATTTTTTTAACAGTATTGACCAGATTTTCTCGATTGAAACACTTTTAAATTTGAATAGAATATTTGTCCCTAGGTACGTGACCACGTTGCGTCTTGGAATAGCTTTTCAGACATGGAAAAATGTACTTATCTGGACCAATTTTTGTAATTTTCAGAAAAAGACTGCACCACACATAAATTGAGTGCTGTCAGTTTAAAATGGAATGAGAAAATATCATCATCATCAGTTATCTGCTATATTAGCAGGTCCTTTGCCTCTCCATTTTCTGCGATCCATTGTTCCTCCATCATGCCATCCAGTATCTGGAATCTCTTCCTTCCTCGCTTCCTTTTCCCTTCTACATAACCTTCTAAAACTGTTTTTATCAGTCCGTCATTCCTTCTTAATATATGCCCAATCCAATTTCTTTTTCTTCTCTTTATTACATCTATTAACTGTCTTTTCTCTCCCACTCTTCTCAGTACCTCTTCATTTTTTACTCTGTCCATCCAACTTATTCTTTCCATCTTCTGCCATGTCGAGACCTCAAAAGCCGCCAGCCTTTCTCTGTCTTTTTTCCTCATAGTCCATGTTTCAGCGCCATATAGAAGAACACTCCATACAAGACATTTAATGAGTCGTTTTCTGAGTTCTCTGTCCAGACCGCTGCAGAAAATTCTCCTTTTCTTATAAAACGCCTCTTTTGCCATTGCTATCCTTGTTTTAATTTCTGTGGTGCGCTTCCAGTCGGTGTCTATCCTGCTTCCAAGATACTTAAAATTTTGCACCTGTTCTAGTATTTCTCCATTCAGCGTAATTTTTATTTCCTTGTTTCCTCCTAGTGCCAATACTTTTGTTTTATTTGTGTTAATTTTCATTCCATATTTTTTTCCGATAGTTGCAATGGTGTCCACCAAATCCTGTAATTATTTTTCCCCTGTGGCTAAATGGACCATGTCAACAGCAAATCTCAAACACCCTACTCTTCTTCCTCCAATTTCTACTCCTTTGTCATCTAATGAGCATTGGTCAATCATATTTTCCAAGTAGAGGTTGAAAAGAGTAACCTTCTAATGTGGGGCTGACTAGAGATGAAAAGCGTGAAAAGTGTCCCAAGGTACAAAACTCTCCACTGCCTGATTTTACGTATCAGACAGTTTATTTAACAAGAAGTGGGCTACCTTGCGTCCTCTGCGTATAAAAATATGGTGTAGGGTCGATAACTCATTGAAATACAGCGGCGAATGATGGATACTCTAGTGTTTGGAGTCCATTGAAAGATTTTTCGCTGTGTATAAAATGGCCAAAATTCATCCAGCGCACTCGACACTGCTGCTATTCCGATAATCACACGTGTACGAATTTTTTTTTTATTTTTACGTAATCGTCACTTGACACGGCTGCTTCTCATAAATATGCCAGCTCGAGTAGCGTAATACGTTATCTGCGCTACAGGCTGCAGCTCGGTGCTTTGTACTCACAGGGCGGAAATGAGCGAGTTTCACGTGAGAGCTAAAAGTGGGGCTAATAAGTCGCACAAAAAAAATGGGAATGCGCGAGGAGAAACAAAAATGCGGACCATTTGAGAGTTGTTTTGGTGGTCAGCGTTTCAGCGGAATCCTGAAAAATTCTGAATTACTGCACTCAGTTATCAAAAGCGTGCGGAGCGTTTTTCCTGTTTGTTTTTGTGCTCACGATGTCTAGTGGAGAGCAGGAAACAGGGGGTGGGAGTGGAGTGAGGCATAGGGCGCGGAGCAGACGCCACGGTGACACCGCGCAGCGCGTCACCTCACGTCACGTCGCGTCACATATTTCGGGTCGTCGCGTCGTGTCGCGTGCTAATGTCGTTGTCACAAGCCGGCTCAGGGCGGCGCCCGCCACACAGCTGTCTTCAGAGATTATCCATCTCGGCTCCTCTGCTCACTGCCATTGCAGCGCGCCACCCCGTTTGAGACACCGGAAACTAAGCTTTGTGTATGACGACGTCATCCGTATCTCGGTCTTGTAACCCTCTTTCTGATCCGGCTACAAATTTGCCAAGTGTTCCAAACCAAGAAACAAAAATGTGCTGCGTAACAGTATACACTGCTAGTCACTCTTTCAACACCAAAAACACACACACACACACACACACACACACACACACACACACACACACACATACGCAGGGGGGGGGAGGAGAGTCAGGGATTTTCTCTGCCTCGTGATGACTGGGTGTTGTGTGATGTCCTTAGGTTAGTTAGGTTTAAGTAGTTCTAAGTTCTAGGGGACTGATGACCATAGATGTTAAGTCCCATAGTGCTCAGAGTCATTTTGAACACATACGCACACACACAATATCCATACAATAAGTAATGCAGGTAGATTAAAACTGAAGAAACTGCAAAAAGGTGGGAATTTAAGGAGATGGGACCTGGATAAACTGAAAGAACCAGAGGTTGTACAGAGTTTCAAGGAGAGCATAAGGGAACAATTGACAGGAATTGGGGGAAGTAATACACTAGAAGAAGAATGGGTAGCTTTGAGGGATGAAGAAGTGAAGGCAGCAGAGGATAAAGTAGGTAAAAAGACGAGGGCTGCTAGAAATCCTTGGGCAACAGAAGAAATACTGAACTTAATTGATGAAAGGAGAAAATATAATAAAAGGCAGTAAATGAACCAGGCAAAAAGGAATACAAACGTCTCAAAAATGATATCGACAGGAAGTGCAAAATGGCTAAGCAGGAATGGCTAGAGGACATATGTAAGGATGTAGAGGCTTGTCTCACCAGGGGTAAGATAGATACTGCCAACAGGAAAATTAAAGATACCTTTGGAGAAAAGAGAACCACTTGTATGAATATCAAGAGCTCAGATGGAAACCCAGTTCTAAGCAAAGAGGGGAAAGCGGAAAGGTGGAAGGAGTATATAGAGGGTCTATACAAGGGCGATGTACTTGAGGACAATATTATGGAAATGGAAGAGGATGTAGATTGGGAGATACGATACTGCGTGAAGAGTTTGACAGAGCACTGAAAGACCTGAGTCGAAACAAGGCCCCGGGAGTAGACAACATTCCATTGGAACTACTGACGGCCTTGGGAGAGCCAGTTCTGACAAAACTCTACCATCTGGTGAGCAAGATGTATGAGACAGGCGAAATACCCTCAGACTTCAAGAAGAATATAATAATTCCAATCCCAAAGAAAGCAGGTGTTGATAGATGTGAAAATTGCCGAACTATCAGTTTAATAAGTCACAGCTGCAAAATACTAACGCGTATTCTTTACAGACGAATGTAAAAACTGGTAGAAGCCGAGCTCGGGGAAGATCAGTTTGGATTCCGTAGAAACATTGGAACACGTGAGGCAATACTGACCCTACGACTTATCTTAGAAGCTAGATTAAGGAAAGGCAAACCTACGTCTCATTTGTAGGCTTAGAGAAAGCTTTTGACAATGTTGACTGGAATACTCTCTTTCAAATTGTGAAGGTGGCACGGGTAAAATACAGGGAGCGAAAGGCTATTTACAATTTGTACAGAAACCGGATGGCAGTTATAAGAGTCGAGGGACATCAAAGGGAAACAGTGGTTGGAAAGGGAGTGAGACAGGGTCGTAGCCTCTCCCCGATGTTGTTCAATCTGTATATTGAGCTGGCAATGAAGGAAACAAAAGAAAAATTCGGAGTAGGTATTAGAATCCATGGAGAAGAAATAAAAACTTTAAGGTTCGCCGATGGCATTCTAATGCTGTCAGAGACAGCAAAGGACTTGGAAGAGCAGTTGAACGGAATGGACAGTGTCATGAAAGGAGGGTATAAGATGAACATCAACAAAAGCGAAACGAAGGTAATGGAATGTAGTCGAATTAAGTCGGGTGATGCTGAGGGAATTAGATTAGGAAATGATTCACTTAAAGTAGTAAAGGAGTTTTGCTATTTGGGCAGCAAAATAACTGATGATGGTCGAAGTAGAGAGGATATAAAATGTAGACTGGCAATGGCAAGGAAAGCGTTTCTGAAGAAGAGAAATTTGTTAACATCGAGTATTGATTTAAGTGTCAGGAAGTCGTTTTTGAAAGTATTTGTATGGAGCGTGGCCATGTATGGAAGTGAATCATGGCCGATAACTAGCTTGGACAAGAAGAGAATAGAAGCTTTAGAAATGTGGTGCTACAAAAGAATGCTGAAGTTTAGATGGGTAGATCACATAACTAATGAGGAGGTATTGAATAGAACTTGGGAGAAGAGAAGTTTGTGGCACAACTTGACTAGAAGAAGGGATCGGTTGGTAGGACATGTTCTGAGGCATCAAGGGATCACCAGTTTAGTATTGGAGGGCAGTGTGGAGGGTAAAAATCGTAGAGGGAGACCAAGAGATGAATACACTAAACAGGTTCAGAAGGATGTAGGTTGCAGTAGGTACTGGGAGATGATGAAGCTTGCACAGGATAGAGTAGCATGGAGAGCTGCATCAAACCAGTCTCAGGACTGAAGACCACAACAACAACAACAACAATACCAAACACACACACACACACACACACACACACACACACACACACACACAATATCCATACAATAACTAATGCAACAATTTTTTTTCTGAAGTCAGGTTGGCTTTATTCAGGATTCCAATACATCATATTATTCCCCATTCTTTTGGCTGCAAAACCATATTCTTATTCCTACATACTGCGAGAGCCTGCATGCCGATATGGTACCACTGTACTGGTCGACTTCGGAGCCAACATCATGATGCATGAATAAGCTCTACATTATGGTGTACTGCTTCGAGCAGAGTGCGTCCTTCATTGTACTGGTGGTCCAGAAAGTGTGACGAGGGGATTGCCGTTTGTGCGGTTTACACACCCTATCAAGAACTATGTCCCACATTTTATAATGTCCAGGAGACCATCATGTTCGCGGTGACTTCCGTGTAATTACTGTCTTCGACTAAAGTGTCGCTTCTGTTCGCCTGATTACGTATTTCTTTCAGTTACCTTCTATACTATACCATAGCATTTCTTTCTACTTATGGTTCAAGTTACATCGATCTGTGTTACTTGGCAGTGACGCATCGTATTTTTTTCCGTGTCTCTAGCGAATTTCGCCCTGCATTTTCATCTGAATTCCGGGGAAATTTGTAATTCTGGTAGTAACTAATGGTCGTTTCGAAAAACAAGCAGATGTCGGTGGCAGTGCCTGATCCTCCGCTGTTTTACCCCATGCGTTTAATTGGCAGGACACTTTGAAGATGCAACAAGTCCACTAAAGAGACAGCTTACACTATACTCGTTCGTCCTCTGTTAGAATATTGTTGCGCGGTGTGGGATCCTTACCATGTGGGATTGACGGAGGACATCGAAAGGGTGCAAAAAAGGGCAGCTCGTTTTGTATTATCACGTAATAGGGGAGAGAGTGTGGCAGATATGATACGCGAGTTGGGATGGAAGTCATTAAAGCAAAGACGTTTTTCGTTGCGGCGAGATCTATTTACGAAATTTCAGTCACCAACTTTCTCTTCCGAATGCGAAAATACACTCCTGGAAATGGAAAAAAGAACACATTGACACCGGTGTGTCAGACCCACCATACTTGCTCCGGACACTGCGAGAGGGCTGTACAAGCAATGATCACACGCACGGCACAGCGGACACACCAGGAACCGCGGTGTTGGCCGTCGAATGGCGCTAGCTGCGCAGCATTTGTGCACCGCCGCCGTCAGTGTCAGCCAGTTTGCCGTGGCATACGGAGCTCCATCGCAGTCTTTAACACTGGTAGCATGCCGCAACAGCGTGGACGTGAACCGTATGTGCAGTTGACGGACTTTTAGCGAGGGCGTATAGTGGGCATGCGGGAGGCCGGGTGGACGTACCGCCGAATTGCTCAACACGTGGGGCGTGAGGTCTCCACAGTACATCGATGTTGTCGCCAGTGGTCGGCGGAAGGTGCACGTGCCCGTCGACCTGGGACCGGACCGCAGCGACGCACGGATGCACGCCAAGACCGTAGGATCCTACGCAGTGCCGTAGGGGACCGCACCGCCACTTCCCAGCAAATTAGGGACACTGTTGCTCCTGGGGTATCGGCGAGGACCATTCGCAACCGTCTCCATGAAGCTGGGCTACGGTCCCGCACACCGTTAGGCCGTCTTCCGCTCACGCCCCAACATCGTGCAGCCCGCCTCCAGTGGTGTCGCGACAGGCGTGAATAGAGGGACGAATGGAGACGTGTCGTCTTCAGCGATGAGAGTCGCTTCTGCCTTGGTGCCAATGATGGTCGTATGCGTGTTTGGCGCCGTGCAGGTGAGCGCCACAATCAGGACTGCATACGACCGAGGCACACAGGGCCAACGCCCGGCATCATGGTGTGGGGAGCGATCTCCTACACTGGCCGTACACCACTGGTGATCGTCGAGGGGACACTGAATAGTGCACGGTACATCCAATCCGTCATCGTACCCATTGTTCTACCATTCCTAGACCGGCAAGGGAACTTGCTGTTCCAACAGGACAATGCACGTCCGCATGTATCCCGTGCCACCCAACGTGCTCTAGAAGGTGTAAGTCAACTACCCTGGCCAGCAAGATCTCCGGATCTGTCCCCCATTGAGCATGTTTGGGACTGGATGAAGCGTCGTCTCACGCGGTCTGCACGTCCAGCACGAACGCTGGTCCAACTGAGGCGCCAGGTGGAAATGGCATGGCAAGCCGTTCCACAGGACTACATCCAGCATCTCTACGATCGTCTCCATGGGAGAATAGCAGCCTGCATTGCTGCGAAAGGTGGATATACACTGTACTAGTGCCGACATTGTGCATGCTCTGTTGCCTGTGTCTATGTGCCTGTGGTTCTGTCAGTGTGATCATGTGATGTATCTGACCCCAGGAATGTGTCAATAAAGTTTCCCCTTCCTGGGACAATGAATTCACGGTGTTCTTATTTCAATTTCCAGGAGTGTATTTTGTTGAGCCCAACCTACATAGGTAGGAATGATCATCAAAATAAAATAAGAGAAATCAGAGCTCTAACAGAAAGGTTTAGGTGTTCGTTTTTCCCGCGCGCTGTTCTGGAGTGGAATGGTAGGGAGATAGTATGATTGTGGTTCGATGAACCCTCTGCCAAGCACTTAAATGTGAATTGCAGAGTAATCATGTAGATGTATATGTAGAAATGACGTCCAATGTATCTGCAGTATTAAGCCGTGTGTCGCGATCTTTTGCTCGGAAAAACAGTAGCAATATTATTCGCTCGCTGCAGAGCTCGTTCTCATGATATGCACAATGGGTTGAACGCCACGAGAAAGAAGAAAATCTACATCTACATCTACATCTATACTCCGCGAGCCACCTTACGGTGTGTGGCGGAGGGTACTTATTGTACCACTATCTGATCCCCCCTTCCCTGTTCCATTCACGAATTGTGCGTGGGAAGAACGACTGCTTGTAAGTCTCTGTATTTGCTCTAATTTCTCGGATCTTTTCGTTGTGATCATTACGCGAGATATATGTGGGCGGTAGTAATATGTTGCCCATCTCTTCCCGGAATGTGCTCTCTCGTAATTTCGATAATAAACCTCTCCGTATTGCGTAACGCCTTTCTTGAAGTGTCCGCCACTGGAGCTTGTTCAGCATCTCCGTAACGCTCTCGCGCTGCCTAAATGTCCCCATGACGAATCGCGGTGCTTTTCGCTGGATCATGTCTATCTCTTCTATTAATCCAACCTGGTAAGGGTCCCATACTGATGAGCAAACCTCAAGAATCGGACGAACAAGCGTTTTGTAAGCTACTTCTTTCGTCGATGAGTCACATTTTCTTAGAATTCTTCCTATGAATCTCAACCTGGCGCCTGCTTTTCCCACTATTTGTTTTATGTGATCATTCCACTTCAGATCGCTCCGGATAGTAATTCCTAAGTATTTTACGGTCGTTACCGCTTCCAATGATTTACCACCTATGGCATAATCGTACTGGAATGGATTTCTGCCCCTATGTATGCGCATTATATTACATTTATCTACGTTTAGGGAAAGCTGCCAGCTGTCGCACCATGCATTAATCCTCTGCAGGTCCTCCTGGAGTACGTACGAGTCTTCTGATGTTGCTACTTTCTTGTAGACAACCGTGTCATCTGCAAATAGCCTCACGGAGCTACCGATGTTGTCAACTAAGTCATTTATGTATATTGTAAACAATAAAGGTCCTATCACGCTTCCCTGCGGTACTCCCGAAATTACCTCTACATCTGCAGATTTTGAACCGTTAAGAATGACATGTTGTGTTCTTTCTTCTAGGAAATCCTGAATCCAATCACAAACCTGGTCCGATATTCCGTAAGCTCGTATTTTTTTCACTAAACGTAAGTGCGGAACCGTATCAAATGCCTTCCTGAAGTCCAGGAATACGGCATCAATCTGCTCGCCAGTGTCTACGGCACTGTGAATTTCTTGGGCAAATAGGGCGAGCTGAGTTTCACATGATCTCTGTTTGCGGAATCCATGTTGGTTATGATGATGGAGATTTGTATTATCTAAGAACGTCATAATACGAGAACACAAAACATGTTCCATTATTCTACAACAGATTGACGTAAGCGAAATAGGCCTATAATTATTCGCATCTGATTTATGACCCTTCTTGAAAATGGGAACGACCTGCGCTTTCTTCCAGTCGCTAGGTACTTTACGTTCTTCCAGCGATCTACGATAAATTGCTGATAGAAAGGGGGCAAGTTCTTTAGCATAATCACTGTAGAATCTTAAGGGTATCTCGTCTGGTCCGGATGCTTTTCCGCTACTAAGTGATAGCAGTTGTTTTTCAATTCCGATATCGTTTATTTCAATATTTTCCATTTTGGCGTCCGTGCGACGGCTGAAGTCAGGGACCGTGTTACGATTTTCCGCAGTGAAACAGTTTCGGAACACTGAATTCAGTATTTCTGCCTTTCTTCGGTCGTCCTCTGTTTCGGTGCCATCGTGGTCAACGAGTGACTGAATAGGGGATTTAGATCCGCTTACCGATTTCACATATGACCAAAACTTTTTAGGGTTCTTGTTTAGATTGTTTGCCAATGTTTTATGTTCGAATTCGTTGAATGCTTCTCTCATTGCTCTCTTTACGCTCTTTTTCGCTTCGTTCAGCTTTTCCTTATCAGCTATGATTCGACTACTCTTTAACCTATGATGAAGCTTTCTTTGTTTCCGTAGTACCTTTCGTACATGATTGTTATACCACGGTGGATCTTTCCCCTCGCTTTGGACCTTAGTCGGTACGAACTTATCTAAGGCGTACTGGACGATGTTTCTGAATTTTTTCCATTTTTGTTCCACATCCTCTTCCTCAGAAATGAACGTTTGATGGTGGTCACTCAGATATTCTGCGATTTGTGCCCTATCACTCTTGTTAAGCAAATATATTTTCCTTCCTTTCTTGGCATTTCTTATTACACTTGTAGTCATTGATGCAACCACTGACTTATGATCACTGATACCCTCTTCTACATTCACGGAGTCGAAAAGTTCTGGTCTATTTGTTGCTATGAGGTCTAAAACGTTAGCTTCACGAGTTGGTTCTCTAACTATCTGCTCGAAGTAATTCTCGGACAAGGCAGTCAGGATAATGTCACAAGAGTCTCTGTCCCTGGCTCCAGTTCTGATTGTGTGACTATCCCATTCTATACTCTTAAAGTATTGCAAGTCAACTAACTGCAGAAAAAAAGGCACCAACACGTCGTGTTCGAACATTTCTGCATGTCACACCTTCTCATCCTCACCTCCACCCCTGATGATAGTACGGGTATCTTACAGCCACCGTATTTTTATACAAGTAATGAATCAATTTTAAACGTGACTGTCTCTCAGCAAACGTATGTAAGTTTCAACACAGGAATCACACAGCCACTTGGTTGCAAATAACTGTTTGGTACATGACGTAGGTTTCGACATCTCTACAGATGTCTTCATCAGAATGAAATTATAAGAAACCGTGAAGTTACATTGCGGAAAGGCAGTGGTCAAAGTTTTGACCATATATTCTAAAGTCAAAAAATTAAATTAAACACTTTCCAGTCTTTGGTACATATGCCTTGCTAGGAACAACATCTGAACTTTGACCATTGCTTTCTCGCAATGTAACCTTACGGTTTCTTAAAGTTCATTCTGATAAAGACATCCTAAGAGGTGACGAAACCTAGGTCAAGGTACCAAAAGCTTTTTTGCAACCGGTTGGCTGTGTCATTCCTACGTTGAAAGGCAAGTAATGAATCATGTAAACATCAAATTTGCTTAAAATTGTTCCCGAGTTGTGCTTTTATATCACCCCTTTTCACATTAAACATTCAGTCGTAGCGATGCTCAGCGTGTCAGTCGTTACAGAGATATGCTGAAATGTCACTGTCCTTGCATCTCCCCTCCCTTCCTCTATACCCAATGGTAGGGAGGAAACGTCATCATGAATGCCACCAATAAATCTAGCGGACTCGAAAAATATGTATTTGATACTAATATCGGTCGCTGTCGAATATTATTACATGTCACTTCCCCCCTCTTCTCCCTTTAAGGGTCTTTGGTGTATATCGCATTCGGGAGGACGACGGTTCAATCCCGTCTCCGGCCATCCTGATTTAGGTTTTCCGTGATTTCCCTAAATCGCTTCAGGCAAATGCCGGGATGGTTCCTTTGAAAGGACACGGCCGATTTCCTTCCCTCACCCCGAGCTTGCGCTCCGTCTCTAATGACCTCGTTGTCGACGGGACGTTAAACACTAATCTCCTCCTCCTCCTCCTCATTGGTGTATATTAACCCCACGAAACCTTTATGCAGATAATTATAGATTGAGCCATACATATACAAAATTTGATTTAAACTACTTTAGACATTCGTGAGTTAAGCTTCTATGTCTCTCATTTTTCACTCCCATTACTATGGATGGTCTTACCCAAATAGAAACCATCATAGACGTGCATCCAGCACTTCACAAAAGTTTCATAACAATCGGATGAATGGCGTAGGAACACATCGAAGGGCAGAAGACAAATAACACACTGGTTGATTCAGCTGCCCCTACCATGGGTTTCAAGCAACCTGTACTACCTTCAAACACCACAAATAAAATTTCATATTCTCTCGCTTGCTTTGCACAGACTTTTAGTCCTACACAAAAAATGAATAGGAACCGGAATACGTTTTCGTTAGAGGCCGTAGTTTTTTAATTATACAAGAAAAACGCACAAAAGTGACCTCCAAAAGCACTTTCCTTGAATAACTCGAAAACCGTGGTCTCCAGTGAAAACAAATCCAAGTAAAAAATTTAACTACATTAAATTTACTATAAAAAGGTCCTGTTCCTTTTTTCCTTTAGGACCAATAGTTTGCTAATAGTAAGCGAGAGAATATGGAAATTTTGCAAGTGGGTTTTGAAGATGATGTGGGTTGCATAAAACTGATGTGTAGGGGCAACTGTATCACCCTCTCTGTAGTCAGGTAGGCAGGATATGGGGCCTGGGGTGAGTCTGGCCGACCCCTAATTATTTTTGTTTGTTTGCTAGTGCATGCAGAAATTACTGCGCCATCATACATTAGCACTCATCTACAGGAGTCAAAACAAAATTACACACCCCACTGGTAAATTGGAGTATCATGTGGTAACACTTCTTCTGCATTTGAACAGGAGCAACACTGGAACAGTCCACGCTTAGTTGGCGTGAGTTTAGGGGAATATTGGAAAATCGTGTGACGCACAGGTTAGGTAAGGCAGACACTTACAGTGTGGTCAAAGAAGTCTTAACGAAGAAGAACAAAATGGTAGACCGTCTCTCAGTGAAGAAGCAGGGATCGCGAGAGAAGTGGAGACTGTGGTGGCCGAATGCCGGCCTATCACAATCGACGCGATAGTGGAAAGAGTGAAAATCAGTCACTTGTCAGTTGTCAAATGTTCCACGTCATTATAAACATGAAAAAGCTCGCCACCTGCTGTGTTCCGTTACTGTTCAAATGCATTCATAAACCGCGCCGAATCGAGGCATCAGCATAATTGTTGCAGCTGTGTATGGCCGGTACAGATGATTTCTTCAGCCGCATAATCGCCTCATCACTATAACCCCGAGACAAAAGAGCAAATCAATCAGTAGGGAATACGTGAATTCACCAGCGCCGAAAAAAACGGAGGATACTTCGGAAATCTTTCGGTCAGTTCTTTAGGAGGCTGTCAAGAGGTCGTGGTAAGCTGTCCAAGGTATCACTCTCGCTTCTCGACAACACCCCAGTTCATTCTCCACATAACTATCACACATCACACTTCTCTGAGCCATCACGTTTTGCCTCACCCCATATTCTCCTGACAGAGCACCCACTGACTTTTTCCACTTTAGCTGGATGAAGGAATCTCTCCTTGGCATACATTTCTAGAATGACGACGAGGGGAATTTCGAGGTGCAACATTTCCTGAGCAGTCAAAATCCAAGCTTCTACAGCCAAGGTCTATGTCAGTCATTCGTTGCTGGAAAAAATGAGTCGAATTGATGGGTGAATATGCAGGTTATCCCACAAATGTTGTGAGCCGGCCGATGTGGCCAAGCAGTTCTAGGTGCTTCAGTCTGGAACCGTGCGACCGCTGATGACCTCAGATGTTAAGTCCCATAGTGCTCAGCGCCACAAACGTTGTGACAAACTTGGAGAGGTTGTAGAGGGTGTCTTAAGGAACGGATCGTGGACAGGAACCTGCATTCAGAAACGTCATGCAACGGCGCTACAGAGGTGGGAAGTTATTAGCGCTGGCGCCTGCTACCACGCCGCACCTGCGGCAGCAAACCTGACTTTGAGCGCTGATGGACCGTAGGCGGAATGTCTTGGAATGTTGTTTGTTATTTAATGATCGCGGCTGACTGCCACAGGACCAAGTGGGGAAGATGGGACGAGCTGCTACGTAGAAAGGCCTTGTCTCTTATGAATGCGATGCTCTGCTGCCTTAGTGGATGACGGTTTCGTGGACGGGTTTCCATTTTCAGTTTATTTTTCTCCCGGAAACCTCTAAAATCTACAGTGTCTTTTAGTATACGGGAGAAAAATAAACTGCAGGTGGAAAACCATGTCCAGAACCATCACCCACCGTGGCAACAAATCATCACATTCGTAGGAGACAAGGCCTTTCTACGCAGCATCTACCTGCATCTTCTCCACTGGCGATCATGGCAATTAGTCACAGTCACCGAATAACAAACAACATTGCGAGACGCACCGCTTACGGTCTGTCAGCGTACAAAGTCACGTTCGATGGCGAATGCGTGTCCTAGTGCAGGCGCCGGAGCCTATACCTCCGCCACTCTGTAGCGTCGCTGGATGACGTTTCCTGACAGGAGTTTCTATGCTCGATTTTTCCTCACCACACCCTCTACAACCTCTCGAAGTTTCTCGCAACATTTCTGGGACACTTTCATGTTCGCCGTTAGGCTTTTTTCAGATGATATCTGAAACTTTATGACCACACCTCACATGCTTCCCAGGACGACAATATTTTGCTGACTTTAATTAATGACTGAAAATACTATTTCTGCAGTTGTAAAAATATCGCTTTTGTAAGTGGCGTAATCGCCGAACAATGCAGTTGGTTTATTTTGTCACGCAGGCGTTGGGGCTTGACAGAGTAACAGCCTACAATGTGGAACATTCATCGGACAGGGGATATGTCACGCCCATCCCCGGAACAGTAATATATTGGTATTAATAATATAACTGCAGCAGCTGGCGACCCTCCCTCGCAGAGACGGACGACAAAGCGGAACCGCCGGGGAAGAGTAAACAGCGCCGAGAAGAAAGACGGATTGGAATAGTTCCATGCGACACAGAGCCGGGAGCCAAATAGTTTGGCGTGCAGATAATGCAGCGGAGACGCAGGTGTGCGCGCTTCTGAGCTTAGTCAGTGCCGAGCGCCGCCCCTGGTGACAGCCAGAGGGATGTCGTGGCGACTTTCGGGCACGAATTCAGCCATGTGCGTTATTTAACGTCCCCAACAGCTTCGTCAAACCAAAATAGTCCAGGGTCTTTCCTACGCTCTCTGCCACTGCCTACTAAAACAAGCGGCGAAAGCTCTGGGGGACATTGTACAACATAGTATGGATACACTCAAGGGACAAAAGTCGTGGGATAACGGTATGATCACGCACAGATGGCGGTCGTGTCGCGTATGCAAGGTAAAAGGACAATGTACTGGCGGAGATGTCATTCCTAGTCAGGTGATTCAAGTGAAAAAGTTTTCGACTTAACTACGGCCGCACGACGAGAATTAGCAGACTCTGAACGCGGAATCGTCGTTGGAGCTTGACGCAGGGGATATTCCATTTCGGAAATCGCTAGGGAATTCAACATTCCGCGATCCACAGTGTCAAGAGCGTACAGAGAATACAAAATTTCAGGCATTACCTCTCACCAAGGGCAACGCGGCGGCCGGCGGCCTTCACTTAACGACCGCGCGCAGCGGTGTTTGCTTGGAGTTGTCAGTGTTAACAGACAAGCAACATTACGTGAAACAACTGCAGAAATGAATGTGGGTCGTAAGACGAACGTAACCGTTAGGGCAGTGCAGCGATATTTTACGTCAATAGGCTATGGCAAGAGACAACATATCACTTGGACTCTAGACGACTGGAAAACCGTGGCTTGGTCAGGTGAGTCCCGATTTCAGTTGATAAGAGCTGATGGTAGGGTTAACCTGTGGCGTAGGCTCCACGAAGCCATGGACCCAAATTGTCAACAAGGCATCATGCAAGGTAGTGGTGGCTCCGTAATATTGTGCACTGTGTTTACATGGGATGGACAGGGTCCTCTAGTCCAACTGAACCTATCATTGACTGGAAATGTTTATGTTCGGTTACTTGGTGACCATTTGCAGGCCGGCGGTTGTGGCCGAGCGGTTCTGGGCGCTTCAGTCTAAAACCGCGCTGCTGCTGCGGTCGCAGACTCGAGTCCTGCCTCGAGCATGTATGTGTGTGATGTCCTTAAGTTAGTTAGGTTTAAGTAGTTCTAAGTCTAGGGGACTGATGACCTCCAATGCTAAGTCCCATAGTGCTCAGAGCCATTTGAACCATTTGACTGATGACCTCCAATCTTAAGTCCCATAAATCTCAGAGCCATTTGAACCATTTTGAACCATTTTAAGCCATTCAGGTATGGAATTTTTATAGATGACGTTGCGCCATTTCACTAGACGACAATTGGACGCGATTGGTTTGAAGAACATACTGGACAATTCGACCGAATGAGATCCATACCCATATATTCCGTGACTCGTGTCACCTCAGTATACAGACATAACATTAAACTAAACTGAACTAAGCTAAACTGCGTCCGAACAGGCCGTGAAGCCCCAACGGTACCGACCAGCCGCCGTGTCATCCTCAGCCCACATCTGTCCTTGGCTGCATGGGTCAGCACACCACTGTCCAGGCAGTTGTCAGTCTTCGTAACCGGAGTCGCTACTTCCCCATCAAGTGGCTCCTCAAAATGTTCAAATGTGTGAATTCCTAAGGAACCAAATTGCTGAGGTCATTGGTCCCTAGACTTACACACTTCTTGAACTAACTTATGCTAAGAACAACACAGACACACATGCGCGAGGGAGGACTCAAACCTCCGGTGGGAGGGCCTGCCCAATCCGTGACATGGCGCCTCTAACCGCGCGGCCACGCCACCCCAATTGGCTTCACAAGGACTGAACGCACACCGCTTGCCAACAGCGTTCGGCAGACCAGACGGTCACCCATCCAACTGCTAGCCAAGCCCAACAGCAAAAAAATTGTGGTAAGGACTATGTGACGAAACTGCTGAGGTCATCGGACCTTAGGCTTACACATTACTTAATCTAACTTTAACTAACTTAGGTTAAGGACAACACACACACACACACACACACACACACACACACACACACACACACTGTCGTTGGCGCAGACGTAATATTGTTAACTTTAAAACTTAATACATTTCTCTCTATGACTGAAACATTTCTTAATAACAATGTATACACTGTAATGAGAATCATCAAGTTATTGTTCACGTAATTTGTTTGTTAATGATACAGAATGAAGGTATTACCAATGAACATGAGCCGGCCGGAGTGGCCGTGCGGTTCTGGGCGCTACAGTCTGGAACCGAGCGACCGCTACGGACGTAGGTTCGAATCCTGCCTCGGGCATGGATGTGTGTGATGTCCTTAGGTTAGTTAGGTTTACTTAGTTCTAAGTTCTAGGCGACTGACGACCTCAGAAGTTAAAGTCGCGTAGCGCTCAGAGCCATTTGAACCAATGATAAGATTAGATTAATACTTGTTCCATAGATCATGAATACGACACTTCGTAATGATGTGGAACGTGTCAGGTTAATAAAAGATGTCTGTACAAGATATTGCATTACACAAAATATTGCATGACACTAATGTTTAAGTTTTTTTCCCCCTTAATTTATATCTAAAAATTCAGCCAATGACTAGAAGGAGTTGTCATCTAGAAATTCTTTTAATTTATTTTTAAATGTTAGTTGGCTATCTGTCAGGCTTTTGATGCTGTTTGGTAGGTGACCAAAGACTTTTGTGGCAGCATAATGTACCCCTTTCTGTGCCAAAGTCAGATTTAACCCTGCATAGTGAAGATCATCCTTTCTCCTGGTGTTATGGCTATGCACACTGCTATTACTTTTGAACTGGGTTGGATTATTAACAACAAATTTCAGATGTGAATATATATACTGTGAGGATCCCTAGATCCTTAAATACATGTCTGCAGGATGGCCGTGGGTGGGCTCCAGCAATTATTGTGATTACACGTTTTTGAGCAATGAATACTTTTCTACTCAACGATGAATTACCCCAGAATATGATGCCATACGAAAGCAGTGAATGAAAGTAGGCATAGTAAGCTAATTTACTGAGATTCGTATCACCAAAATTTGCAATAACCCTAATAGCATACGTAGCTGAACTCAGACGTTTCAGCAGACCATCAATGTGTTGCTTCCAGTTTAACCTCTCATCAATGGACACAGCTAAAAATTTTGAAAATTCTACCTTAGCTACAGACTTCTGTTCAGAGTCTATATTTATTACTGGAGTTGTGTCATTTACTGTACGGAACTGTATATACTGTGTTTTATCAAAATTTAAAGAGAGTCCGTTTGCTGAGAACCGCTTAATAATTTTGTGAAAAACATCATTTACAATTACATCACTTAGTTCTTGGTTTTTGGATGTTATTAATATACTTGTATCATCAGCAAAGAGAACTAACTTTGCAGCTTAATCAATGTGGAATGGTAAGTCATTAATGTATATCAAGAACAGTAAAGGACCTAAGACCGAACCCTGTGGGACCCCGTACTTTATAGCCCGCCAGTTTGAGGAATCAGCTGTTGTTTTAACATTACATGAACCACTTATTTCAACTTTCTGCATTCTTCCAGTTAAGTATGAATTAAACCATTTGTGCACTGCCCCACTCAAACCATAATGATTTAGCTAATCTAAAAGAATTCCATGATTTACACAACAAAAGCCTTTGAGAGATCATAAAAAATGCCAATGGTTATTTCATAATTGCCCGGATTGCTGGTTAGCAGTCATCTAGTCAAACTGGAAATGAAGTAATTCAACAACGAGTCGAGCAGCCGTCGATGAGAGTTTATGCGGCTCGCTGCTCCTTGGACACGAGGTGCACGCCGGCAACCTGGCGCGTGCGAAAGTGCGCATGTGTCACGCGCAGGCGTAATCCCGCGGCCCGCGCTTAATATTTCAGCGACCGGTAATTGGCAAGGGATCCTCCCCCCTGCACAGGCGTTATCGTACTCGTTCGCCCTCCCATTCTATCCCCCAGTGTTCCTACCGGCGTCCCCGGGCCGCGCCGCCTTTTTTATATAATTAATTAGTTCAATAACGGCAACTCGGATCCGAAATCAATTAGAGTGTGGCGCAGTCGGCGTGTTTGCGCGCTGATTTACGGGCCCCGCCGCTCGTTACCGGCGCGCGGCGTGCTGAGTCCGCAGCGGCGCCCCGTCAGCACTTTGCCGGCTTCGGCTCCGTGGGACCGCGGCCCGTCTGCAAATACTCCGCCCCCGCCGCCCGCAATAAGAACTCCCGCCAGTCGCTGCTACGTAAACAACGGACGGCGGATTATGTTGTCGTGGTTGTTCTGGCCAGTGCGCACGCGAGCGACGTTAATTCAGTACGTAAGTTGTAGGTGGAGGGGGAGAAAGGATAAGAAATGAACTGTAGTCGGATCTACGAAAGATAGCTGTTCTTGCAGGTCCAGACAAAGACGAGGACTGCACTGTTGCCGGTTCCAAGCGACAGCTGCGGTACGCGTACACGCGATCTTTGCGCTTGTTACACTACTGGCCATAAAAATTGCTACACCACGATGACGTGCTACAGACGCGAAATTTAACCGACATGAAGAAGATGCTGTGATATGCTAATCATCAGCTGATGAGAGCATTAACACAAGGTTGGCGCCGGTGCCGACACCTACAACGTGCTGACATGAGGAAAGTTTCCAACCGATTTCTCATACACAAACAGCAGTTGACCGGCGTTGCCTGGTGAAACGTTGTTGTGATGCCTCGTGTAAGGAGGATAAATGAGTACTATCACGTTTCCGACTTTCATAAAGGTCGGATTGTAGCCTATCGCGATTGGGGTTTACCGTATCGCGACATTGTTGCTCGCGTTGGTCGAGATCCAATGACTGTTAGCAGAACATGGAATCGGTGGCTTCGGGAGGGTAATACGGAACGCCGTACTGGATCTCAACGGCCTAGCATTACTAGCAGTTGAAATGACAGGCATCTTATCCACATGGCTGTAACGGATCGTGCAGCCACATCTCGCTCCCAGAGTCAACAGATGGGGACGTTTGCAAGACAACAACCATCTGCACGAACAGTTCGACGACGTTTGCAGCAGCATGGACTATCAGCTCGGAGACCGTGGCTGCGGTTACCCTTGACGCTGCATCACAGACAGGAGCGCCTGCGATGGTGTACTCAACGACGAACCTGGGTGCACGAATGGCAAAACGTCATTTTTTCGGATGAATCAGGATTCTGTTTACAGCATCTTGATGATCGCATCCGTATTTGGTGACATCGCACATTATAAGCGTTTATTCGTCATCGCCATACAGGCGTATCACCCGGAGTGGTGGTATGGTTTGCCATTGGTTACACATCTCGATCACCTCTTGCTCGCATTGACCGCACTTTGAACAGTGGACATTACATTTCAGATGTGTTACGACCCGTGGCTCTACCCTTCATTCGATCCCTGCGAAACCCTACATTTGAGCAGGATAATGCACGACCGCATCTTGCAGGTCCTGTACGGGCCTTTCTGGATATAGCAGATGTTCGACTGCTGCCCTGGCCAGCACATTCTCCAGATCTCTCACCAACTGAAAACGTCTGGTCAATGGTGGCGGAGCAACTGGCTCGTCACAATACGCCAGTCACTACTCTTGATGAACTGTGGTATCGTGTTGAAGCTGCATGGGCAACTGTACCCTATACACGCCATCCAAGGTCTGTTTGACTCAATGCCCAGGAGTATCAAGGCCGTTATTACGGCCAGATATGGTTGTTCTGGGTACTGATTTCTCAGGATCTGCGCACCCAAATTGCGTGAAAATGTAATCACATGTCAGTTCTAGTATAATATATTTGTCCAATGAATAGTGTAGAAGCGCGTACCCCACAAATAATGTCTCTTGCTTGCTAGTGTAGAATTTGTCACCTACCACCATCATCAGTCATGTCAAATCGCAACAAACAGAATAAAAATCCACTAAATAATTAGCTACGATAACCTATAATGCATTCATTGCGTGCAAGATTCACAGCAGAGCCCTCAGAACACTACTGAATGATCGTTGGCTGTCGAAGAAAGCGTGACGTAGGTGCGCAGAAGAAGACTAAACTCGACAGTCATCGTTCATTACTCTTAACTACATTGAAGGGCCAAAGAAACTGAAACACTTGCCTAATATCGTGATCGTGTAGAGCCCCCCCCCCCCCCCCCCGCCGAGCACGCAGAAGTGCGCAACACGACGAGGCATGGACTCGACTGATGTCTGAAGTAGTGCCGGAGGGAACTGACACCATGAGCCCTGCAGGAGCCGCGCGGGATTAGCCGAGCGGTCTTGGGCGCTGCAGTCATGGACTGTTCGGCTGGTCCCTGCGGAGGTTCGAGTCCTCCCTCGGGCATGGGTTTGTGTGTGTTTGTCCTTAGGATAATTTAGGTTAAGTAGTGTGTAAGCTTAGGGACTGATGACCTTAGCAGTTTCAACTCCCATAAGATTTCACACACATTTGAACATTCTGAACAATCCTGCAGGGCTGTCCATAAACTCGTAAGAGAGCGAGAGGGTTGGAGATCTCTTCTGACCGAGCGAGGTGGCGCACTGGTTAGCACACGGGACTCGCATTCGGGAGGACGACGGTTCAATCCCGCGTCCGGCCATCCTGATTTGGGGTTTCCGTGATTTCCCTAAATCGCTTCAGATAAATGCCGGAATGGTTCCTTTGAAAGTGCACGGCCGACTTCCCTTCCTATCCTTCCCAAATCCGGTGAAACCGATGACCTCGCTGTTTGGCCTCCTCCCCAAAAAACCCAACCCCAACTACAAACAATCTGTTCTGAACAGTACGTTGCAAGGCATCCCAGATATGTTCAATAATGTTCATGTCTCGGGAGTTTGGTGGCCAGCGGAAGTGTTTAAATTCAGAAGAGCTACTCCGAAGCAATTCTGGACGTATGATGTGTCACATTATCGTGCTGGAATTGCCCAAGTCCGTCTGAATGCACAATGGACATAAATGGATGCAGGTGATCAGACAGGATGCTTACTTACGTGTCACCTGTCAGAGTTGTATCTAGACCTATCAGGGATCACATATCACTCCAACCGCATATGCTCCACCCCATTACAGAGCCTCCACCAGCTTGAACAGTCCCCTGCTGACATGCAGTGTCCGTGGACTCATGAGGTTGCTACATACCCGTACACATACTCGACACAATGTGAAACGAGACTCGTCAGACAAGGAAACATGTTTTCAGTCATCAATAGTCCAATGTCGGTGTTGACGAGCCCATGTGCGCCGTAAAGCATTGAGTCGAGCAGTGATCAAGGGTGCACGAGTGGGCCCTCAGCTACGAAAGCCGTATTGATGATGTCTCGCCGAATGGTTCGCACGTTGGCGCTTGTTGATGGCCCAGCACTGAAATCTGCAGCAATTTACGGAAGGGTTGCACTTCTATCACGCTGAATGATTCTCGTCAGTCGTCGTTGGTTCCGGTCTTGCAGGATCTTTTTCCAGCCGCAGCGATGTCGTAGATTTGATGATTTACCGGATTCCTGATATTCACACTCGTGAAATGGTCGTACGGGAAAACCCCATTTCATCGTTACCTCTGAGATCCTGTGTCCTGTCGCTCGTGCGCCGACTATAACACTACGTTGAAAGTCATTTAAATCTTGATAACCTGCCATTGTAGCAGCAGTAGCCGATCTAACGACTGCACCAGACACTTTTTGTATTATATAGGCAGCGCCTTATTTTGCCTGTTTACATATTTCTCAGATTGAGTTCGCATGCCTATTCCAGTTTCTTTAGAGCCTCAGTGTATGACGGGCGTTCAAAAAGAAATGACCCGTATGCATAACTATAGAGACCAGTACCCTGGCTGTTGCCACACAAATTTTGAGGGTAAACAGTTCTCATGTTTAAAATCACTATTACTGAACGGTAATAACTGATCATCATTATTATTATGCACTGTTTTTTCCCTACTTCATTTCTAATGTTCTTCTACACACTGTTGCTATATTTTAATTGACACTGCGCCTCATTTTGTGGAGATCTACTTCCACCTTGTAAACTTTGTTTTGATGTTGTGGGATGCGTTCATCTTTTGATTCGTTTTTGTAGATGTGTAACCGTTTGCTATTCCTCTGTATACAGGGTGGTCCATTGATAGTGACCGGGCCAAATATCTCACGAAATAAGCATCAAACGAAAAAACTACAAAGAACGAAACTCGTCTAGCTCGAAGGGGTAAACCAGATGGCGCTATGGTTGGCCCGCTAAATGGCGCTGCCATAGGTCAAACGGATATCAACTGCGTTTTTTTGAAATAGGAACCCTCTTTTTTATTACATATTTGTGTAGTACGTAAAGAAATATGAATGTTTTAGTTGGACCACTTTTTTCGCTTTGTGATAGATGGCGCTGTAATAGTCACAAACGTATAAGTACGTGGTATCACGTAACATTCCGCCAGTGCGGACGGTATTTGCTTCGTGATACATTACCCGTGTTAAAATGGACCGTTTACCAATTGCGGAAAAGGTCGATATCGTGTTGATGTATGGCTATCGTGATAAAAATACCCAACGGGCGTGTGCTATGTTTGCTGCTCGGTATCCTGGACGACATCATCCAAGTGTCCGGAACGTCCGCCGGATAGTTACATTATTTATGGAAACAGGAAGTGTTCAGCCACATGTGAAACGTCAACCACGACCTGCAACAAATAATGATGCCCAAGTAGGTGTTTCAGCTGCTGTCGTGGCTAATCCGCACATCAGTAGCAGACAAACTGCGCGAGAATCGGGAATCTCAAAAACGTCGGTGTTGAGAATGCTACATCAACATCGATTGCACCCGTATCATATTTCTATGCACCAGGAATTGCATGGCGACGACTTTGAACGTCGTCTACGGCTCTGCCACTGGGCACAAGAGAAATTATGGGACGATGACAGATTTTTTGCACGCGTTCTATTTAGCGACGAAGCGTCATTCACCAACAGCACTAACGTAAACCGGCATAATATGCACTATTGGGCAACGGAAAATCCACGATGGCTGCGACAAGTGGAACATCAGCGACCTTGACGGGTTAATGTATGGCGCAGTATTATGGGAGGAAGGATAATTGGCCCCCATTTTATCGATGGCAATCTAAATGGTGCAATGTATGCGGATTTACTACGTAATGTTATACCGATGTTACTACAAGATGTTTCACTGCATGACAGAATGGCGATGTACTTCCAACATGATGGATGTCCGGCACATAGCTCGCGTGCGGTTGAAGCGGTATTGAATAGCATATTTCATGACAGCTGGATTGGTCGTCGAAGCACCATACTATGGCCCGCACGTTCACCGGATCTGATGTCCCCGGATTTCTTTCTGTGGGGAAAGTTGAAGGATGTTTGCTATCGTTAGCGCATTGTCAATGCATGTGCGAACATTACGGAAGGCGAACTACTCGCTGTTGAGAGGAATGTCGTTACACGTATTGCCAAATGCATTGTGGTTGGCGGACATCATTTTGAGCATTTATTGCATTAATGTGATATTTACAGGTAATCAGGCTGTAACAGCATGCGTTCTCAGAAATGATAAGTTCACAAAGTTACATGTATCACATTGGAACAACCGAAATAAAATGTTGAAACGTACCTACGTTCTGTATTTTAATTTAAAAAACCTACCTGTTACCAACTGTTCGTCTTAAATTGTGAGCCATATGTTTGTGACTACTACAGCGCCATCTATCACAAAGCGAAAAAGTGGTCCAACTAAAACATTCATATTTCTTTACGTACTACACGAATATGCATTAAAAATGGGGTCCCTATTTTAAAAACACGCAGTTGATATCCGTTTGATCTATGACAGCGCCATCTAGCGGGCCAACCATAGCGTCATCTGGTTTACCCCTTCAAGCTAGACAAGTTTCGTTCTTTGAATTTTTTTCGTATGACGCTTATTTCGTGAGATATTTGGCCCGATCACTATCAATGGACCACCCTGTATATATCATACATAAACTTATTTTTAATAGGGGAGAGCGGGCAGCTTGGTTGTCCTAACTTGTGTTAGAGTGTGAGCGTCAGGATTGTTTCTTTTATTTTTTTAAGTGTGTGTGTGTGTGTGTGTGTGTGTGTGTGTGTGTGTGCGCACGAGAAAGAGAGAGAGAGAGAGATCGCTGGTGTGCACCACTGTTTTATAATAACTGATACACACACACACACACACACACACACACACACACACACACACACACACAGAGAGAGAGAGAGAGAGAGAGAGAGAGAGAGAGAGAGAGAGAGAGTGTTCCCGAATCACACCACAAAACAAAACAAAACTCAGTCACATTCAGTAACATCAAAACAAATTACACAATGTGTGTATGGCTCTGCACGGCATGAAAACAAGAATAGGAGGGTGTGCTGAAAAGTAATGCCTCCGAATTTTTTATGTGACAATTCTTAAGGCTTTCCAAATAAAGCAATTAACATTAACACGATTATTCTTCACGTCTACATATTTGCAGTCGTCTGCCATTAGAGGGCTCTGATTTGTAGCGTGTAACATAGCGGTGTGTACTTTAACTACGTATAGCGTAAGAGACAACATGCTGTAATCGAGTTTCGAATTTGAAACGTTCGTCCACACACACACACACACACGTACACACACACACACACACACACACACACACACACACAGAGTAACCTCACATTCAACACGACAATGCCAAACCATCCAAGCACTGCGACATTTGCAACAAGCCTATGTCTGGGATTCACTGCCAACGATCACCCTACATACGGTCCTGAGTTGCCCCGACTGATTTTCCTCTGTTTCCAAAACTTAAAGAACACCTTCGAGGACTTCACTTTGCTAGCGATGAAGCAGTGCAAGTAGATATGTCGTTGTGGCTCCTTCGACAAAGTCAAACTTTCTACGATGCCGGTATCAACAAACTGATGTTTTGTTGGGCGTAATGTGTTCGTAGCTCAAAAAATGGCTCTGAGCACTATAGGACTTAACATCTATGGTCATCAGTCCCCTATAACTTATAATTACTTAAACCTCAGTAACCTAAGGACTGCGCACAACACCCAGTCATCACGAGGCAGAGAAAATCCCTGACCCCGCCGGGGATCGAACCCGGGAACCCGGGCGTGGGAAGCGAGAACGCTACCGCACGACCACGAGCTGCGGACGATGTGTTCGTAGCCACTGTGACTATTTGACAATTATATTTGTAGACATGAAGAATAAAGAGGCAGCATCTTATTAATGTTTCTTTAAATTAAAAAAGGTTTAAGAGTTTTCATATAAAAAATTCGGAGGCATTACTTCTCAGCTCGTCCTCGCATATTCCGCGCTGGTGAAGTGAAGTGCACGGAAATGTAACACATATACGAATGTTAGAATAAGTAGCCAGAAAAAAGTGACTATTAATAGTAATTTAATTATATTTAACACTACTAATTTAAAACAAGAGGATTGTTTACGATCTTGGTAAATAGATTTGTAAGAAAAACTGCATTGTTACTGTGAGCAAATGGTTCAAATGGCTCTGAGCACTATGGGACTTAACATCTTAGGTCATCAGTCCCCTACACTTAGAACTACTTAAACCTAACTAACCGAAGGACATCACACACATCCATGCCCGAGGCAGGATTCGAACCTACGACCGTAGCAGCAGCACGGTTCCGGACTGAAGCGCCTAGAACCGCTCGGTCACAACGGCCGGCACTGTGACCACTGAAGATGCTCTAAAACAGAGCGAAACGCATACGGTGTAAATAAGACTAAATAAGACTTTTATTGCAGTCGCAAAAGACGGTATATAACCTACATTACTTGTAACACTGCAACTGCGGAAGAGAAGCATAGAAACAAGAAGTACAACATGAGTTATTGGATATCTCGGCTCTTTTTCTTCGTAGTCGACGTTAAATTTAGGCATTTGGCGCAGCACACCTCATGTTTTCCTACGCATTCTGGTTACACAGTTGCCGCCAAGCTGTTTAACCAATCAATAGCTTCCTCTTTTAGCTCGTTGACATTTTCACAGAACTTGCTTCTTAAAAAAAAAATGTTCAGTTTGAGGAAAAACTCGTAATTACTCACGGGACAATTTCCGGGAATGTCATTTGTTTTGAAGCGCGCGGTGTACCTGATGCGTCTGCATTAATGGTCTCACCCCTAGACATAAAGTACACGAGTTGGACGCTCTTTCGATCCCAAAACAGTGTGACCATAAACTTTACGGTGCCCCACATTTGTTTGGCTTTTTTTGTGTTTTGTTGGGAACCGTGAGTGATGCCATTCCATTGACTTTTGTTTCTCGACTTTTATGCGAAACTCAGGTCTCGACACCAGTAACATGATCGACTGAGAAAAATCAACGCAGTTCGCACTCGTTATTTTCTATGTTCATATGTCAAAAGCTGAGGAACCCACCTAGCCCAAATCACCGTTAATAGTTTCATTAAGAACTAATACTGAAATTTCAGGAAAGCAAAAGCAGAATCCATCAATAGTGAAACGCTTATCCTGTTGAAGTTCTTCCCTCATTCTCGATTTGGGTTCTTCAATCACAATGAAGGATTGCCTCATTATTCTTCATCATGAATACTCATTCGTCCGCCATTAAACGTGATCCATCATTTTGAAACTGAAACTCTGACAATATATTTCCATAAATTTCGCTTATCTGTTTGTAAAATTAGAACTGGCTCACTTTTTCTTTTTCATTGAGAAACCGTATTACACTACGAATCTCACACTTGCCGTGATCGTTAATTTTGTCACACAGTTCTAAACCGTACAGATAGACAGTAAACGACCGGTTCTGCTCACTGTTCGCGTCGTGCTAGTGCCAACTTTTACGAATGTCTATTACACGGTGGCAAAAGGTGGAGAAGGGGGGGGGGGATGAGATTGCGAGGGCCTCTTCAGTTAAAATGTTCTTTTTTCAAGAACGCCCCTCAAGTGTATGAGATTATTTGTGCAATGACGCCTTTGGCACGGATTTGCGTGTACAAGACCATTTGCAACTGCCGAAGATGTGTAAATTAGATTGTCAGAACATGGTAGAAGCTTCAGACTAGAAAAAGTACTTTCAACAATTGCAAAACATCTTTTAACAAAACATGCGCCATAGAATATATATTTTAATACTTCATATAATGTGGAGAAAGGTAGAGTTACGGCCCTACCGGAAAGAATTGAAGGCAATAAATAATTGAAAGCAATAATCATATGATATAAAATGCCAGCAAATTTCTAAATGATCAATTAAAACTTCTCCTTACCCTGTGTTAAATTACGTTTCAGTTACGTGAACGTTAGATTACAATTGTAAAATTAATTTTATCATTCACTTATTTTTTAATGTGTTGATTTCCCTTGTAATGTAAAGAAATGGAAACTATCTGTATCACCAATATCTCACTAAGTTTTACGTCATTTTATCTGCGATTTCCGCACTCATTTATCACCTAACGATGATCTAAGAAGCCGAAACCCAAACGATCATCTCAGATTCTGATTGAATTTTATGTGTAAGTTTGTTGAACGATGAAAAAATTCACAAATTTCTATCCCACAAGTTCCAATATTTTATAACAACCTTTCAAAAATATTGGCCAAATATTTCAGTGAGTAATTTTAATAAAGTTGCTAAATTTTCCGAGGTGGCTGAAATATAGTTTTCCTGAACTATATCAGTTTACTGCTCCGTTGCTTCTTAGTTGAATATTTTATGCATTATGAAAAAAAAAACACAACACTGGGGTAATATTCTACAAAATTCATTATTTTACAAACCGTTTTCGGCTGTTACGACACTGTCAAGTAAGGAACTGTTGTGGATAAGATCAGTGATCAACCTACAATTTTTCTTCATCGTAAATGCACTTTGTTGAAAAAGTTCAAATCTCAGCAAAGCTCATGCTGAAACCCATTTTCTTAAGGATTGTCACATTTTAAAAAAGTGGACGTATTAATGAAACTTTGCAAACGAGCTAAAATTATTCAACAAATATGGTTGGGTCCGGCTAAAACTGTATTTATACTATCAAATGCAGTCCTCTAGGGAGGAACGTGCAATCCTGACATTTTGTAGAGAAAAGAATGCTCTTTCAGATGAAGTAGTATTGATCAGGCGTCCCTTTCGAGATACAAGGGTTTAAAAGTCAGTTTCTTTAAAGAAATTTTCTCGATCACCTTCATCACCATATCTCAAAACCAATAATTCCACATGTAATATAACTTGTAGCTTTTATAAATAAGCCAAGCGAGGTTTCAATAAAAGAATTTCCTAAACCAACTACAGAATATATGTGTTCGTTGAGCGATTTTCAACACAAAATCACCATTAGCACGTCTGGAAACGTCTGCACACTTAATCGCTGCACCGTACTCTGACACGACCCAACACACCTCTGTGAGCCGGCCGCGGTGGCCGTGCGGTTCTGGCGCTGCAGTCCGGAACCGCGGGACTGCTACGGTCGCAGGTTCGAATCCTGCCTCGGGCATGGGTGTGTGTGATGTCCTTAGGTTAGTTAGGTTTAAGTAGTTCTAAGTTCTAGGGGACTTATGACCTAAGATGTTGAGTCCCATAGTGCTCAGAGCCATTTGAACACCTCTGTGTATGTGGGCTGCTGCCAGCGCCACCGTGCGACGACAGGTAAAATGCACCGCATGGTCATACCCCGAGGTGATTTAAAACCGTAAACTACCCATCAGAGCGTTGTTTCACCATGTGTCAGCATTATCCTTAATTTATGAGCATGAATGTATCTCCTTCGTCCAAAACGGCTGAAAAATTAATAAAAACTGTGTTGAGCGGTTGAAATGCACGGTGTTTAGAAATTAGAGAAAAGCAAGCTGTGAAAAAGGTAAATAGTTTACAGAAATGTTTGATACAGCATTAAATGCACTGTATCTTCAATTTTTATTTCCAAATGTTCGTTGTGGGTACACGATAAATGTCCCATCTGTACTCTGTTCCCTGCCAAATCCTATGAAGCAATTATTGTTGTATGGGGAAAACTGCTAGTGCTATCCATTGCTGCAACTCGTCGAAATCGCTGTGGCCGAGCGGTTCTAGGCGCTTCAGTCCGGAACCTCTCTGTTGCTACGGTCGCAGGTTCGAATCCTGCCTCGAGCATGGTTGGGTGTGATGTCCTTAGGTTAGTTAGGTTTAAGTAGTTCTAAGTCTAGGGGGCTGATGACCTCCGATGTTACGTCCCATAGTGCTTAGAGCCATTTGAACCAACTCGTCGACGTTTCCAGGAATCAGAGTCAAACACTGTCTTTCACGTAACCCCATACACAGAAGTCCATTGGGGTTACATCAGGCGATCGTGGCGATCAGGATATTGTTCCACCACGTCCACTCCAAGACTCGACATTCCTGTAGACACAGTAGACATTTCACGAAGCTAATGTGGTGGTGCACCATCTGCCAGGTAAATAAATTCTTTGCCCATATCAAGTTATTACTGAAGCATTAGTTCATGTTCAAGCATGTCCAGGTACGATATTTCAGTTACTGTTGACACCGTAATAAAGATAGGACCGTACTCTTGTTACAGCTTACAGCGCAAAGAACATTCACCTTAGGCGAGTCCCGTACATGTTCGATTACGTGACGTAGTTTCTGTTCACCCCAAACTGCGCCGATTCACTTCACCATAGGTATGGAAGGTGGCTTCGTCACCGAATACAATTTTATTAAGAAAATCATCACCAATCTGCATTTTTTCAACATTCCCACACAAAACTCAGTTCATTTTCCTTCATCAGCTTTGCAAAACTTCCTGTTTGTAGGGTTTGAAAGACAGGCCTGCCTTAATACCATCCAGTTCGCAGCTCGTGGTCTCGCGGTCGCGTTCTCGCTTCCCGAGCACGGGATCCCGGGTTCGATTCCCTGTGGGGTCAGGGATTTTCACCTGCCTCGAGAGGACTGAGTGTTTGTGTTGTCCTCATCATTTCATCATTATACCTGATTGTGACAAGATTGGACTGAGTAAAGGTTGGGAATTTGTAATGGGCGCTGACAGCCGCGCAGTTGAGCGCCCCACAAACCAATCCAAACATCATCATCATCATTAATACCGTCCTCAATTTTACACTAAGTATCCAGTCCTGACACATCCCGTTGATTTCCGAGGACTACGAATATAAGACTGCCAAACTTGTTCAGCTGTTGCGTCAGAGACTGTTGGCCGATGCTGATCGCAGCCAGTTTCGGCGAAAAGATTGTACCAATTAAGAACGGTTTGTCTTTGAGGAGGTGGCTTGCTATATACTCCATTCTCTCTGAACTGTAGTAGCGGATTTTGATTCATGAAATCATAAACAACTCTGCGGGCTCTTAACACTGTTATACGACTCCACGATGAGTGTTGGAATAACTTAAAATAACTCATCCACGCATGCCAGCTAGTAGAAACGTCGAAAACTAACAGGGTTGTTGTTGTTGTTGTTGTTGTTATTGTTGTGCTCTTCAGTCCTGAGACTGGTTTCATTGAGCTCTCCATGCTACTCTACCCTGTGCAAGCTTCTTCATCTCCCAGTACCTACTGCAACCTACATCCTTCTGAATCTGCTTGGTGTATTCATCTCTTGGTCTCCCTCTACGATTTTTACCCTCCACGCTGCCCTATAATACTAAATTGGTGATCCCTTGATGCCTCAGAACATGTCCTAGCAACCGATCCGTTCTTCTAGTCAAGTTGTGCCACAAACTCTTCTTCTCCCCAATTCTATTCAGTACCTCCTCATTAGATATGTGATCTACCCATCTAATCTTCAGCATTCTTCTGTAGCACCACATTTCGGAAGCTTCTATTCTCTTCTTGTCCAAACTATTTATCGGCCATGATTCACTTCCATACATGGCTACACTCCATACAAATACTTTCAGAAACGACTTCCTGACATTTAAATCTATACTCGATGTTAACAAATTTCTCTTCTTCAGAAACGCTTTCCTTGCCACTGCCAATCTACATTTCATATCCTCTCTACTTCTACCATCATAAGTTATTTTGCTCCCCAAATAGCAAAACTTCTTTACTACTTTAAGTGTCTCATTTCCCAATCTAATTCCCTCAACATCACCCGACTTAATTCGACTACATTCCATTACCCTAGTTTTGCTTTTTTGATGTTGATCTTATATCCTCCTTTCAAGACACTGTCCATTCCGTTCAACTGCTCTTCCAAGTCCTTTGCTGTCTCTGACAGAATTACAATGTCATCGGCGAACCTCAAAGTTTTTATTTCTTCTCCGTGGATTTTAATACCTACTCCGAATTTTTCTTCTGTTTCCTTCACTGCTTTCTCAATATACAGATTGAATAACATCTGGGAGAGGCTACAACCATGTCTCACTCCCTTCCCAACCACTGCTTCCCTTTCATGTCCCTCGATTCTTATAACTGCAATCTTGTTTCTGTACAAATTGTAAATAGCATTTCGCTCCCTGTATTTTACCCATGCCGCCTTCAGAATTTGAAAGAGAGTATTCCAGTCAACATTGTCAAAAGCTTTCTCTAAGTCTACAAATGCTAGAAACGAAGGTGTGCCTTTCCTTAATCTAGCTTCTAAGATAAGTCGTAGGGTCAGTATTGCCTCACGTGTTCCAACATTTCTACGGAATCCAAAATGGTCTTCCCCGAGGTCGACTTCTACCAGTTTTTCCATTCGTCTGTAAAGAATTCGTGTTAGTATTTTGCAACCGTGGCTTATTAAACTGATAGTTCGGCAATTTTCACATCTGTCAACCCCTGCTTTCTTGGGGATTTGAATTATTATATTCTTCTTGACGTCTGAGGGTATTTCGCCTGTCTCATTCATTTTGCTCACCAGGTGGTAGAGGTTTGTCAGGACTGGCTCTCCCAAGGCCGTCAGTAGTTCTAATGGAATGTTGTCTACTCTCGGGGCCTTGTTTCGACTCAGGTCTTTCAGTGCTCTGTCAAACTCTTCACGAAGTGTCATATCTCCCATTTCGTCTTCGTCTACATCCTCTTCCATTTCCATAATATTGTCCTCGAGTAGATCGCCCTTGCATATACCCTCTATATACTCCTTCCACCTTTCTGATTTCCCTTTGTTACTTAGAACAGGGTTTCCTTCTGAGCTCTTTATATTCATGCAACTGGTTCTCCCAAGGTCTCTTTAATTTTCCTGTAGGCAGTATCTATGTTACCCCAAGCGAGATAAGGCTCTACATCCTTACATTTGTCTAACCATACCTGCTTAGCCATTTTGCTCTTCCTGTCGATCTCATTTTTGAGATGTTTGTGTTCCTTTTTGCCTGCTTCATTTACTGCATTTTTATATTTTCTCCTTTCATCAACTAACAGTGTTAGGCGGGAATAAAACTTACTGTTTCAAACATTTCTATAAGTTATTTACGTTTTTCACGATTAAAGGATACTTTCATATAACAAAGTTATAAACATGTTGTATATGTGTCTGCCTCGTGATGACTCGGTGTTGTGTGCTGTCCTTAGGGTAGTTAGGTTTAAGTAGTTCTAAGTTCTAGGGGACTGGTGACCATAGATGTTAAGTCCCATAGTGCTCAGAGCCAGATGAACCATTTTCTTTTTTTTTTTTTTTTTTTTTTTTTTTTGCTGTATATGTGCGGTAGGAAGCTCATTAACAGCAGGTACATGCACTTCATTAGGTGATTTTTTATAGCGGGCAAGCCGTAAAATGTGAAATAGGCCGCCAGTGCACAAGAAACCTGTTGTAGCAGGCGGATAGAATTTGCAATTTCCTTATTTCTGTTCCCGGGACGAGTGAGCCGTGAAGAGGCGCAACAAAGCCTGGTGCGTCGCCAGCAGTTTGCCGCTGCTGACACGGTGGCGGGCGCCGCCGCCTGCGCCTTTGATTCGTCGCCGTAGCCAGGGCGGGGTTGCGAGGCGGCGAGGCGGTGGCTGCTTCTGAGCTTGAGGCTGCGATCCCTTCCCTTCCGCCTCAATCAACGCCGCTCTGCCGGATCCTCCTTGATTTGCCTTCATCTTGTAATGTGGAAAAGGACAGCGCTAAATCCTTAATTCTCGATTCTTCCCTTTACAGAAAGTCCACCCCCAGCCACTGCTTCCTTCCAACCCCGCTCCACCCTCACCTCCCTCCCCCCCCCCCCCCTCAAAAAAAGAGGATAAAATCTTCCGTGTCTCACAGTAGACCAGAGGAATGGTTGTTGAATGTCTGCGTGTGATATATTAGCTGACACATAGATTAGGGGGATAAAAGTCATCGGATAGCGATGTACACATATACAGATGGCGACAGTATCGACACAGGGGAGACGGACGGTTTTTAATGAAGTAGTACTCAGCCAACTTTAAAATTAATGCATGTTTACTTACACAAAATCAAAGCTTATTATTTGCCATTTTAGTTAACAAAGTTATTTGTGAAAAATAATGTCGTCAAGGTGATGTCCATCATTTCGAATGAAAGACTCAAGTCTCTTCTCAAAATCCTCCATCACACGGACTAAAATCTCTGCAGGGATGGCAGCAATTTCTTGAATGATTGCATTCTTCAACTCGTCCAGATTTCGTGGTTTGTGGTTATAGACACAGTTCTTAAGGTACCCACACAGAAAAAAGTCACATACTGACAAGTCGGCAGACCTGGGAGGCCAAGGAACATTGCCAAAACGTGAGATAATCCGGCCAGGAAACATGCGTCTAAGAACTGTCATTGAAGAGTTTGCGGTGTCCGATGTTGCCCCCATCCTGCTGGAACCAAACGCGTTTTAAAGGGATTCGTCGTCTTCTTAGTTGTTGTTTCAAGAATGTTTGAAGCATACGAATGTAACGAACCGAATTAATACAAACTGTGGCCCCGTTCTCGTAAAAAAAAAAAAAATAAGATCCAATAATGCCAACAGAGCCACGAGCACACCAGACTGTTACTTTTTCTGAGGGTAGAGGACCCTGGTGGATAAGGTGTGGATGCTCTGGAGCCCAGTAACGTAGGTTTAGCTTACTCACGATCCCGTTTAAATGAAACTGAGCTTCATCACTCATCAATAAAATTTCATTTTCATTCGATGCCAAAATCACTTGCATTCTGTAAGCGAAGTCTTCTCGTCCAGCAAAATCAGTTCCCTTAAGTTGTTGGACAATGAGCATTTTGTAGGGATGGAATTTTAATTCTTTATGCATAATTCGTCTAACCGATTCACAATTGATTCATAACTCACTAGCATGGCGTCTAGCTGACCGTCCTGGGCTTCTGACTGCCTCTTGCCTTACTTACCCTTTCAAAATTTTCTGGTGTCGTTACTCTGCGTCTCGGGCCAGGTTGCTTCTTATCCAGTATGTTTCCAGTTTATCTGAAGTTTTCCACCCATCTGAGGATTGTGTTACGGCTCGGAACAGCTCCATGGCGACCGAGATTAAATCCCGCACGAAACAATCGCTCCGTAGCAATAATAGACTCACCACTTTTCGCGAAACTGTCATAGGCAGACACTCGACGTTGCAAGTTCCACTGCTCCATAGTGACTGAGTAAATGAAATGGCGTCTTGTGTGGATCAGAACTATCCCCACCACGACAACCTCCCACCACCGCGCCCTCAGTACTACGCAGTTCAAAACCGTCCTTCTCCCGTACGTTACCCTGTATAAAAGGGCAGTACATTTCTAGCTGGGTGACTCATGGGAAAAAGTTTCCTACATGTTTATGGCCGCATGACGAGGATTACCAGTCTTTGTACGTGGAATGGTAGTTGGAGCTAGACGCATTGGACATTCCATTTCGGAAATCGTTTCTGAATGTAGTATTCCGAGATCTACAGTATTAGGAGTGTCCCGAGAATACCAAATTTCAGACGTTATCTCTCACCAAGGACAAAGCAGTTGCAGACGGCTTCACTTAACGACCAGGATAGTGGCGTTTGCGTATAGTTGTTAGTGCTAACAGAGAAGCAAAACTGCTGCAAATAACAGCAGAAATCAATGTGGGACGTAAGACGAACGTATCCGTTAGGAAAGTGCGGCGAAATTTGGCGTTAATGGGCTATGGCAGCAGATGACCGAGCCAGAGCCCTGAGACTAGATGGCTGGAAAACCGCGGCTTGGTCAGATGAGTCCGTATTTCAGTTGGCAACAGCTGTTGGTGAGGGTGTTGGGTTGGGTTGTTTGGGAGAAGAGACCAAACTGCGAGGTCATCGGTGTACTTGGAATAGGGAAAGACGGGGAAGGTAGTCGGCCGTGCCCTTTCAGCGGAACCATCCAGTCATTGGCCTGGAGCGATGTAGGGAAACCACAGTAAACGTAAATCAGAATGACCGGACGCAGGATTGAATCGTCCTCCCGAATGCGAGTCCAGTGTGCTAACCACTGCGCCACCTCGCTCGGTGTTGGTAGGGTTTGAGCGTGGCGTAGACCCTGCTAAGTCATGAGCCCAGGTTGTCAACAAGGCACAGTGCAAGCTGGTGGTGATTCAATAATGGTGTGGGCTGTGTTTACATGGAATTGACTGGGTCCTCTGGTCCAACTGAACCGATCATTGACTGGAAATGGTTTTGTTTGTCTACTTGGAGACCATTTGTAACCATTCATGGACTTCTTGTTCCCAAACAACGATGTCATATCAGCGGGTCAATCTGGTTTGATGAACATTCTGGACACTTCAAACGCCTGTCATGTATCTCACACAACATTTATGACACATAACCGAGATGACAGTACGTGCACGTTTTGCTCCGGCAACACTTTCGCAGTATGGATAGCTATAGAGGGAGGGTGGCTCGGTGATTCTAAAGGGAGCTTCCAATGACTTACTGAACCCATGCCACGTCGACCTGCTGCACTATACCGGACAAAAAGGAGATCTTCTATGAAATTAGGTGGTCCCGTGACTTCTGTCGCCATGGTGTATAGAGGATTCTTATAGCTGGCTCGATGGATTTACTAATAATTTTCAAAATTAATTTATAGCTTGAAAATTCCTTGGCATCCGCTACATTAAGTGTAGATCTAGTACCCAATGACGACAATGAGAATTGACGGGTCCACCGTCCCATCATTATTGCCACCCAGAACATTGTACTTCCACCTGCAAACCGATGAACTTCCTAAACGTATCGGCGTTCTTGGTGTCGTCTAGCGCTTCTGAAAACCCTAACACGTCTAGTTTCCGGTCGCAAACCAGTCCTGGTCTCGTCAGCAAACGTGACATTCTGCAATGGTCCAATGTTGATGTACAAGAGCCCCGGTCCCTCGAATGCGGTGGTTCCTCTGTTTTAGTGCCAAACTTCTCTTTGGTCTTCTAGAATGAAGATGCCACCCTGATGCAATCTCTTACGCACTGTCCGGTCTGACGTATGATTTCCTGTTATCCGGGAGAAGTCTTTTCAAATATTTCTGTCAGTTGAAGTTGGTCGCCAACGAGCCGACAGTTGGAGGAAACGATCGTGCACTGGTGGTGTCATACCATAACGAGGTCTATCGTTCTCGTATCTTGTACTTTCTCCATACCGTAGACACATCACTCTGAGTGACTTGTAACCGATCGCAACATCTTGCTGTGTATGATCTGCTGAAAGTAAAGCCAATATCCTGACTCTATCAAAGTGCTGTATGCCTCTACGTGGCATGTAACTGCAGTGCTGAACATAAACTGAAAGAAGCTGTTGTTGATATTGGACTGCTCTCAGAGTACGGTGTGCCGCTGCGGTATGTTTACATGACTGGGAAACAGCCACAAAGCATGGCAGCAGTAAAGACCGCCCAGTATATGGGCTCTAACTGGATAAAGCATGAAGGGCCTGCTTTAATGAAACCTCTAGTTCCGCAGACTACATTTTACGATAGTATCCAAATTGAGCAGTGTATTTTGTTCAAGAAGCGATACTGTGGAAATAGATCGAATGCCTTCTGAAGTGCAAAGCACGTGTATGTGCGCTGAAATGGTTGTTAAAAATATCATGAAGGGTGCCACCGTGTTTTATTTACAATACATGTGCTGTTTGCAGTGTAACAGCTTATACATGGACCTGGGAAGCCATAACGACCGTCGCAAAAGAAATCGCCATCCACTGCAAGACATGTAATTGTATACAACTGCTTCATCTAGTATCTAAATAAATGCAAAGCCATTAACACGTTTATATCAATGAAACAACACACAGAGTGTCTCTAAGTATTCTAATATTGTTGTGGAGTGCAGCTGACCAAAACATCGATATAACTGTAAATGCTAGCCATGTGGAGATGTGCATGGTAGACCATTATCGGTTATGACATTGAAATAAACCGTATAAAAAAAAATCATCGCCAGTTGCGTTATTCAGCAACAATTATTAATTGCCGCGGGGTTCATAAGATCAGACATGCACAAAATAACATTATAAGTATTTTTTTTATTAAATAGGCGCTGTACTTTTCTTAACAGCATTGGAAAACTCTTGAAATGTCGAGCACAAGTTGGGGACAAACGTCGTAGAAGTACCTCATCAGATCGATATGTCATTCATCTGCTGAACTATTTTACATGACCTGTTCGACGATGACTTAAGCCCTCCTCACACGCTATGAGTCTGCCACAATGACGTGGGCGCAGACGGGACACCTTCCTTCACGGGAGACAGCGCCGTTGGCACACGGAACGAGCTGGTGAACGCGGTTTAAGCTCTCTAGCGGCCGTTGCCGGCTTTATTTGTCTCGCAAACCACAATATCTTTACGAAAATTGACACTTGTAAAATAGTTGCGTTAACTCTCTTAGCGACTGTCGAAGAAGGGCGGAGAAAGTTGCGAAGAAGATACTGGAATGTGCAATCACACCACAGTCAGTGGCATACACTGTGTATCGACTGTTTCTACAAGTGTCTTTATTTGATATTTAACATGCAAATTGCACCAAAGAGACGTGATTTTTGTATGTCATCATTGTGCTGCAACATTGAGGTGGTAGCGCCTAAACTATAACACTAAAATCATCAACTACAGGGAGCTTTTACCTATCGATACGTAGTTTCCTGTCTTTTTTTATAACCAATCGTAGCTAAATTGCCGCGTTTTAGAGAGATCATCAATTTTCTGATGCTTTGAAACAGCTTTAACAGCCCCCCCCCCCCTACCCTCCTCCCCTTGCTCTTAAGAAACGGAAAAATACAGGGTGTTTATAAATGAATATCGGAGGTTTAACGCTTTATATTAAACTTACAGTTATAAATGATATTTCAAGTAAAAGAGCAACTCAAACAGTTTTACCAAGAACGTTATAAATGTCCAATGTGAGCACCATTTGTCACATGGCACACATTAAGCCTGCACCCAAGCGCTGGATAGGCAGCAAGGGGCCCAATGACAAGGCTTCCTTTGCATGGCCTCCACGTTCACTCGACCAAACGCCATGTGATTTTTTTCCTTTGGGGCTTCCTCAAGGATCGTGTGTACGTGCCTCAGCTACTAGCAGACCTCCCTGAATTAAGAAACCGGAATGAAGCAGCTGTTGCTACAATCACTGAAGACACACTTATCAACCTTTGGGAAGAACTCGACTATAGACTTGATGTGTGCCATGTGACAAATTGTGCTCACATTGAACATTTATAAGGTTCTTCGTAAAACTGTTTGACTTGCTCTTTCATTTGCCATATCATTTATAACTAAGTTTAATATAATAAATATTGTAAAACGTTAGAACCCCCGATATTCATTTATAAACATCCTGTATAGTGCTTTTCTTTCCGGAAATGATTTAAAAAATGGCTCTGAGCACTATGGGACTTAACTTCTGAGGTCATCAGTCCCCTAGAACTTAGAACTACTTAAACCTAACTAACCTAAGGACATCACAAACATCCATACCCGAGGCAGGATTCGAACCTGCGACCGTAGCGGTCGCTCGGTTCCAGAAATGATTTAAAAGCCGGTGTACGTAGGTTTTTAACAGGATCGTAACGGGAACTTCTTTATGGCTGCTTAAAATTTGCCATTCACCTTCCAAAATATTAAAAATACTCCTTACCCACAAGTCTTGCCCCCCCCCCCCCTCCCCATAAATTATCTTATGGTCGCTCCTGAATACGATGTTTAACGCCATACAATATAACGATTGACATATTCTTCTTGGAACATAGAGCGATGTCAAATCTGACTAGCCACGTTGCTCTCTCCAAGAGCCAAAAATCTGACATGCCACCTTCTTTTTCACTCTCCACAGTGTAGAGGCACATGCAATTCCACGCTGTGACGTCACGAGCTCCTCGCCCACGTGTAGCTTCCCATCCAATGAGAGGACGGCTTTACTCACAAGGGAAATTCCCAATCGCATCTCCAACTGAACACAGATCAAGCATGAAAACACGAAGAACGTGTACTAAACTTGAAAAAACAGTGAACGGTCAACGCTCAAGATGTGCAACATCAAGCGAGTTGCAACAATCGCGGCGTCGTAGCTGTGTGGTCAAGGTGTTAATCAGCAAAGCGGGAGATCGATAATCAAATCTCCATCGTGCCCCATCGTTTCTTCCACAAAATTATGAACTTTCCGTCCGGTCACTGGCGTGTTTGTTCTTCTTCCGTAGTCTTGACAATTGTCATACTACGCATTGGTTGTAGAATATCAGTCATGTGGTAAAAATATATTATCGTCGCAAGTAAATGTGATCCATAGTGAGAGCAGGCGAGATGCCGCATAGACCTCTCACAGAAATGAAAACCACAAGTAAACGGTTGTTAACTGCGTTACAACAAAGGTGTTCACCAGTCAAAACTTCCAATACGGAACGCAAGAGTCTTAACATGTGGTACTTGTGAAGAACAAATAGGATGCATGTACTTCTGGAGGTCCCTTCCCTACACCTCGGTGTTGCAAACGGACGTTACAGCACGACACACACATAAATTTGAGTACAGTGAACATACACGTTTATGGCCCGACGGACAGTTCATAATTTTGTGTAAAAATTATGGGGGTGGAGGCACAGGGGAGATATGAACGCGATTTTCCCCCTTTCCAGTCTAACATTCTGACCATATAACCACGAGGCCAAGTTGATGTTGTTGTGGTCTTCAGTCCAGAGACTGGTTTGATGCAGCTCTCCATGCTACTCTATCCTCTGCAAGCTGCTTCATCTCCCAGTACGTACTGCAGCCTACATCCTTCTGAATCTGCTTAGTGTATTCATCTCTTGGTCTCCCTCTACGATTTTTATTCTCCACGCTGCCCTCCAGTATTAAATTGGTGATCCTTTGACGCCTCAGAACATGCCCTACCAACCGGTGCCTTCTTCTAGTCAAGTTGTGTCACAAACTCCTCTTCTCCCCAATTCTATTCAGTACCTCCTCATTAGTTATGTGATCTACCCATCTAATCTTCAGCATTCTTCTGTAGCACTACATTTCGAAAACTTCTATTCTCTTTTTGTCCAAACTATTTATCGTCCATGTTTCACTTCCATACATGGCTACACTCCATATAAATACTCTCAGAAACGACTTCAAAAAATGGTTCAAATGGCTCTGAGCACTATGGGACTTAACATCTGTGGTCATCAGTCCCCTAGAACTTAGAACTACTTAAACCTAACTAACCTAAGGACATCACACACATCCATGCACGAGGCAGGATTCGAACCTGCGACCGTAGCAGTCGCGCGGCTCCGGACTGAGCGCCTAGAACCGCGAGACCACCGCGGCCGGCTCAGAAACGACTTCCTCACACTTAAATCTATACCCGATGTTAAAAAATTTCTCTTCTTTAAAAAGGCTTTCCTTGCCATTGCCAGTCTAGACTTTATATCCTCTCTACTTCGACCATCATCAGTTACTTTGCTCTCTAAATAGCAAAACTCCTTTACTACTTTAAGTGTCTCATTTCCTAATCTAATTCCCTCAACATAATTCGACTACATTCCATTATCCTCGTTTTGCTTTTGTTGGTGTTCATCTTATATCCTTTCAAGACACTATCCATTCCGTTCAACTGCTCTTCAAAGTCCTTTGCTGCCTCTGACAGAATTACAATGTCATCGGCGAACCTCAAAGTTTTTACTTCTTCTCCATGGATTTTAATACCTACTCCGAATTTTTCTTTTGTTTCCTTCACTGCTTGCTCAATATACAGATTGAATAACATCGGGGAGAGGCTACAACCCTGTCTCACTCTCTTCCCAACCACTGCTTCCCTTTCATGTCCCTCGACTCTTATAACTGCCATCTTGTTTCTGTACAAATTGTAAATAGGCTTTCGCTCCCTGGAATTTGCCCCTGCCACCTTCAGAATTTGAAAGAGAGTATTCCAGTTAACGTTGTCAAAAGCTTTCTCTAAGTCTACAAATGCTAGGAACGAAGGTGTGCCCTTCGTTAATCTAGCTTCTAAGATAAGTCGTAGGGTCAGTATTGCCTCACGTGTTCCAACATTTCTACGGAATCCAAAATGATCTTCCCCGAGGTCGACTTCTACCAGTTTTTCCATTCGTCTGTAAAGAATTCGCGTTAGTATTTGGCATCCGTGACTTATTAAACAGATAGTTCGGTAATTTTCACATCTGTCAGCACCTGCTTTCTTTGGGATTGGAATTATTATATTCTTCTTGGAGTCTGAGGGTATTTCGCCTGTCTCATACGTACACGACGCCATAGCTAACCAAATTCGCTCGATGTCGCATATGTTGAGCTTGGACCGTTCACTGTTCCGATTTTGTTTATTTTTTCACAGTTTAGGGGGAAGCGGTGGGGAGAGGCCCTTGTCAGCATCTATGGTTTTGTTCCTACGATTCGGCCACTCCGTGCACCAGAGGAAAAGGAAATGGTAGCGGCCAGCAGGACAGTACATACTCTGAGCTATGCACCGCGCAGTGTCGAGATGCAGCTGTAGACGGCTCCAGACGCCGGGGCTGTCCGCGGCGCATGCGCAGTGGCTGGCGGCGTGCGTGACCCGCAGCCGTAACGGCGCAGGCTCGGCGGCTGCTGTCAGCCGTCGGCGGCGCGGCGCGATAACGCTAATTGAAATCATGTAAACGTGTCCCGCGCTCTGATTGCGGCGCCCTCGCCACCGCCCCCGCCACCGCCACCGGCCACAGACGCAACCCCGGGCACGCGACGCAGCGCCGGAAAACTCGCCGCCGCCGTCAAGCGCACGCCACCATCCGCGTCGCAACACGTGGCTACCTAAAAAGCGAGCGGCCCGAAAACGACAACAAACGCCCATCGATCACTGCTCGCACCTGTTACCGAATGCTGCTGCAAGCCTTGGTTAGCCTTTTCCTCCGCAGTAAATTAGCCACGACTGTCGGGTCCACATAAAATTTATGTTCCGTTGGGTACAATCTGAAACGCGATAATCCTGTGAGATGTCATACATGAGCACTCTGTCTTTTATTCCACTATTATTACTGTTGCAGTACTAAACCGCTTTCGTCAGTGCAAGAAGTCCTGTTGCCATAGAAATAAAATGACAAATACAGGGTTATTCATAATTACCTCCGGTTTTCAGACGCCTATTGCGCGAAAAACCACATGTAGCATTGTATTGCAAGGAAATCAGCTTATAAAAGTTCCATTACAAATAGTACGATGCAAATTTACAATCTCCACATCAGATAGAAACTATTTTATCAGTCTCACTTTTTAGTGAAACCCTAATGTCGTTTTAACTTGATCACGTTTCCTATTCAGTAGCATGATCTTTACATACGAAATACGAAACTTGAAACAATAAAGTGTAAAATATCTTATGGGAAGTACTGCGAGATGTCTTGTAGATAAAAGCCAACAGAACAAACTTACTTCTCAGACAGAGCGCACTTAAATTTATATAGCGTCGAATATTACAGAACATTCTTCTGTTAAACTAATAATAAAGTATCAGAATCTACTAAAAACGGTAAGATTAGTAAAAAAAACTTGGAGCCAATGGGACGTGAAACATCAAAACACATCTGGTGTTACTTCACAAATCTGTGTCTCCACTGATTATCCTAGACCCACCGTACATGAATACGGCCATAGTTTGTACCTTGCCACCTTTTTGAAACTTTAATCGTATATATGTTATTAACCGACACTTAATTATAATAAACTGTACCAAGAACAACGTGTTTTTGATGGATCCTCAATGTTCCGTTGCCATGAAATGGTATTCTTTATAATAAGCTAGTTACCACTAATATGACGCTGGCAGTCATTTTATTACAACAAATCATATGATTAACTCAGCGACTTACACAGCCGGCTTGCAGCCGACCGCAGGTTTCAAATCCGTTATTGCATTGCTGGCTGTAAGCCGGGCCCAGCAGCTATAGTTTCTTCTTAAAGAGTTTCTTCTTCTGTGGTAATAGAAGGTTTCTCCCCTCCCCCCCCCCCCCCCCCCCAAACACACACACACACCAATCCCAACACGAAGACACCCTCCAGAAATTGTGTAGTGTCAAAGCAAGGCAGAAGCAAAGTCACACACGTTATGAGTGTGGGAAATGTCTAGTGGTATACCACATTGACGAAAACCTCTAAAGCAGTTGTCATCTTCACTCTTCATCTTTTCAACAAATAATAGGGTAGATTTATAAAGAATGCGTATCAAAAATTAAGTAATTTTGAGCAAAGTGTGTAAGACAAAATATTCTGGTTTTCATAAATGTAAATAGTAAATACGGCATCGACGGTCTAACGCACGGCTTTCCGAGCGGGAAGGAGCGCCTGGTCCCCGGCACGAATCCGCCCGGCGGATTTGTGTCGAGGTCCGGTGAACCGGCCAGTCTGTGGATGGCTTTTAGGTGGTTTTCCATCTGCCTCGGCGAATGCGGGCTGGTTCCCCTTATTCCGCCTCAGTTACACTATGTCAGCGATTGCTGCGCAAACAAGTTCTCCACGTACGCGTACACCACCATTACTCTACACGCAAACATAGGGGTTACACTCGTCTGGTGTGAGACGTTCCCTGGGGGATCCACCGGGGGCCGAACCGCACAATAACCCTGGGTTCGGTGTGGGGCTGCGGAGGGGTGAAGTGGACTGCGGTAGTCGTCGTGGGGTTGTGGACGACTGCGGCTGCGGCGGGGATGGAGCCTCTCCGTCGTTTCTAGGTCCCCGGTTAACATACAATACAGCACAATACAATGGGGAAAAATAAGTCGACGGGTTTTCGCGAGATCTGCAGTTTTGTGCTGCTTAGGAACGGTATGTACACATATGGGTTTCAATTGAAAGGGAAAATTGTGTCTCGTGACTGTATTGAAGAGTAATGGCGTCATCTGACTTAGGTGGCGTTCTTCTATCTCATTCGTCTACGTTCAAACGCACGTTCAGAATATTTAACATCGTATTGTTTCATACAAGTAGTTAGTGTCTGCAGAAAGGCAACCAAATACACAGTTTTCCAAAGTGCGATGCCGTCGCACCTTCCCAGGTAATTCGTACCAGCGACTTCAAGAAGTGCACGCACGTGTTACCGTTCGTTGCGTCACAGATAAATTCGGTATACTGCCTCCCATCTGTAGTCGAATACATCGTTGGCAGAAGCGAAAAAACAAAAAGAAGTTAACGTAGAAAAAGAGAAACGCTGGCTTAAAATCTCATAGACTGCAGATGTCTTTTTCTGCAATGTCGAGCCAGCCTGGGCGGCCGAATGGTTCTAGGCGCTACAGTCTGGAACCGCGCGACCGCTACGGTCGCAGGTTCGAATCCTGTCTCGGGCATGGATGTGTGTGCTGTCCTTAGGTTAGTTAGGTTTAAGTAGTTCTAAGTTCTAGGGGACTGATGACCACAGAAGCTTAGTCCCATAGTGCTCATTTGAACCATTTGCAATGTCGAAATCTGGTGTTGTATGATCAGTGCCGAATTAATACAAAACCAAATAATCTGATGAGTTTTAATTTTACGTATCTACTACGTCCAACGACCGATCACTGTTCTGAATTCATGCCTGAGCTGGATATAAGGGTGTTTGAGTAAGAGCGTGCAAAAATGTAACAGGACATAGAGAATGCTGCAATTAACAATGTGAGGTAGGAAACCTGGGGTCAGAGAAGCCAGCTTAGCAAGATATGGAAGTAAACTTGTCTACCGCTTTGTCTAGCATTGTTGTTTTCCAGCTTATTTACAGCTAACATGCGTACCAAGTTTACACGTACTGTGCTTTTTATTTACGTGTACGCTATTTCCTGCAAGGAAACGAGGAGAACGAGCCAGATTATTAGGAAGTATTTCCTGGTCGCTGGATAGAAAGGGGAGGTCTGATTCCAGGGCCTATGAGGTCACCTGACCTGGATCACTTTGATTATTTCGTATGGCGATATCTAAAGTCACGTGTGTATGAGACCCTAGTGGATACGGAGATGGAATTAGTTGCCAGAATTGTAGTTGCCTATGTGATTCGAAACATACGAGGGATATATGCCAGGGTGCGGCAGAATCATTATCGCCGATGTCGTGCTTGCACTGAGTCTGATGGCCGTCAATTTCATCACATGTTGTAAATACAGTACAAATGGTACGTTCATTGTGTCAATGATGGCATTTGCAGTTAACTGTAACTAGTGAAAATAACACAACCACAGTACTGTAATTTTACTCCTATTATCCCCTTAAGATGGCTTCTTCGACCCCTTGTTCCCTACCGCAAATTGTTCAATGGAGCATCCACTATGCCCTCTTAAATTTTTTGCACGCTCTTACGGAAACACCCTATATAATCTCTGTGTTATACTTCTCGGAATTATATACTTCACTGCACAGTCAAGCATATAATTCCTTGAAGTACAACACAGAGAGTACGTATCCAACTCAGATTAAAGCCAGGGTGTTTGAATAAGAGCGTGCAAAAATGTAACATGGACAAAGTAAGGCTCCTTGGATCCTAGATGGCGGTCAGACGAAAGCTTGTTTCAATTTAACTATTGATATGTCGATCCTCGTACTATCTGTAATTTGTTATGTCTTCTGCACACCTCGTTTAGCGCATCTCCGGTGTTGACTGACAAATTAAATCCAGTAAGAAAGACAGTGACAATTTGATGTTAATAACGACAATGTAAAGATTATTTTAAAGAATTACCAAGATATGGCTGGAACACAGATTCATACATATTATTTATCGTTACCTTTTTCTATTCCATCATCTTAACTCCCATTTGTTTTCAAATTTCAAATCAGTAGCGTATAGTTTAAAGAACTCCAAAGATACTGATGTTGAAACACAGATTCATAAATATGCTTAATTCTTAACATATTTTCTATTTTATCAATTTAACTCTCATTTCTTCACCAAATTCAGTACTGGGAGTTGTGTCAGGAGCATAGGATCGCTTCGGTATAGCTCTGACTACAACTTTGTTCTTCCATACACAAGAAACACTTGTGGATCCTTCGTGTACGAAATAGTGAACAGTACCTACATCCACTGGTATGAAAAGCAAAGGGGAAAAAAGGTATACTAGATCACAAGATCACAATCACACAGCTGAACGAGGTACCCTCCTCTCCCTCCATATTTATATAACGTGTATATTCCTGTCAATCATTTTGCTGTAAGCTGATAAGGGAGAAGCTATTTTATACAGGACTCGGGACGCCACAGTACAGAAATGCCTCTTACAGAGTTTCGTCCCGTGCATATATTCAGTAGAAAATGAATGTCTGACAAAGCTAATTTGGCAGCACTGTAAACACATATGCTATAAGTATCTTCATCCAATACCCATAGCTGTGCTGACCACTTAGTGCAAAGAAACCTCAAAGGTTTAATTTAAATTAACGATATTATACAATACGGTGCACAAGAAATTAGTTCTTTTGTCTTCGAAGACACTAATTGTGATTAGTAACCAGAACCAGTTTAGACTGTTGTAATTGCGGTTTGCTCGTGTGCTACATGTAAACAGTGTGAAATCATGAGCAAGAGAAAACTCACTATATTTGAAGGAAGGCAGTGAAGATCAGGAGAGGTCACAGAAAGAACATGGACAGAAGCACTGCGATTTCTCTTTACGATAGTGTGAGAGAAATGGTTGATCATCCAGTCGGTTAGATTATACAGGGTGTTTCCGCAAGAACATACAAAAATTTAACAGGACGCACGGATGCTTCACTGAATAGTCTGAGGAAGGGAACGTGGGGTCGAAGAAGCCAGCTACAGGAGATAATACGAATAAAACCACTGTACTGTGTACTTTTTTATTTACATTAGTTACAATTAACTACAAATACCATCATTTACACAATGAACGTACCATTTGTGCTGTATCTTGTAGCCAGCCGTTGTAGCCGAGCGGTTCTAGGCGCTTCAGTCCGGAAGCGCGCTGCTGCTACGGTCACAGGATCGAATCCTGCCTCGGGTATGGATGTGTGTGACGTCCTTAGGTTAGTTAGGTTTAAGTAGTTCTAAGTCTAGGGGACTGATGACCTCATATGTTAAGTCCCATAGTGCTTAGAGCCATTTTTTGTATCTTATAAAATGTGCTGAAACTGACGACCATCGAGCTTAATGTAACCATGACTTCGGCGAACAAGATTCTGACGCATCCTGACAGATATCCCTGGTTTGCTTCGAATCACGTCACAGCCAGCTACAGTTCTGGCATCTACTTCCATCTCCGTATCTACTGGGGTTTCACACACAAGTGACTTTAGATATCCCCATAGGAAATAACGAGGCGATTGAGGTCAGGTCACCTCGCAGGCCATGGAATAGAAGCTCCCCTTTCAATCAAGCGACTAGGAAATAGAGCATTGAGATGGTTGCGGACATCCACAATGAAGTGAGGCGATTCACAGTCATGTTGTATCCACATCCTCTCACGAACAGCCAAGCGGACAGAGTAATATGATATAACAGAGCCACCTTATGGACAAGAAAGATAAACATAACCTGCATCATGACTTCCCAGTAATTAGGCTCGTCCTCCATGTTTCCTTGCAGGAAATAAAGAATGTACATATAAATAAACAACGCAATATGTGTAAACTTGTACGGCATGTTACTTGTAAATAAGCGGAAAACAGTAATCCTAGACAAATCGGTAGACAAGTTTACTTCCATATCTCCTTCAGCTGGTTTCTCCGACCCCAGGTTCCCCACTTCAAATTGTTCAGTGGAGCATTCTCTATGTCCTGTTACATTTTTGAACGCTCTTACGGAAACATTTTGTATATGAACGGTTAGAGATTTTGTACGTTTGGCAACAGGGCAGAGTGAAGAACCTGACAATTGAAGCATTTACAGAAGTTTCTCTTAAGAAAACTTCTCCCAAGAAATTTATTAAAAAATATATATTTGAGTCACTGGGTAGAGTTTTGCGACAGAACACTCGAGTTCTATTGTCCGATGCCGGGTCTAGTTGTAATTTTTGTTTACTGCATGATGTGGTGTCTGGTTACTTAATCTTAAATAACATCTTTACTCTAATTGATCTTATTCCCGGCCTTGGTACAAATTTTCATTCGTCGTTCAATCTGCCGACATACACAGCAATTGTTATACAAAACACATGTAATACTATTACTAAAATAAAAACACAATTGTTATCATTAGTGCACTTCTAAAGATGACTTTTCCTATCAAAGGTTTGCTCTGTTCTCTTCCTCGCATGGTTGAAAGGAACTGCCTTAGATAAAACAATCACGGATGGACCAAGAAGGAGAACACTGGAACTGGTTTCTAATGTGGGTGAAGGGGTGTAGGTGAGGAATAAAGAGAAGCAATGATGACTACAGACCGGAAAGCACGAAGGTTTGTAGTGTGTACATCAGAACAGAGTAAACGCTTAAAGACAAAAATACTTCCTTAAAAGTGATATAATAATAAGGATTGCACTCTAATTTCTGTGTAAGTATTAAATAAGTCAAACGGCCTTGCCACAGTGGTAATGCCGTCAGATCACCGTAGTTAAGCGTTGTCGGGCTGGGCTAGCACTTGGATGGGTGACCCTCCGGTCTGCCGAGCTGTGTCGGCAAGCGATGTGCACTCAGCCCTTGTGAGACCAAATGAGGAGCTGCTGCTTCATTGAGAAGTAGTGGCTCCGATCTCGGAAACTGACATACGGCCGGGACAGCAGCGTGCCGACCACACCCCCCTCCATATCTGCATCCAGTGACGCCTACCGGTTGAGGGTGACGCGGTGGTCTGTCGGTACTGCTAGAGCCTTCCGAGCCCTGTTTCTGGCGGAGTTTAATTTTTAGTTTAGTAATTAAATAATTGCACGTGTTTCGTGTCCGATCTGTCATCACGATCAAGAAACTAGATACCACACCATGCAGCAAAAAATCAGAAAACAAAAAAATACAGCAAGACCAGGAATCGAACACTAGGACTCGAATAATCTAAAAGGGGTATTACACAACGTTCCGCCGAGAACAGTACTTGCCTGACGCTGCAGCCATCTAGAGGTAGAACGGGTGAAACTACGAAAATAAGCAGATACATTATCCGCACACTGGACTCGCATTCGGGAGGACGACGGTTCAATACCGTCTCCAGCCATCCTGATTTAGGTTTTCCGTGATTGCCCTAAATCGTTTCAGGCAAATGCCGGGATTGTTCCTTTGAAAGGGCACGGCCGATTTCCTTCCCAATCCTTCCCTAACCTGAGCATGCGCTCCGTCTCTAATGACCTCGTTGTCGACGGGACGTTAAACACTAACCACCACCACCACATTATCCGCGCGCTAGAATAGAAAGCAGTTCTGAATTGCCGTCAATCAACGCATGTGCACTAGGCAGCGAGAACTCGCGCATACGTAGAAGGGGGTACCGTAGTACTTTCTGCTTCTTATTTGGTTATTGTTAGGTGTCTAGTGGCTAATTTCAGATTTCGTGTTGCAATTTTCCGCATTTTTTTCGGTAAGTGTTTTATAAATGCAATTTTTTTGTGGCCGGTAGACTCTTTTATACAAGTTGTTCGTGAAAGTATTTTTTTCTATTGATTGCTCCGTAAAAGAAATGGAGCAAAGAGGCGTTGAGCGTGTTAATTCGGCATACAGCGAAGAAAGTTGTATGTATGACCCGCACGAACCCGCTGTATCATAATAAGGTTCGTCGGCAATCGTTTATTTCTAAGTAATATACATATAACTTTACACGATGATTTTCGATTTGTGTCATAGCGCCTTAGCTTACAAAAGTTCATGTTTGATTTGATTGCATCTCTTGCTTTATTTCAACATGCGAGGAAAGAGAAATTGGCAGTGAAGGCGAGAGAGTCCGTGCAGTTTCGCCCAGTGCGACAGACGAGGATTGCAAAACTCTGGCTGGCACATATACACTCCTGGAAATTGAAATAAGAACACCGTGAATTCATTGTCCCAGGAAGGGGAAACTTTATTGACACATTCCTGGGGTCAGATACATCACATGATCACACTGACAGAACCACAGGCACATAGACACAGGCAACAGAGCATGCACAATGTCGGCACTAGTACAGTGTATATCCACCTTTCGCAGCAATGCAGGCTGCTATTCTCCCATGGAGGCGATCGTAGAGATGCTGGATGTAGTCCTGTGGAACGGCTTGCCATGCCATTTCCACCTGGCGCCTCAATTGGACCAGCGTTCGTGCTGGACGTGCAGACCGCGTGAGACGACGCTTCATCCAGTCCCAAACATGCTCAATGGGGGACAGATCCGGAGATCTTGCTGGCCAGGGTAGTTGACTTACACCTTCTAGAGCACGTTGGGTGGCACGGGATACATGCAGACGTGCATTGTCCTGTTGGAACAGCAAGTTGCCTTGCCGGTCTAGGAATGGTAGAACGATGGGTTCGATGACGGTTTGGATGTACCGTGCACTATTCAGTGTCCCCTCGACGATCACCAGTGGTGTACGGCCAGTGTAGGAGATCGCTCCCCACACCATGATGCCGGGTGTTGGCCCTGTGTGCCTCGGTCGTATGCAGTCCTGATTGTGGCGCTCACCTGCACGGCGCCAAACACGCATACGACCATCATTGGCACCAAGGCAGAAGCGACTCTCATCGCTGAAGACGACACGTCTCCATTCGTCCCTCCATTCACGCCTGTCGCGACACCACTGGAGGCGGGCTGCACGATGTTGGGGCGTGAGCGGAAGACGGCCTAACGGTGTGCGGGACCGTAGCCCAGCTTCATGGAGACGGTTGCGAATGGTCCTCGCCGATACCCCAGGAGCAACAGTGTCCCTAATTTGCTGGGAAGTGGCGGTGCGGTCCCCTACGGCACTGCGTAGGATCCTACGGTCTTGGCGTGCATCCGTGCGTCGCTGCGGTCCGGTTCCAGGTCGACGGGCACGTGCACCTTCCGCCGACCACTGGCGACAACATCGATGTACTGTGGAGATCTCACGCCCCACGCGTTGAGCAATTCGGCGGTACGTCCACCCGGCCTCCCGCATGCCCACTATACGCCCTCGCTCAAAGTCCGTCAACTGCACATACGGTTCACGTCCACGCTGTCGCGGCATGCTACCAGTGTTAAAGACTGCGATGGAGCTCCGTAGCCGGCCGAAGTGGCCGTGTGGTTAGAGGCGCTGCAGCCTGGAACCGCAAGACCGCTACGGTCGCAGGTTCGAATCCTGCCTCGGGCATGGATGTTTGTGATGTCCTTAGGTTAGTTAGGTTTAACTAGTTCTAAGTTCTAGGGGACTAATGACCTCAGCAGTTGAGTCCCATAGTGCTCAGAGCCATTTGAACCATTTGGAGCTCCGTATGCCACGGCAAACTGGCTGACACTGACGGCGGCGGTGCACAAATGCTGCGCAGCTAGCGCCATTCGACGGCCAACACCGCGGTTCCTGGTGTGTCCGCTGTGCCGTGCGTGTGATCATTGCTTGTACAGCCCTCTCGCAGTGTCCGGAGCAAGTATGGTGGGTCTGTCACACCGGTGTCAATGTGTTCTTTTTTCCATTTCCAGGAGTGTATATTCCAAAGACGGAAAAACAACCCAAGTGCACCCTTAAGTACTGGTCCCGTACAGTGTTGCAAATTGCCTTACGTACATCCACACCAACTTTTGAAATGGCGGACTGTGCGATTACAACACCCTCAGTGGCATTGTAGCGAGAAGGAAGTGCTTTTCTGGGCGGTATCACTAACCTGGTGTCTTGCTGCTTCGGCTCGTCGCACAGTTGTAGCGCTGTCTGCAGGTTCCATGTAGGTGGTGATCCTGTTGAATTGGAGTGTTTAGGGATGCCAGTTGTTAATTGTCAACAGCGTTTGTACTACATTTGTTTTAATACAGAAATTGCTTTGTCACACACGTCACAGAATCAGTATTTGCAATATGGCGGCTGTGGACTACGCTCCTTATATTCGACCCTTTACACATATTAACACAGTTTTCCGACTTTACATAACGATAGACACTGCCCACGACACGTGGCGTGCTGATAACTAATAACTTCACTTTCTAGCTTGTTTAACATCTGAAATATGCACTCGCGATCGTTCTTTTAGAGCCGCCTCGGTTACTCGTCCGTGTGTTTTGCGTGGCTCCTCGCGATTAACTCGCGCCCTGTCTTCCCAAAGGACAACAGAGACCACCCCACCTTTCTCCCTCAGCCAAAAAGGACTATATATATCTCCAAACTTTCAGCCATTGGGCGTTCAGATCGCTGTTGTTATGCGGATCTGACGTCACGTTTGCGGACATTGTGACGAAGTTTGTCTCGGAACACTGTCTCAGATTGTAAGATCCTACTCCCGAATAGTGGGATACTGTCCCTACTAAGGTTGCACAACATTGCCTCCTATGATTTCATCTCTAATGCTCCTTGCTGACGCTTAATTGTTAAATGTACATGTAGCCTGGCTGCTGCTGAGCATTCCCGATCGCATAAATATGCCTAATACTTGGCTTAAACACGTGAAGGGAATGCACATATGCATTACACGATTCTTTGGCTAAAAGCCAGACTCTTAAAAGATTCCCAGTCGCCAGGAAACATAACGTTACAATCAGCCTGCAACATAACAGGGCATCTACCGGTATTTTATAAGGAATCTAGGCTGGTATGATCACAAAACGTCTAAACATATGATTTAATCCTGCTTTCGAGAAGGCGAGGCCGGCCGAAGTGGCCGAGCGGTTAAAGGCGCTACAGTCTGGAACCGCACGACCGCTGCGGTCGCAGGTTCGAATCCTGCCTCGGGCATGGATGTGTGTGATTTCCTTAGGTTAGTTAGGTTTAAGTAGTTCTAACTTCTAGGGGACTTATGACCACAGCAGTTGAGTCCCATAGTGCTCAGAGCCATTTGAACCATTTTTTTTTTTTTTTTTTTTTTTTTTTTGAGAAGGCGAGATAGCCTCCCTTATGACTGTGTCACACTTGCTAACTTCATGTTCTGTCAGCAGCTTCTCGAAACAGGCCATGTCCTTCCTCACAAAGCTCCGAAATTCTTGCGGATCTTCGGGCCGCACTTCTTTCATAAACTGTAAGTATATTCCCCTGCCCTCGTCCATTCTTTTCAGCCAGGGTCGAACACAACTTGTGGCTTTTCGTCTTCGTCGTCGTTCTGCCCCAATCCGAAAATTTACTGTCGCTGCCATGGAAATAGCTCCAAAAACAAGTGGTTCTTCCAAGCGGAAAATGCTGTATAAATGTAAATTTAGACATACATACATACCAGGTGCCGTAATATAAAATTAACTGTTGAGACTGTAATTCAAAACAGTAGTAACCTAAGTACGAGAATAAGAATTACTTAATAAATAATGATAAAAAACAAGTTCTTATGAAATAGGAACCTTTAGCTCATAGAAATAATTGGAGCGAATGGCGTTCGAATATACACATTTTCGCCCCCGTGTTTCGTGCGGTAGAACTAACAACTTTTCAACACATCAGACAATTCTGTTTTCGTTTCACGCGTTATTACCGTCTACTGTGCATTTGCGCCACGTGTGTCCCACGTGGATGGTGTAATATGGCTCTGAGCACTATGGGACTCAACTGCTGAGGTTATTAGTCCCCTAGAACTTAGAACTAGTTAAACCTAACTAACCTAAGGACATCACAAACAGCCATGCCCGAGGCAGGATTCGAACCTGCGACCGTAGCGGTCTTGCGGTTCCAGACCGCAGCGCCTTTAACCGCACGGCCACTTCGGCCGGCATGGTGTAATAAATCGACGTAAACCAGCCTGTAGTTATGCACGCTTGGAGCGCTGGTGTGTAGGTTTACAGTTTAGGCGCATCGTGTAATGAGGGCTTAACGTAGAACTGTACCCACGCAATAAAAGGGCAGCACAGTTGCACAGTACTGAATGACTGTACTTATTGTAATAATGTGACGACTACCATTTTGCCAAATTGATTTTTCTGACGTTCATTTTCTACGGACCCGCGATATTATCCGAGCGGTCTGAGGCGCTGCAGTCATGGACTGTGCGGCTGGTCCCGGCGGAGGTTCGAGTCCTCCCTCGGGAATGGGTGTGTGTGTGTTTATCCTTAGGATAATTTAGGTTAAGTAGTGTGTATGCTTAAGCACTGATGACCTTAGCAGTTAAGTTCCGTAAGATTTCACACACATCTGAACATTTTTTTTCTCTGGAAAATCTACGCAGGACAAGATTTTATTACCGTTGTTTTGCACCGTTAGTATGCGAGGAACCGCGCTGTGCGTCCATGGCCCGAGTGAACGAATTTTCGTTCAGCCTGGAAAACGAACATTACGAAATTTCAGCGCTTCTGTATTCTTTGTGCCAAATGGTTGCAGGCCGCGGCGCCGGGGTCGTGCGTTTCGCTTCGGGGTTCGCTGGCCGCGTTGAGAGAGCGGGCCGAGCAAGGAGGGAGGCGCGGGCGTGCTGGCCCCGCGGCCGGGCAACAGCGCAAACGCTCTCTCTGTGTTTATTTGCCGGGGCTGAGGTTCGTTTTACGCTTCATTTAACCAAATTTACATTTTTCGTTCGGTATTTAATTTGCAGAAACTGCGCGCCACTTGTCCGTGCGCGATAACGAACTCGCCAGATGCGCGCACAGCTCTACTTTCATGAATAATTATCAGATTGCTATCGGCTACGGAAGATATTTTACTCTTGCGTTCTAAAACGGAATAATAATTTTATTAAAAGCATATATATTTAAAGCAAGACTTTGCAAATACACTACTGGCCATTAAAATTGCTACACCAAGAAGAAATGCGGATAATAAACAGGTATTCATTGGACAAATATATTATACTAGAACTGACATGTGATTACATTTTCACGCAATTTGGGTGCATAGGTCCTGAGAAATCAGTACCCAGAACAACCACCTCTGGCCATAATAACGGCCATGATACGCCTGGGCATTGAGTCAAACAGATCTTGGATGGCGTGTACAGGTACAGCTGCCGATGCAACTTCAACACGATACCACAGTTCATCAAGAGTAGTGACTGGCGTATTGTGACGAGCCAGTTACTCGGCCACCATTGACCAGACGTTTTCAATTGGTGAGAGACCTGGAGAATGTGCTGGCCAGGGCAGCAGTCGAACATTGTCTGTATCCAGAAAGGCCCGTACAGGACCTGCAACATGCGGTCGTGCATTATCCTGCTGAAATGTAGGGTTTCGCAGGGATCGAATGAAGGGTAGAGCCACGGGTCGTAACACATCTGAAATGTAACGTCCACTGTTCAAAGTGCCGTCAATGCGAACAAGAGGTGGCCGAGACGTGGAACCATTGGCACCCCATACCATCACGCCGGGTGATAAGCCGGTATGCCGTTGACGAATACACGCTTCCAATGTTGCCAAACACGGATGCGACCATCATGATGCTGTAAACAAAACCTCGATTCATCCGAAAAAATGATGTTTTGCCATTCGTGCATCCAGGTTCGTCGTTGAGTACACCATCGCAGGCGCTCCTGTCTGTGATGCAGCGTCAAGGGTAATCGCAAACATGGTCTCCCAGCTAATAGTGCATGCTGCTGCAAACGTCGTCGAACGGTTCGTGCAGATGGTTGTTGTCTTGCAAACGTCCCCATCTGTTGACTCAGGGATCGAGACGTGGCTGTACGATCCGTTACACCCATTCGGATAAGATGCCTGTCATCTCGACTGCTAGTGACACGAGGCCGTTGGGATCCAGCACGGCGTTCCGTATTACCCTCCTGAAGCCACCGATTCCATATTCTGCTAACAGTAATTGGATCTGGACCTACGCGAGCAGCAACGTCGCGATACGATAAACCGCAATCGCGATAGGCTATAATCTGACGTGAAACGGGATGGTACGCATTTCTCCTCCTTACACGAGGCATCACAACAACGTTTCACCAGGCAACGCCGGTCAACTGCTGTTTGTGTATGAGAAATCGGTTGGAAACTTTCCTCATGTCAGCACGTTGTAGGTGCCACCGGCGCGAACCTTGTGTGAATGCTCTGAAAAGCTAATCATTTGCATATCGCAGCATCGTTTCCTGTCGGTTAAATTTCGCTTCTGTAGCATGTCATCTTCGTGGTGTAGCAATTTTAATGGCCAGTAGTGTACACTGACGGAAAAAAATCCCAACACTAAGAAGGACTTACGCTACATGAACGAAAGTCGGTAGAAGTGTTTCTACGTAAGAAAGATGTCTATTCAAATTTCGCGCCAGTTGCATCAGAGTGGCGCTAGTAGCACCACTAAGAGGATGCAAATTAGATTTGCTTTAAATACTCGCTGTAACGGCCGTGAGCGTTAGTTACCTTTGTGAATGGGCGTGTTGAGGTGATGTTAGTCAAGAATGCCTTTAAGGTGACAAAGGCGCCATTATCAACATCTCACTGAGCTCGAATGAGGCCCTGTAATATGGCGACCAGAAGTTGGACGGTCCTTCTGCGATGCTGCGCCGGCCGTGGTGGCCGAGCGGTTCTAGGCGCTACAGTCTGGAACCGCGCGACCCGCTACGGTCGCAGGTTCGAATCCTGCCTCGGGCATGGATGTGTGTGATGTCCTTAGGTTAGTTAGGTTTAAGTAGTTCTAAGTTCTAGGGGACTGATGACCTCAGAAGTTAAGTCCCATAGCGCTCAGAGCCATTTGAACCATTTTGCGATGCTGCAAAAAGGCTTGGCAGGAATTTAGCCACTATACATGACTGCTGCCAGCGGTAGCCACGAGAATGTATGGTCGAAACAAGACCGGGCTCCGGACGGTCATATGGAGTACCCTACAGGCAAGACCATCGCGTTCGGCGTATGGCTCAGGTGAATCGTACTGCATCTGCAGCAGCAATTTGCGCAGCTGTTGACACCGCAGTTACACAACGTCCAAGATGCTACTCCAGGCGGGTGTAAAAATGAATGTGCGCAATTGAAAATAATAAACGCTAAAATGATGATTCGGCCCTGTCTGACTACCCCCTGAAGCAGATCTTCGGATCTCTTAATGCTCTTTTTTACATATAAATTACAATCTAAACATAAATAAATGACGTAGGCAACTAATACTACTAAATGATGAACATTGTTGTTCAATATATATTTATTATAGATTAAAATCAACCCTTTAACTACAGTTTTCTATATTTCCTATCTAAAATTATTAATCAATTGCCCAACTCTGCCCCATATTATGACTGCGCAGTCTAATAACACTAACGCGAAATGACTGACATCATCTCCGTACCAAAGACTACAAGACACTACTTTCAAAGCTTATCTACGGTGGTGTGGAACCTCAGTGGAAATAAACTAACGTGATCACAGCTGTTTAGCTTTTATAGCCCTAATAAGCCGAAGCAGTTTGCGATATCACGGTATGTTCTGCGCCCGGTGCGTCGAAGTGATGGTTCTTGTACTCGTCTGCGACGATGGAAGAACTCCAGCCACAAATAAACTCTTTCAAACACTAGGACGGCAGAAGGCGGTCCTCTGATTAATATACTCTAATACTGTCTTCTCTGTGTTCTACAGACGAGAAACGCGAACTCCCAGCCACAAGGTCGGAGTTCAGATAACGTCTCATCGTAAGTATAGGCAGAAGTAATGCTCTCAATTACTGAACACTGCGTACTCAGCGACGACTTCCAACCCGGAGGTGAAGTCTAGAATCGTATAGGTTCGCAACAGTACAGTGCCTAACTGTTCTAACTGTAAACTCTCCTGAGAGCAAAGGCAGCAAGTCCGTCTGTACGAACAAAGCTGATACCGAGCGACCGCCACACACGGGCGCTCACAACGGAAGACCTCGTCTCTCCACCGCTTGCTTCCCAGCGAGGCTCGGCTCCCCACCCACGTAATTCCGAAAACGAATCATATTCCCGAAGCCACGGAATATTCTCCCTCTCTACAGATTCTTCCGAACGCCGACCAACCATATTTTAGTTTTTTGTCGTCCAGCGCGTAAAGTTTGCGAGGAATAACCTATACTCATACAATGGTATGCTCCTGAGTAAATATCCTTGGAAATAACCCAGCCTGCGTGGTTTCCGAAGTGCCACTTATTCGTTCCTCTCACCTGCGTCCAAGATTTGCAGAGTTCCCGGTTATCCTTCCGGTCCTGCTGCAATAGCGGCTGGCGGTGACCATATTGTGCTCCACAGCTCAGGTGCCACGACGTCTGTCTAGCTACTTCCTGTGTTTAAGCAGGACCAACACCTGTGCGGGCCTTCCACCCAGAGCTTGAGTTCTGCCTGCCGTTTCATCTCCACTGACGTTCCAACCTCTACTAGTATAGGCAATCATTCATTACGCCGTTCTGTTAATAAAGACACTCCGTCACCTTTCATGGAATAAGCGTTAACAGTTATTTACAAGGCGTACGTGACAGTGTCAATCTCCTTTAAATATTCATATATACGATGTACAACCTATCAGATGATACCTAATACTGGTTGTAGTTCACGGCAGAGTATGTCGATGAGTGCTTGTAAGGTGCGAAATTATAGCCACCTTACAAACGAACTGTTACAAGTCGGCTACTTGAAGGACAGCTCCGAGACAGACGCACTGTAACGTGGACTCCACCACCCCAAACCACCACCATTTGCGGCGTCAGTGGTGTCAAGCGAGAGCTAATTGGATGGAAGGGTGGAGGTGTGTTGTGTTTCCTGATGAAAGCTGGTTCTGTGGCAGTGGTGGCCATGTGTTGGTTAGGAGGAGGCCAGATGGGCGCCTGCAACCAACTTGTATACATGACAGACACATTGGACCTACACCTGCAGTTATGCTCTGAGGTGTAATGTCGTGTGACAGCAGGTGCATTCTCCTCCTTATCCCTTGCACTCTGACTGCAAATTTGTACGTTAATATGGTGACTCGACCTGCTGTGCTGCCATTCACGAACAGCTTTCCAGGGGGTGTTTTTCAACAGGATAACGCTCGACCACATACCAGTATTTCAACCCAACATGTTCTACAGTGAGTCTACATGTTGCCGTGGCCTTTTCAGTCACCAGATCTGTTTTCAATCGAGCTTATATGGGACATCATCGGAAAACAACTCCAGCGTCATCCACAAACAGCATTAACTGTTCCTAACATTGGCCGACCAAGCGCAACAGACATAGAACTCCATCCCGCAAACTGACATCCGGCACCTGTACAAAATAAATAAATAAATAAAATAAAATAAAATGTTTCAAATGGCTCTCAGCACTATGGGACTTAACATCTGAGGTCATCAGTCCCCTAGACTTACAACCACTTAAACCTAACTAATCTAAGGACAGCACACACACCCTTGCCCGAGGGAGGATTCGAACCTGCGACCATAGCAGCAGCGTGGTTCCGGACGGAAGCGCCTAGAACCGCTCGGCCACAGCGGCCGGCACCTGTACAACAGAATGCATGCGTATTTGCATGCTTGCATTCAACATTCCCGCGGTTACACAGGTCACGAATGTACCAGCATCTCACATTTTAAATGGCTATCCCGCGCTTACATTAACCTGTGATCTTGCAATTTTAATCACTTAAATATGATACCTAGACAAATACAGTCCCCAAATTTCCTTGCTCCACAGTGATTATTTTTTGATGTTGCGATTTATTTCTCGTCAGTGTAATATATAGGAGAAGGCGAGTCTGTATTTTTTCTGTCGAGTGCAAGGGACAGCGGGCACGCGAGTGCGTGCGGTGGTTTTGCGTCAGTAAGCGGACTTGGCCGGAACACTGGAAAACATGTCGTGTGATTTACGGAGCTGTCAGCGCAGCTCAGGGGAAAAAGCGTCAGCGCCGCGTGTGCCACCGTGTATTTATTTGGTATTGCTTCCGGCACATAGCAGAGATTTATTTTGCAAAACCTGGAGTTGTTTTGGCACGTACGCCGCATTTGAAGAATACTCCCCCGATCCGCTGAATTTGGTACCACAGGATAAACATCGAAAAACGTCAAATTGTTTGCAATCTGAGTTTTACCTATATCTTACATAAATGTTGGGAATACGTGAGGCACATCGTGATAGCGGGACATGCCAGAATTTACGATAACTCTTCCCGCTTAGCGCCGCACATTTCAAAAAAACCGTACACAACTGTACGCTTCTGCTCGGAGACATTATACGAGGGCTATTCAGAAAGTAGGGAACGTTTTGGCATTAAAAAAACTAAGTACAAGAAATACACTACTGGCCATTAAAATTGCTACACCACGAAGATGCCGTGCTACAGACGCGAAATTTAACCGGCAGGAAGAAGATGCTGTGATATGCAAATGATTAGCTTTTCAGAGCAGTCACACAAGGCTGGCGCCGGTGACGACACCTACAACGTGCTGACATGAGGAAAGTTTCCAACCGATTTCTCATACACAAACAGCAGTTGACCGGCTTTGCCTGGTGAACCGTTGTTGATATGCCTCGTGTAAGGAGGAGAAATTCGTACCATCACGTTTCCGACTTTGATAAAGGTCGCATTGTAACCCGTCGCGATTGCAGTTTACCGTATCGCGACACTGATGCTCGCGTTGGTCGAGATCCAATGACTGGTAGCAGAATATGGAATCGGTGGGTTCAGGAGGGTAATAAGGAACGCCGTGCTGGATCCCAACGACCCCGTATCACTAGCAGTCGAGATGACAAGCATCTTGTCCGCATGACTGTAACGGATCGTGCAGCCACGTCTCGATCCCTGAGTCAACAGATGGGGACGTTTGCAAGACAACAACCATCTGCACGAACAGTTCGACGACGTTTGCAGCAGCATGGACTACCAGCTCGGAGACCAGGGCTGCGGTTACCCTTGACGCTGCACCACAGACAGGAGCATCTGCGATGGTGTACTCGACGACGAACCTGGGTGCACGAATGGAAAAACGTCGTTTTTTCGGATGAATCCATGTTCTGTTTACAGCATCATGATGGTCGCATCCGTCTATGGCGACATCGCGGTGAACGCACATTGGAAGCGTGTATTCGTCATAGCCATACTGGCGTATCACCCGGCGTGATGGTACGGGGTGCCATTGGTTACACGTCTCGGTCACCTCTTGTTCGCATTGACGGCACTTTGAACATTGGACGTTACATTTCAGATGTGTTACGACCCGTGGCTCTGCCTTTCATTCGATCCCTGCGAAAACCTACATTTCAGCAGGATAATGCACGTCAGTCACTGCTCTTAATGAAGTGTGGTATCGTGTTGAAGTTGCATTGGCAGCTGTACCTGTACACGCCATTCAAGCTATGTTTGACTCAATGCTCAGACGTGTCAAGGCCGAACTGTTTTCTCAGGATCTATGCACCCAAATTGCCTGAAACTGTAATCGCATGTCAGTTCTAGTATAATATATTTGTCCAATGAATAGCTGTTTGTCATCTGCATTTATTCTTGGTGTAGCAATTTTAATGGCCAGTAGTGTACAGTTTATTATATACACCTGAAAGACGGATTGACTTACTACTTTTCCACATAGTCACCAAACACATTGAGGCACTTATCATAGCGGTGGACAATCACTGAAAGACCTTCGTCGTAAAATTCTGCCGCCTGAGACTTCAGCCAGTGAGTTGCACCCGCCTGCAGTTCCGCGTCGTCATCAAAGCGCTGCGTTGCAAGCGTTCTTCATCTTGGGAAACAAGTGGAAGTCGCTTGGTGCAGGATCGGGGCTGTGGGGCGGATGAGGGAAAATTTCCCATTTGAATGAATTAAGGAGTTCTTTAGTACGGTTTGCCGTGTGAAGTCGGGCATTGTCGTGCAAAAACAAAATTTTGGACGTCATCTTTCCTCGGCGTTTGTTTTGAACTGCTCTTCTAAGGCTGTGCAAAGTTTGACAGTACGGGGCAGAATTTATGGTTGCTCCACGTTCGAGAAAATCAATAAGAAGCACACCTTGCCTATCCCAAAACAGTGTCGCCATCAACTTCCTTGCTGACAAGGTTTGCAAACATTTTCTTGGTTTTTGGAGGGACCTTGCGTGCCCCCACTCTGTGGACTGTAATTTCGTCTCACAATTGACGTGTTTCACTCAAGTCTCGTCACCGGTTACGATTCAATCCAGTGATGAATCACCATGTTTGTGGTAGGCCTCCATAAATGTCAATGTTGCCCCCATTTCCTGTTCTTTAAGGTGCTCTGTAAGGATTCTGGGCACCCATAGTGCACATTTGTGACAACCTAGCTTTTGAGTGACAATTTCAAACAACAAAGTCCGTGAAACTTGTGGAAAAGAAAGCGAAAGCTCAATTATTGTGAAGTGGTGGTTTTCACGAATCGTTTCATCAACTTTAGCGACAAGATCGTCAGTCACAAAGCTCGGGCGTCCACTCTTACCTTCATCATGAACGTTGTTTCGGTCGTTTTTAAACCGAATTCACCTTTTCCGGACGGAACATTCACTCATTACGTTGTTTCCGTACGCTTCGCACATTTCACGATCAATTTTTATAGGTTTTAGGTTTTTTGCCAATAAAAACCGTATCACAGACCGCATGTCACAACTGGTGGGATTTTCGATTGCAGCGCACATTTCAAATTCGAATATCGAAAAACCAAGACGCGCAGAGGCGTTCCCGCTGTCACGGATGGATGCCAACTGAGCTGCCGAGCACGCACATACCAAAATGTAAGCGATCGGCGCGCGCCTAGCGGCGTCAGACGGAAACTTTCCCTGCTTTCTGGATATCTCTTGTACGTGTGTGTATACAAGAAGGTCAGGAAGAGTAGTTGAACGTCTCGTCGGCAAAAGGGCCGTAAGAGACCCCGCAATTTGCCTGGAGCGATTTAGCGAAATCACGGAAAACCTAATTCTGTCTCGGTGTTATTATATACTGGAGGTTGGACATTAACATCTATATACTTATTCTGCAAGGCACCGTATGGTGCGTGGCGGAGTGTGCCCTTTACCACAACTACTCGTTTCTTTCCCTGTTCCAATCTCAGATTGAGCGAAGGAAAAGCGACTGTCTATATGCTTCTGTATGAGCCCTAATGTCTCGTATTTTAACTTCGTGGTCCCTACGCGAAATCTATGTTGGTGGCTGTAGGATCGTTCTGCAGTCAGCTTCAAATGCCGTATCTCTAAAGTTTCTCAGTAGTGTTCTTCGAAATGAATGTCTTCTTCCCTCCAGGAATCCCCACTTGAGTTCCCGAGACACATCCGTACCACTTGCATGCTGATCGAAACTATCAGTAACAAATCTAGCAGCTCGCCTCTGAATGGCATCGATGTCTTCTATCAACCCGACCTGGTGCGGATCCCAAACGTTTGAGTAGTGCTAAAGAATAGGTTACACTAGCGTCCTGTATGTGGTTCCTTTACAGATGAACCATATTTTCCTAAAATTTTCCAGACAAAGAGAATCCGACCATTCACCTTCCCTATCATGATCCTCATATGTTCATTCCATTTCATGCCACACCCACATATTACATGGTTGTTTTGTACCGAGGATGTGCTTTTTCATAAGCTACTGACCTTATTTTTTTTTCAATTCCTCACTTAATAAATTTAATAAGTCACTGTTTCAGAATTCTCTCGCAATTGTGTCTGCACAACATGTTTGTGAGGTGACATTTGGTTGTAACACCCCACCCGTCACTTAGCTGGTTTTTGCGTGTGTTCACCCCAACTAATTGATTAACAGGTCAACAGAGAGTGCAAAAACTGCCGCAATATCGGATAACGCAAAAGAGTAATATGGCCCTGAACTCCTGATTGAACTGCGGTGGCAGTGTTGACATTAATTTATTCAGAATTGATCACATTTAATTAAAAAGGGGTGCACACTGATGTTATATTCAGCTTTTGAACACCAGATGCAAATGTTGAACCTAAAATTAGTTAAGAAAGTGACTAGGGATTTCAACTACTTGATTGAAAACAGCTGCAGTCGATTAGCACAAATTTATTTTAACTCCCGACCTTCAATCATCACATTACAAGACTGGGCAGTGGTAATAAATTGCGTTTGTGTGGAGTAAAGTGCGATAACTCAAAAGTAATTCCTATCAACTGACCCAAGCATAATGCGAAGTGCGAGAAGAATTCTACAATTCACGGCCCATGAAACCCTCGTGGAAACTTTGCCGACATGATCCAACAAATTAATCATTGGCCGGAGACGGCGCGATATCACCGAATACAGCGTGGCGGAGCGGCGTCGTTGTGCAGATGTCGGCCGACCTCGTGGTGCTGCAAGGCTGTGCATGTCTATTCACTCCTAGCTATCTTGCTCAGTATATAGCTGAACCAAAACTTCCTATCTCCAAGCTCAATCATTCCATTTGCTAGGTCCTAAACTGGAGAGATGCTCACTCTTTCCCAGGCAAGCTGAGTAAAGAATACCACGTCCGCACTCTAGGCAAGCTGGGAACGGAAGACTTCTATGGAGACTTCTCATAGTCCGCTCTTTGCCTCGGTTTCCCGTCCAGCAAAATCACTTATGCCAATTGCAGCGCAAGTCGCATTAATTATGTGTCGCTTCCCAACGCTGACCAATGCCTGCTCTGGGAAGTGAACAAATTCCCACGAAATTTCCCTTCCTTTCAACTTCTGTTATTTAGCTGCTACCAGGCCACCCATCACGGTTAGCGTCTGCACAACACCAAGTTTCCCAAAATTCTGACTCCCAGGAGAGTACTTCAAATTCCTTCATCCTACGTTCCCATCGGAGGCTGGCGTATTTCATTCTGTTGCTCTTCACCTGATTTACTTCAGCCTCTGCAGACTGTGAATTCAGCGTGAAGTTGCTATAGTCACGAACACACATATTTTGACCTCTGTTGACAGCTCCACCGTAGCTTTGCACGGCTTTCTCGCATGTTTCACGGAAAATGGGACGACGGACATTTATCAAGAGGCATACAAGTTCTCCGTCTGTTTCCCGGTACACCAGCATGGAGTCAGGGTCAACCACCCACTCACTGTCATTCATCTTAAGGCGGCTGTAGGCCATGCACCCTTTCCGCTTTCTCAGAGCTTGAGCCACCCTAAGCTGCCTATTGTCGCTTCCCTTAGCCGCTCCCCCAGCCGGCCACGGTCAACTCTAAATGCTTCCCTGGGGTAAACTAGCGTCCAGTAAATCGACTCGTTTCCAAAAAGGTTTTCATGTTGTGTGAATTACTTTAAAAAGCATCACCCAACATTAATTATTCCACTACGTCCATACTATACCCTCTACAAGATGCATTGTGCCTTGTCAGTCATTTTGTTCAGCCCTACTGTTCGCTCAACGTGAGTTAGGTGATCTTTAATGACTTTATGTAAGGGGCATAGTTCTTGCCATCTTACAAGGTAAACTCCGCCATGTTTCTGCAAAAGAAGCAGATTATAACATGGAAACTAGAGAAATTTGTACATTTTACTCAAAATATGCCACCTAGGATGCTTCTCTGTAAGTTACAAACGGATAACAAGCTAAGCGAAAATAAATCGCTGCATTTTCAGTTGAATTCTTTTTAGATGGTTGGTTCAAATGGCTCTGAGCACTACTTGACTTCACGTCTGCGGTCATCAGTCCCCTAGAACTTAGAACTACTTAAACCTAACTAGCCTAAGGACATCACACACATCCATGCCCCAGACAGGATTCGAACCTGCGACCGTAGCGGTCACGCGGTTCCAGACTGAAGTGCCTAGAACCGCACAGCCACACCGGCCGGCTGTTTTTAGATACTTACCAAAGCAGAAGTGACAGCTCTTTTTGAATGATCACCATGCAAGTGTGAGCATGTAGGGATTCCACTTACAAAAACTGCGAGCGTCGGCTTCAGTTTAGAACTGCACTTCCCCTCCAGCGCTCGGCACTTCCCCTACAGCGCCTGTCCGTAACCCCCGCCATAACAGCTCTCGCCATGTTTGCCCTGTGGATTGCGCATCTACCGACCAAGGTATTTTTCTGGGACTGTACCAGGGAAGGGCTTAATTTAATATGTAGTCTGCAATGTGAAAACTGACCGTAGAATCATTTTTCCAGCGTTGAGATGGTTGTATAGGCTCGTACATACCGAAAGCCAACAAAAAAACAAACAAACAAAAATTAAGCAACAGCTTGTTAGACTGACAAGGGGACCCCTCCGTATTGTAAATCACGGATTTTGATGTGCTTCAAATATGCTGTAGAGGCACTTACCCCGAGTACCTGGCTATTCGGTTTTTTAGAGATGGGAGTTGGTTTTTGAGAAAATCGATTTTGAAGTTTTTTGCGCACTTTGTATATCTGTAACATTAGAGATATTTCGAGTATGCCAGCGTAGCGCAGCTTTAAAGTTTCATGGCTACCGCGCTGGAGGTACCGTGTTCGGCAACTCTAGGAATGTAATAGGTTAATAAAAAGAATTTTTTTTTAAAAAATGTATCGTTGTTAATAATTTAAATAAATATATACGGTTACAAAAAAAAAGGATCCTGTTTGTGTGATTTTTCTTCTTTTTTCAAAATCTACCAAATTTTTCAATTTTGTTTTAAATGAATATCAACAAACAGTGTAAGGTGTGCGAAATTATAAAGATGATTCAGTTATTAATTTTTTCAAATATTCATTCCGTTTGTGGTTCGCATCATATTCTCCCAATTCATCTTCTTCGTTGAAATCTACCAAATCATCATCAATGATGATCTGTCTTTCGCCCAAGAGATCCTGTATTGCGATACATATGTCATCGCCAAATGCAACGGAATTGGCAGATATCACGCTAGGCGGTGTATTCGTTGCGAGATTCAAATCGCGGAGTACGTTTTCGGCGTATTTAATGGCATTTGTGATTTCGTCTTTTGATTCTTCGTTCAACTCCTCTACTTACGGATCTTCTTCTGGCTGCACTACTGCAGAAACACTTAGTTCTTCCATTTCACGGAATTTTTCCTACACACAGCCCTAGAGACCCTTTGCAAGCAACTGACGCTGTAGTTAGATGAGAACATAAAGGAATGCAACTCACATCCTCACTGGCCGCAACTAAGAGCTTCAGTTTTCGTTACGGCTAACAGTATTCACGGGAGAGGGTACGATAATGGGCGGAGATCTATTTCAGGTAATACAAGAAGCGACCGTTGTACGAACATTTGGAACTCCAACTGCGAACCACAAACGGAATGAATATTTGAAAAATTAATAACTGAATACAACTTCATACACTACTGGCCGTTAAAATTGCTACACCAAGAAGAAATGCAGATGATAAACGGGTATTCATTGAACAAATATATTACACTAGAACTGATATGTGATTACATTTTCAGGCAGTTTGGGTGCATAGATCCTGAGAAATCGGTGCCCAGAACAACCACCTCTGGCCGTAATAGCAGCCTTGATACGCCTGGGCATTGAGTCAAGCAGAGCGTGCATGGCGTATACAGGTACAGCTGTCCACGAAGCTTCAACACGATACCACAGTTCATCAACAGTAGTGACTGGCGTATTGTGACGAGCCAGTTGTTCGGCCACCGTTGACCATGAGTTTTCAATTGGTGAGAAATCTGGAGAAAGCGCTGGCCAGGGCAGCAGTCGAACATTTTCTGTATCCAGAAACGCCCGTATAGGTCCTGCAACATGCGGTCGTGCATTATCCTTCTAAAATGTAGGGTTTCGCAGGGATCGAATGAAGGGTAGAGGCACGGGTCGTAACTCATCTGAAATCTAACGTCCACTGTCTAAAGTGCCGTCAATGCGAACAAGAGGTGACCAATGGCACCCCGTACCATCTCGCCGGGTGATACGCCAGTATGGCATTGACGAATACACGCTTCCAATGTGCGTTCACTTCGATGTCGCCAAACACGGATGCGACCATCATGATGCTGTAAACAGAACCTGGATTCATCCGAAAAAATTACGTTTTGCCATTCGTGCACCCAGGTTCGTCGTTGAGTACACCATCGCAGGCGCTCCTGTCTGTGATGCAGCGTCAAGGGTAACCGCAGCCACGGTCTCCGAGCTGATAGTCCATGCTGCTGCAAACATCGTCGAACTGTTCGTGCAGATGGTTGTTGTCTTGCAAACGCCCCCATCTGTTAACTCAGGGATCGAGACGCGGCTGCACGATCCGTTACGATACGAGGCCGTTGGGATCCAGCACGTCCTGAACCCACCGATTCCATATTGGATCTCGACCAACGCGAGCAGCAATGTCACCATACGATAAACCGCAATCGCGATGGGCTACAATCCGACCTTTATCAAAGTGGGAAACGTGATGGTACGCATTTCTCCTCCTTACACGAGGCAGCACAACAACGTTTCACCAGGCAACGCCGGACATCTGCTGTTTGTGTATGAGAAATCGGTTGGAAACTTTCCTCGTGTCAGCACGTTGTAGGTGTCGCCACCGGCGCCAACCTTGTGTGAATGATCTGAAAAGATAATCATTTGCATGTCACAGCATCTTCTTCCTGTCGGTTAAATTTCGCGTCTGTAGCACGTCATCTTCGTGGTTAGCAATTTTAATGGCCAGTAATGTACTTTGAAAAAAAATTTAAAAAATTCGGTCGATTTTGGAAAAAAAAATGGTACAGTAGCAGGATTAGAACATGGTACCTACATCGCTGAAGCCATGAACATCTAACGTTGCGGTACGCTGACATACTCGAAATACTTCTAATGTTACAGATATACAAAGCGTGCAATGAACTTCAAAGTATATTTTCTCAAAAACCGAGACCCGTCGCTAAAACAATCGGATAGCCAGGTACTCAGGATAAGTGCCTCTACAACATACTTGAAGCGCATCAAAATTTGTGATTCACTTTATGGAGGGCGCCCTTGTGAGTAGTGTGAAACAAGTATTCGTGTTTTACCTCTCACTACCGCTATACACCAGCTTCCGTTGTTTCCGCAGTGTTCTTATCTTTTCCGTCCACACTGCTTACGACATCCGGAGAAAGGGCAGACGGTGTCTCCGTCTCTTTTTAAGCACTGTCGGTGGGAGGGCGTGTTCCCTAGAGAGGCAGCCTGGGATCTATCAGGAAACGCTGGCGGCCGGGTGCGCAGAAAGGGGCGCCACTCGAGGAACCATTAAGAAATTGAATGTGTGGCGGCTGGCCGCAGATTAGTGCGACAAAGGGCTTTGTGCCGGGGCCGGGCTTAGCGGCGAGCCATTGTCGCGGCGGCCACAATACACCTGCAGGAATTCCTCCAATCCGGCGGCGCTGCGGCTTCCTTCCTGCCGCCACCACCCACAATGTCCCCGGGCGTCTTGCACGCGCGCCACAATAGCAGCTGATAGCCACACTCCGGCTCGCCTCGTCCCTCTTTAGTGGCGCCATGCTACGTCATCGCTTCCTACCACTTGTCCCTAAGTGCGCTGTTGGCTGTTAAAATTGCAACACTAGGAAGGATGGCAGAGCTGTTGTTGTTGTGGTCTTCAGTACAGAGACTGGTTTGGTGCAACTCTCCATGCTACTCTATCCTGTGCAAGCTTCCTCAACTCCCAATACCTACTGCAACCTACATCTTTCTGAATCTGTTTAGTGTACTCATCTCTTGGTCTCCCTCTACGATCTTTACCCTCCACACTGCCCTCCAATACTAAACTGGTAATCCCTTGATGCCTCAGAACATGTCCTACCAACCGATCCCTTCTGCTAGTCAAGTTGTGCCACAAACTCCTCTTCTCCCCAATTCTATTCAATACCTTCTCATTAGTTATGTGATCTACCCATCTAATCTTCAGCATCTTTCTGTAGCACCACATTTCGAAAGCATCTATTCCCTTCTTGTCCAAACTATTTATCGTCCACGTTTCACTTCCATACATGGCTACACTCCACACAAATACTTTCAGAAACTACTTTCTGACACTTAAATCTATACTCGATGTTATCAAATTTATCCTCTTCAGAAACGCTTTCCTTGCCATTGCCAGTCTACATTTTATATCTCCTCTGCTCCGACCATCCTCAGTTATTTTGCTCCCCAAATAGCAAAACTCATTTACTACTTTAAGCATCTCATTTCCTAATCTAATACCCTCAGCATCATCCGATTTAATTCGACTACATTCCGTTATCCTCGTTTTGCTTTTGTTGATGCACTTCTCATATCTTCCTTTCAAGAAACTGTCCATTCCGTTCAGCTGCTCTTCCAGGTCCTGTGCTGTCTCTGGCAGAATCATAATGTCATCGGCGAACCTCAAAGTTTTTATTCGTACTACGAATTTTTCTTTTGTTTCCTTTACTGGTTGCTCAATACACAGATTAAATAACATCGGGGATAGGCTACAACCCCGTCTCACTCCCTTCCCAATCACTGCTTCCATTTCATACCCCTCGACTCTTATAACTGACATCTGCTTTCTGTGCAAATTGTAAATAGCCTTTCGCTCCCTGTATTTTACCCCTGCCACCTTTCAGAATTTGAAAGAGAGTATTCGAGTCAACATTGTCAAAAGCTTTCTCCAAGTCTACAAATGCTAGAACCGTAGGTTTGCCTTTCCTTAATCTGTTTTCTAAGATAAGTCCTAGGGTCAGTATTGCCTCACGTGCTCCAACATTTCTACGGAATCCAAAATTATCTTCCCCGAGGTCGGCTTCAACCAGTTTTTCCATTCATGCTGGCTATTAACCCTAGTAATAGCAAGACATTTTCCACAACACACATTATCAGGGCAGAGGGAAGAGAGATGCTTTGTGCCTATCCGGAAAAAGTGAAAAAGGTGATTTGTTAATTTTTTAAAGAAATACTGATGTTTCAGTAAGGCCATGAATCCGCGAATAGTGAATACGACAAACGATGGTTGGAGCTTTAATACGTGTTTCAAAGTTTTACTGACGTTCAAAGTACTCTCCGGCATTGTATATAGCCGCTGCCAGCGATGTGGAAGTCGTAGGATACTCTTAGCAGTGCCAGTTGTGTTTACTATTGGAGCGGCGCGGTTTATTGCCCGACGAATTTGTAGCAATTCTGAAGAGAATGCTGTGAAGTGTTTCCTTAAGTTAAGAAATCGAGTTGAACTCAAGAGGGCTTAAGTCAGGGGAGTGCAGGAGGTGGTACAGCACTTAGCAGCCCCATCAGTCAAACAAATCAGTAACAGCTTGCACTGTACGTGCGTGAGCAGTCTCCTGCAAAATGATGGTCAGGTTTTGCAGAAGGTGTCATCACTTCTGTCTCTATGCTGTTCATTTTTGGAACACAACCTACGACTTCATTGGGAACATGTTGAAAATGTGTGCCCCGACCGGGACTCGAACCCGGGATCTCCTACTTACATGGCAGGTGCATTATCCTCTGTGCCCTCCGTGGCTCAGATGGATAGAGCGTCTGCCATGCAAGCAGGAGATCCCGGGTTCGAGTCCCGGTCGGGGCACCCATTTTCAACATGTCCCCAATGAAGTACATCAACGCCTGTTTTTTTGCAGCTAGGGTGTCCATTAAACTATTATTTCAATTAATTTTTTTTTCAAACTTTCACCGGATTACTAGACTACAATATTTTCAAAAGGTGGACATTAAGTACCACCCCTCCGCCGTCTTGATATTGCAAGGGCTAAAATTTTAATACTAGAAAGGATAGCACATACTGAAATTTCGCCGGCCGGGGTCACCGAGCGGTTCTAGGCCCTACAGTCTCGAACCGCGCGACCGTTACGGTCGTAGGTTCGTATCCTGCCTCGGGCATGGATGTGTGTGATGTCCTTAGGTTAGTTAGGTTTAAGTAGTTCTAAGTTCTAGGAGACTGATGACCTCAGAAGTTAAGTCCCATAGTGCTTAGAGCCATTTGAACCATTCTGAACTTAAATTTCGCTTACTGTGGGTAGACAGTGTAGTAAGAAAAAATAGTACATCATTACATTTGTAGGTCAGCTGGCGGTATGCAGAGTGTGAAATTTGGTACACAGCAACCACTACAGCAACGAAAAACTCTTACGCAGCGGTGCACAAGTCGAACTGAGCTGCGATGAAGTATATGGGTGCGTCATTGCAAGCTACTTCAGTGGCCTGCGACCTATGATCGCATGTTTTCAAAGAAAAGTTGGGTTCCGGTTAGAGTTCTAAATTTCGTTCTGTCTATAATGATTTCTTCATAGCTGCCAATTCCTCTTAGGTCTTCACTGCATTAGGTTGACCAATTGTTGTGGTTTTTCAGCGAGAAGTGTGCAGTTTTCTCTGCGAGGCGGTTGTTGTCCATTTTGCGTAGGTGAACGTAGAACTGTTATCGTCGTGTCAGTGATTTTTTTTTTTTTTTTTTTTTTTTTTTTTTTTTTTTTTGCAACTTGATGTGTCTCCTGCGACTTCCTTAAAATTTTAAATTTTTTTCGCATTTTGGTCCTAAGGGTCTGTAAACTTTCGTTTTCAATTTGTCCATAATTTTTATTTGGTATTTAGGTTGCATTCAGACATGTAAAATGTTCTATTTTAAATCTGTATTATAATGTCGTAATTGTCCTTCTGGTGATGCAATACAGATTTTGTTGTTGGTTCTGTTCCCCGTGAATTTGTATGTTCTTAGTAGCTTTGCGGTTTTTCTTTGTTAGCTTCCGACGACATGAAAGGGAAGATTAACTCGCGCTCACTAACGATGGTTTTCGTTTAAATTTAAGAGAAACACGTCGGGAGGAACAAGGATTCACTAAATTGCGGCCCGCAAAAAGACTGCGCTGTTCTATCGTAACATACAAATTCTGTACCTGCCGCGCAAGCGGGCCACTTCAATAAAGCAGAAAATAGGTAACTAAAATTATTCAAAAAAGAAACTAAAGTTCGTGAAAGAAATTATGGCACCTTCTAGTTTCTTCGTAGTGAAGGGATGTCACTGGAAAGACTACGTGAGGTGGACAGATCCGTCTACTTGACAACGTGTTTTTCAAATGGTTCAAATGGCGCGTCTAGAACCGCTCGGTCACCCCGGCCGGCTACGTGTTTTTCCTTCGCAAAGTTTTGCACCAGGCGTGACTGTTGTACCTCCCGTAGGCTTTATTGTATTGGTGACGGTGATGAATGTTTGTAGAGCGTGGCGTAGTGTTTGCGTTGTTTATAACGAACGACAGAGAAGCGAGAATGTGAAAGCCGCTTTTGGCACGCAGATTACTCGTCGCGAAAGACACTTTACGGAGGACACCGACTTGTGAGTTCCCATCCGACGAACGGGAGACTATCTACGGCGTCACCTGCCCCCATTCCAAGAGATTCCGCGAAGAATCTTTGGATTTACCACGCGAAATTGGAGCTCAGTAGGGAATTGTTGGCAGCTCCTCCGGTACGCATATTGGCCAATCGCTGCTGATGGAAACTGCTGCGACGGCCGGAACTGGCTGGTTACCGCTGAATCGATGATCACTGCACTGGAATGTGTTCAAATGGCTTTGAGCTCTATGGGACTTAACTTCTGAGGTCATCAGTCTCCTAGAACTTAGAACTAGTTAAACCTAACTAACCAAAGGACATCACACACATCCATGCCCGAGGCGGGATTCGAACCTGCGACTGTAGCAGTCGCGCGGTTCCGGACTGCGCGCCTAGAACCGCGAGACCACCGCGGCCGGCTGTTCCGTGTTCAGTGACAGTATACTTTTCCTCGGCACTGTAAAACTCACCAGTCCTATGAATGTTTATGGCTTTATATACCGACGTAGAATTTCCCTACACTTTAGAAAACGAAACTCGGGGGGAGGGACACGTTTTGGAAGACATTTGATGTGCAGCAACATGTGCGCTTCATATTTTCGTATTACGGAGGTATAAATTCGATTCCACTAAACACCGCATGTTACTTTCCGAAGCATTGAAATCGAGACTGCGATGCGCTTTTGTAAGCCAGTCATAGCTCATGTCACGTGATCTCGCCAGCTGATGACAGCATAGGACACGTGATGTAGTCCGTCAGTAGCAAGATCACTCTTAAGCAGCACGAACGCACAATTAAAAAAAGTTAATGGTTTAAATTAATATACATAGCTTTCGCATATAATATTGGTCTCTAAGATTAATGAGCTGGAAGCTTATTCAAATGGTTCAAATGGCTCTGAGCACTATGGGATTTAACTTGTGAGGTCATCAGTCCCCTAGAACTTAGAACTACTTAAACCTAACTATCCTAAGGGCATCACACACACCCATGCCCGAGGCAGGATTCGAACCTATGACTGTAGCGGTCGCGCGGTTCCAGACTGTAGCGCCTAGAACCGCTCTGCCACCCCGGCCGGATGGAAGCTTATTAATAAGCTGGAAGAGAAGCTAAGCTTCCACATATAATATTGATTTTCTTTTCACGTGTTACACTATAAGACACATCACACAAATGTGCCAGTAATTTTTTAATAACGACGTAAATGTCTGATCTTCTGGCATCGAAATTCTTCTAAATGGTCGTCCTCAAAGTGTTGATTTGTAAATGATAGTGAAACGCTTTGTGATTTAAGTTGCCAGAGAGCGCCAGATAACAGGCGTCACTGTGCTTGCGCAGCTACGACGACGCAGGAAGCCCATATATTCCTACGTGTAAAACATTAAAAGATCTTACATTGTGTCATAAAAGAAACAAGACATCAGAGGATATTTCACGAGCATTGGAATTTCGTGAACCATACTGAAATGCATAATTCGGCTTAAAGTGCACATTCGTATTTCCACATTCGGAAGTAAATTTTCTTGGAGTACCAGTACTGTATTATCTCATGTTTGGTTATTTATAATGGCATAATGATATAAGTGCACTCGAAATGCAGCGAACAGTTGAAACTAGACAATAGTGTGAAATTAAACACTTCGTTTCAAAAAAATGGTTCAAATGGCTCTGAGCACTATGGGACTTAACATCTTAGGTCATCAGTCCCCTAGAACTTAGAACTACTTAAAGCTAACTAACCTAAGGACATCACACAACACCCAGCCATCACGAGGCAGAGAAAATCCCTGACCCCGCCGGGAATCGAACCCGGGAACCCGGGCGTGGGAAGCGAGAACGCTACCGCACGACCACGAGATGAGGGCGCTTCGTTTCAAATAAATCGACTGCCTCAGCTGAAAAGATTAATAAAAGCCAAATATCTTTAGCAAACCGACAAAAATAACTTCATTGTTCTGCAAGAGTATCAAAAAGGTGGAAATAAATTCTGAAACTAACAACATATTTTAAATCTTCCGTAATTATGCGAACGTATTTTAATTCATTTGATAGCTCCCGGTCAGAAAAATCCGTTTTGCTTTCATTTAACGTGAGAGCAATAAATGAAAAGGAAATCACTGAACGTAAACACACATCACGTGGAGACGATCCACCTCTGCACCATTACTCAGACTGCTCCGTGCATCAGCTCCGGATCTACGATATTTCCTACGGGAGCAGTACTAGACAGTGGCACCCAACCTCTCTTCTGTAACCAGAAGCGGGAGAAGGTACTACTCACACGCGACTCAACTGCGCATGCCCAAGAGGCCGCCCGCAACTGCTCAAACGAATCTGATTTATATAGTTGTCATGTCACGTTCAAAGGAGGCAGTTTGTTGTTATGAAGCATTTCATAGTCTTCCAAAAGCCTTTGACACACTTTGCTGCTGGCAGATGCTTGTATGAGCACAGTGTTTTCTTGTTGTACACGGCACATTTCCTTTGCAACCTAAGTTTTATTTTCGTTTTCATTTTTCTCTCGTTCATGTTTTGTTGCTGCAGTATTATTCTGCAATAGCGGGATACAGTAATATCCTTTGTTAGAGTATTGGTCCTTACGAACCAAAATGACAAAAATTTAACTGAAAACTAAAACAATGAAAAATTCCCGGAATTCTAAACAATACCCGGGTTTTTCCCAGTTTTCTCCCGGATGAAAAAATTCCCGAGTTTTTCCCGGATCTGTCGGTTGTCCCGGGTCGTGTACTCCCTGGTGTACGATCTTCTAGATACGCTAGACCATACATATTTCCTATGTTTTACGTAAATGTGCATATAATTTTACTTTCGATATGTGTACGCATCACCTATATTCGTGAAAGTACCGCATTTGTTCGATTTGACTGCATCTTTTGTGTTATTTGAACATGCCAGGGAGGATAGTGTTGAGAAAATAGCCTTTTCCGTCGCACTGTTGTGAGATAGCTTCCCTCATTACTGTGCCAAATCGTTCAAATGGCTCTGAGCACTATGGGACTTAACTGCTGAGGTCAACAGTCCCCTAGAACTTGGAACTACTTATACCTAACCAACCTAAGGACACCACACACATCCATGCCCGAGACAGGATTCGAACCTGCGACCGTAGCGGTCGCGAGGTTCCAGACTGTAGCGTCTAGAACCGCTCGGCCACACCGGCCGGCATTACCATGTCACTTGCTCGAATCCCGTCATGGACGATTGACGGAGCACATCGATTCCGACGAAATTCCTAAATTCCTGTGGATCTTCGGACCTCAACTCCTTCATTAATAGGTAGTATATGTCCCTGTCTTCACCCCTTCTCTCTAGTCAAATGGTTCAAATGGCTCTGAACACTATGGGACTTAACATCTTAGGTCATCAGTCCCCTAGAACTTAGAACTACTTAAACCTAACTAACCTAAGGACATCACACACATCCAAGCCCGAGGCAGGATTCGAACCTGCGACCGTAGCAGTCCAGCGGTTCCGGACTGAAGCGCCCAGAACCGCACGGCCACCGCGGCCGGCTCTCTCTGGTCAGGATCGTACCTAAGTTCTACTCGTGGCATCGTATTGTCGTTCTGCCCTTGTAGCGACTAAGGCGGACGTTATCACGGCAAACGCTGCAGCCACAATTCTGTGTAATCATAATGTAAATTGATTATAACTGTACAAGATAACTATAAGTGCTGAATACATCGAAGGTAGACCTCTCATAAACTTCAATGCGAGTAAACAGAAGCTTTACCAAAATATCAACTTTCATACTCAACGATGTAACCAAGCGTGGGTTCCGAATATGTACCCTTGCGGATCTGATGCTGACGCGTGTTAGGTGTATCGTGTATTAGGCCTAACGCGAAATTTTGCAGTTCCACATTTTTACGCTTAGAGTGCTGCTGCTGACAATAGGTGTGTCGCACAATGCCGGCTCATTCAGATTTTATTCTACGACAGGTGATGATGATAAAGTTATATACATGGTGTAAACAGTGCGCGTTTACAACGTAGCACAATTGCGTAGGGGAAGTCGAGACGAACAATTTGGTATAAGATACTCGCGATCTATCAAGCCTGCAAACAAACTCCAATCGGTCTGTGGAAGCCACCTAAGCCACGGCGCATGCGCACCGCACGAGATTTTTCGATTCCTCTCGCTTTCTTAGTTCACCGGCTTAGTCCGCTATTCCGCGGATACGGATGCCACTGCACAATTTCAAGAGAGTAACTATGGAGGGGAATGGCTCTACGGTAGGCTACTGCGTGATAGGTGACTCGAAGTCACCTCTAGTAAGTGATTCGTAGGAAATAACGTATCGGCAACCTACTGCTTGTGCCGCTCTGGTAAGAGATTGGTAGGCAATTCTCGTTGACGATTGGTAGGCAGTAACAAATCGGCAGCGTGTGTCCAGGGGTAGCGTTTTCCTGCACTCAAGCGTTAAGTTCGCAAGACAGTTCTCTCTTGAGCGATGTTTACGCTGTTAAACCAGGGTCAAGTGGCGCTGCTGGATGGTGAACACACGCGGTCCGCTGGAATGTGGCATCATTGGCAGCTAGGTAACTTGTAGCCACCCTTCTTGTTCACGCTGTTAGGGCGTTTGCTTCCTCGTATTTCGATATTTATTACCTTGTTCATTTTGATACATGCAGTGTAGGTATGTTTAACCCTAGATTACGAAACTCTCGTAAAATTTGCAGTTGGTACCAACTCCCGTGCCGGCCGGAGTGGCCGTGCGGTTCTGGGCGCTACAGTCTGGATCCCAGCGACCGCTCCGGTCGCAGGTTCGAATCCTGCCTCGGGCATGGATGTGTGTGATGTCCTTAGGTTAGTTAGGTTTAAGTAGTTCTAAGTTGTAGGTGACTGATGACCTCAGAAGTTAAGTCGCATAGTGCTCAGAGCCATTTGAACCAACTCCCGTTTCCAGCCAATGTGGTATTGTCAGTATAGGGTGTGAAACAAGACATATTGTACTTACGTTTACGTAACATACCACTGGAGACCTTATAATTGTAATTAACTATCGTTTTTACGGACTGTAAGAGGCTACTGACTATAAGACACGCCTTGATTTTTACGCAGTTTTTTTTAAATAACATATTTCCCACTTTTATTATTAGACTGCAAAGCCAAACGAAAAGAATTTTTAGTTTATAAAATCGAACTGATCTCTAAAATCCCTGAAAACCGTCAACTGAACTTCTTCCTCGTCATCATCGTTATGCTCTTCATGTGTTAAGACGGTGTGCATTGCCATAGAGTCCGCCCCGATAGCTGAATGGTGCCGGCACGGTAGCTCAGCATGTTCGGTCACAGGGTTAGCTGCCCTGTGTAATAAAAAAAACTGAGTGAACGGATCAACGAAACCTTGAACGGGTGTCATCGGACGCCCGCCCCGAACAAACTCTACGAACAATGTAGAACAAAATAAGATAAAATGAAAAGTGGTCAGCGCGACGGGCTGTTATGCCACGGAGCCCGGGTTCGATTCTCGGCTGGGTCTGAGATTTTTCTCCGCTCAGGAACTAGGTGTTGTGTTGTTCTAATCATCATCCTCTCATCCCGATCGACACACAAGTCGCCGAAGTGGCGCCAGCTGAGCGGCCCTAGCCACACGACATTTCATTTCACTGCCATCGAGAACGTTGCTTATGCCACACTTCTTGAAACTTTAACAATGATATCTTCTCTCACGCTGGACACGACTGTTTTATCTACTAACACACTTGTTTGATTGTCAGTCCCTTTCGCGTGAATTCATGTGGGGTTTCATCCATTTTTCCCACTTCTCTTTCAAGTACACTTTAAATGAATTATTTATCGCGGCGTCAAGAGGTTGCAACTGTGAAATAAGTCCTCCCGGAATTAAAGCAAGCTCTGAATTTCCCTGTCTGTTTCTCTTTCACAGAATTTTTCAAATGACTGCCAAACTTATATAGCACAAGAAGAGAACTCTTCTTCAATAAAGCCGCTTTCCTTGTCTCCCACATTCCGCTAATCCATAATTTGAGCCGGCCGGAGAGACCGAGCGGTTCGAGGCGCTACAGTCTGGAACCGCGAGACCGCTGCGGTCGCAGGTTCGAATCCTGCCTCGGGCATGGATGTGTGTGATGTTTGTAGGTTAGTTAGGTTTAAGTAGTTCTGAGTTCTAGGGGACTGATGACCTCAGAAGTTTGGTCCCACAGTGCTCAGGGCCATTTTTGGACCATAATTTGATACCAGCGTCGTCCATCCAGTCTTTGTCATGAATGTAAACAACAACATCTGGCGGTATTTCAGAAGATTTTGGTATTGTTTTGCACTTGAAAATGATCATTGGATTAAGTTTATTACCGTCAACACAAGAAGAGAGGACAACAGTGTTGTCCATTTTTTCATGTCCACTTGTTTTCATAGAGTTTTAGCATCTTTCATGGCAACAATTCTATTAGTCGGGACATCAAATGTAAGAGGAGTTTCTTCGATCTTCGCTATTTGGCTTATTTCCACACTGGTATTCTTTCGAAGTTGAATAATAAAGCGATGGAACGATATTATTTTCTCTTCATACTCTTGTGCAATTTTCTGAGATTTTTGTTTTTGTTCGCATGCTAAGCCAATGACTCTTCATAAACCTGTAGCACAAACCATGTCCATCCTTGAGGTCTGCTAAGTACCACTGAAGCGCTAGCTTACAAGCGTGTATTTGAATCTTTTTGTATAAATTCCTGTGTTATTTTGATCGTGTCCTTGAATCCATTTCAATACATCGTCTAGTTTTCGCCATTTTCCATTCAGCTCTCTATTTGCACATTTAGTCTTCCTCATCTTTTTTGTTCTTCTTCACTAGCCTACAAATCGCGAATGGTGTTTTTCTGTTGATGGAAGGCCGAAATGCCGCTCGGCTGCTCTGTTTCCACGTTGCTCTGCATATGCTATTACTTTCAATTTATAGCCCTCATCGTATGAATACCTTTTTTTTCCATTACGGAACTAGCTACTAACAAAAATATTGTAGTATTACCGATAAAACAAATCACTTTCAGTTCAAGTTCACTGGCACCGTAGACTGCAGTGACGCATCATACGCTGGACAGTGTTGTGCGTTTGTGATGGTGGGGCGGTAGGGCTACCGAGTTAGTAAGCTAGTGAATCCTCGCAAGTCATGCTCGTCGCATCGGTGCACTGCTGCTACCTGTTCAGTCCACTGCGATAGGTTTCCCGCGGAAAAATACAGGCGGCAATTTAAATCGAACACTGGGCATTTTTATATTAATTTGGAGTATAAGACGCACCTGAATTTTGCGGGCAATTTTTCGAGGATAAAAAGTGCGTCTTACTGTTCGTACAATACACATAAACTATAAATTCAGACTTCTTTTGAATAAAATGTGGAGTGCTAAAGTTACGATTATTTTGTAGCAATGCGAGATTCCTCCCCCGCCCCCCCCCACCCCATTGTTCAAGAGTTAAAGTGCGTAACAAAGAAACCATATTATTATATTCGTGTAGGGCGTAACGCTAGCTGTTAGTTTGAAACCATTACAGAATAGTCATATTGTTTCGATGAAATTTTTTATTACATTCTTTCGTTGAAGTCAACAAGTAAATTTACTTTTAGATTTTTACGTCTTCGTTTCTTATAAACTTGGCTGTGGCATCAAATACCGCCCTGAATGGATCCTCAAGAACAGGAATAGTGCTGATCGGTAGGCAGTGACCAAGATCCAACAGCACTTTTTATAAAGTTAGTTTTCCTTTCTTCAGTACATTTGTACTGAATGAAGTGATTTCTATCATCGATTATTTGATCATGATACTGGCAGTACGAAGTGTCCAATATACTGGTTTATACAAGAGAGTACGGAAATATCTGTGGTGAAAAGTTTATTTTAAAAATATAACGGTATATATATATATAACAGTATTCAGCACGGGCGTCTGCAGAAACCTTTCCAGGGAGAGGGGGGGGGGGGAGGAGGAGCGACGAGACTCTAAAATTGCCAATTCTCATACAAATGAGGCGGTCAGTTTCGACACGTGGCATCCGACGAGTGCCACAGGTGACAAAAAAGCTTAATATCCCAGAGAACTTACGGTTATACAACCACTTCTACAGGTGTATGACAATTCTGTAGTGAATAAAAACCGATTGATGCCATGGAGTTATAGTTACTGCCTAGAGTCCGGATATTTCCACGTGTTATAAAAGGAATGTCAGCACGGAGGCAACGCCGAATGTGCTGTCAGGTGACTGTATGCATGACTCAGTACATGTCTCCGTATTATACGTGTTTAGTGTTTGAACTTCAGCTATATTCTCAAAAAAAATCATGGCATGTGCTTTGAATATTTGTTACGAAAGTTACATAGCCAATGACGTTACGTTGACTTTAGATTTTGCAGTAGAAGTATATCGTATGATGGGTATTTTCTTCTTTTGAATACGATGTAAAAAACAGTACCCTAAAATGGGGTTACTTGAAACAACGGGGAAACAGGGAACGATTTACAGTTACCTTGTTTTCAGTGTTGGCACCGTAGCGTGCGTAATATTATTATTGATTTTGTGTATGATTCTGAATAACCATACATTGAGTAATAGTTTTATCAAGAAACTGTAGTAAATGAATGAAGTTACTATCCTCTAGATAGCGTTATTTATTTGTATTATTTCCTTTACGCTTATCAGTCATAAATAATGAGGTGAAAAGACTTCCAACGAGTATCAGTAGAATCTTACACTAATAGTAAATCTCTTGCCTTATGTCAGTGTCAGCAGGCAGTGGATGTGAAATGCATAAATTAATGTTCAGCGTAAGGAAGAAGTCCATATAGCGTTTTAAATGCCTTGCCATCCTGGTTCTGTTCGATAGACGTCGGAAAAAGTCTGTTAAAACAAGAGTTCGAGACGCGAAGCAGAACATCACGCTCTCATAGTTTTATAATTCTCGACTTTTAAACGACCTATTTTCAAACTAACCACATGATACACAGCGTATGTAATATCCAGTGTTTTTGAATGCACAAAACAGTTAAGTGTCTACCTGGTTAGGTCGGAAATATGAAGTACAATGAATTCCGCCTTCGCAGAGGAGGACGCGCTGAATGTCAGCATCCATTTGCCGCAATTGACACTATAGTGTCAGTATCCACTGCCGTTAAGTATTCATTTCAGTTACTATATTTTAAGTTATAGAGGAAAGCGCCTTGCCTGAAACGCAATGTGTGTTGTTCCTGTAAAAAAACCCATTTCACAGCAACCATACAGAAACAAGAGCCGGCGACTGTAAAGCGGTCGGCCTGTTTAAGAGTTAACAATAGTACTCCGCACTTACATTGTCGATCACGGCGCAAAGACAAAACAGTCAGTTGTGGCCTGTACAGTGACCCGACTGCAAGAGTTGACTTGCTGTAACTTGGTTCGACGTTTCTCATCCATCAGACGGAGTTTGATGCAATGGAAAAAGTTTTGTCCTTCGACTAATTCCTTTGCAGTCGTCGAGAACACTGGGTGAACTTTACTCATCATTATTATTGTTATCTCTTAAAATTTTGCAGTGTTCACATCGGTGCAGTTATCTGAATCTGAACTATTCGTTTTTAGATAGTGCAATATGACAATGTCTAGGTTTAAGATTTCCAACAGGAAGAAAGATGAAGACAAATGCAGGATCTCTACTGAGCAGTAGACAGAGAGATACGTTTTTGTGTTAACATATAAATAACGAACTAGGTTTAATTTATGAAGGAAGAATGTTTTAAAGGAATACAATGTGAAGAGACATTACCATCGTCCACTGCTTCATAACAATTAGCAAAGAAGACTCGTGCAAGTTTTAAATTTCATGAAATCACTGATACAGAGAGATCCCACCTAAATCTGCCGTGGATTTCGTACATGCGATTCATAGGTATTTAATCAGTTTTCTTTTGATATCTGGAATGTTGTTGGCTTAAAGCGATAGCGACCGCTATTTTTGGGTTTTAGCTTCACTTTATCGTATTGCCGAAATTAGATCAGTGGCATTGCGAAATGCCTTCCTAGTGAAAGTTGCGAAAAACTTTTGAGGTCGGAGCCGTGACATTTAACAAATAAACGATCTATGGAACTTTAAAATATTTTCAGCTAGAAGTTTACTTTCTGGTACAATTCTATTGATCGTTGCTTGTCTACGGGAAAACTAAAATATTAATCGCTCATAGCCATTCTCCACTTCATGGATAGTAGTCTCACAGCTCCTACTGTAATTATTTCAGAATAAGCATAATTGTCGGAGCTCTGTATAACCAGGAGAAAATAGAGTTAAACTGATATATACAAATCCTCTCTGCAAGTTAAAATTCCTAGAAATTTTTCTACTTTCAACGAACTGACTTGTTGCACGCTCCCGCCGGCCGGGGTGGCCGAGCGGTTCTAGGCACTACAGTCTGGAACCGCGCGACCGTTACGGTCGCAGGTTCAAATCCTGCCTCCGGCATGGATGTGTGTGATGTCCTTAGGTTTTTTTTTTTTTTTTTTTTTTTTTTTTTTTTTTTTTTTTTTTTTTTTTTGCACGCTCCCACACTTAGCTCCTATATGCAAAGTCCATGCAGTGTCGTGAATTATTCCGACAATTTGAAATCACGTTTAGACTCGTTGCACCAACAATTATTCGCCATTGTTCTTTCCAATAAATATATATCTCGAAACAGAGCAAATCGGTGTGATACTGAAGTATCGCTTCTTGCACAAAATGTTAGCAAACTGCATTATACGAAAATCACGTAACGTGCCCAGTTTGGTGCTCGCGGCACGGGCAGCACGCTGCTAACTACATAGATACTTGTATTCTGTACTAAAGAACAGTTATCATAGCGACAGGCAGTAAATGGATAAGATTGGTCACCCCTTAGACCATAGATTATCATAGATCGCGCACAACTTTATTTCTACCACGTTAAGATATAAAACCAACACCACTGTCACGCAACCAAGGGAAACAAGGCAAGTTTCTGTCATTACGCACTATACGAAATTGAATCGACACTGAACATTCATTCTCATTTAAAGCTGTAATTAAGATTCTATTTTATCATTTGATCAACATGTATCACTACTACATGTCTAGTAGTAGAATCAACCTAATTTCTTCGAAATTCCCAATATTAATACGAAGATTACCGTATTTAAATTCGACCATATGAAAGGGTAATAAAAATTTGAAACATGGTACTGACAATTTTTTTTCTTTGTATAAGCGATACCGTTCTTCAGTGAATTCTTGTGTTTGTTGTACTGTGAGTCATGTAGTTCACAGCTTCCACAAAAGTAGAAGAAAAATTATAGATTGATAGGAACATTTACCGAGTCTTCTACAATACACTTTAAATGTTTTATTGTGCTTTTATAAGCAATGACTTCCATTTGCATCCACAATGACCGAGTCTTACGGAAAATATGTGTCAATGTTCCATGACTTTAGCTTAATCCATTACAGATACGAAACAAGGCCAAGGTACATAGCATAATACATTGGAAAACGTTCATTATAGAGAAAATTCTTGTAGAGAGATAGATGTTAACTTACTGTCAGCTCAAAATCTTCATCGAGTTTCAGATCTGAGGACCAACGTATTTTCGTGTTGTAGATATGACACTTATCATTAATTTTGTATTATTTAAACACAGGTAAATAGAAGATCATTCACATTTGCTTGGTAACGATATCACTCCTTAATTAGGCAGACCTACGTTTTTAGCATTTGTAGACTTAAAGATAGCCTTTGACAATGTTGACTGGAATATACTTTCAAACTCTGATGGTGGCAGGGGTCAAATACAGGGAGCGAATGGCTATTTACAATTTGTACAGAAACTAGATGACAGTTACATGAGTCGATGGGCATAAAAGGGAAGCATTGGTTGGGGAGGGAGTGAGACAGGGGTGTAGCTTATCCCCGATGTTGTTCAATCTTTATATTGAGCAGGCAGTAAAAGAAACAAAACAAAAATTGGTAGGAATTAAAATCCATGGAGAAGAAATAAAGCTTTGAGGTTTGACGATGACATTGTAATTCTGTTAAGAGATAGCAAAGGACCTGGAAGAGCAGTTGAACGGAATGGGGTGTCTTGAAAGGAGGATGTAAGATGAATAACAACAAAAGCAAAACGAGTCGAATTAAATCGGGCGATGCTAAGGGAATTTGATTAGGAAATGAGACACTTAAGTAGTAAATGAGTTTTGATATTTGGGGAATAAAATAACTGATGGTCAAAGTAGAGAGGATATAAAATGTAGACTGGCTCGGGCAAAGAAAGCGTTTCTGAAGAAGAGAAATTTGTTAACATCGAGTATAGATTTAAGTGTCAGGAAGTCGTTTCTGAAAGTACTTGTATGGAGTGTAGCCATGTATGGAAGTGAAACATGGACGATAAACAGCTTAGACAAGAAGAGAATAGAAGCCTTCGAAATGGGGTGCCACAGAAGAATGCTGAAGATCAGATGGATAGATCACATAACAAATGAGGAGGTACTGAATAGAATTGCAGAGAAGAGGAATTTGTGGCACAACTCGACTGGAAGAAGGGATCGGTTGATAGGACATGTTCTGAGGCATCAAGGGATCACCAATTTAGTATTGGAGGGCAGCGTGGAGGGAGACCAAGACATGAATACACTAAGCATATTCATAAGGGTGTGGGTTGCAGTAGGTAATGGGAGAGGAAGAAGCTTGCAAGGGTAGAGGAGCATGGAGGGCTGCATCAGACCAGTCTCTGGACTGAAGACCACAACAACAACAACAACTGCAGCCTGTAAATTCAGTGACTTAATAAGGAAAAATGTGTTTCCAAATTTTTTTGGTGTTCCTGAAACATCATTACGCCAGGAACAAAATATTGCTTCCCATTTACATATCTACCGGTGAAATCAGACGGTGCACATTGCCATAAATAAATCTTTATTGAAAATACTACCACTTGGTAGATCGGGGTGTAGGTTTCAGCGTACTTATTACTGACGTCATGGACTGTCTAGAAAGACACGCCTCGTGTTCTGGTCAACGCTATCATATCGGTGTGCTGCCTGGAGAGCTAGTTACTACAGTTAGTTGAAGATGACGCTGTAAGTCAATAACGTAGGAACAATGTGATTCTTTTTTCTTTGTATTGTTTCTTTATGCTGCGTGTTTATGATACAGAAAGGCTGAGAGTATAGTCAGATTAAAATTACTTGATACAGTTTTGACACATCGGCCACCGGCCGCCTCTCGGAAATAGGTGTACAAACTCGGCGGGTCGGTTCACAAATGCTATTAATGTGAAACGCGAAGGGATGTTGGACGGGGGCGCCGCGAGGTGTAGCGGAAAATGCGAGACGCTCTGTCGACAGCTGATTTTAATTGGCTAATGACGAAATTGCGGCACAGGACGTAGTTTGTAGCCATGAACTGAAACTCATATTCTAAATTAACCACAACCTCGTGATGTGCAATGTGTACGTGAAAACGGCGGTCAGCAATTTGCGGCAGAAGTAAAATCGTGATCGCTTTTTTTATGGCGATTAAAGCTAACCTTTACGAGCAAATTCAAGACAGAAAAAAATTCGTTTTCGGCGGTAAAAGCAAACTGTAGTTTCTTGCCATCATTGATTACCTGAAACTATCCTCACACTGACTACACGGTCTGCTGAGTTACTGACCGATGAGCAGTCCTGTTTGGCACTTGGTTACAGATTGTAAGCAACACAGGCAGAATCCAAACGAAAAGGAATGACAAAAAGAAAAATAAGAAGGAAATAAAGTCAATACGATAATGAAAAAGACGTGACAAAGAATTAGAAATTAAAAAAAATTGCACTTCAGTCAATTAAATGAGTAAAAATAATAATCAGACTCTTTTGATTAGATTTAAAAATTAAAAAAATTGCTACATTTGACAAAATTCGATCTTACACGTCAGGTTAATAAGTTAGCCATTGCGGTATGCCACAACAGTGCGTAAAGTAGTTATCTTTATGACTAGGGTGATCGAGTCGGGACGATGAATTGCAGCCTTCAGAAATTCGGCTTCACGCAATGTCGTGCCAAGCTTGTCTAATGTAAGCCGATCTCTGTGATTATGGTATCTGTATATGTGACTGTGAATCGCTTGCTGTGCGTTAGTATCCAGTACTGTTTTGTTAGTGCAGCGTATGGCACAAGTGTGTTTCATTACCATGTTTCATTACCATCGTTTGTGTGTATGTGTGTGTGTGTGTGTGTGTGTGTGTGTGTGTGTTTGGTGTAGTTATCACGTGTGATGAAATACGAAATAAAAGTGCCCGACCCATGAATGAGGATCCAAACACATCAAGAAAGAAAGCCGGACAAGGAACTGGAAGTGAACAGGAGGGTGACCAAAGGTATTTACAGTACATTAATTTAAAAACAAACATGATTCCGTGCCCTTGCTTCAAACCTAAATCGCCGAACTCCCACTGAAAAAAAAAAAAAAAAATGGTTCAAATGGCTCTGAGCACTATGGGACTTAACATCTGAGGTCATCAGTCCCCGAGAACTTAGAACTACTTCAATCTAACTAACCTAAGGACATCACACATATCCATGCCCGAGGCAGGTTTCGAACCTGCGACCGTAGCAGTCGCGTGGTTCCGGACTGAAGCGCCTAGAGCCGCTCGGCCACTTCGGCCTGCTGAACTCCTTCAGACCTTTCATCTTAGGCGAATACATTGGCGGCTGTGCTTCTCATGGCTGTGGCAACGGTGAACGGATCGGGCGTGACGTTTAGGGTTCTGATTAGAGGAAACCAACTCCAACAGGTGAAGTGTCAACAGTAATTTTACTCGGACTATAGTTGTGGAAGTACAGGAAACTGGCAAGGCTATTACTGTGCCCCTAAATAAACCTAGTGCTGCTCGTTGATAGGTAGCGTATTAACTATTCAGAACTAAAGTGCACACTACTTCTGCTGTCGTACCCATATTGTGCGCGCTGACCGAGGCGAACTGCCGAAAGGCCTCCATCTTTGTTCGACTGTCAATCACCTTGTTAACCCGGCTGAGGTTCGAGTCCTCCCTCGGGCAAGGGTGTGTGTGTGTTTGTCCTTAGGATTAGTTGAAGTAGTGTGTAAGCTTAGGGACTGATGACCTTAGCAGTCAAGTCCCATAAGATTTCAGACACATTTGAACGTTTTTTGAATCGGCTTGTTATTTTGACCGAGCTATATGTATGTAGACACAGAAAGCCCTACTTTTTTCCTTTTCACAACGCACAAGCAGACTGCTCTTGGCTCCAGTAATAAGACAGGTCAGTTTATACAGTGAGGAACAAAGGACGCACGGGTTGTAGACAAGTGGGGGTAAACCAAAGTTATCAAACTCCACGTCAAGAGGGTGACTAAAGGTATTTACAGTACATTAATTTAAAAACAAACGTGATTCCGTGCCCTTGTTTCAAACCTAAATCGTCGAACTCCCTCTGACCTTTCATCTTTAAGGCGAATACGTTGGCGGCGGTGCTTCTCATTTGCCCAGAGTACTCGGGAAAAAAAACTAATGAGTACTTAAATCTCAGAGGGGAATGAAGATCTCTTGCCCTGAAACGAGTGTAAGGAAAATCCCCATTCCTCAAGCAAAGAGAGAGGGGTGGGAGCAATGTTTAGCCGAGCAGAGCGCGGCAGCGGCCGCTCTCATTAGGGGGAGGGAGAGCCCGGCACGCCGCTCAATTTCTGGGCGGGGGTGGGGGTGGGGGCGGGGGCGGAAGTCCCCTTCGCTTCTTCCCGACGGCCACCCAAAAGATCGCGCGGAATGCCATCCAATTACGGGGAGGGGTGCGGGTCCCGAACAGTGTCCGCGGTGTCTGCGCTGCAACCAGCCTCTGCCCCGCAGACGCGTGTGAGCAAAGAAATGCCTCCGTCTGCGGCTGCTAAGGCGTCCTATAAACATGCGTGACGCCTGTGTTTTATCCTTCACCAGTGCGAGGTACAATAAAACGGTCGAAATCCTGTAGAAGACTGTCGTGCTTCCCTAAATCCCGAACCATATTGGACACAATTCAAAAATGCAATACTTCAAAGTTCTTGACTTAAAGAATCCATAAATATCACAATAAAGTGTATGTCCCACATCCCCTCCTAAACCACTGACCGCATTTCAACCAAATTTGGTACATATCCCTCACTTGCAGGCAATAATCACTATTGGGACTGGAACAACTTAACCTTTTCATAGTTTAGGACGTACTAAACATCCATCATCATCATTTAAGACTGATTATGCCTTTCAGCGTTCAGTCTGGAGCATAGTCCCCCTTATAAAATTCCTCCATGATTCCCTATTCAGTGCTAACATTGGTGCCTCTTCTGATGTTAAGCCTATTACTTCAAAATCATTCTTAACCGAATCCACGTACCTTCTCCTTGGTCTGCCCCGACTCCTCCTACCCTCTACTGCTGAACCCATTAGTCTCTTGGGTAACCTTGCTTCTCCCATGCGTGTAACATGAGCCCCACCATCTAAGCCTGTTCGCCCTGACTGCTACATCTATAGAGTTCATTCCCAGTTTTTCTTTGATTTCCTCATTGTGGACACCCTCCTGCCATTGTTCCCATCTACTAGTACCTGCAATCATCCTAGCTACTTTCATATGCGTAACCTCAACCTTATTGTTAAGGTAACGTGAATCCACCCAGCTTTCGCTCCCATACAACAAAGTTAGTCAAAAGATTGAATGATGCACAGATAACTTATCTTGGTACTGACTTCCTTCTTGCAAAAGAGAGTAGATCGTAGCTGAGCGCTCACTGCATTAGCTTTGCTACACCTCGCTTCCAGTTCTTTCACTATGTTGCCATCCTGTGAGAATATGCATCCTAAGTACTTGAAACCGTCCACCTGTTCTAACTTTGTTCCTCCTATTTGGCACTCAATCCGTCTATATCTCTTTCCCACTGACATTACTTTCGCTTTGGAGATGCTAATCTTCATATCATAGTCCTTACATTTCTGATCTAGCTCTGAAATATTACTTTGCAAACTTTCAATCGAATCTGCCATCACAACTAAGTCATCCGCATATGCGAGGCTGGTTCAGAGTAGTTTCAGGGGTAAGACAAGGCTGCAACACGTCTCCACTGTTGTTCATATTATTTATGGATCATATATTGAAAACAATAGACTGTCTGGGTGAGAATAAGTTGCTAATTATCATATATCGGAAATGCTGAGTCGCAGATAGGCACAACAAAAAGACTGTCACAATATAAATTTTCGGCCAAAACTGCCAGTCATGTGTGTCTGCCAATCGTGTGTGTGTGTGTGTGTGTGTGTGTGTGTGTGTGTGTGTGTGTGTGTGTGGGCGCGCGTCGTCTGTTTCCGACAAAGGCCTTATTGGTCTAAAGCTTATGTTGTGACAGTCTTTTTGTTGTGCCTATTTAAGACTCAGCATCTCCGCTGTATGGTGAGTATCAACTTTCCTCTGTGCGGCTGGTCCCGGCGGAGGTTCGAGTCCTCCTTCGCGCATGGGTGTGTGTGTTTGTCCGTAGGATAATTTAGGTTAAAAATGTGTAAGCTTACGGACTGATGACCTTAGCAGTTAAGTCGCATCAGATTTCACACACATTTGAACCAACTTCCCTTTTCATAATATTGTTACATTCTATCCTGCATTTTTCACTGTTTGATTTTTTACGAAATTATATCGTTATACGACACGTAGTTTTGGGGATACCACGTCATGAACACTCAGATAAGTGAAAAATGTCGCATCATGCATGAAGTTTTGATATATGTATTCTTTACACACCTTCAATGCTTCTGACAGTTCTCAAATGCGAAGTGCAAGCGGCTGTAGGCGAAAATAGCAAAAAATCGCGTAGACACGCGAGGAAGCTATACTTTTACATTTGTGCATTACGCGTATTTCTGTGTACGACTGTTTCATAATTTGAGAGGTGCTTTCGCGACGCGAATGTATGGAAATTATTTTTTTTTTTCACTACTATACAGTTCATTTTTAGAGTTCCGTGCCTCAATCTGTATAAACAGAACCCCATGTAAGCTCGCTTTGTGGTCCGTCTGTCTGTCAAGAGTGTTAAGAAATCTTTTTCTCCCGAAATGGTAGACTACCAAGTTCAACTTTATGTCATACATTAAGGTATATACCCCCTTTGTCAGTGTAAAAATTTTAAGCTTCCAAGTCAATTCAGTCAAAACACACGGTCATTTGTGTTACGTACTTCGATACTCTAAACCTGTAGACTACTTCCCGTTGACCTAGAATAACGAAATTTGGCAAGAAGCAAGGTTTCACTGAACAAGTAAAGGAAAAAACGGAAAAAATTAGTTTGTAATTATATAAAATTCAAATATTTTTTGTCATTTTTCACCCGTCTGTCTGTCAAGCTCCTTTTCCTCTTAAACATATCGACGTATCAAGCTCAAATTCATGTCACATTCTAAAGTCTACGGTCCCTTGGCGGTGTAAAAATTTTAAACTTCCAAGACAGTGTAATCAAAAGATATGACCATTTATGTCACATGTTTTGACGCTCACTCATCAAAACCTGTATGTGCTTCCCGTTGACAAAGAATCATGAAATATGACAAGAAGCAAGTTTTCACAGCACAAGTAAAAATCTCAAAATTGCAAAATTGTAATTGTGCCACATAAAAAATATATTTTTGCCATTAGAACATTCACTGCAATCATCATCCATCGAAATCATCCGGGCAAACATTACTGCATGCAAATATAAAATGTAAGATATAGTCATGGTTTAGTAAGTAAAAAAAAAATATTTTATTAAATCTTCTATGACTACATACACGGTAAGAACTAGAGTCCCCTGCTTACTTCTTTTTGTATGTCCAGGCTAGCCTGAGGAACTACCGTAGAGATTTTGATACCGTCTTGCCATTCTCTTTATCGAAAACAGGCGAAAATCGTCGAGATTCTACATTCTCAGGGTGGATGAACTATACATGAATAATTAAGTTTGCACAGAACCCCCAGTGCGCGAGTCCTCCTCACACTTGCCAGTATTTTTGTTTTTAGTTTCTTATGGGAAATTGGCAAAATGAATGCCCGGGAAGGGTTCGTCAGCTAGTAAATTTTATAAAACTTATATTGATACAGCATTATCTTCCTTTAAATTTCAAGTAAGCACTGTTGGCAGTAAACTCCATTATATTTTTCCTGCATGTTCAGGCAGTTCAAGCGTCTTTTGCAGTACTAAACTAAAAATTACGCTTTTTTTTCATTTGTCACTTTTCGTGCCGGGCTGCCATATGTTTGTCCCGTAGACCAGAGATTTTCAAAGCGTGCGTCGCCGCCCCCAGCGACGTCGCGGCCTTGCCGTAGGCGCGTCGCGGTGGTTTCAGAAAAATAATTTGACTTTTTTATCTCTAAGTAAAGGAACGGCGTGTGTGCTAGTATGACATCTATCGAGCTGGCGAGACGGTGGTGTTGCTATGGCAGCGTGGCAGCTGGCAGTCGTGACTAATTTGTTTTTACCCAGCAACAGTTCGAAGACTAGTTTTGCCGAATGCTTATCATTTTTATTCCTGTTTGTTTGCTGTGATTTATTTTTCTGTTAGCATGGGAAAATTTTTAAACGCAAGTAAAAAGACTGATGTTTCAAATGTATTATGGAGTTCTAATGGCATGAATACACGAAAATGCTGTTTTCCCCAAGGTATACTATATTCACACTTGTTTACATGCGAGTGGGGATTTCTAATCAAATGAGTTGAAGAAATTGTCGTAAACATGGGTGGCTGCTCAGCTGTGAACTGCACTAACTATAGCAAAAATAGCTTTCGCACGTTCAGATTTCCTCTTGACCCTGAATGAAGAAAAAGACGGGCCTTAGACTGCCGGAGCCGGCCGCTGTGGCCGAGCGGTTCTAGGCGCTACAGTCTGGAACCGCGCGACTGCTACGGTCGCAGATTCGAATCCTGCCTCGGGCATGGATGTGTGTGATGTCCTTAGGTTAGTTAGGTTTAATTAGTTCTAAGTTCTATGGGACTGATGACCACAGCAGTTAAGTCCCATAATGCTCAGAGCCATTTGAACCATTTTAGACTGCCGGAGAGACAACTGGGAACCACACGATGCTCGACTGTGTACTGTAAATAAATGTTAATAAAAATATTTACAAACACGAAACCAGTTGTATGCAATTGCGTTTGTTCCTAGTCGAAAACTGTACTGATGCAGGTGGTCTCAAATTTTTTCGATTTCTAAACATACGTACACCAGTGAATAATACTTATCCCCATTTCTTATACAAGCATCGTAGAACGAGTGATAATTTAGATATTTTCATTGCGGATTGGTCATTGTGAATGAACCTTCACAAGTAAAGTAACGTTCAAAGTATGAAGTTCTTCCACAACTCAACAAGCAACAAACCTATCATGAAGTACATAAAATGAATACTGATTAAATGATGAATGAAACTATTAATAAAAATTCGTTTTATTGTAAGATGAAACTATGCTTTCCCCCAACTCTCTATAATAAAAATGCGGCATTGTTATACCCACTTCTCAATAACAAATAAACACCACTTTTACAAGTGGCTACATGCAGGAAGAACTAATAAATAGCTGCAGGTTGTTACTGCCTAACATCTATATCGAAGACATTGGTACCGAGTTGTTGATTCACTACATTTAATATTTACAAACTTCCATCTACGTTCCGAGCCTACGTTCCTATATCCGTGTAATATTTGATTTCAATTTTTCTATTGTATGAAAAGTGCGTTCTAATTTTTTCTATAAACGCTAATTAATGTTTGGTTCACGTCTTAGGTGCAATATCATACATTTTATAAGAAATACTGGAAAAAGGTACTTGAATAGGTTAACCAACCACAAGGTAAACACTGCTGAATCCTCAGAGATGGGGAAGGACGATTCAGCCTGTTATACAGGAGCTCTACCGTGGTGAAATGAACCTGATTGTTGTTCATAGCAACACGGTCTGGCAATGCGAACTTGAGTCTGTGCGCTCCGCCACGCTCATGCAAACCTCATTCCCTCCACGCTTTCCTATCGCTCTGACCCTATACGCTGAAGCGCCTTCCTACAAGACGCGGAAATCACCCAGTCAATTGCAGTTTGCCTCTCTAACGGCGTCCAGGGGTAACACGATTTCATAAAATTATTGATCTAATTTAAAAATTTAAAATAGTGGCACAATCTACGCATTAAAGTTAGAAACTGTTTACATGTAATGAAAAAAAATGGTTCAAATGGCTCTGAGCACTATGGGACTTAACTTCTGAGGTCATCAGTCCCCTAGAACTTAGAACAACTTAAACCTAACTAACCTAAGGACATCACACACATCCATGCCCGAGGCAGGATTCGAACCTGCGACCGTAGCGGTCGAACGGTTCCAGATTGTAGCGCCCAGAACCGCTCGGCCACCAAGGCAGGCTATATGTCATGAAGCAGTGTGACTCACTGTGCCCAAATTATCCATACTACAGTCATACGGTCTTTGAGAACGAGCTTACTTAGCGATTTCCAACAGACTTTACAATTAATTTCAAACCTTTACAAAATTCTTCCTTGCTGACAACTCCGATAAAACGACTACAGGAAAAAAAAGGCTCTGAGCCCTATGGGACTTAACATCTTAGATCACCAGTCCCCTAGAACTTAGAACTACTTAAACCTAACTAACCTAAAGACATCACACACATCCATGCCCGAGGCAGGATTCGAACCTGTGACCGTAGCAGTCGCGCGGTTCCAGACTGTAGCGCCTCGAACCGCTCGACCAAAAGGAAAAAAGTTTATCGCTTATGACATTTTTGCTGTTCATGCAGTAAAAGTGCAGCATCAGGCATGACGTTTCAATTTATTGCTTCTTTACTACTAACGCTATTCGCATAACATTTCGTAGACAGTATCCACGTACACCGCTGAACGTACCAGCAAAATTACATCACTGTACGACACAGTTTGGGATACGTGGCAGCACATCATAAATACGGAGACGTATGAAAAACTAGCCTTTCGTAAAACGTAACTCTTAATTACCCAAACTATACTCATACTGTATTTTTTTATGAGAGCACTTACCGACTTACATTGAATTTTAAACCTAATTTCAAATCTTGCGTTTTGTTTTGACTTTCTAATTCGTTTACGGGTGAATAATCTGGGGCTAGTAACAGCAAGATAATTAGTGTTATGCGTCTTCAACCGTAAAGGTTTTATACCGTTAACGTCAAATAGGGGTTGTCGCACTCGATAGAGGCCCCACAAACAAACATTTGCCTAAATTACACTTAAAGGATTCGCATAAAAATCAGGAAATAAAATTAACTGAGTATATCGTACCTTGCTCATGGGGAAATAAAGACGAATCACAAAAGGTGCTGGAAGTGACTGCCCTCGATTAGTTAACACGGTGCTGCAGATTCTCGAATGTTGCCCAGAATCTCTGCTGTCACTGCTTGTATTTCACGGACGACGTTCTCTCGTAAATGTTCCAAGTTGTGTGGTTTGTTCTTGTACACGTTGCCTTTTAGGCCATCCCAGAGGAAAAAGTCGAGTGGTGTTAAATAAAGTGACCCTGGGGGGCCACAGTCCTTTCGAAATCACTCTGCCGGGGAAAAATGATTCGACCTCAGCCACGGTCATTCAAGACATGTGGCGTGTGGCGCCATCCTGTTGGTGCCAACGCAGGGTAAGTTCTTTATCGTCGAACTGGTTCACAATTCCCGAAACATTTTGATGTAAACTGCACTAGATTCGAAAAAAATTTGTCCGATGATGCGACGCTGTGATATTGCACAGAACGCGCCAATCTTTTATAAATGCATTTTGCTCGACTCCTGCATGTGGATTTACGTTACACTTCAAACGTGTACTGTGAGAATTTACATAGCCAGGAAGGTGGAATCATGTCTGCCCATCACTGAACCATGTGTACTGCAATATTCCTGGGCTCTGAGCAAAAAATTCTGAAACCAACGGCGAAAAACGGAATGTTCAAAAAGTCTCTCCACAATGCCGTTATGATTGTTAGCTGCGCGTGCCGTATGATTGTTCGCCAGCCTGGGTTACTTCCCTTCAAGTGGACTCTCCCAAAATTCCACTGTTTCGTTTATCTCAGTAAAAATGAATATTCAATAATTTAATAAGTAGTGTTTCACTGAGTTTCATTTCGGTATATTCACTGCGGCATACGGCACGCGCGGCTTACAATCATACGGCACTGCGGAGAGACTTTTTGAACACTCCGTATAATGCGTTTGTCTTTTTCATTTACCTGAACAACTGAACCTGTATGGACGACGGTTCAATCCCGCGTCCGGTCATCCTGATTTAGGTTTTCCGTGATTTCCCTTAATCACTCCAGGCCAATGCCGGTATGGTTCCTCTGAAAGGACACGGCCGACTTCCTTCCCCGTCCCTCCCTAATCCGATGAGACCGATGACCTCGCTGTCTGGTCTCCTTCCCCCAAAACAACCCAACCCCCAACCAACCTGTATGGATACAGCCGGCCCGAGTGGCCGAGCGGTTCTAGGCGCTTCAGTCTGGAACCGCGCGACCGCTACGGTCGCAGATTTGAATCCTGCCTCGGGCATGGGTGTGTGTGATGTCCTTAGGTTAGTTCTAAGTTCTAGGAGACTGATGACCTCAGATGTTAAGTCCCATAGTGCTCAGAGCCATTTGAACCATTTTTTTTGTATGGATACATGTCGACTTTTCTTCGCAACTCTGTGACAAGTGCTTCATGACATCCCACATTCCTGAGATAAACGTCCAACAGACTTTGCAGTAGAGGCCAACACTCGCTTCTCGTCAGTCACTTTTTCTTCCGATAATGACGGCCGTTCGCCGCTGTGAAGATCCAACACCTTTACGGTGCTTCCCATCTTGTTCTCTAATTTTCGTATGCAGTATTTAGACGGAAATGCTGGTCACCAAGCCGCTGATGTCTTAATGGAACGAGTAATCCAATATTTTTCCACAAAAAAACACGCGCTCTTCGAAAGAATAGCGATACATTGTCACTAAACACTTACACTGACAAGTGAGCGCCCAGCCACAGCGACGCGCGGAAACACACTCTTGCGTCATTGTTGCAGAGTGCAGTGTTGCAACGTCAAGCGTCACAGATTTGACTGTGATTTCAGCAGATTTGCTACAAGTTTGTGGGGCACCTTTCGAGTGCGGACGCCATGTATTTCACTAATTAACTGATTCCTAAAGTACCGAGAGATTCGAAGCTGTTTTATACATGGGTGTTCGATCTTTAAAGAACTGGAGATGGGAGTATTACTGGTTACAAATTAAACTACAGCTGCTGAGTTTAATTTAGGACACCGCTATAGCCGATAGAACAAACCTGGGAGCACTCGCGCCAAATGACGCAGCCGCTGACACACGCCTCCAAAGCAGTGTTCGCTCTCGCTTCCAACGCTCATGCTCCCCGGAGCAAGGGCCGAAACTAGCTGCTCTGTAGGGCTGTAAAGTGAACCGGCCTAGTGTAAGGTAGCTGCTCTATGAATTCTTTATAATTAACCATTTTACAAACAAAACTTCCTGGCAGATTAAAACTGTGTGCCCGATCGAGACTCGAACTCGGGAACTTTGCCTTTCGCGGGCAAGTGCTCCACCATCTAAGCTACCGTAGCACGACTCACGCCCGGTACTCACAGCTGTACTTCTGCCAGTATCTCGTCTCCTACCTTCCAAACTTTACAAAAGCTCTCCTGCGAAGCTTGCAGAACTAGCACTCCTGAAAGAAAGGATACTGCGGAGACATGGCTAGTTTGGAAGGTAGGAGACGAGATACTGGCAGAAGTGAAGCTGTGAGTACCGGGCGTGAGTCGTGCTTCGGTAGCTCAGATGGTAGAGCACTTGCCCGCGAAAGGCAAAGGTCCCGAGTTTGAGTCTCAGTCGGGCACACAGTTTTAATCTGCCAGGAAGTTTCATATCAGCGCACACTCCGCTGCAGAGTGAAAATCTCATTCTGGAACCATTTTACATATAAACTAGCTGCAATACCCGGCGTTGCCTGGGTCAGAATATATTGCACCATCGATGCCGCGAGGACCATTCTCCCTATCAGATATACTCAAACGTATAGTCCATTAAACGTAGGATGAATACAGTGTTGCCGGCCGGTGTGGCCGAGCTGTTCTAGGCGTTTCAGTCTGGAACCGCGCGGCAGCTGCGGTTGCAGGTTCGGATCCTGCTTCGGGCATGGATGTGTGTGATGTCCTTAGGTTAGTTAGGTTTAAGTAGTTTTAAGTCTAGGGGACTGATGACCTCAGATGTTAAGTCCCATAGTGCTCCGAGCCATTTGAATCATTTTTGAATAGTGTTTATTAAATTAATTAAAGAATGAGATAAAATATTATTATGTAAATAAAACGGGTCAGTATCAAAAGCTACTTAATTTAATAAGAAATTTAATTTTATTGTATATACATATAATATTTTCATTTTTTCACAACATATGCTTATACACTATATTAGTAGTTTTATTGTTCGGACTGTAAATGAACAAGTTTTGAGGTGATACAACTCGTGAGCACGCGACGTACAGTATGTGATCAAAAGTGTCCGGACACATGGCTGAAAATGACTCGTGGCACCCTCCATCGATAGTACTGGAATTCAATATGGTGTAGGCCCACCCTTAGCCTTGAGGACAGTTTCCACACTCGCAAGCGTACGTTGAATCAGGTGCTGGAAGGTTTCTTGGGGAATGGCAGCCCTTTCTTCGCGGAGTGCTTCACTGAGGACAGGTATCGATGTCTGTCAGTGAGACCTGGCACGAAGTCGACGTTCCAATACAGCTCAGAAGTGTTCTGTAGGATTCAGGTCAGGATTCTATGCAGGCCAGTCCATTACAGAGATGTTATTGTTGGACACCGTTAGTGAGTTGTTTCAGTCTTTTCCTAACCTTGAAGCGAGTTAGTTTTCTGTATTGTCCAGTGAAAGAACATAGCAACAACAGTGTATTTAAGTGAAACAACATAGTAACTGTTGTAGTTTGTAGATTATTTATGAAATAGAGATGGCTTTCAGTGACCGTTATTTTTATCGTTTTTCCAAAACTAAATTATCTACAACTGCTGTTGAAAGCTTTGTGCAGTTATCTGGAATTCGAAAAACAAAGTGAGCCAAGTAGTTAATAAATTAGAAATTTTATGAAATTACGTCTTTGCTTCTCTGGATGTTCTGGAAAACTGCTGCAGATACATACTTGGCTGGGACATGTTTTGCCAGCCGGAGTGGCCGTGCAGTTCTAGGCGCTACAAACGGTCGCAGGTTCGAATCCTGCCTCGGGCATGGGTGTGTGTTATGTCCTTAGGTTAGTTAGGTTTAATTAGTTCTAAGTTCTAAGCGACTGATGACCTAAGAAGTTAAGTCGCATAGTGCTCAGAGCCATTTTTGGGACATGTTTTATTAGATTCTCCAGATCAATAACAACGAAATAAATATACAGTTTTGCGATTGCTTCACATTAGCGACGTTGCTAAATTTCAGACAAAATCTTTTATTAGCCGTAACTCTGTAACCAAACATTTACGGACCTATGTTTGTATGAACATTTTTCTTTAGTTTTATTTGTAGAATAACATACTAATATTGGATGCCATGACAAAGTGTATGTAACTTTTCTTTTTTGATATTCTGCGCACATCGTTAAGCCTTCCTGTTTATTTACGTAGTGTGTGTTGATTTTTGTTGAACTGAGACGTTCCACAGCAGCTGACCGATCTGATGTTGATGTTGACAGGTAACGGCGGCGCGACGGCGACGTTCGACCTGTTCGACTCGGAGAGCGCGCACGACCTGACGCTATCGCCGCAGACGTTCACGAGCTCCACCGAGGCGTTCATCAACGACAACTCGGACAGCCTGGGGGTGCCGGGGGACACCGACACAGGTACCCGCCCACGCCTCAACTATTCATGTCCCCGGAACGGCGCCCCTACTTAGTTGGCAATCGACACCTGTTGCCGGCCCAGCACCTCGCGTTTAATTCAGCAGTACACCTGCTACGAGCCCAATGAGCCGACCCCTACCGTCTCTTGTGCCTGCAACCCGCATGTCGCTGCTCTGGCCGAACCGCTCTCATCTGCACGCGCTTTTTATCACAGCAAATAGCCCAACACAACCACGTAGTTAATTTTTATTGCTGTGTAACAACACGAGCAATGTAATCATTTTGAGATCGATGCTCTTTCCTTGGCGCGTTTGCTTCCTAATATGTAGTAAGTAAATGTGGTTCTCCCTTGAATAAACACAATTACTCTTGTTCTACTAATCGTACATGTTTCGGAGACGTTTCTCTATCTTCAGTGGTTATTATTTACTACCATAAAACAATATACAAAAAATTATGCATTGTGATACATATCAGGATTTTGTGATTGCGGTATTTACATTACTACGAGTATTGAGAGAAATATTAACATGAAGAATATATGCCTTATTATTACATACTGGTGTTCACAGATCTGTCTGGTATTTAGAGAACATCTACAATTATTGCCTTCTAGAATGTCTTCTGTAATTAATAAGCATTTACCTTTCTTTTGTTGTGTAATTTTTTATAACTTTTTAATGCCTAATATGGTATTATTAGATGAGTAGATCACATAACTAATGAGGAGGTATGAACAGAATTGGGGAGAAGAGGAGTATGTGGCACAACTTGACAAAAAGAAGGGACCGGTTGGTAGGACATGTTCTGAGGCATCAAGGGATCACAAATTTAGCATTGAAGGGCAGCATGGAGGGTAAAAATCGTGGAAGGAGACCAATAGATGAATACACTAAGCAGATTCAGAAGGATGTAGGTTGCAGTAGGTACTGGGAGATGAAGAAGCTTGCACAGAATAGAGTAGCATGGAGAGCTGCATCAAACCAGTCTCAGGACTGAAGACCACAACGACAACAACATGGTATTATCGGTTTTTCCTTCCTTCATTCTTTTTCCTGTTCAAAAAAAAAAGTTAGTCAAATAGCAGATCTTTGTTTGCAAAACAACATAACACGACATACTGCTATAGAAAGAAGGAAATAACCAATAATATCATATTAGGCCCTAAAATATTGTGAGAAATTACGTAACATAACAATGATAAACGCTTGTTAATTGAAGATGACATACAGGAAGCAAATAATTGTAGCTGTGCTGCAAATACCAGACAGACTTGTGAATACCAATAGGTACAATTCGTAATAGTAAGAGATACATTTTATTCTTCGTTTTAATATTTCTGTCAGTACTAAAGGTAATTAAAAAAATGATAAACATCATAAAGCATAAATTCTTTACATAGTGTTCAAAAGATAATAAATTAAACCACTTAAGATGGAGAAACTTCTCTGAAACATGCACGGGTACTAAAACAAGAAAAATTGTATTTTCTCAAAGCCGAACCACATTTCCTTATGATAAATGATCTATATTACTAAACGACTGAAACAGTCACGTGTATATCCGGTTCTAGTTACAGGATGCCTATCTACTCGTCCAACGGCTTGCAAGGGCAACAAAATTTTGGTTTTCAGTGTCCATATTATTTTAAAAAATGGACGGAGCGAGGTGGCGCAGTGGTTATTGTGGTGTCACCGCCAGACACCACACTTGCTAGGTGGTAACCTTTAAATCGGCCACGGTCCGTTAGTATACGTCGGACCCGCGTGTCGCCACTATCAGTGATTGCAGACCGAGCGCCGCCACACGGCAGGTCTAGTCTAGAGAGACTCCCTAGCACTCGCCCAGTTGTACAGCCGACGTTGCTAGCGATGGTTAACTGTCTACATACGCTTTCATTTGGAGAGACGACAGTTTAGCATAGCCTTCAGCTACGTCATTTGCTACGACCTAGCAAGGCGCCATATTCAGTTACTATTGATATTGATGTTGTGAATCATGTACCGTCAAGAGCGACGTTCATCATTAATGGATTAAAGTTAAGTATCAAACTAATTACGTCCGCTTTCTGGATTTTCATTCCTTGTCATGTTCCAGACCTCACGTCAGTATAGTTCTTCCCTCCTCACGCCAGCCTGCGTGAGCTAAAACGTTTGCATTTCGGCTTCCACTCGTAACACGGTGTTGGCTCTTTTGCTAACACAAATGTTAGCACACTGGACTCACATTCGGGAGGACGACGGTTCAATCCCGCGTCCGGCCATACTGATTTAGGTTTTCATGCAGGGATGGTTCCTTTGAACGGGCAAGGCCGGCCTCCTTCCCTAATCCGATGAGACCGATGACCTCGCTGTTTGGTCTCTTCCATCAAATCAGCCAACCAACCTATCATAATGGATGTACGTATCTTTGTTTCAAATCTCCTCCTAAACCACTGGACCAGTTTCAACCGAACTTGGTATACATATCACATCACTGTGTGGAGAGAACGGCTGTGGGGGTAACAACCACCTACCTGTCCAAGGGTTGCGTGTGGGTATGAAAAAGTACACTACTGGCCATTAAAATTGCTACACCACGAAGATGACGTGCTACAGACGCGAAGTTTAACCGACAGGAAGAAGATGCTGTGATATGCAAATGATTAGCTTTCCAGAGCATTCACACAAGGTTGGCGCCGGTGGCGCCATCTACAACCTGCTGACATGAGGAAACTTTCCAACCGATTTCTCATATGCAAATAGCAAGAAAATGGTTCAAATGGCTCTGAGCACTATGCGACTTAACTTCTGAGGTCATCAGTCGCCTAGAACTAATTAAACCTAACTAACCTAAGGACATCATACACATCATGCCCGAGGCAGGATTCGAACCTGCGACCGTAGCGGTCGCTCGGCTCCCGACTGTAGCGCCTAGAACCGAACGGCCACTCCGGCCTGCTGCAAACAGCAGTTGACCGGTGTTGCCTGGTGAAACGTTGTTGTGATGTCTCGTGTAAGGAGGAGAAACGCGTACCATCACGTTTCCGACATTGATAAAGGTAGGATTGTAGCCTATCGCGATTGCGGTTTATCGTATCACGACATCGCTGCTTGCGCTGGTCGAGATCCAATGACAGTTAACAGAATATGGAATCGGTGGGTTCAGGAGGGTAATACGGAACGCCGTGCTGGATCCCAACGGCCTCGTATCAGTAGCAGTCGAGATGACAGAAGTCTTATCCGCATGGCTGTAACGGATCGTGATCCCTGAGTCAACAGATGGGGAGGTTTGAAAGACAACAACCATCTGCACGAACAGTTCGACGACGTTTGCAGCATCATGGACTATCAGCTCGGAGACCATGGCTGCGGTTATCCTTGACGCTGCATCACAGACAAGAGCACCTGCGATGGTGTACTCAACGACGAACCTGGGTGCACGAATGGCAAAACGTCATTTTTTAGGATGAATCCAGGTTCTGTTTACAGTATCATGATGGTCGGATCCGTGTTTGGCGACATGGCGGTGAACGCACATTGGAAGCGTGTGTTCGTCATCGCCATACTGGCGTACCACCCGGCGTAATGGGTATGGGGTGCCATTGGTTACACATCTCAGCCTCCTCTTGTTCGCATTGACGCCACTTTGAACAGTGGACGTTACATTTCAGATGTGTTACGACCCGTGACTCTACCCTTCATTCGATCCCTGCGAAACCTTACATTTCAGCAGGATAATGCACGACGGCTTGTTGCAGGTCCTGTAGAGGCCTTTCCGGATACAGAAAATGTTCGACTGCTGCCCTAGGCAGCACATTCTCCAGATCTCTCACCAATTGAAAACGTCTGGTCAATGGTGACCGAGCAACTGGCTCACAATACACCAGTCACTACTCTTGATGAACTGTGGTATTGTGTTGAAGCTGCATGGGCAGCTGTGCCTGTACGCGCCATCCGAGCTCTGTTTGACTCAATGCCCAGGCGTATCAATGCCATTTTTACGGCCAGAGGTGGTTGTTCTGGGTACTGATTTCTCAGGATCTACACTCCTGGAAATGGAAAAAAGAACACATTGACACCGGTGTGTCAGACCCACCATACTTGCTCCGGACACTGCGAGAGGGCTGTACAAGCAATGATCACACGCACGGCACAACGGACACACCAGGAACCGCGGTGTTGGCCGTCGAATGGCGCTAGCTGCGCAGCATTTGTGCACCGCCGCCGTCAGTGTCAGCCAGTTTGCCGTGGCATACGGAGCTCCATCGCAGTCTTTAACACTGGTAGCATGCCGTGACAGCGTGGACGTGAACCGTATGTGCAGTTGACGGACTTTGAGCGAGGGCGTATAGTGGGCATGCGGGAGGCCGGGTGGACGTACCGCCGAATTGCTCAACACGTGGGGCGTGAGGTCTCCACAGTACATCGATGTTGTCGCCAGTGGTCGGCGGAAGGTGCACGTGCCCGTCGACCTGGGACCGGATCGCAGCGACGCACGGATGCACGCCAAGACCGTAGGATCCTACGCAGTGCCGTAGGGGACAGCACTGCCACTTCCCAGCAAATTAGGGACACTGTTGCTTCTGGGGTATCGGCGAGGACCATTCGCAACCGTCTCCATGAAGCTGGGCTACGGTCCCGCACACCGTTAGGCCGTCTTCCGCTCACGCCCCAACATCGTGCAGCCCGCCTCCAGTGGTGTCGCGACAGGCGTGAATGGAGGGACGAATGGAGACGTGTCGTCTTCAGCGATGAGAGTCGCTTCTGCCTTGGTGCCAATGATGGTCGTATGCGTGTTTGGCGCCGTGCAGGTGAGCGCCACAATCAGGACTGCATACGACCGAGGCACACAGGGCCAACACCCGGCATCATGGTGTGGGGAGCGATCTCCTACACTGGCCATACACCACTGGTGATCGTCGAGGGGACACTGAATAGTGCACGGCACATCCAAACCGTCATCGAACCCATCGTTCTACCATTCCTAGACCGGCAAGGGAACTTGCTGTTCCAACAGGACAATGCACGTCCGCATGTATCCCGTGCCACCCAACGTGCTCTAGAAGGTGTAAGTCAACTACCCTGGCCAGCAAGATCTCCGGATATGTCCCCCATTGAGCATGTTTGGGACTGGATGAAACGTCGTCTCACGCGGTCTGCACGTCCAGCACGAACGCTGGTCCAACTGAGGCGCCAGGTGGAAATGGCATGGCAAGCCGTTCCACAGGACTACAACCAGCATCTCTACGATCGTCTCCATGGGCGAATAGCAGCCTGCATTGCTGCGAAAGGTGGATATACACTGTACTAGTGCCGACATTGTGCATGCTTTGTTGCCTGTGTCTATGTGCCTGTGGTTCTGTCATTGTGATCATGTGATGTATCTGACCCCAGGAATGTGTCAATAAAGTTTCCCCTTCCTGGGACAATGAATTCACGGTGTTCTTATTTCAATTTCCAGGAGTGTATATACCCAAATTGCGTGAAAATGTAATCACTGGTCAGTTCTAGTATAATATATTTGTCCAATGAATACCCGTTTATCATCTGCATTTCTTCTTGGTGTAGCAATTTTAATCGCCAGTGGTGTAGCTTAACTCAAGACGCGCAAATAGGCAGACTAATTTCAGCCAGTATTTCAGAATGACACGCCTGGTGACTTCGTCAGCAACTAAAAAAGAAACCTCTACAGCTACTTTATTAAAGCTCATGGCTCTTGCAGCGATTTCATTTCGATATTTATGATCAGTGCCACTCCTTGCAGCCAAACCATCTTATAAGCTAAGCTCCGCAAGTCTTTCATTGTTAGACCGAATAGCCTAGCCTCCAAAGTGGGTTACGGCACTCCTGTTCCTGTTCTTCCATAAATACGTTTTAAATTTTGCAGCTATTTCATTAGCAATGTTGCCAAGGATTTCCTTCGTTTTAAAAACTTATATTTTCAGAGCACTCTGGGGAACATGAATCTGGTTTTACGCCTTCAGATAACCAAATGGGCCAGAAATAACCGCCTCGACAGCGTTGTTCATTGATTCAGTAGATCATAACTACCTGTTTGCTGTTCCCTTATAGACTCGAACCATCGCAAATTGAAAGAAATATAAATTTGGGATTCCCTGAAAATGACTTCTTCGTTAAGAACGTTGCGGAGGAGAATGAGGTACTTACCCATTCCGCCTTACCCGTTTAGCCCCACGGACACGATTTAGAAGAAGGAAGGAAATAGAATTGCAGTTTAACGTCACGTCAGTGAACTCAACGGAGCACAACCTCAGATTACGAAACAATGGGGAAGGAAATTGGCCGTTAGTCTTTCTACGGAACTATCCCAGCATTCGCCGGGGGTGATTTAGTGAAATAACGGGAAACCAAAATCTGGATGGAAGGACAGTGATTTTAACCGCCGTCCTTCCGAAGGTGAGTCCACTGTGCTAACTACTGGGCCACCTCACTCGGTGACGCCTGCCTCGGTTTATGTCATGGATTTCAGGTGACTCGAGAAAGTTACGTTAATAGACGTTCAGCTAAATGAAACTAAGGACAGTTACATGTACGTTAAGCATGTACTAACAGTAGTGTAATGTAATCAAGTATGTGTACCTAATTTGTTTACAAAATCATCAGAAGTTACAAGCCAGGAGCAGAACGCCGCACAGCGAAAACTACATGCAAGAACACACAAGAAAACTAGACAAACATGGCTACCACAGCTGAGCACCAGCGGGTTGGTCTAGTTATTGCCGGTCGTGAGCAGCAACTCCCTGACACCGAAACACGTCAATCTCCATTGTGCACCGAGGCACTGTTGTGCCCCAGTTCCCCTTATATCACTAGTATATTATATACGCTGAAGAGCCCAAGAAACTGCTACACGTGCCTAATATCGTGTAGGGTCCTTGCGAGCACGCAGAAGTGTCGCAACACGACGTGGCATGGACTCGACTGATGTCTGAAGTAGTGCTGGAGGAAACTGACACCATGAATCCAGCGGGGCTGTCCATAAATCCGTAAGAGTACGAGGGGGTGGAGTTGTCTTCTGAACAATACGTTGCAAGGTACCCCAGATACGATCAATAACGTTCATGTCGGTGGAGTTTGGCGACAGCAGAAGTGCTTAAACTCGAAGAGTGTTCCTGGAGCCACTCTGTAGCAATGCTGGACGAGTAGTGTGTCGCATTTTCCTGCTGGAATTGCCCAAGTCCGTCGGAATGCACAGTGGACATGAATGGATGCAGGTGATCAGACAGGATGCTTACTTACGTGTCACCTGTCAGAGTCGTATCTAGACGTGTCAGGGATCCCATATCACTCCAACTGCAGGTGCCCCACACCATTACAAAGCGTCCACCGGGTTGAGCAGTGAGACTCCATAGATACATGCAATGTTACTAATGGCGCCTTGCTAGGTCGTAGCCATTGACTTAGCTGAAGGCTATTCTAACTATCTGCTCGGCAAATGAGCGAGGCTTCGTCAGTGTAGTCGCTAGCAAAGTCGTCAGTACAACTGGGGCGAGTGCTAGTCCGTATCTCGAGACCTGCCTTGTGGTGGCGCTCGGTCTGCGATCACACAGTGGCGGCACGCGGGTCCGACATGTACTAATGGACCGCGGCCGATTTAAAGCTACCACCTAGCAAGTGTGGTGTCTGGCGGTGACACCACAGCAGGTATTGCTACATCAATTGATTACAGTCACTGAAAATTAACAGTAATATCACTTATCGTGTATTTGCAATCCAACAACGATCTCGCTCTGGCTTTGGCTCGTAATTAAAAATGTTGTCTAGGTAGCATGACTATCGCTGTTGGTGCGAAAGGCACTCGGAAGTTAATTACGCCGCCTTGAAGAACTTACGAAGACAATCTTTCAGGATTAATTTGATGACTTACGTTGTTCATTGCAGTGTGCTTCTTACTTTTTTAAACAATGGTCACTTGAAAATAATTCTTGACACTCACTTTTCACAAAAATTCACATTTATTAAACTTTTATACTATCGCATGTTCAAAACATTACTTCATCATACAATTCCGCAGCCGTTACTGATCTTAATAAAACTCGCAACATTTTTCATTGTCCACAGCTCAGACTCATCTTTTCATTTCCAACACAAAGACCGCTTCCGCGCCAAAAGTCACAAAATAGCACCGAGCGAGGTGGCGCAGTGGTTAGCACACTGGACTCGCATTCGGGAGGACGACGGTTCAATCCCGTCTCCAGCCATCCTGATTTCGGTTTTCCGTGATTTCCCTAAATCGTTTCAGGCAAATGCCGGGATGGTTCCTTTGAAAGGGCACGGCCGATTTCCTTCCCAATCCTTCCCTAACCCGAGCATGCGCTCCGTCTCTGATGACCTCGTTGTCGACGGGACGTTAAACACTAACCACCACCACCACCACCACAAAATAGCATCAAAGATAACAATAAGTACAAAGATATTCACACTAGATATAATGTCGATTTCAACATCTCAAAATATCGACGTACGTACATATAAAAATGAAACCAAATTTGAATAGAGTGAAAAATTTGAGGCATTACGTAGAAAAATATTCATTAATCTACGGTATCGAAAAATAGGGTTGGCGGGTGGTAATGGTTTCGCAAATAAAGAACCATTACAACCGGATTCCTGATATTCCCTGTACACTCGTAAAATGATCGTACGGGAAAATCCCCACTTCATTGCTGCCTCGGAGATGTTGTTCCCCATCGCTTGTGCACCGACTATAACACCACGTTCAAACTCATTTAACCATGATAACGTGACATTGTAGCAGCAGTAACGATTTAACAACTGCACCAGACACTTGTTGCCTTATAGAGGCGTTGCCGACCGCAGCGCCGTATTCTCCCTATCTACATATCTCTGTATTTGAATACGCATGCCTATACCAGTTTCTTTGGCACTCTAGTGTATTATGTAGATACTTAGCTGCTACCCGTGTGATGCTGGGACGGATCGCCAGGTGTAAACAAAAGCGAAACGCGTCTGATGTAACTCTCTCGTAAATCGTAGCGCACTTAAAGGCGCGTGAAACAAGTAGCAGTTGAATGAAGAATTTATTAAGGTAATGACGTAAAGTGTTATTGCTATGAACGTAGAGGAGTTGACAACAACATTAAAAACTGCGAAAAACTGAAAATCAAAAGGCATATTGTAATACTTCAGAGCTAAAGATTGCGTGATACTTCATTAGGCGGTTGACTTTTACACCTCTATAATATGTGTTGGAAGCAAAGAGTTACATAAAAAAAATTTGGAAAAGGCTGAAGGAATATTGATTTTCACAGAAGATAGTTTAATGCAATTTGATAATAACAAAAAAATTTGCATTGTGCGTGTTGAAAATATTGGGCCCGAACTGTTTTCATTAGAGTGAAAACAACAGCAAAACTTTTATATTTTAGACAGACAAAGGAGTTTTTGAAGGAAACACTTGTTTCCGTCAGCTTATTGATTTCCATTTAGCTTTTGAAGATATTGGTGAAAAGCTTCGGAATACAATAAAACATAGATGATAACATTTTCACGCTATACTAGCAGATTTGTGTATCAATGTAGAATTGTGATAACCAACCTGAATGACTCGTAACTGTTGAGTTTTCTTTTTTATTCTTGATGACCTGCAGTGGACAACCTGTCGACTTAAGAAAATATTTACTGAACATAAATATGAAAATATCAACTCGTAAGATGAAAATAATATCCTTTCACAGTCTTCCACCCCACAGTCCCTACCTCAATTTTTCAGTGGGCCATTCTCTATGTCCTGTTACATTTTTGGACCCTCCTACGGAAACACCCTGTATATTTCTTCGAACATGTTACTTTAAACACTTCGTACATATAATTAAATGTTGTGACTTGACAAGACAGCCAAGCCACTATGACCGGTAGCCGAAAAGCACGCATTTAAGCTCACGCAGGCTGCGGTGAGGTCTGGAACAAGACAATTTAATTAATATAGCCAATAAGGTACGTTGCTGCTGGAATACTTAAATTTAATTCATAATTGATGAACATCGGTCTGACGGTACATGCATCACAAGATAAATAGCAAAGGATAATGGCGCCTTGCTAGGTCGTAGCAAATGTAGCTGAAGGCTATGCTAACTATCGTCTCGGCAAATGAGAGCGTAATTTGTCAGTGAACCATCTCTAGCAAAGTCGGCTGTACAACTGGGACGAGTGCTAGGAAGTCTCTCTAGACCTGCCGTGTGGCGGCGCTCGGTCTGCAATCACTGATAGTGGCGACACGCGGGTCCGACGAATACTAGCGGACCGCGGCCGATTTAAAGGCTACCACCTAGCAAGTGTGGTGTCTGGCGATGACACCACATTAAAAACAAAAATGTATGTACAACAACGTGTTGTTTTGTGTTCTTAGGTCCAAGTATTTGTGGGTTATCGGCTAACGATTAGAATTCTGCTATGCAGTGTGAGTCGTCTGCAGCTTTGTAGAGCTAGCCTTTTGCAGATTAAAACCATGCGAAATAATGTCAATGAAGCTACTATACTCATATATCTAGAAGCCGGGGAGGTCTCTGTCGTAACCCTAATACCATTGTTCCCAATAAGTGAATCAAGGCTTCGTATCAGCAACAATAAAGAAGACTCAAGACCCAGTTTTGAAATACAATGGAATTGGTTTACGATCAGAGCGTGTTTAACATGGTCAGTTGATGTGCCCTCTCACCACACAATATCCCAAAATTAAAACTATATTTTGTATTATTTGTATTATTATATTTTAAACAATTTTATACACTACAATATATATTAGGACAGATATGCCGTGAAAATGTGCTAGTTTCTTCTTCCTTGCAGTCAACTATGACGGCGGGGCAATTAAACAGTACGACAAATTTTTCGCATGATCAGTTGTATGTTGCCCTTTCACGAACAAGTAGTACGGAATTTATTCATATTCTATATGATTTTGTACAATTTCGGGTACCAAACCCACAAAGTGGGCGAAGTCTCAAAGAGGAGCCCAAAACCTTGCATTATGGTAGATTTCCTAGGGATAGCCCAGATTAGGACGTATATCCAATTGCCGTACATATTTAGCAATTGCGAAGCATTTCTAGGTTCACATGTATGAATTAAAGTAAACGCATTTAGCATCGTATGTGGAGTACTCGTCAAACATCTAAAACCTAAAACATGAAAAGAAACCGATATTTAATTTTATGAGGTGGTTGCTCCTCTGAGATAACTCCATGAAACCGAATCTTGGCTTTTAAACAACAGAATTCTTCAGAATGCAAATGTTATATTTTGAAGAAGTACCAAATGACACACTGGACACAACGAAACAGTAAGAAGACACGATTAAACAACTTTGGGTATGTACTGTACAAGAAAATTTAAAAGAAAACCAAAGCATATGGAATCATCACCTGCCGAGAACGTATCCAAAAGATTATCAGTTAAATTAAAAAACTTCAAACCAAAAGGGTGTAGAGATGCTGACAAACCAAGGGATAGATGGGGAGTGTAACAGGCAATAAGTCGCTTATTAGAGGGACTCGAAAAGCAGAGTGCAGTTATATGACGGATTTGACTCTATGGGCGTTATGAAATACATTGTCCGCCCCCGGTAGCTGAGTGGTCAGCGCGACAGTGTGTCAATCCTAAGGGCCCGGGTTCGATTCCCGGCTGGGTCGGAGATTTTCTCCGCTCAGGCTGTTGTGTTGTCATCATCATCATCATCATCATTTCGTCCCATCCCCATCGACGCGCAAGTCGCCGAAGTGGCGTCAAATCAAAAGACTTGCACCCGGCAAATGGTCTACCCGACGGGAGGCCCTAGTCACACATCAAATACATTAAATACTATTGGCCATGAATTAATAATAGATGGCTTAAGTTGTTCATTTGACGCAATATTCAGTTCTCGGCTTCTCAGATTTCTCGGTCTCCCCATTTGAAGGCGTGGCGGTGCTTTTGGACGTCACACACGGAAGAGAGATGAACCCTGTGTCAATTCCCACCAAGACACGCTCTACAATAATACTTATGAGAAAGAGCTAGCTTTCTGGTTGTCAGGAACGCTGGTGATCAGACACTTCGAAATACCGAAAGGAACTAGGTCAGATGGTAATTCTGCACATAGTTCTTTATCTACCGCTATTAATTACATATGGCGGAACACTGTCTCAAGGACTAAATCCATCTAGCAGAGTTTGTTTCAAACTGTAAGATTCTCACTTCGTCTTTATACGCTAGTCACAACTTTCTGAATTTGTACTGTATTGTGACAACGAATATTTCCTTTATTATATTAAAATAGCACTAAACTACATTCAGCATGTTTTACTACATAGCAGCACATAGTGTCTGGATAGGCCTGAAGTGACCAAAACAAATCACACACTCGTAATTTAATATGATACTGACTGCGTTGTTACGTAACAATAGGAAAAAGGTACCTTTGCATAATGACATTAGTAGAGCACAAAAATAAAGGATATAAAACAACAGCCGTGATTCTTGATTCATTTCGTCGAATGATTATTTTCTTGCCGTAAAGGCAACGTTGGAGTAAACTCTGTTATTGTGTACCATTGCACAGTAGAAATCGCAACGGCATAAATTTCACTTTCTTTTTGCTCTTTTTCTGGCACAGACTGAATAGAATAAATTAGTGAAAAAAAACAATATTGACAGGCATACAAGCATCTGAAATAGCAAAACGTAACTTCGAAAAGAACGGTTGGGATTAGTGTAAGTCTGATAGATATAGAATTTGTGTAGCGTACTAATGAATATAAACAAGTGATCGTTAAAAAGCAAGACGCCTGTTGTGTATTGTATAGGTCAAATGCTTTTTTTACTTCTTCGTTAAGATATACTGAATTTCAAACAGAAATCGAACGCACACATTTTCTGCCCATTTTCTGTGCAGAATCTTGGCTACAACATTGTCAACTGTTTGGATTCACGGACATTGGAACTACAAACTTAATAAAGTAATATTATGAATATCATTGTCCAGTAGGTTTCGAAAAGCCAATTAATTTACAATGTTATAATGAGCTTGACTGCCGGTAGTAGTTACTCTTATGTAACTCGTTGAAAACAAATAAAAGGTTAAAATACCCAACCGAGATGAGAAAATTCTCTAAAACAACGATTAAACTGAAACATATGCTGCGTTTCTTCATTTGAAATATACATTTTTCGTATAACTGGTATATAAAATTAGCCGGTTGCTAAAAAGGGCTAAACCAACAAAACTAATTATTTTTAAATGAAAATTTATCTGTTTGAATTCTATGGAAACGCACCGAGTAATTTAAACGGAATGGTACGAATATAGCGTAATATCTCATTGAGTAAATAATGTAGCTCTGTTTATAAAATAGTCTAGCGATTTTTCCCGATACTGTTTAACAAATTTTGACTCATATAAAATGGTAGTTTTAGATTTAATGCGACATGCTATATCTGACGCAATACATTATTGAGCCTCTGGACGTTTCTTCGAATCCACAAACTTCAAATCGTATTCGCCAACTAAATATTTCCGGTCTTTTAAGACAGGCTGTAATAGTAAAATACAGCTTCTTTGACTACCCAATAATACAGAGTGCATCACCTAACACTTGCACCGCAGATATTTGGAATATGGAGGCCGCTCTTGATACTCGGTTTTCACAGAACTGAATTGTAAGCAAGGGCACGTATTTGCAGCCTGTACACGGAATCTGAAGCGTTTGCGAAGGTGCAGTTATTTACAGCAGTTATAAATTTTTAAATGGGACGATCCCTATTGACAGTAAAATCCTAAAAATAGCGTAAATGAGACTGTCAGTGGTGTTTGTTGCAGGGAGCTAGTGCAAGTAGTTCACGAATTATCGTATTGCGAACATTGTAAACACCGCGACAGCTGTTTGTTCTATCCTATTGCTTAGACGCTAGGCGCCGACGTTATGTTTGTTTACATTGTGGTGTGTGTACACTGCAATTGCACAGCGACGGTCCTGCCAGTTAGTTTGTGATAGTGGACACAGTAGAACAGGGCCAGTGTGGAAAAAAGAGGACTCGCTCGTACTTAATGGTAAATGTAGGAAGAATTCCGTTCGTTCGTGTACCGTGTACGTCGAGAAATAACTGATAAGACATCAACCGTCGTGACAATTATTTGTGAACGTTTTCAAACAATCACAGGCATGTGGTAGTGTAACGCTTAAGACACGCAACAGAACGGAACGTGTGACTGTAGGTGAGGGTGAAATTCATGTTCTGGCTGCTATAGCAGTAGAGCCGCAAAGTAATTCCCGTAAAATCGCTCGAATAAGCGGCATGAACCAGGCAATTGTACTAAGCGTTCTCCATCGTTGTAAGTTCCACCACTGTCGCATGTTTCCACCAAGTGTTGCATTGGAATGAATTTGCGAAGCGTGTGAACTTCTGTACATGGGAATTAAGATACGATACTCCGGACGTTTCATGTATCTTGTTTGCGGATGAAGCAAAATTTACGGTGAAGTAAATCGCAGGAACATGCGCTATTGGATTATTGACAATTCCCGCTGGTTTCCTCATGTGGAACATTATCGTCTAAGGAGAGTTGTGTGGAATAGTGCACCCTCACCTCATTGTGACCGTTGTTCGTAGAGGGATCACTGAATTCGCATAAGAATCTCAACCTCCAACGGACCATTTTCTACAGATATTAATAAGAGATTCCCCTTCAGACTAGGAGGAACCTGTGTTATCAAAATGCTCGTTGTTCGGCCCGTAGTGCACGAATTACGAGTGTATGTCATCAGGGATTGTTTTCAAATCGATGTATTGGACGAAGAGGACCTGTACCTTGGCCATCTCGTTCCCCAGATCTGAGACCATTGAAGTTTCTTTCCGTGGAGAAACATGACAGTGTCTACAACGTACCAGCGACGTCAGATGATTTGAAACGGCATATTACTGCTGCCTGCGCTGTTATTTCCGCTGAGAGGCTAGAACATGTGCAGCAGTCGTTGCATAGCAGACTGCAAGCATGTATTGGCGCTGGTGGTGGTCGCTTTGAGTGTACACACTACTATGTGTCAGACCCTACAGAGGCACTGTATTCACGTATGTTTGTCCTAGGTCATCTATTTAACAACTTGACACCACCGACGAAATATTAACATGTATGTAAGGCAGCATATCTACAAATATGCCAAATTCACATTCGTTTGTGCTACCATATGGAACAAACAACTGTCGGTATTTGCTATGTTCAGACTATGATATCTCGTAGACTGTTTGCACTAGACTCCTTCAAAAAATACCACTGACATTCTAATTTACTCTACTTTGGTTGTGGTACTGTCAATAGTCATTGTCCCATTAAATTATTTGCACCTGTTTGTAAACGAATACATATTCGAAAGAGATAACACTCTCTGTATAAAGTGCAAAGGCTGACCCCAGCCTGCTTCCAATATGTGAAATCCTCTTGTCAGTGGCGTCTTCCTTTCCCAAAGTATTTGGGGTGCAAGTTTTAGGTGATGCACCCTGTACGAAGAGGCGGAACTGTGCATCAGTCTAATGCAAAACCCATGGGAAATAGTTAACAGTAGAATACCTATGTATTAAAGAGCGCATAATTATTACGCTTTTCTAAGAGAGAGTCTTTTATTTTCTTGGTAACTCGTGCTTATTCTTCCGTCGTTATCCGAGAAAGAAATCATCCTTAAAGCTGTATGTTGTTATTATTAGCCTTAACATTTCCCAGAGGCATTTCTCAAACCTGTTTTCTGCCAATTAAAGTTAGCATGAGAAGAAAGCGCCGTAAATATTTGTTTGCGAGGGACTCGATTTGAAAAGTTAAATTACATAATCTTGTGAATACTCACGTCCTACGATTTTTCCACTCCTTCACATTTTAATGGAGAGCGCTAAATCCGGTTGCAGCCCTCCTGAAATTAGATGTTTCCTTCATCGGACTTGACAACTCACTTAGGCAGTGCGGGACTACTTCAAGAGGGGGGGGGGGGGAGACATGAAAAAGTGAACGCAAGCTTGCAAAGAATGAGGCCCCCCTCCCGAGGAGAGCTTGTTACCGGGAATAATTACAAAAATAACGAGGTTGAGCATTCAGCGTATCGTCAACTAGAACTCAACTGCAGATGAGAAAATTCCTGGCGCCTGGCGCCCGCATTTCGCGGGTTGTTACTCCCACATCTGGCATCTTGAGACGGCGAAAACGTACGTTAGCGCGGGCCGCTTCTTGCTGTATTATATGCAGTCATCATTGACTTTAGAGGAAGAACATAAAGAAACTCATCACCAAAACATATGTTCCATAAGACTACAGCCTAGTTGCATAAATATATAGCGTCATCACCAATTGTTGAACAGGTTCATAGATCACGTTTTTAGGAACACCTATCTGAAATAGGGAAGCTTGAATTCCCAATGTTGGCATTTCATTTTATAAGCCAAATAGAGGAAAAGCTGTAGGGTAATTTGGAGTAAAGTGTCCATTCTAAGCGAGATGGAATTTCACGCAACCATGGTTATTGACAGACGGTTGCCCCTTATATATTTTGAATCTACGTATTTTTCTATAAGGTATCACACTGAAGAAAATTTATATTAAATAGGACCCTTAAGCAATTTTCTGAAGACTTACATAGTGGCCTCTGTCCCCAGTCTAAAGGGGTAAAGTGGCCAGTGCAGACACTCAAGAGGCGTTCAATATGTAATGCACTACGTTTTTTCACGAGCAATTTCGGTTGAAAAATTGCGGAATTTGTTCTGAGATACCGCGGAACATTCCCCCTTCAATCCCTGTAGTTTCATGAAATTCCGATAGGCGGCGGCGCTGTAGAAGCCTTGAAAATGGCGTTCCAAGCAGAGAGTTCTTGTTGAGTTTCGTTTGTCGGAAAACCAGAACATCGCGGGTATTCATAGGCGCTTGCAGAACGTCTGCGGAGACCTGGCAGTCAACAAATACAGGTGAGTCTTTGGAAGAGGCATTTGCCATCACCCCCACGTGCCGGCCGGCCTCACACAGTTGTGAGTTCTGCATTGTTAGAACGTGCGGACACTCTCATTCGAGGTGATCGACGGATACAAACGAACTTCACCTTATCTGTGATTGCGAAAGGCCTCACACAAGTCTGTGCACCCGAGAGGAGTTCCCAAAACTTCATTGGACTTTTCTTCCTCATCCAACCAAGAGCAGGGATCTCACACTTTCCGACTTCCATCTGTTTGGCTCAATGGAGGGTGCACTCCGCGGGAAGCGGTACATGTATGATGGGGAGGTTATTGATGCTGCAAGACCTTCTCCGACGTCGACCAGTAGAGTAATACCATGCGGACCTACAGACCTTCAGAGTCTGACGTAAGGGAGTCGCACTGAACGGATATTATGTAGAAAAATAGGGTTTTGTAGCCAGAGAGTAGGACACATTGGACTCCTGAACAAAATCTACCTGCTTTCAGAAAAAAGTGTTGCATTACGTATTAGATGCCCCTCGTACATGCTCCCGATGTGGTCAGCAACATTCTTTCGTCACTTGGCATGGCATCTTCTTTTTAGTACAAAAACCTTGTTGTTTCTAGACTGAACTGTCAACGATATAATCCACATTATAAACATGGCGAGCAGGATGATTTTTTTCCTGGCACTGTGTTACGGATATCAGAAAAGTTTCAACGTTGACCTTATTAAAAGCTTGACCCTAGCAATCGAGTTAGGTTTCCTAAGATTAATATTATGGTGCCGTCTTTACCTTCCATCTCGGACTCTTTGTTAAAACTACAGGGTATTTTATCCCACTCTGTCAACTGGAATACTGCTCTCCATAGATCATTCACTGTAAATGCATAAAACCGCTTTTCCATTTCAAAAACCAAATCAAGGCTTTCTTGTTCTTTATTGAACACACTCAGTAAGCTATCCATTATCTTTTTATCACCGATCGAATCTCTATTTTTTTCTTTCTCACCATATTACGTGGAACATGAAATTACTTTGCTGTTATAGAAGAAGGCACTTTATCATTCGTTATCGCCTCAACAGCATTCTCTATCGAGACAGGGTACGATGTTTGTTACTCTTGGTTTCCAGACGTATTATCTAGACACGTTAATGTCTTAGTATCAGAAACAAGATCACGTGGCTTCAGCACACAGTTTTAAATAGGATTTTTGTGTTGGGCCAAATACTACAGAACAAAGATGGTTTTTAAACAACATTAATTGATTCAAAATTGTCAGGAAGATAAAGAATGATGGATAATAGCTTGTATATAAAAGAATTTAGAGGTCAATCTTTGGTATTATGTGTGATATATTGAAGTAAGTCTTATTGAGATACACATTAAATATCAACTGTTAGAAAAACTAGCCATGTTTTCCCCATCGGACGCCATGTCGACATTAGTGATTCACAGGTGAAACTGCCAAACAGAAAAAACGTATGGAACAACATTTGTAAGCCAAACGACATTGTTTAAACAATCATATTGTAAAAAGGTATTACTCCACAATTAATTTAGAGGACAAAAAATATAAATAACTTACCTTAAATCAAACGACTGAAAATCAAAGAAGTTTTTACAAAAAGAACAAGCTTCCTCTGTCAATCTCACTGACAAGGGTGATGGTGTCAAAATGCAATTTTTTCAAGTTAACAGAAATTTTTGTTTGTTTATTCCCCCTTGTATAGAAAGATTCTTGGGATGTTGGAGGCAGCACTAAAAACGATGTACTTAAAACTAAATATCTTTTAAAACGGTCGAACACAATGTAAACAAATCTTTAAGAATGAGTAAGTAAAATGTAACAACCAAAATTTAGTTTTACGAAGTCGTTTACGTTGTGTGCGATCGTTATAAAGGATAGTTATGTTTAAATACGACGTATCTAACACCTTTTTTGCTGTAGGATATCAACATCCCAAGACTACTTCACCACAAGGGGGGAGAAGAGAGACAAAAACTTCTATAAACTTCAACAAATCTGCACCTTGATCTGAACAGCCGTCTGAAAACGAACGTGACGGTTCGAAAGCAGTCACGGCGCTATTTGTGCAAATACACTGGTGTCCAAAATTAAAACAACAAACGAAAATTTTGCAAGGTTGCATTTATTTTCCCACTATACATTATACACAGGTAGTAGTGAAATAAAAACAATGTAAAGCATACAGAACTGCAACAGGCATAACGGTAGACAAAAATGTTTTTCTTTTTTTTTTTCAATTTAACAGATTTACATACACATTGCGAAAGCTGGTTAATGTGCTCAGTATGGAGTGTGACCACCTCTGGCAGCAATACATGTCTGACAACGACGGGGCATGTTGTGAATATCATCAGTATCATGTTGAGGCAATAACGCACATTATTCCTGCAGAGCTGCTCACAAGTCCTGTAGAGTGGTTGGTGGATGCTGGCGTGATGCAACCTGTCTCCCAAGTGCATCCCAGACATTCTCTGTGGGATTCAAATCGGGAGGGCGAGCAGGCCACGCCATGCATGTAGTATCTTCTGTTTGCAAGAAAACATCAACCACCCGTGCTCTATGAGGTCGGGCACTATCGTCCATCAGTACGAAGTCTGGGCTCACACCGCCTCGCAACAAGCACACATGAGGTCCCAAGATGTCGTCGCGATATCTGACAGCAGTTACACCGTGCCGATTCATTCGTACAATTTCGTGAAGAGGTGTTGTGTGGTCAAAATAATCTCTGCCCACACCATTAAGGATACTTCTCGATATCGGTCTCTTTCCATAATGTTTGGATTCCGAAATCGTATTCCACGTTCCCTCCAGAAGCAAATGCGTCGAGAATCGCTCTCCAGACCAAGTCGGAACTCATGTGCGAAAAGAACATTGACCCGCTGTTCGATCTTCCAGACGGCATGTTGAGGACTCCTCTCTAGACGTTCCTTTCTGTGAAGACGCATCAGAGGTATGCATATAGGAGGTCTCCGACAATAAAGGCTACTCTACCGAAGCCTTCAGTACACCGTTTTTCTCGATAAAAGTCGTCCAGAGGATGGTGCGAGGTCAGATGCCAGTTGCCGTGCGATACTAAGGCGGTACCGTCGTGCCCTTAGGTCAAATAACGGTCCTCTCTTTTTGGTATCAAACGTTGTCGGCCCTGATCTGGTCTTCGTAATAGTGTTTCGGTCTCTATAAATTGTCGCCAGATCCGAGGACCATCAGAACGATTCACATTAAGCCTTCGGGCCACACCAGTTTACAACTGTCCTGCTTCCGTTCTTCTTAAGGACCTTCACCGCAGAGAGTATGGAAGGCGTCTTCTTCGTGGTGTACTCCACCGTCTTTGATTATATACACAGCGACTGTGGATGTGGGACTATCCCGCAGACATTACCCCTTTCGATATGTGCCCTGACGTCATAGTTGACGTAGTTGTTGTCTGTTGACCCGATTGCCATCTTCCGTGCGGAACACGATTGTACGGACATCTGTTGACAGTTATAGGATTATATCGTGAACTGGACACAAGACGCGGAAATAGTGGTTTGTTGCTATAATTTTGGACGCCAGTGTAAATAGCATTGTCACTAGTGGCTGATCCCTGTCTTCTTCATTGAAAGAATGAACCTGTATTTTGTACCCAGCGACGGTCTCAAGATTTCAGTTTTCGAAAAAATAGCAAAATAGCTTTTGCTGCTGTCAGTCACTATTCCTTTTTCTCAAGATGCGCTTGAGGAAAGATTCCCAATTTTCAAGTGCTTTTTTTTTATTATGGGGCATACGTGTGACGAGTTTGACGTGTGAGCTACTGTGGACGATCTGTAGCGTTATCTCTTTTGACTATACAGGACATGTTTTTATAACTGTTTGCTATTGTACGTTTCCGTTTTGAAAGAGTACTCTGCACTGTAAATTCTGTGGTGCGATTTACACTATATTGGTCTGCTGTAACGCACATGAAAGTGTTGTATAGACACAAGACATTTACATCACAACATAGACGGACTATTGATCAAGGAACACTTAATGTAACTCAACTGCACTATGCACTGTAGAGATTCAGGATATTGTAGCTACAAAAACTTTCATGTCATGCTGCAAATACGCGGTTCATTGTAGATGATATTTTGAAGTACCATCGTAAAAATTGTTACCTGTAGGAGTCACATTCTCAATTAGTGAAATTGCATCCGTTTCTGTGAAAAAAATCGCATTTAGTATGTCGAACAACTGTCGTTCTGACACAAACCGCACTCCACGTTGTGGCTTAGGATTGTCAACAGATTGAGTATGCTGACGAAGCAATACTACAGCGGATTCATTCAGATTCCCTGAGATACGTAATCACACGTTTTACACAAATTCTAACGACACAACGACGACAGTAAACGACTGTTCAAATGGTTCAAATGGCTCTGAGCACTATGGGACTTAACTGCTGAGGTCATCAGTCCCCTAGAACTCAGGACTACTTAAACCTAACTAACCTAAGGACATCACACACATCCATGCCCGAGGCAGGATTCGAACCTGCGACCGTAGCGGTCGCGTGGTTCCAGACTGTAGCTCCTAGAACCACTCGGCTACCTCGGCCGGCTAACGACTGTGCTACGAAGGGGGAGATATGAGTAACGTGAAAGAACCAAATATTTAGGCCTGTACCTAGGAATAACACGAGAATATCACATGTTTAGTGGCACTTCATCCCAACTTCCCTGTGTTTACTTATTTCGTTGGCGATGCACCTTTCGAACATTTTGAGCTGTATTATAGTTTTGACCATTGCTTACAGTGAGCTCCAGTCTTGTCATTTTGTCACTGTTTGTTATCAGTTATACTTACCGAGAGGAATATGGCAGCACGAACGTTTCCGTATGAATTCTAAATCATTTCTGACGAATCCTGTTGTGAAATGGTGTAGTTTACGTCCCCCATTCGCTTCTTCTTTCGGCAGTCTCTGATGTCGACTGGAAATGCTACTTGATTGTTTAACTCTGAGTCGAAATCAACGAATTTTGTAGTAAAAGGATTGAATTTTGCATCGAAATAGTCAGTTTTGAGCATAAATTAGCAAATCATGTGCTGAAATCAATTAATTTTGTACCAAACTCAACAAATTTCCTCACACGTCTCCCCCTTCTGTTAAACCTGTACATCAAAGAAACAAATGCAGTTATTCAATTGGTTTTAAGCTCTGTAAACGGTACGTGACTGCAGTCACGTCACAGAACGTTTACATCTAAGAGTTCTTGCATCACTGCGTGTTTTACATTGTACATATGACATCAGCATTCCCACATGATTTATAAATCATTTCCTGTGTATTCACCTCGGATTGAAAAGCGATAGTTTGTACTGATCCCGTCTCTCACAGAGACGAACTTGGAGAATTCCTGTCAGAGGGCTTTCAAGGACATGGCAATGAATCACTCCCCACCCTCCATGTGCCTGCCTACCAAACCAGTAAGCAGTAGCGGATTCATTCTTAAAACTTTCCAATCACACCTCGTATTTATGCGGGCTTTCATGCAGGACAGGGAAGGTGCTCGATGCTGGTCCAAGACGTGTGGTAACCCAGGTAGCCACTGGTACCTCTGCTGTGCGAACGGTGGGCACCCTTGGCAGAGGCGTGGAGACCTAAATGTATGGTAACTTTGTCCAGCGCATGGCCCAGTCAGGGATTCCGGCTGCGTCAGCCTTGCCCATTCACAGATTTTCAGATTTTTGCAAAAGAACACCTTGGCGGCCTCCTCTAGTCCTGCCACCCATGGTGACCTCTTGCTCTTGGCGTGACCTTGGCTTCAACCACTACATAAAGAGGCGGTGGCGCAACAGGTTATGTATGTGCCATGTCGCCCGTAATGGATCGAAAGTGAAAGTAGGAAAGGGTTTAGCGAGATGACTAGCTTTTCTGGCAACTTAACATTTTTACGTTTAATTGACCGATTACAGTTTGGTACTGAAAGGGTGAACCGTTTTTTATTCAAAATAAATTCGACGAACGCGAATATCTTAGCATCACTTGGATTAAGTACAGATATACTTCCTGTTAGTGACATACGAAAATTCGTGTCGGACTGGGATTCGATCCCAACTTTCCCGCTTATGAGCGGTTGCCTTAACGACTTGTGTACACCTCCCAGAGTGAATCAAACTTCCGTATGTCACACTGTTAAAAAAATGGTTCTGAGCGCTAAGGGACTTAAATTCTAAGGTCATCAGTCCCCTAGAACTCATAACTACTTAAACCTAACTAACCTAAGGACATCACACACATTCATGCCCGTGGCAGGATTCGAACCTGCGACCGAAGCGGTCGCGCGGTTCCAGACTGTAGCGCCTAGAACCGCTTGGCCACTCCGGCCGGCTGTCACACTGTCTACATCTCTATACTACAGTGTCTTACATCCATCACTTAATGCTCGCAGCTTTACTCTGTATTCCCACACAAGTGAGAACGAGACTATGAGGAATCGTGCCCGCCTAGGCATGTAATATTTACTTGCATGCCTGGGGGGAAAGACATGAATGATGACTAACAGTCGTCTGAAATGAATTAAAAATAAATTCGCTGAATGCGAATATCTTGGCATCAGCTGTGTTAAATAAGGATATACTGCCTATCAGTAAGACATGGTTGAGGCCATCGCTAGTGATAAGCAGTGAAATCCGGGTTTAAATCTCGGTCTGGCACAAAGTTTCGTATGTCATTAATCCACACTATAACACGTAGTATACTGTGTCTATACCTAACACAGCTGCTGCCAAGATATTCAGATTCAGCGAATTTACTTTGAATTAATTTTAGACGCCTGTGAGCTGGCAATGTCTGTTCATCTAGACATCAAGTAAGCCATTTTTAAGTAATTATTTCATGCGAACAATTTTTTTTGTACCATGCTCATTCATTCGTCCAATTAACAATATCATACTGATATATTATTATATTCACGTTAAAGAGGGTAGGGCAGTTGCAGTCTCTCACGAGCTTTTTTCAGAATGGAGTGGTACTAGGTTAATGGAATATTTTTGCTATACATTGATTCGTGACAGTTTTCGTCATCACATATGATAAACGCTTTAGAAAAGATCCGTGTGACTACGCTTTCAACTCCGTAATGGTGTTGACAGACGATACATTTGTGTAGAAGGCTATAAAATCAGTAGGTATAAAGTAATGTAAGCGTGGTCTTTTCCAGCGAGCGGCTTTAATCCAGCAATCCACCCCCACAGCCTTATGGGAGATATATTTAATAGTAGCCTTCCATCCTCCATGCATGTAGAAGATTTCGATTTGCGTTCGAAGATATAGGGGTCAGAATAGCGTATTTCATCAGTGGATTTCATATGGAATGTTGGTGAAGCATCTGGGATTGGTGAAGCATCTGGGAATCGAGTGCTGAAGTGGCACAGACTGGCCGGAAGGTTCCTCCTATAATGTTCGAGGATGTATATTGTTAGAGAATCTACATAAAGGTTCGAGAACGTTCCAGATTGTTATAGAATCCTTCAGAAGACTCTGGAACGTTACAGGACGATGTAGAATGTTCCAGGATGTACAAGAACGTCTCGAATGTTCTATTACCATGCTGTGGTGGGTGGATATATTCCAGCTCAGAAGCGTACACAGGGTAGTAAGAAAGTGTCTGAAAAGCTCTTAAGAGTGTTACAGGTTAGGTTGTGCTGAGAAATAGTCGTTAAGAAAAAAAATTCGATACGTTTCAACATTTTCAAGTTAATTAGCATTGAATTTAGCCAATCAGGCCGTTGGGCGCACAGATTCAAGCAGCCCTCCAAAGGCGGTGTCGCCAAAGGCGTTCATCGTTCGGTCTTCGACCCCGAGCCAAAGGCTGAGCAGTCTCGTGCGCTGTTATGTTACGCTATGAGAACAGCAGATACTAATTGTACCTGGCGCGCCTCTTGAACTGCGCGCACAACGGCCTGATCGGCTTACTTCAATGCCTAATAACCCGGAAGCGGCGCAACGTATCGAATTCTTTTGCTAACAGTAGGTTCTCAGCACAACCCAACCTGCAACACCCTAGAAGCGATTCAGACTGTTTCTGACCACCTTGTATATAAGCGATTGCACGACGTTTGCGCCAGCGTACTTGTGGAAATCGATCAGAAAATATTTGTTGAATATCTAAACGGATTTAAAAATTTGAAAATTCAAGAGTATTTTTGAGCGGGAAATACATTTTTGCGATATAAACGTAGGCTTCCGCAGCCATTGTCACAATCAGTAAAATTTTTCTGGGTTTCTAACCGCATTGTCAATATGTAAAACAATGCTGTGTCACAACTGCCGCCTGGTTTTCCACTCGCCGAATCCCACCAGTCACAAGCAGTAATGCAAACACCAATCAAAACATCGGGTTTCCCCCAATGAAAAGAAATAATAAAAACACAAATAAAGAACTTCCAACATTCCTCGCCTTCATCCTTAACAGCCTGTCAGAATTCGATAACAGCCACGTCTGCAGGTATATAAGAAACAAAGTTTTCTCATTCAGCGCCGGCCGGGGTGGCCGAGCAGTTCTAGGCGCTACAGACAGGAACCGCGCGACCGCTACGGTCGCAGGTTCGAATCCTGCCTCAGGCATGGATGTGTGTGATGTCCTTAGGTTAGTTAGGTTTAAGTAGTTCTAAGTTCTAGGAGACTGATGACCTCAGAAGTTAAGTCCCATAGAGCTCAAAGCCATTTGAACCATTTTTTCTCATTCAGCAGTAAACAGAAACACCATGAAGAAGGTCACTTGCAACAGTGACCGAAACGTCGGTAGTTTTACGTTCAGACAACGCTGTAATAAACCAAGAAAAATCTTATTAATATTTTTGCGATGTTTTGATCATGAATTTTTACTGTTTTCTCGAGTGATCTGGAATGTTCTCAAGAAGCAAATAAAAATAAAGCCCGAGCTGATCTTCTTCAATTAGTTTTTAATAAATGCTTGAGCATTTCAGTATCTTGAGGGCTTGGCACAAAGGCAGACAGCTGACAGTCAACATAAATAAATGCAACGTAACGTCTTACGTGTACTTGCCTGCTAAAGTTTTACCAGAACATCACCCCGCTTCTCCTAACTTGATAACGCCGTTAATACCGACTACGTATGGTATTCATATTACATTTGCTGCAAAGAGCACGGAAATTCCCAAAGATCTGTTCTAGCCACGTTAAAATAAACTTACTGAAATTGTGTTGCAGACGCGCCACCTCGCTCCGGGCTGTACGCCGATAACAGCGTCGAATTTGCGGCTACGTACGACTGCATGCCGTGGATGCTGCATTATGAGCTCCGGGGGGCGGAAAGCGCTTGATCAAACTCCTGCAGGCAGAGGTCTGACTGGCATCGTGTGGTGTCTCGGCCTTAGCGCTAACTTAGCCCAAGGTAGTTTGGGCGAAGGCGGCGCGTTGGCAGTGAAGTTTATATTACTTTAGTTGCGAGCAGAAGTTGGCGCGGCGCGAACAGTGAGGCCAAAGGCGGCGCCAGCCGGGACAGCGGCACATCAAAGCGGCCCCGCCGCCCCCTGCTGGGCGTCTCTCACACGGCAAAGTGGGTGGGGAAGGCGAGCGACCGGCCGGCGAATTACTTATGAGAAGTATCTGTTTCCCGGCGAGCACTAAAAACGCCTCCTAAAAGGCTCTCTGCGGGAGCGTCTCAGAAAGACGGCACCCTGTGCAATTATCTCTGGAGAACGCTTACCGCGGTGCGTTCCGAAAGAATCAGGTCACTGGTTAAGGGCAGAAAGTTAAGCACATTAGCTGTCTCGCATTTCAGTTACGGGGCCGTTGCACCTCAAAAGTCGGATTTACTATTTGGAGTTTCAAACGAGATTAAGCTGTGGCAAGACACGACGGTTCAATTCTAAATACTCCTCCAGACGGAAGAAAACATGTTGACATGGTTCGTACGTACATAAACACCCCTTTCAAGTTTCATACCTCTAAACACTGACAGAAAGACTTCAGCACCAGGAAGGACTTGTGCGACATAAACGAATTTGGTGGGCGTCTTTCTACATCTCGAAGTGATATCCATAGAAATTTTGCACCAATCGCACGTATGGCGCTAGTAGCGCCAACAGGAGGATGCAAATCGGGTTTGCTTTAGATACACGCTGTAACGGTCGGAGCGTTAGTTACACTACTGGCCATTAAAATTGCTACACCACGAAGATGACGTGCTACAGGCGCGAAATTTAACCGACTGGAAGAAGATACTGTGATGTGCAAATGACTAGCTTTTCAGAGCATTCACACAAGGCTGGCGCCGGTGGCAACACCTACAAGTGCTGACATGAGGGAAGTTTCCAATCGATTTCTCATACACAAAACAGCAGTTGACCAGCGTTGCCTGGTGAAACGTTGTTGTGATGCCTTGTTTAAGGAGTTGAAATGCGTACCATCACGTTTCCGACTTTGATAAAGGTCAGATTGTAGCCTATCGCGATTGCGGTTTATCGTATGGCGACATTACTGCTCGCGTTGGTTGTGATCCAATGACTGTTCGCAGAATATGGAATCGGTGGGTTGAGGAGGGTAATACGGAACGCCGTGCTGGATCCCAACGGCCTCGTATCACTAGTAGTCGAGATGACAGGCATCCTATCCGCATGGCTGTAACGGATCGTGCAGCCACGTCTCGATCCCTGAGTCAACAAATGGGGACGTTTGCAAGACAACAACCATCTGCACGAACAGTTCGACGACGTTTGCAGCAGCATGGACTATCAGGTTGGAGACCATGGCTGCGGCTACCCTTGACGCTGCATCACAAGCAGGAGCGCCTGCGATGGTGTACTCAACGATGAACCTGGGTGTACGAATAACAAAACCTAATTTTTTCGAATGAATCCAGGTTCTGTTTACAGCATCATGATGGCCGCATCCGTGTTTGGCGACATCGCGGTGAACGCACATTGGAAGCGTGTATTCGTCATAGCCCTACTGGCGTATCACCCGGCGTGATGGTATGACGTGCCACTGGTTACACGTGTCGGTCACCTCTTGTTCGCACTGACGGCACTTTGAACAGTGGACGTTACATTTCAGATGTTTTACGACCCGTGGCTCTACCCTTCATTCGATCTCTGCGAAACCCTATATTTCAGCAGGATAATGCACGACCGCATGTTGCAGGTCCTGTACGGGCCTTTCTGGATACAGAAAATGTTCGACTGCTGCCCTGGCCAACACACTCTGCAGATCTCTCACCAACTGAAAACGTCTGGTCAATGGTGGCTGAGCAACTGGCTCGCCACAATACGCCCGTCACTACTATTGATCAACTGTGGTACCGTGTTGAAGCTGCACGGGCAGCTGTAGCTGTACACGCTATCCAAGCTCTGTTTGACTCAATGCCCAGGCATGTAAAGGCCGTTATTACGGTCAGAGGTGGTTGTTCTGGGTACTGATTTCTGAGGATCTTGCACCAAAATTGCGTGAATATGTAATCACATGTCAGTTCTGCTACAATATATTTATCCAATGAATACCCGTTTATCATGTGCATGTCTTCTTGGTGTAGCCATTTTAATGGCCAGTAGTGTATCTTTGAAATTGGACGCGGTGAGTTGAGGTTGGTCAAGAATACCTTTAAAACGACAAAGATGCCGTATCAGCACCTCACTGAGTTTGAACTGTGACAGGGCTACGAGAAGCCAGATGTTCCATCTGCGATATTGCAAAATAACTTGGGCAGGAACGTAGTCATTGTACGGGAAGCGTTGGTCACGTGAATGTACGGTAGCAAGAAGACCGGGCTCCGGACGACTACGTGGCACTACTGCGAGGGAAGACCGTAGTGTTCGGCGTGTGGCTGTGACGGATCATACTGCGCCTGCAGCAGCAATTAGAGCAGCAGTTGGCACCACAGCGACACAACGAACTGCTAACCTCAAGGACAGTTGCGAGGCAGACGCCGTATAGCGTGCATTCCACTGACCCCAAACAAGCGCCATTTGCGACTTCAGCGGTGTCAAGCGCGAGCTCATTGAAGGACAGGGTGATGGTCGGTTGTGTTCCCGTTGAAAGCTGGTTCGACCTCGGTGCAAGGGATTGTTAATTAGAAGGAGACCCATTGAGGCCCTGCAACCAGCCTGTCTGCGTGCTATACACACTGGACCTACATCCACAGCTGTAGGTCTGGGTTGCGATTTCGTACGACAGCAAGAGCGCTTCCGTGGTTATCCCATTCACACTGACGGTATATTTGAACGTAAATCTGGTGATTCGACCTGTTGGGTTACCGCTCGTGAACAGCTTTCCAGGAGGTGTTTTCCAACAGGATAACCCTCAGCCACGCACCGCTGTTGTAACCCAACATCTTCTACAGAGCGTCGGCATGTCGCTTTGCCCTGTTCGATTACTAGATGTGTCCTGTCGAGCACACATGGGACATCAACGGAAGACAACTCTAGAGTCATCCAGAAACTGCATTAACCGTCCCTGTATTGAACGACCAACCGTTAACAAACATGGAACTCCATGACACAACAAGTTCGCAAGCTTGTATTCAACATTCTGTCGGTTACATCGGCAATTAATGTACTAGCATTGCATATTTGCAATGGCTTATCTCGTGCTTTCGTCAACCTGTCATCTTGCAATGTTATTAACTATTTTTTTGGTGTTGCGATTTTTTCCATCAGTGTATTATAAAAGGCAAGACGTATATTTCTTTCACCTCAAGTAAAAATACCACAGTCCTTTTTAAAGGTATGTAGTTGACAACTCTTTTTCAGTGAATAATTTGGTAAATGTAAATGTCGTGTGACTAGGGCCTCCCGTCGGATAGATCGTTCGCTGGGTGCAAGTTTTTCGATTTGACGGCACTTCGGCGACTTGCGCGTCGATGGGGATGAAATGATGATGATTAGGACAACACAACACCCAGTCCCTGAGCGGAGAAAATCTCCGACCCAGCCAGGAATCGAACCCGGTCCCTTAGGATTGAAATTCTGTCGCGCTGACCACTCAGCTACCGGGGGCGGACATTAATTTGGTGAGAAAACGCGTAGGTCTCTTTCATGAGCCTCTAGTCACTGGTCGTGTCGGTGAACTGCGAACACAAATATTGTTAACTAGTCAAAAATAGAGATGAGAAGTGTATGCACTTCGCCCTATACTACTAGGGCGGTGCATAAGTTCGCAGTGTTTTTGTTTTGCATGGTGCTATTCCACTTGCTATAGATTCATTTATCCATTGCCATTTTTATTTATAGCTCACTGTTGCTATTTGGGTTTACATGTTGTCACTTTTATGTTTGGAGATAGTGAGTGGAGCTGTGGACACTAGAAAATGGTGTGCCAAGTGGAGATATAAGAACATTTCCAACATTTTCTTATGCTTGAGGTCACTAGAGAGGTGATAACAGCTTAGGCAACCAGGAACATTTGTTCCGTATATGGGGATAATGCCATTGGACAGAGCATGTCAAGAAAATGGTTTTCTAGTTTTAAGGAAGATCGTTTTGACATTAACGACTCTCCACGTTCAGGAAGACTTTCGGGTTTCATGAAGATCGTTTAAACGCATTAATCCACAATGATCCATGTCAGTGTACTCCAGAATTGGTAAATGTGATGAACTGGAATCATCGGTGAATGAGTACCGCACACTCTAAGCCAAAATCAGCGCGTTGCTATATGTGCATCTTTGCTTGTTCCTGGTCAATTGGTTCTTGAACAACACTGACTATTCCTACCCTGTCTCGTTATTGGTGACGAGAAACGGCGTCTTTATGCCTACGTAAGGTACAGAAATGAATGATTGACCCCAAACAAAGCAGCAACTTCCCATACAAACACCTGCGCGCATCCACAAAAGGTAATGTTATGAATCTGGATGAACAGCGTCGGTGTGGTGTACTACGAATTGCTTCCCCGAGGTGAAACGATCATTGCTGATATTTAATGTCAACAACTGAGACGTTTTGCAGACGCAGTGCCAGGAACAAGGGCTAGGAAGAAGGCGTGAAGTGATGCTATTCCACAATAACGCCCGTCCGCATTTTGCTAGACTGACAAAAAACACTATACAGGTGTTGTATTGGGAAGTCAATCCGCGCCCACCCGATTCACCTGTTTGCGTGCTTTCAGATTTTCTCCTTTTCCGATCTCTATCAAACAACCTTCAAGGAGTATCTTTTCCGGATGAAAATGCTCTTCTATAATGGCTCGACGAGCTCTCCTCACAATTACGTGATTTCTATAGTCGCAGACTCGAAAAGTTACCCCAGCGTTGGCAGACAGTTGTGAAGGAGAATATATTATTGATGACTACACTCTGTGCTGTGTGTGTGTGTGTGTGTGTGTGTGTGTGTGTGTTGTGTTTATTAAACTTGTGGAAAACCACTATGAATGCTTGCACCACTCCAGTATATATGACGTTTAAAAAAGGTCCCAAAACTTGAAAAAAAGCACATGAACATACATATGAAAATGGCTGGAAAAACGAATAACTATTATATTTAATGAAGATTCCTTAATGTAAAAGGTTATTCGCATCTGGAACATAAATAAATAGTGGGTGTTTCAAAATTACTGTAGAAATTTTAAGGTTGTGTGGCGTTTGTTACATTTAACTTACAATTATAAATAACACTTCAATTAAAAAAGCAAAGCAAACAGTTTTCCTCCCAAGTGTTCGGTGTCAGCACCATTCGTCACTCGCCAGTTCTTCCCAAACCTTGATCGGTGTCTCTGGAGAATTCTTGAAACTGCTGTAATCTGAAGTCGGGTACATCAGCTGGTAGCAGAGGCACGTACACATGATCCTTTATGAACTCCCAAAGGTAAAAACCACAAGGCATCAGATCGGGTGAACGTGGAGGCCATGTGAAGTGAGCTCTGTCATCCGGCCCCTTGCGACCAATCCAGTGGTCGGCTGCAACATCGTTTAACCAATCGCGAATTGAGTTATTCCAGTGGGGCGGCGCACTATCATGCTCGTAGATACAGATTTTTGGCTCATCTTCTTCCAGTTGAGGGAAGAGGCATAGTTCTAGCGCATCAAGATAAGAAACACCAGTTGCAGTTGCTTCACCGAAAAAGGAAGGCCCATAAACTTTCCGTCGGCATATGGTAAAAAAAAAAATTCACTTTCGGGGAGTCTCGTTACAACTGTGCAATCTCGTGGGGATTTGCTGTGTGATCACATTTCCACTTAAGAGAAATGTCGATCCAGAAAACATTCATCGTCATGTAAGAACATTTACTTTGCAAAGTTGACATGTAAACCGCAGTCTGTAGGCCTTAGAGCTTCGAACAACTGGAAACGATAAGAACGAAGTCGTAAGCATCTCCTTAAAATTTTCCACATAGACGTCACTGGAAATGCTTGTTCATGACTAGCCTTCTGAACTGATTTCTTGGGTTTCTCGTGAAAGACTCTCTCACTCGTTCAACATGCTCTTCAGTCGCTCTTGGCCGCCCCGTATTCTTCTCTTTGCAAAGACAGCCGGTGTCTTCAAACTTGTGATATTATCTACGAATGTTAGTGTCACTTGTGGATAATTACAATGGAACATAATACGGAATGCAGGCTGCCCTGTGACAGCAGATTCCGCTCTTGGAAACAGTAAAACACAAAAAACCTTCTGTTCACTAGTCACCATCTTCGCTACATTCTAACGGAAGACACACGTAAACAAACAAAAATGTTTGATTTGCCCTTTCATTTGTGTAGTATTTGTAATTGGAAGTTGAATATAATAAAGCTATAAAACCATGGCATTAATTTTGAAATACCCGATATAGACCGCAGCTAAAAAGGCGTTTGAGTTTATAAAACGGACATTTATGTACTTGCTGCTGATAATGGCCACACCTCAAACTTTATGTTGGCCAATTTGCGCTCTGTGGCTCAGTACATACGTCATTTGAAAGAAATGAATGTTTCTTCATTGAAAACAGTTGCTGTTCCGGCCCGACTTCATCTTCAGGAGTGCGCCCGAGGCGATGGGCCGCGAAGTGGGTGGAGGGCGGCTGTAGCAATTCAATAAAGCGCCGTTGCCCCAGGGATCGCCGGCCGAGCCGCGCCGCGACTAATGACGCGGCTGTCGACGCCCGCCTCTGTGGCCTCGGGCGGCCGCTGCTGAAGCAGCCATTAATATCTACGAGTAGCGGGATTGGGTGCTTCTGCAGCTGTGTCTTCATGTCCGTCGGCGAGCAGCGACGAACGGAAGACATCCGCCTTCGCTGTCGAAAATTTCCACGTAGCACCACTGGCCAGCCACACCAGAAATGACCCCCTCGAATCTCACTGATGAAAGACTTAATTTGGCAGGCAGGAGAAGTATCAGCGACCTGTACCAGTATTTTGCGGAGACGTCGTTTAGGTTGCGGGCGGTGAACCGTGAAAGTGCAGTGTTTTTAGAAGACGGAACTCTGTCGACCCTTTGTTTTCCATCATTCTTCTAAAAGACCAATCAGTATTGTTGTATTCACCAAATGCCATTGACGTCAAACATAACCAGTTTGCAGGTGGAGTACACCTTACCTACAGAGCTATTTGAGCATGATTTTCGGTCCAACAAACTTGCATAATCTTCCAGGGACATTTCTACCCGACGCTACACTATACCCTACATTCTCTCACCATATTCATTTATAGTTGTGACCAGATACTTAAAAAGTATGCGTCACAGAAATCAAACCCTAACACACAATAAACACTGGAAAATTATAGATACTGCTTTATACAGTTATGAGCCAAAGAAACTGGTGCACCCGCCTAATATCGCGTAGGGCACCCGCGAGCACGCAGAAGTGCCGCAGCATGACGAGGCATGGACCCGACTAGTGTCTGAAATAGTGCTGGAATAAACTGACACCATGAATCCTGCAGGGCTGTCCATAAATTCGTAAAGGAGATCTCTTCTGAACAGCACGTTTCAAGGCATCCCATATATGCTCAATAATGTTGATCTCTGGGGAGTTTGTTGGCCAGAGGAAGCGTTTAAACTCTTCTGGAGTGTTCTTGGAGCCACTCTGTAGCAATTTTGGACGTCTGGGGAGTCGCATTGCCCTGCTGGAATTGCCCAAGGCCGTCGTAATCCACAATGGATATGAATGGATGGAAGTGATCAGACAGGATACTTGCGTACATGTCACTTGTCAGAGTCGTATCTAGACGTATCAGTGGTCCCATATCACTCCAATTGCACATGCCCCACACCAATGAACTGTCCTCTGCTGACATGCAGGGTCCATGGATTTACGAGGTTGTCTCCATAGCCGTACACGTCCATCCACTCTGTGCAATTTGAAACGAGACTCGTCCGACCAGGCAACATGTTTGCAGTCATCAGCAGCCCAATGTCGGTGTTGACGGGCTTAGGCGAGGCGTAAAGCTTTGAGTCGTGCAGTCATCAAGGCTACACGATGTTTTCAACATATTTCTCCCACTATTTGGCAGTTGCTTGTTCCACTTAGAATAATATAAAGATGAAGGTCATACTTGTGGCAACAGGCGACGACAATGACAAACACAGTAGGCATACAGAACGGTAAATGAGCTGTAGATCGCTTTTGCATGTAGAGGTACATTTCTTGCTTCTTACATGTGAATCTGTGTGTTTATATTCTTTTGATATCAACGTGGTAAGCTGCAGTTGTATCCAACGTCATAAGTATTTCTTCACCAATGTGTTGTAGCTTGCCACTCGATTCACGGCTTTTGTCCATACTTGCGCTTATTTTTAGAAACATATATGCCTTCTGATACTACACAAACCCTTGGAGGCAAGAAAATAACTCAAATATTTCGTAAATTACGTAGGAAATGGATGCAAAACAAACATGATTACGACGCGTCTGACGTTCACCATACTCGCCGCTTGGAGCGCTAATGTCGCTTCAGCTGTCCAACGGTAACAACTTTTACAGCTGATGAGTGTCGCGGCTGTAGACTGTGGTGCGGGGATTTCAAAGGGCACCACGACTGCAGACAAACAAAAGATTGATTGCGTAAATTTTATTTTTCGAAGCGGTAATTAAAACTGTACGCCCACCCATGGTGCTGGAAAATGTGAGCAGAGAAAACGACGGTTTTTAGTAGATTCTGGCGGGCAGTCGCAGTACAGTGACTGGACAGTGCGTAATGAGCAAATGTAGCGAGTCGGAGCGTGCGTGGAGAGAGTGCGCCAGCGTCGGAGTAGCAGGCAGCGCGCCCTGGTGGCTGCCGTTTTTGCCGGTCCGGCCGCTCTGCAAGTAATCAGGCTTCCTTACCGGCTTAGCGGAGCAGCCCCGCCCCTACTGTGCGCTCCTTTCTAAAGCTGATGTCCCCGCCAGCAGCCGTCCGCCGTCCCAGCTCACAGCAAATTTTACAGCGCAGCCTAAAGAGCACAGACACGCCTACCTTCACTCACTGCCTGCTCGGCAGCTTAAACTCAAGTACCATTTTGAGTATCAGGCCACGTCTACTTGTTATCAGACGTGCCAACTCTCCCGATTTAAGCGGGAGACTCCCGATTTTTCCTTCTTCCTCCCGATCTCCCGACCGTGATGACCGATCTCCCGGCTTTCAGAGCAGTTTCAATACTTTTCTTACTATTTGAAAATCCTGCGCCTTCGATATATTGGTGGATGACAAGGTGTGGCTGCTACTTGTCTATGTTGACTTGGAATATTCGTGCGGTGGCTGTCGGGAGCGGCAGTAGGCGTAGCTCGCGCTTCGTATCTACAAGGAGCTTATCGTTGGCAGCGTTCGGAGACAAATGAATATCTTTCAACTAGTGCCAATTTCCTCCGCTTCTGGTAGCACCAGCGCAATCGTAAAGTTACGTGGACAAGGAGTAGTCGATAGTCGTTCCAAGCGAAGTGATTAGCATTGTTGTGTCTACAAGGCAGTGTCCCCTCCGCTCGACAATTTCGTTCCTGACTCCCTTTTACCCCCTCCCCCCCCCCCCTCGCTCAGGTTGTTTGCTGCGTATCTTGGAGGTATTGATTATTTTTCGTGCAGAATGGCGAAGAAATACGAGTATTCAGAAACGAGTATAAGGAAGAGTTTCCGTGTTTAAGTGAATCTAGGAAGGGACAAAACTACGCATTTTGTAGTGAATGTAGATGTGGCTTTTCAGTGGCTCATGGCGGGAAATGCGACTTTCTTAAACATGTGCGAACTAAAAATCACAAGGAGAGTGTCCATTGTGTAGAACGGAACCAGAAACTGAACTTCTCGTGTAAACCCCAAAACGTAGATTCTGTGACGAATGCCGAGGCTTTATTTACCTCATTTATTGTAGAGCATAATTTGACTATAAACTGTGCCGACCACGCTGGGCCTTTGTTTCGCAAAATGTTTCCCAATTCCGAAATTGCGGAACGATATGGGTGCGCCAGAACAAAAGCAACAGCTATCCTTACGGAAATGTGCATGGAAGAAAAAGCGAAAATTATCACGCATTTGCAGTCGAATCCATTCGCTATTGCTACCGATGGTAGTAATATAACGGACTTAAGTTATATCCTATTATCGTATCGTTCTTCAGCCCTGAACTCCGTGAAATTCAAAATTGCCTACTCTCTGTGCCTAATTTAAAAGGGGATGCCACTGGAGCTAATACTGCTGATCTTCTACTTGCAACTTTACGGGAGTTCTGTATTCCATTAAAAAAACTGTCTGGCTTTTGGTGCCATGCAAATATAGGTTGCATTATGAAATGAAAACGTATGATCATTTAACAGTGGTTTGTTCATGCAAAAACTGTGCCAATGTCAAAACAGAAATCTAATAGACGTTAATTTGTTTCCTCGGATCGTAATTTCGAAATGTAGTTCTCTCGAGATTGCTTCACTTGAATATGTGTGAGCCCAAAGAAACCTGCAGAGCTCATCTTCATGTCGTTCAGCAAGTTGAATGATAAATTACACAGTCCGAAGGCTCAGGTATGTCAATTATTTTCTATTTCCATGTAAATAATAAATCAAATGTAATTGATTTGTTACAGGTATTGAATTATTGCAACTTTAATCGTCAGGGATGTGTTGTAATTCGCAATAGTACACCGCTAAAATTCTCCTGATTTTTCACTTTTGAAAGTTGGCATGTCTGCTACCACTTCAACAAAGAAGAAACACCGCGCATCTACTGGGATGGTGCGTAAGTTCGTAGCCATTTTTTGTTTTGCGTGTCGGGTTTCCGATTGCTATGGGTTTATTTATCGATTGTCATTTTTCCGTCAGCGCGATGGAATGTCATACCTAACGGCCCGGGTTAGATTCCCAGCTGGGTCGGAGATTTTCTCCGCTCAGGGACTTGTGTTGTCCTTACCATCATCATTTCATTCCCATCGACACCCAAGTCACCGAAATGGCGTCAACTCGAAAGACTTGCACCAGGCGAACGGTCTAACCGACGGGAGGCCCTAGCCACACGGCATTTCCATTAGAGAAATCGGAACTTTTGCGATATTCTTCTGTTCAAGTTCAACAGAGGGACAACGAAGCCAGCCAGACGTATATGCGCGAAGTATGGGGATAATGACATTGGACACAGCCGGGCAAGAAAATGGTTTCTTTGTTTTAAGGAGGATCGTTTTGACATTAGTGACTCTCCACGTTCAGGAAGACCTTCGCGGATGGACGAAGATCATTTCAACGCATTAATCCACAATGACCCAAGTCATTGTAATCGAGAACTGGTAAATGTGATGATCTATGATCATTCCCTCATCGTGTGACATTTGCGTGCAATGGGGGAGGTTCAAAAATCGGGTGTGTGGATGCCGAATGGTCAAAGCCAAACCCACGAAAATCAGCCAGTGGCTATATGTGCATCTCTGCTTACTCGTTGTCAATTGGCTCGTGAACAACACGGGCCGTTCCAAACCTGTACGTTACTGATGACGAGAAGTGATGTCTGTCATAATGAAAGGAAAGGAACCATTCAACCCAAACGAATCAGCAACTCCCGCCCACGCCTCCACAAAAGATAATGTTATGCATCTGGTGCAACAGTGACGGTATGGTGTACTACGAACTGCGTCCCCGAGAGTTAACAATCACTGCTGACATTTATTGTCAACAACTGATACATGTTGCGACGCACTCCAAGAATATCGATTGGGGAGACTGTGAAGTAATGCTAAAGAACGACAACGTCCGCCCGTATTGTGCTAGATTGACAAAAAGCACTATGCTAGGAGTTGGGCTAGGACGTCATTCCGCACCCGTCACCTGACCTTGCACCTTCAGATTTTCGGCTCTCTTTCGAACAACCTTCAAGGAACTTCCTATCCGGATGAAAATGCGCTACGAACATGGCTCGAGGAGTTCTTCGCCTCAGAACCACTGATTTCTATAGCCGTTGAACTGAAAGGTTAGCCCAGCGTTAACACACTGTTGTAAATAGTGAAGGAGAAGATATTGTTGATGACTGAAATCTCTGTTGAGTGGTTCTGTTGTGTGCATAATTTGTCGAGGATCCATATGCTGTGTTTGGTGGAGCTCCCCTTTTTAAGAGATCATTCATTCTGCTGCGCTTAATTATTAACATCGGAGGTATGATTTGCCAGCTGCATTCATTGCACATACACACGTCATTGTAAGACCCCCCCCCCCCCTTGTGATTGTGCCCCCATGGTGTTTGCCTTTTCGGGCAATTACTGTAGGCGGTTTATGAACTGTGGATAAAGCGATTTCACCCACGTTATATATCTGGTCAGCAGTAAATTAATCTAGTATTTTCTCATATTTATCAAAAAACCTCATTAACTCGCCGTTTATTAAAACTCTTCCATCGTGCCATCGATATTGCTCCAGGAACTCGCAAGGACAACGTGGTATGATATTTCATACACCTACAATACCATTTTTCGTCTGCTACATTATTTTCTTTATTGAAGTGATGCGGTAAATGGTATTTCTCAGCAAGTTGGTAGTCAATTTTCCTTAATTCCATAATAGTTCCTCCGAAGAAACCAGACTAAATTAATTATATGCTGTGATAATCCATCTTCCATCTCCTCTGTCATATTATTTCAAATGATGAAGCACTGTAGGCTTTGGTATATCCTGCTGCTTTCACTTATTGTAAGCTCTCTTCGGCGTATTGATCAGCTGAAACAAACAATTTTTAGTTGTAATGTGATTTGTATCAACGCCTAAATCGTCCCGGTATGATTGACGAATTCTCCACAGGCGCGACTTAGGCGGTGAGACCTCTGCCGTTTCAAACCAGAACTACAGGTATAACTTCAAAGTTTTCTAGCGTTTGCTTATGCTTAAATGAATGGCAGAGTACCACGAAAATAGACGTGATACAAAACACTTACTTTGTCATCACTTTCATCTTTGAAATTTCTTACAAATCAACGAGGAAACGTTATAAAATCAGTTAAACTTGCTTGTTAATTATTTTTATGCCACGGCACCCAGCGGTCCGCTCAATTCCGCCTGCTCGCTCGACTATTTAGTTGACCTTTACACCTCTTAATGTAACATGTTATAAGCATGGAGTCATATATTAGTGGAGTATGACTACGCGATGCAGTCTCATTAATGTGACCACTGCGTGTATTCTATGTCAACGTGCAATAACCACTCAAAGATGGCAAGTGACAACAGTAGCAGTGGAGGGTATTTAAAGCATGTTGGGAGGACGCGGAAAACTATGCAGTCCTTGTCGTAATGCGGAAACTGAGCGATTTATTTGACGTCCAAAAGGGCATGTCATTGGCTATTGGGGCAAGTGTGGAAGCATTTCCAAAACAGCCAAGTTTGTAAATTGTTCGCTAGCAGCCTTGGTTAAAACATACCGTGAATGGAAAAACGGCGCTATTCAAAAAACCAGAGGTTAGGCACCTTTGGTACACGAAGGGCCATAGTTTTTGGTCATTCATTAAATTTCGGGAGTGCAGTCGCATAAACTTTATTTTTCTTTTTTCTATTATTTCGGCCGTTATGTCTTCCGCCTACCATCAGAGTAAACCGACTAGAGCTACAGTACTGTACAGTACAGTACAGTACTAGTTCCGTCCTGCGAAATCACAGAAAACGCGCATAGATGTCGCTCCAGCGCAGGTAATAATGACACATGGATGCCCCGGCATGCATTTTTTATGACCAGACGAAACCACAGTCTTCCGGCCATGATGGTGGTTTCTTTGTTTGCTCTGGGACAGGGATCATCGAACTACACCATACGAAATATTAAGTTCACTGTATTACGTGAATCAATAAAAAGATTTACTTAAGTTGATGTAACCTTTTGCCATAGGAATGTTTGGTAATTTACAACTGTCATTGACTATTAAAGCATAACTTAATTATTGCACCTACAATCTCTTCTCCTGAAGTACAGTGTTGAACATTACAAAAGTACGTTTCCGTCTGAGAATTGAATAAGTCGATGATGCTGACTGCCTCAGCTGAGGTCACGGACTGCGCACAGTGCTTCCATGGTCGACTCTATATTGACCTCTGTGCAAGGTCGCTGCTATGCTGAGAGAGGGGGCGTGTCGTCTTTAGCCTCTCCCATTCACCGTTGCCAATTGCATCACTAATGTCTGTGGTTTCGATGCGCGTTGCTGATGGTGCTGTGGCACCGTGATCTCTGCACAACACTATCACCAAACTATAGTTCATGCATACTCTTTGTTGCCGATCAACGTCTTTGGCGGTTGTGTCTTCTGTTGTTTAAAGCACGGGAACAAGTACCGTAGCTTCGCTCGGCTCACTCTGAAGATCGCCGAAATACTAAAAAAAAAAAAAAAAAAAAAAAAAAAAAAAAAAAAAAAAAAAAAAAAAAATGAACCGCTGCAGGAGCAGGACGACGGGTAGGGCAGGGGTCGACACCCGAAGCCTGGCCATCCCGCCGCCACGCCCAAGCAACGTGTTCGAGTTCGAGGATCGAAGGATCAGGAAGAGGATGGAGTGGGTTTGTCGATGTTGTTCTTTTTATTTATTTATTTCTTTAATTTTTATAACATTTTTTTTTGTATTATAGATTTATTTTGTTTCATTACAAAGAAAGATCCTACAACTGCCGTAGCCGAGCGTCCGAGTCGTCTTCTCGTCTGTTGGGAGGGGTTCCCCCCTATTCCGTCCGTAGAGGATCAATATGCTCCAGGATTCGTCTTCATTTTCAGCGTCTCATACCCGGAACGCCCCAGTGAGCAGGAGGATCCGCAAATAATTGACCTAAATAATTTGCGAAACGAGTTCTGTATTTCGGGTGGCGGCTGAAAGCTGCATGTGTCGTCATCAATAGGGACCAAAAGTCGAGTGTGCCTTTGGGAGCATCGCAAAATATGTAGTGAACGGCCATGCCTTTTAGCCAGTTAACGGCGTTCGTTCTGGTTGATGGAAAGTATACGACGTCGGGGCGCAATACGTCATCAGGGGAGATAGACTCCGGCAATCGCCGCAAGAGTAATGCCAGCATGCGCTGCGTCAGTAGCCAGCACTTGCTGGTCGCGGCACACGTCACCATCTGAGCTACCGAAGCACGACTCACGCCCGGTCTCACAGCTTTACTTCTGCCAGTATCTCGTCTCCTACCTTCCAAACTTTACAGAAGCTCTCCTGCGAACCTTGCAGAACCAGCACTCCTGAAAGAAAGGATATTGCGGAGACATGGCTTAGCCACAGCCTGGGTTTTAATCTGCCAGGAAGTTTCATATCAGCGCACACTCCGGTGCAGAGTGAAAATCTCATTCTGGAAACACCCACCAGGCTGTGGCTAAGCCTCAGCGATTTTCCAGTGGTCAAAACAGACTCCTAAAGAAGCCTTCGCCGCTGCCATGGAATCATGACGTCAGCGTTGTGAAAAATGTGTACGTCTGCAGGGCCATTACGTCGAGAAGTAACGCCAGTTTCATCGATTTCTGGTGAGTAGTTAATTAGAAAAAAAATCGGAGGCCTTAGAACTTGAATGCACCTCGTAATTGGCGGCACTTTGGACAGTAGACGCTAGATTTCAGATGTGTTACGACCCGTGGCGCTGCCATCCGTTCGATCCCTGCGAAACCCAACATTTCAGCAGGATAATGCACGACCGCATGTTGCAGGTACTGTACGGGCCTTTCTGGATACAGAAAATATTCTACCGCTGCCCCTTGCCAGCGCATTCTCCAGATCTCTGCCCAATTGAAAACGTCTGGTCAATGGTGGCCGAGCAACTGGCTCGTCACAATACGCCAGTCACTACTCTTGATGAACTGTGTTGAACCTTCATGGGCAGCTATATCTGTACATGCCATCCAAGCTCTATTTGACTGAATGCCCAGGCGTATCAAGGCCGTTATTACGGCCAGAGGTGGTTGTTGTGGGTACTGATTTTCCAGGATCTATGCACCCAAATTGCATGAAAATGTAATCACATATCAGATCTAGTATAATATATTTGTCCAATGAATGCCCGTTTATCATCTGCATTTCTTCTTGGTGTAGCAATTTTAATGGCCAGTAGTGTAGTTCCCTTCGGCAGCTATACATGGGTGGAGTTGTTTCGAGTGTAGTAGCGTTGAAAGGCTTCAACAGGGAGGACCGTAGCAAGTTAGTTGCATACAGACGCCCCTAGCCTAACAATCATTACTGTAACATGCTTATTATGAGTTTTTATTTTTTCCTGCTATATGCGCGTGTTTCTGCTTTTTCTGAGCCATAGTGCAGGACGATGATTAAAGACTTCTCTTTCTCACTCGGACTTTTGCGCAGATGGCCGGTATGTCTCCCGCAGGTAATTGTCGGCGCTTAAATGCCGCCAGAAGTCCGCGCGGCACGTCCGCGGCGCGCGGCGTATGAATGCGAAACAGAAACAAGCGTTTTGATTTGGTATTCCGCGGCCGCGCGCGCCGCTCTATTTGCAGGCGGGGGCGGCGCCGGTTCCTTCTGCTCGCGCCCGCGGCCGGAAGGAGGGTCGCGAATTTGCAAGCAGCGCCGGCACCGGCGACCTGTTTCTGGCGCCGCCTGCTTGGAATTCCCGCCGGATCGCGCCGCTCCGCGCGCCCTCTAACTAACGCCGGCCCGGCTGCAGCTCATGTGCTCGTCCGTTTTTATCAAGAGAAAGTTCCGGAATCGTAATTCACGCGCCCCCTCCGCCCCCCACACCGCTCGCCGCTCCGCCAGCCACTCTGCCGACGGCTCAACTTCGGGTGCGGATCGACGCTTCTTGCCACTTAGGCGCCGCTCTCGAAGAATGCTCTTGCCGCGTCACTCACACAGCCCGACTTCCGAATACTCGGCCCTCAGAGGCGCAGGCCCTTCGTTATCTCGTCCTAAGCGAGAGGGAAATCGACAGATGTAAAGGTAATTTCAGGACTACCCCAAGTTTTTAGTGATAGGGCTGTTACTTTTACCCTCTAACTTACAAAATAATAAGTTTTTCTTGACATGGGATTCCATTCGGAAGTTTGCGCACCACAACTACCCAAGTATTGCAACGAAAGGAACCTCCAGCATTATTTGAAATCGTTTATTATTATTATTGTTGTTGTTGTTATCGCATATCGATTTCAATAACAGAGTGATCATGTTCATTGCAAGACCAAGTCCCGCGGTCTCGAACAATCATACGTGAAATACAAATTCAAACACAGATGTTTATCGTGAACAACATGCCAACTAGCACATAAGATTCAAATTTTAATCTTGACCGGTCGTAGTTCGCGCACTCTGACCTTCCTTGTAGTTTATTGAGATAACTGTTGCATCCTGGAGTCGCTGGTTGTCGATGTACAGTCAGGGGACTCGGCTGGGGCTAGCGATCTATAAGCTACAACACACAATACAATCAGCAAAAAATTTAAGTTTCATTGCAATACTCCTACCGCGTGTAAAAATTGATGCCGAGTCAGCTTTAGACAATTTACACATACGTCTCGTACGAGCACACATAGGTTTGTCTATTAAAAAAATTGTAAATTGGTCAGTCACTGTTGCACCCCAGGATTGGTTTGTTATAAAGGTGCTGTACCCGATGTTTTTATGGGGTGCAAAGTTCTCCGAACTCGCTGCCAGGGAGTGTAGTGTAGAATCGATGCAAAAAGCCATGCCATGCCATGGCGTCGCACGCATCGTGTTTATCGCAGGCGTCCTACGATTTACAAAACAATGGTAGACGCTGAGACTGGTTATAACATGGATGCTGATCCTGCCAAAACAATAGATGTTCTACATGGGCCATCATTCTTCCGTGGTAGACTTGTCGATTTTGCTCTGACTGACGTCTCTGTCGATGATAGTCAAGCATGGCTGACCGTCGCTATTGTTCGCATCGCTGAGACGTGAACGCGTACCGCACCTTTGTGATAAACCGATCCTGGGCAGCAACAAGGATTGACCAACATACAAATTTTTTTAATGGGCAAACCTGTGTGTGTTCGTACAAGACGTATATGTAAATTGTCTAAAGATGACTCCGTATCAATTTTTATACATGGTACGGGTACTGCAATGAAACTTAAATTTGTTGGTGATTGTAGTTTGTATAATAGTATTTAGATCGCTAGCGTCAGCCGAGTCCCCTGACTATACACCGGGAAACAGGGCCTCAATGATGCAACAGTTACATCAGTAAATTACATTGATCCGTCAAAAAAGTGTTTGAAAAGATCGTCGCCCAGTAACCCATGCGAACAACGCTAAAAAGTAATGCCTCCGATTTTGTATTTGAAAATTCTTAAAGCTTTTTAAATAAAACAAACATTGTTAACATTCTACATCTTTATTCTTTATGTCTACATACTTATTTTTCAACATAGTCACCATGGCGAGAAACAAATTTCTCCCAGCCAGAGACCAGTTCGTTGCCGTCACTGTGTTACGTTTGTCTTTGTTGCCGAAGCCACAATCTCAAATCTGCTTGCATCGCTTCACCACTAGCAAACTGAAGTGCTCGAAGTTGTTCTTTAAGTTCTGGGAACAGGTGATAATCAAATGGGGCTAAGTTGGGACTGTATGGAGGATGATCGATGACAGTGAACCCGAGGTGTCGCAGAGCTCGTGTGTGGTCTGGTATTGTCATGTTCAAGGAGAGGGTGTTCCATTTGTGGACGAACTCTCCGAATTCGAAACCTGATTACAGCACGATGTTTCTAGCGCATCGACGTAGTTGCGTTACGCACCGCCATCTTACACGCTACAATGCGGAGCCCTCTAGCGGAAGACGGTGGCAAATATGTAGACATGGAGGATAATGATGTAGATTGTTAATAACGTTGTTTTATTTAAGTAGCTTTAAGATTTTGCACATAAAAATCAGTTTTCAGCACGCTCTCGTATATTTTACAAATTAGCTTCAACGTACTGAAATTGAGTCTAGCAACGTATACTTTTGACCGACAGATGCGAGAATCGTTTCTTGCTCCAACATTATCTAATTTCGTATAGGTGGTATTAACAGCGTTTCAATGACTGAAATCTTATTTCCAAAAGGAAATCATCCATGATCGTTTTTTAAACAAGGTGTTTGCGTCAGGGAAGGGGAATGTCAGTCATCTGGAAGGCAAAATTATGCTCGTTTCATCTACCACATACCAATAACCTGACTCGTGCTGGAGTCCCTGACCTTCGAAATGGCGCATTGTTGTTTCTAGAACAAACTGTTCCTGCAACCAACCTCACACGACAGATGCGAAAACACAGTGCGGATCACGATGGACTTTGTTGCGATGGAAGCGTAGCTCGCTTGCAATTTATTTGCACAGATAACGCGTCACTCTGCTTAATACGAAAGGCGTTCAGAAAGTTTTGCACAGTCGTCTGTAATTTTTATATTTTTTGCAGGAGGAGAATGAAATTTTTTGTGACATACTTGGAACATTTAGCTATAAGTTCGTATACAGAAGAATTTTCTTTTATTTACAGGTGAGCCATAATAGGCCGTGAAGTTGGTGTCACGTTGCGACAACTGTCGGTGATGGAAACAGTGCTTTGACGACGTTATTACCCAGGCTGAAACATGGTTGTTTTTCTCCGAACCTGAGAGCAAAACCCAACCCATGTAGTGGCGTCATCCGGGTTCCCCTCGGAAGAAGAAACCAAGCCTTTCACGAACAGCAGGCCGTAAGGTGATGGTCTTCCTCCCCTGGGATCAGTGTGGTGTCATTTTCATTGATTAACCGGGACCTTTACTGTTTGTCATTGAAGAAGCTGCGACGTACCATCAAGACCCACAGACCACAGCTTCAGGGTCATCTTATCAGACTACACCATGACAATGCCAAACCTCATACAGCCCTTAAGACGCCGGAGAAAACCAGGAAAATGGGTTGGAAAATTGTTCCTCATCCACCCTACAGTCCGCACTTGGCTCTGTCTGATTTTTACCACTTAGGTCGTCTGAAGGCCCACGTACGAGATAAAAAATTTGCTGGTGTGAAAGACCTTATTTCCTTTGCTAAGCGGTGGTGTCAATCCCCAGAATTTTACCAAAGTGCATTTACATCATGGAAAGGACGATGGGCCAGATGCGTCACAACTGATGGAGACTACTTTGAGTAGGCTCAATGTATAGCTAAATGTTCCAAGAACGTTCACAAAAAAATTTCATTCTCCTTCTGCAAAACCCTTTGAACGCCTTTTGTAAATTCCATACAAATGTAATATATAACGTCAGGTCTTAGTTCAGTAATTTATACTGTATACCCCGTTTTACGATTTCGGTAAAGCTTTGTGTTTTTGTAATCGCTGTACAATTTTCGATGCTTGCTTTGACGAGTAAATCTTAACCGAACGGTCTGTATCTAGCATACCGCTCTAAATATAGTGGTATTTTAATCTGTGGGTGTCCTACCTGTGGTAGCCTCCGACCTTTTCCTTTCTCAACTTCCCATAGCTCTCCGACTGAAATAAATTAATAGCTCATGTCTAAAAATGAAGTAAAATCGTTACACAAGTCCGTGGTCCTTATCGCTATTGAATATAATTGTTCGTCTGGGTCGCTATTACATTTATTTAAATACATACCTTAAAGCATTTCGGCCAGAGCCATCATCAGAACCTATCAGGTAAACAGAAAAAATGAGAAGTTATTTTCCTAACTGAAATACAAGTCGGAGACATACCACATTTAACATGTCGATAAACTGTGTGTCGTCAGCTCGCATCCACAATTGTACCACGATTAGTGCTGTTTAATAAGGCAGCCTGTCTTAAATAATGGTTCAAATGGCTCTGAGCACTATGCGACTTAACTTCTGAGGTCATCAGTCGCCTAGAACTTAGCACTAGTTAAACCTAACTAAACTAAGGACATCACACACATCCATGTCCGAGGCTGGATTCGAACCTGCGACCGTAGCGGTCGCTCGGCTCCAGACTGTAGCGCCTAGAACCGCACGGCCACAACGGCCGGCTGTCTTAAATAATAATAGCTCATGGTTCATTGATACTTTTAATTTCTGTACACGCATGGCTAGTTGATGCGAATGAATAAAAGACGTTCACCAGATTAATATTACTCGACAATATCTGTGACAGAGTAACTGTTGCCATTAATGGAAATAGTATTCACAAAAATACTAAGGATCAAAGGTGATCTATTCGATCCTGCTTGCAGGGCTAAACAGCAAAATTGTGACTGTGGATCTGTTCTAGGGCTGCACAATGTTTGGGTATAGCAACATACAACCCATTATTTGTGCTGGTCATACAAAAGAAGTTATGAACACAGGGATAATGGTAAAATCGGCGTATATCGTTAATGGTTTTCTGTGCACTAGCGAAAACGATACAAAAGTGCAGGATTCCGTTGAACGTAGATCTGAGAGGCTCCGCTGAGCCAGGATTTAACCATGCACGGAAAGTTTAGCTGCATACACCAACGGAGTTTGCTGTAGCGGCAGTGACCTCGGTGGTACGTGGAGACGGCGTCAAATGCAGACATATGTTAGTATGGTTCTTTTGAAAGGGCTCGACTAATTTTTTTGCCGATCCTGACATTAATCCGTGCTCGTGCTGCGTGTGTAATGATCTAAATGTCGACGGAAGATAAATGTTAATATCTTCTTTCATTCCTTCAGTAACACACGCCCTACTAGGTTTTAACTACACTGCCTAACATAGAATGATGCACCAAGAAGACACGGTGAGATTTGAATGTAACTAAGTACACACATACACGATCGGCAGGTATCTAAACGATTAGAGTTTCAATTCTCTGTGACAAGTGGAACGGCCACCGGAATGTGTTAGCGTTGTTCGTGTTTAGTGCTGTTACCAGGCCTGATAGGGTATATTAGGCGCGTGAAAAGAGTCAGATGTTGAGGTATCAATGCGGAGGACACTGAGGTTTTTCAACACTTAAAGTAGCTTGAAGACGTCCTCATTGTGAGTTTCCATTTGGCCAGCTGGTTGAATCATGCCACAGCCAGATTTCTGGCCGATTCGGATGCGGCAGTGGCATAATGTTGGACTGCATGGGACCGTGATGGGAGGCATACTATTCGCCAGGGTTCCGGTAGAGCACGCCTGACCACGACGAGGAGGATTGCTGCCTCGTACACTAAACTCATCGCAACCCCTTCACATCTGCCCCTGCCATCCGTAAATGTAATGGACTGTTCAACATTGTGTGTCATTTCACACTGTAGCTCGGAGACAAGCAGCAGTTGGATTAGGGATTTAAGGTTCCGTGCGTAGGTTGCTGTTAACAACATCAACACAGACGGCTGCGTTTTGAGTCGTTCTGTGACTGGGAAGCACGGAGTGCTGATGAATGGCGTAGCGCTGTGTTGAGCCATTCAGATGGTTCAAATGGCTCTGAGCACTATGGGACTCAACTGCTGAGGTCATTAGTCCCCTAGAACTTAGAACTAGTTAAACCTAACTAACCTAAGGACATCACAAACATCCATGCCCGAGGCAGGATTCGAACCTGCGACCGTAGCGGTCTTGCGGTTCCCGACTGCAGCGCCTTTAACCGCACGGCCACTTTGGCCGGCGTTGAGCCATTAATCGCGTTTCTGTGCTACCCTGGATGACCGTTGTCGATGTGTATGACAGCGTCCTGCGTACAAGAGCCACTCTTCCAGTGTTTCGGAAAGACACAGCGGTTTTACTCCAGGCGTGGTGGTGTGTGGAGCCATCGGGGTATGTCTTCAGGTCATAGCTGGTAATGACTGAGGGAACACTGACGGCACAACAGTACGTCGCAGACATCGCGCATCCTCATGCGTTATCTTTCGTGCGACGGTATCGTAGCGCCATTTTTCAACATGATAATGGCCACCCACACACGACACGTATCTCCATGAATAGTCCGCGTGATATTGAGGTACTGTTGTGGTCGGCAAGATCCCACATCTGTTCGCGAGAGAACGTATGGGACCAGCAGTGACGTCAGTTCCGTCACAGTGTCAGAGCTAGCTTGCCACAGGCGATGGTACAACGGCTTTTATGGCACACTTCCCAACAGAATCAGTGCATTTATTCAGGTCAGAGGGTTGCAACTAAGACTGCAGACATTTTTAAAAATATTGTGGGGTCCTATACATCGATATTTAAAAGAATGCCATTATCGGCTCGCATTATATGGAGGAATATTGTCAGTATGTCGATATATCGATGGAGAAATATCGACGGCAGGCCCAGAAAAGTATCGGCTTTACATTGCAAATATATTGCCCGGTTTAGAGCTGTGTACGGAAGTATTGATTTATTGAAACAATATTATGAAAAGGAAAGTTGCCACTCACCATATAGCGGAGATACTGAGTCGCAGATAGGCACAACAAAAAGGCTGTCACAAGTAAACCATTATGCCCGTAAGGCCTACGTCAAAAATAGACGACAGGCGCGCATACACACACACACACACACACACACACACACGACTCCCCAGTCTCAGGCAACTGTAGCCATTCTCAGTGTTTGAGTCTGTCGTCTATTTTTGGCGAAGGCCTTACATCTACATCTACATCTATACTCCGCGAGCCACCTTACGGTGTGTGGCGGAGGGTACTTATTGTACCACTATCTGATCCCCCCTTCCCTGTTCCATTCACGAATTGTGCGTGGGAAGAACGACTGCTTGTAAGTCTCCGTATTTGCTCTAATTTCTCGGATCTTTTCGTTGTGATCATTACGCGAGATATATGTGGGCGGTAGTAATATGTTGCCCATCTCTTCCCGGAATGTGCTCTCTCGTAATTTCGATAATAAACCTCTCCGTATTGCGTAACGCCTTTCTTGAAGTGTCCGCCACTGGAGCTTGTTCAGCATCTCCGTAACGCTCTCGCGCTGACTAAATGTCCCCATGACGAATCGCGCTGCTTTTCGCTGGATCATGTCTATCTCTTCTATTAATCCAACCTGGTAAGGGTCCCATACTGATGAGCAATACTCAAGAATCGGACGAACAAGCGTTTTGTAAGCTACTTCTTTCGTCGATGAGTCACATTTTCTTAGAATTCTTCCTATGAATCTCAACCTGGCGCCTGCTTTTCCCACTATTTGTTTTATGTGATCATTCCACTTCAGATCGCTCCGGATAGTAACTCCTAAGTATTTTACGGTCGTTACCGCTTCCAATGATTTACCACCTATGGCATAATCGTACTGGAATGGATTTCTGCCCCTATGTATGCGCATTATATTACATTTATCTACGTTTAGGGAAAGCTGCCAGCTGTCGCACCATGCATTAATCCTCTGCAGGTCCTCCTGGAGTACGTACGAGTCTTCTGATGTTGCTACTTTCTTGTAGACAACCGTGTCATCTGCAAATAGCCTCACGGAGCTACCGATGTTGTCAACTAAGTCATTTATGTATATTGTAAACAATAAAGGTCCTATCACGCTTCCCTGCGGTACTCCCGAAATTACCTCTACATCTGCAGATTTTGAACCGTTAAGAATGACATGTTGTGTTCTTTCTTCTAGGAAATCCTGAATCCAATCACAAACCTGGTCCGATATTCCGTAAGCTCGTATTTTTTTCACTAAACGTAAGTGCGGAACCGTATCAAATGCCTTCCTGAAGTCCAGGAATACGGCATCAATCTGCTCGCCAGTGTCTACGGCACTGTTAATTTCTTGGGCAAATAGGGCGAGCTGAGTTTCACATGATCTCTGTTTGCGGAATCCATGTTGGTTATGATGAAGGAGATTTGTATTATCTAAGAACGTCATAATACGAGAACACAAAACATGTTCCATTATTCTACAACAGATTGACGTAAGCGAAATAGGCCTATAATTATTCGCATCTGATTTATGACCCTTCTTGAAAATGGGAACGACCTGCGCTTTCTTCCAGTCGCTAGGTACTTTACGTTCTTCCAGCGACCTACGATAAATTGCTGATAGAAAGGGGGCAAGTTCTTTAGCATAATCACTGTAGAATCTTAAGGGTATCTCGTCTGGTCCGGATGCTTTTCCGCTACTAAGTGATAGCAGTTGTTTTTCAATTCCGATATCGTTTATTTCAATATTTTCCATTTTGGCGTCCGTGCGACGGCTGAAGTGAGGGACCGTGTTACGATTTTCCGCAGTGAAACAGTTTCGGAACACTGAATTCAGTATTTCTGCCTTTCTTCGGTCGTCCTCTGTTTCGGTGCCATCGTGGTCAACGAGTGACTGAATAGGGGATTTAGATCCGCTTACCGATTTGACATATGACCAAAACTTTTTAGGGTTCTTGTTTAGATTGTTTGCCAATGTTTTATGTTCGAATTCGTTGAATGCTTCTCTCATTGCTCTCTTTACGCTCTTTTTCGCTTCGTTCAGCTTTTCCTTATCAGCTATGATTCGACTACTCTTAAACCTATGATGAAGCTTTCTTTGTTTCCGTAGTACCTTTCGTACATGATTGTTATACCACCCTGGATCTTTCCCCTCGCTTTGGACCTTAGTCGGTACGAACTTATCTAAGGCGTACTGGACGATGTTTCTGAATTTTTTCCATTTTTGTTCCACATCCTCTTCCTCAGAAATGAACGTTTGATGGTGGTCACTCAGATATTCTGCGATTTGTGCCCTATCACTCTTGTTAAGCAAATATATTTTCCTTCCTTTCTTGGCATTTCTTATTACACTTGTAGTCATTGATGCAACCACTGACTTATGATCACTGATACCCTCTTCTACATTCACGGAGTCGAAAAGTTCCGGTCTATTTGTTGCTATGAGGTCTAAAACGTTAGCTTCACGAGTTGGTTCTCTAACTATCTCCTCGAAGTAATTCTCGGACAAGGCAGTCAGGATAATGTCACAAGAGTCTCTGTCCCTGGCTCCAGTTCTGATTGTGTGATTATCCCATTCTATACCTGGTAGATTGAAGTCTCCCCCTATTACAATAGTATGATCACGAAACTTCTTCACGACGTTCTGCAGGTTCTCTCTGAGGCGCTCAACTACTACGGTTGCTGATGCAGGTGGTCTATAGAAGCATCCGACTATCATACACTCCTGGAAATTGAAATAAGAACACCGTGAATTCATTGTCCCAGGAAGGGGAAACTTTATTGACACATTCCTGGGGTCAGATACATCACATGATCACACTGACAGAACCACAGGCACATAGACACAGGCAACAGAGCATGCACAATGTCGGCACTAGTACAGTGTATATCCACCTTTCCCAGCAATGCAGGCTGCTATTCTCCCATGGAGACGATCGTAGAGATGCTGGATGTAGTCCTGTGGAACGACTTGCCATGCCATTTCCACCTGGCACCTCAGTTGGACCAGCGTTCATGCTGGACGTGCAGACCGCGTGAGACGACGCTTCATCCAGTCCCAAACATGCTCAATGGGGGACAGATCCGGAGATCTTGCTGGCCAGGGTAGTTGACTTACACCTTCTAGAGCACGTTGGGTGGCACGGGATACATGCGGACGTCCATTGTCCTGTTGGAACAGCAAGTTCCCTTGCCGGTCTAGGAATGGTAGAACGATGGGTTCGATGACGGTTTGGATGTACCGTGCACTATTCAGTGTCCCTCGACGATCACCAGTGGTGTACGGCCAGTGTAGGAGATCGCTCCCCACACCATGATGCCGGGTGTTGGCCCTGTGTGCCTCGGTCGTATGCAGTCCTGATTGTGGCGCTCACCTGCACGGCGCCAAACACGCATACGACCATCATTGGCACCAAGGTAGAAGCGACTCTCATCGCTGAAGACGATACGGCTCCATTCGTCCCTCCATTCACGCCTGTCGCGACACCACTGGAGGCGGGCTGCACGATGTTGGGGCGTGAGCGGAAGACGGCCTAACGGTGTGCGGGACCGTAGCCCAGCTTCATGGAGACGGTTGCGAATGGTCCTCGCCGATACCCCAGGAGCAACAGTGTCCCTAATTTGCTGGGAAGTGGCGGTGCGGTCCCCTACGGCACTGCGTAGGATCCTACGGTCTTGGCGTGCATCCGTGCGTCGCTGCGGTCCGGTCCCAGGTCGACGGGCACGTGCACCTTCCGCCGACCACTGGCGACAACATCGATGTACTGTGGAGACCTCACGCCCCACGTGTTGAGCAATTCGGCGGTACGTCCACCCGGCCTCCCGCATGCCCACTATACGCCCTCGCTCAAAGTCCGTCAACTGCACATACGGTTCACGTCCACGCTGTCGCGGCATGCTACCAGTGTTAAAGACTGCGATGGAGCTCCGTATGCCACGGCAAACTGGCTGACACTGACGGCGGCGGTGCACAAATGCTGCGCAGTTAGCGCCATTCGACGGCCAACACCGCGGTTCCTGGTGTGTCCGCTGTGCCGTGCGTGTGATCATTGCTTGTACAGCCCTCTCGCAGTGTCCGGAGCAAGTATGGTGGGTCTGACACACCGGTGTCAATGTGTTCTTTTTTCCATTTCCAGGAGTGTATCTGACCCACCTTTGATACTTAACTTAACCCAGATTATTTCACATTCGCATTCGCTAATAACTTCACTGGATATTATTGAATTCTTTACTGCTATAAATACTCCTCCACCATTGGCGTTTATCCTATCCTTGCGGTATATATTCCATTCTGTGTCTAGGATTTCGTTACTGTTCACTTCCGGTTTTAACCAACTTTCCGTTCCTAATACTATATGCGCACTATTTCCTTCAATAAGAGATACTAATTCAGGAACCTTGCCCTGGATACTCCTGCAGTTTACCAATATTACGTTAACTTTTCCTGTTTTTGGTCTCTGAGGACGGACGTTCTTTATCAACGATGATAATGTCCTCTCTGGTAAGCCGTCAGGTATTTTATCGTTTCGCCCAAGGGGGGGTCCCTCTAACCTAAAAAACCCCCGTGTGCACGCCACACGTACTCTGCTACCCTAGTAGCTGCTTCCGGTGTGTAGTGCACACCTGTTCACCTGTTCGTTGTTCCATTAACCCCTCCCCCTCCCTGTGCAGTGCAATCAGACTTCTTTTGTGCCACATACACTTGCTTCACACAGTAAAAGAGAAAGATTGAACGTTACGAAAGGTCAAAAAGCAGTACAACTCCTTCACACAGTGAAAGTAAAATTATGTTCTACTACAGTTTCATAAGAACAACTTCAAATATATACCGAAAATTGTGAAAATAGTATAATATAAAATAAAAATATCGGCACTCGATATTGTCATTTTGATATATACTCGTAGATATGTTGGCGAAACGAGTATCGCAGACACATATATCGATATTTTTTGGAATCGTTGCGATAAAGCGATATTTTATCAACCCCCTAGTTGCAGTGACGTACTGGCCGCTGGACTCATACTGTTAAGTTCTTTTTAGTTCTGGCTCGATTTTGTTGTCACTGAAATACCATCACATATCCTGTCAACCCGTGAAGTTTCGTTGTGTTTCCTCCTCCGCTACTGGGTGTTTCACTTTATTGGTGAGGCAATGTAACCAAAAAGTGCCAATCACAGCAAGCTTTTTTTATGTCCTTAGTACACTACTGACCATTGAAATTGCTACACCAAGAAGAAATGCAGATGATAAACGGGTATTCATTGGAGAAATATATTATAGTAGAACTGACATGTGACTACATTTTCACGCAATTTGGGTGCATAGATCCTGAGGAATCAGTACCCACAACAACCGCCTCTGGCCGTAATAACGGCCTTGATACGCCTGGGCATTGAGTCAAACAGAGCTTGGATGGCGTGTACAGGTACAGCTACCCATGCAGCTTCAACACAATACCACAATTCATCAAGAGTAGTGACTGGCGTATTGTGACGAGCCAGTTGCTCGGCCACCATTGACCAGACGTTTTCAATTGGTGAGAGATCTGGAGAATGTGCTGGCCAGGGCAGCAGTCGAACATTTTCTGTATCCAGAAAGGCCCGTACAGGACCTGCAACATGCGGTCGTACATTATCCTGCTGAAATGTAGGGTTTCACAGGGATCGAATGAAGGGTAGAGCCACGGGTCGTAACATATCTGAAATGTAACGTCCACTGTTCGAAGTGCCGTCAGTGCGAACAAGAGGTGACCGGGACGTGTAACCAATGGCATCCCATACCATCACGCCGGGTGATATGCCAGTAGGGCTATGACGAATACACGCTTCCAATGTGCGTTGACCGCGATGTCGCCAAACACGGATGCGACCATTATGATGCTGTAAACAGAACATGGATTCATCCAAAAAAATGACGTTTTGCCATTCGTGCACCCAGGTTCGCCGTTGAATGCATCATCGCAGGGGCTCCTGTCTGTAAGGCAGCGTCAAGGGGAACCGCAGCCATGGTCTCCGAGCTGATAGTCCATGCTGCTGCTAACGTCATCGAACTGTTCGTGCAGATGGTTGTTGTCTTGCAAACGTCCCCATCTGTTGACTCAGGGATCCAGACGTGGCTGCACAATCCGTTACAGCCATGCGGATAAGATGCCTGTCATCTCGACTGCTAGTGATACGGGGCCGTTGGGATCCAGCACGGCGTTCCGTATTACCCTCCTGAACCCACCGATTCCATATTGTGCTAACAGTCATTGGATCTCGACCTACGCGAGCGTAATATCGGGAAACGATAAACCGCAATCGCGATGGGGTACAATCCGACCTTTATCAAAGTCGGAAACGTGATCGTACGCATTTCTCCTCCTTAGACGAGGCATCACAAGAACGTTTCACCAGGCAACGCCGGTCAACTGCTGTTTATGTATGAGAAATCGGTTGGAAACTTTCCTGTTGTCAGCACGTTGTAGGTGTCGCTACCGGCACCAACCTTGTGTGAATGATCTGAAAAGCTAATCATTTGCATATCACATCATCTTCCTGTCGGTTAAATTTCGCGTCTGTAGCACGTCATCTTCGTGGTGTAGGAATTTTAATGGCCAGTAGTGTATTTTGATGGCGACGTTACGTTTCATGTAGACCACGTAATCAGAAATTCCGGTTTGTCGCACTCTAGTATGGTCCGCAAAGCAACAGAAATACGTCGCGGTAAACTGCGTTATCTCCTTTGTAGAGGCGCATAAGGCACATACGTTATACGGCGCTCAAGTTGTCGTGACTGGACTCAGTCTAATTGCATCAGTGCTCTGCAGCAGTGACAAGCTTCTCGTTGCATGATTTCACGGCGGTGCGGCGGCAGCTTTTGCTTTGTGAGCGGTGGCTGTCTCCGCAGCGGCCCTGGGCCCGCCCGCTCCTGCTGACCAGAACTGAGTTATGAGTCCGAGCTCTCTCTTGACAACTCCCGATGGAAATAAATTGTGCTCAGTCGCACCGCCGAGTCGCCTTGTGCAGTCCGCCCGCTCGCCGTTTAGGTGGCGAGTTCTCCCAGCAGGGAAATAAATTTCCCATCATACTCTTCCGAGGTATAAGCTAGTGCATCGCATTCCTTCTCATGCTATATGGATAGCCAGCCATTTCCTCAGGTCGGCACTCGATTCTTATCAGTTGTTTAGCCACTAATGACTCATTTGCTGGTTCTGAGTTACAGTTCGTGTCCTTTCTTTCGTGGCTGGTTGTGTTGAAGCTAAGGCATCGCACAATAAATAACCCGAGAGGTTATTTAGAAATCACTTACATTCCTCAACGCCTCATTATTGTTGACTCGTTTATGTCACTCTCATGCTAAGCGCCGTACGGTTTGTAGCGGGAATTGCTATGAGACCCCTTCTCGTTTCTTCCCTTGGCAATTGCAACGTGTGCGCCGATAGGTCGCTGGTCGGTAAGCCTTCGTATCAAATTTCTCTAAATTTTACCACCATTGTCTAGACGTAGACAAAACGAAACTCACGACACTTTTATATTTTCTCCATCACCTCTGTTAATCAAACCTGGTAAAAAGTCTCAGAGTGAGCATCAACACTAAAAATTTAATCGAAGTAATGCTCTATGAGAAAAATGTGAAAAAGGAGAAAGTTTGCATGTACGTTAAATGTACTTAGAAAAGCCTGCTTCGGTTGTGTGTTAAATGATGGACTCAAGATCATACATGATTTTTCACTGCGTATTCTTATCTCAGAGAGAATTTACTAGCTGCACGTCACCTCCCAATGTTACCAAATGCCGTTCGCAAATCGCTGAAGTGTTGAGAGAAAAAGATATCCATGAAGCAGTAATTTATTTTGACGGAGATTAATACTTCTTAGGTGATCATTTAAACCCACAGAAGATGTTGCAAATTTATCAAAGATGTTTGATGCCGACAGCTAGAAGTTGCTTCATCGGCAAAAATAAAGATTGTATGCTGTAGGAGGACAGTGATCGAAGTACCTCAGCAGGCTTTGCAGCGAATGGAAAAAGGAGACAGGTGTGCAAATTCCGGATTGACCTTCACAGTCGCCTGACGCCGTTCATCTACATCTACATTTATACTCCGCAAGCCACCCAACGGTGTGTGGCGGAGGGCACTTTACGTGCCACTGTCATTACCTCCCTTTCCTGTTCCAGTCGCGTATGGTTCGCGGGAAGAACGACTGTCTGAAAGCCTCCGTGCGCACTCTAATCTCTCTAATTTTACATTTGTGATCTCCTCGGGAGGTATAAGTAGGGGGAAGCAATATATTCGATACCTCATCCAGAAACGCACCCTCTCGAAACCTGGCGAGCAAGCTACACCGCGATGCAGAGCGCCTCTCTTGCAGAGTCTGCCACTTGAGTTTGTAAAACATCTCCGTAACGCTATCACGGTTGCCAAATAACCCTGTGACGAAACGCGCCGCTCTTCTTTGGATCTTCTCTATCTCCTCCGTCCGTTCTATTGAAATATATGGTCTTACGTCAAAATAGAAGTTACAAGAAAAAAATTTTCACTTTGAAGCAGCTATCAACGCAAATTCGACGATTTGGAGGTCTCTTTCACGTGAATAAGCGGAAATCTTTGTTTCAAGCATGCCTCGGAGATGCCAAGAAATTATCGTGCTGCAGGTGGCGGACGTATTATTACCTGTAATTTCATTTTTCATTTTTTTCATATACGATGAATGTCTATGTTCTAGTTTGTTGTCAGATTTTACTACCGATTAACCCGACCACGGTCTTATTTAACAGACTGTATTTTGTTCGCAGCCATAGGTTAGAATTTTTGCATGTCTGGATTAACTGTTCGTCCAGCGGATGTTTACAGAGCAACGACAACGGCATTGAGCGAAAGCGTGTACAGGTCTTCTGGGCCCAAACGTACTCTTATTGGTATAGGTGGCTTGTTACCGTGGTCTACGGGCGACTGACGTATGTGGTAAATGGCCTTGCCCTTGGTGTCTCCCGGCTGCTACAGCGGAGTTTGTTCCCGTCGTAACGTTTGCCGGAACGCCCCCGCGTTGCCCAGCGGATGGAGAAAGCTAGTGCGAGTTGGTCCCCCGGCCAGTGGCCAGCGGCCGCACGGAATCCCAGCTAAGCCCGCGCCGGAGAACATTACTCTATCGACCGCTCGCAGGCGTCCGATATTTACGGCGACTGTTACATTGATCAACCGGGCTTACGCACTCCTGGAGACGACCAACTCTCGCGCCGCTTCCCCCATATAGCCAACTGTTTCAGTCTCCCGTGTTCTTTGCCTCTAGTGGCTCAAGTGCGGATTTTGTTCTCCCTCGAATTTAACGTCCCATCGACATCAAATCTTTTAAACATCGACTTATCTTCTACGAATGTCACTCTGTTAATTTAATCAAATGAAATCATACAGTTTGATTACAGCCCCTATGCCTCGGTCTCCAGTAGTATCCTGCGGAGATCTGGGGTGCAAGTTTCTCGACCTCCGCTATCGGGTAGAGAAATGTAGGGTCCCCCTGAATAGGTCAGGCGTGCACTACACGCAGGAAGCGGCTACAAGAATAACGGAGTACGTGTGGAGGGTTTTTTAGGTTAGAAGGGAAGGGGGATGACAGTATCTTATCATATACAGTATATAAAAGAAAGCGGATGCAGGGTCCGTATGAGACTGTGTGACATAAATTACATATAAACTGTGTTTTTTAAGTTAGAGAATTCCCTCCCTAGGTCCGACAAGACGCCTCCTGAGACGCGACAAGGTTGTAATGTTGATGCATTAATTTGTTCTGCAAGCGGTGCTGATATTCAAGACAATAAAAGCGGGTTCAAAGCTGTGTGCTATCTGGGGAAGTTAACCTTGCATTACTGAGCAACTGTTTCACCAGGTATCCAGTCTAGCTTACCAAATTCCCAACCAGACTAACATTAATTATAATCTTTTAGTAGTCATCTTACGATAACCGGTGATTATATATATATATATATATATATATATATATATATATATATATATATATATATATAAAGACAATTTAAATAAAAAGAAATAAATCAGTTTATATTTGGACATTTATTTTAACACTGATCATAGTTCCGTTAAAATTTCAGCATATTTAACTTGATTCATAACTAAACTGGTGCCTTATTTAGGATTGTGAAAATGTGAGTTTGTAATCTTACGGAACACACCAAATATGGAGCCAAGATTGGGAGACTGCATACAACACTGCATTCATAAAATAACACACGAAGGACGTTGAAACATATGCAAGAGGAAATTAATCAGAACCAACCGATTCAATTTTCACCCAAAGAAGTTACGTTCGTAGCGCAATCCTGTCCGTCATGAAATTACCACACATTGGTATACTAAATTCATACTAACTCTCTGTGAAATCTTCCCGAAAAGAATAGCTGAGGGCTGCTTTGATGATTACACCACATGCTTCACATGGTCAAATTGGTTCACACAAAGAGTGTAACTCCACAATAATTTTGGTAATTAAAATAAATTACATCGAAACGCAATTTACAAAAGAAAAAACTCGAACTGCTTACTGTCGTCTTACTATTAACCTGATGGGTCAAACAATTGTATAAGCACGTGGTACTGGTCTCACAAAGTACACCCCACGTGGATTGAACATAAATAAAAGTTGCTATATTGAAAAATATTGTCAAGATGAGACGTTATAATCTCACGCACATTCGCATTTAAGATTGATAATCTTAGTTAGAGTTACGGATCATCAACACGTGGTTCCACTTTACTCACAAAGTAGTGACGAAGCAACTACTGGAAGACATTCTGAACTTCACACTCGAAATACACTGCGTTGCAATTTAAGATAACATCAGATATTTTAGATCTAAACCTGAAATAAAGGTGGTTAAATTTTCAGTTAGGCTAAACTTAAGAAATTCATTGTCCTACGGACTTAGCAGACACGCGCTTAGCCGGAGATCTTACCACTTCAGACGCTCGCTGTGGACAGACTGCCTGGGCCCCTACCGAGCGTGCTTAAAAGATACAAACGGAAGTGACCAGAGAGGCAGCTTCCTATACCAATATGACAAGAGACGGACGGGACCATACCAAGAATAGAAACCTCTCTGCTTTTAGAAAGCGTAGCTACCTGTTCGGACATTGGTCCTACTGCTCTCTAGCAGACAGGCTTGTCTGCTACCATCAAGCATTCAACTAGAAATACATTTGCTCATTTATCCTCTCACATAGAAGGGAAGGGGGATGACAGTATCTTATCATATACAGTATATAAAAGAAAGCGGATGTAGGTTCCGTATGAGACTGTGTGACATGAATTACATACAAACTGTGTTTTAAAGTGTAGTAGTGTGACAGATCATTCTTGTTTATGTGTAAAAGTAACACGTTCCACTGCTCAGTCTCCTCCCAGATAGTCAGAGACACCACAGTAAATTTAGAAGAGGAATTTATGCCGTAAATGACAACAGATTTAAGAAATTAACATGAAAAGAATCTAACAGAGACCTTTCAAGGTAGTAGTAGGCAAAACACAACAGGGAATAACAATATTAATGTGCTAATAGTAAACTGCAGGAGCGTCTATAGAAAGGTCCCAGAACTGCTCTCATTAATAAACGGTCACAACGCCCACAGGGACAGAAAGTTGGCTGAAACCAGATGTAAAAAGTAATGAAATTCTAAACTCAGATTGGAATGTATACCGCAGAGACAGGCTGGACATTGAAGGGGGAGGCGTGTTTATAGCGATAAAAAGTGCAATAGCATCGAAGGAAATTGACGGTGATCCGAAATGTGAAATAATTTGGGTGAAGGTCACGGTTAAAGCAGGCTCAAACATGGTAATTGGATGTCTCCATAGGCCCCCTGGCCCAGCAGCTGTTGTGGCAGAGCACCTGAAAGAAAATTTGGAAAATATTTCGAGTAGATTTCCCGACCATATTATAGTTCTGGGTGGAGATTTTAATTTGCCAGATATAGACTGGGAGACTCAAACGTTTATAACGGGTGGTAGGGACAAAGAATCCAGTGAAAATTTTTTAAAGTGCATTATCTGAAAACTACCTTGAGCAGTTAAACAGAGAACCGACTCGTAGCGATAACATATTAGACCTTCTGGTGACAAACAGACCCGAACTATTTGAAACAGTTAACGCAGAACAGGGAATCAGCGATCATAAAGCGGTTACTGCATCGATGATTTCAGCCGTAAATAGAAATATTAAAAAAGGTCGGAAGATTTTGCTGTTTAGCAAAAGTGACAAAAAGCAGATTACAGAGTACCTGACGGCTCAACACAAAAGTTTTGTCTCAAGTACAGATAGTGTTGAGGATCAGTGGACAAAGTTCAAAACCATCGTACAATATGCATTAGATGAGTATATGCCAAGCAAGATCGTAAGAGATGGAAAAGAGCCAACGTGGTACAGTACAACAACCGAGTTAGAAAACTGCTGCGGAAGCAAAGGGAATTTCACAGCAAACATAAACAAAGCCAAAGTCTTGCAGACAAACAAAAATTACGCAAAGCGAAATGTAGTGTGAGGACGGCTATGCGAGAGGCGTTCAGTGAATTCGAAAGTAAAGTTTTATGTACTGACTTGGCAGAATATCCTAAGAAATTTTGGTCTTATGTCAAAGCGGTAGGTGGATCAAAACAAAATGTCCAGACACTCTGTGACTAAAATGGTACTGAAACAGAGGATGACAAACTAAAGGCCGAAATACTAAATGTCTTCTTCCAAAGCTGTTTCACAGAGGAAGACCGCACTGTAGTTCCCCCTCTAGATTGTCGCGCAGATGACAAAATGGTAGATATTGAAATAGACGACAGAGGGCTAGAGAAACTATTAAAATCGCTCAAAAGAGGAAAGGCCGCTGGACCTGATGCGATACCAGATCGATTTTACACAGAGCACGCGAAGGAACTTGCCCCCCTTCTTGCAGCGGTGTACCGTAGGTCTCTAGAAGAGCGTTGCGTTCCAAAGGGTTGGAAAAGGGCACAGGTCATCCCCATTTTGAAGAAGGGACGTCGAACAGATGTGCATAACTATAGACCTATATCTCTAACGTCGATCAGTTGTAGAATTTTGGAACACGTATTATGTTCGAGTATAATTACTTTTCTGGAGACTAGAAATCTACTCTGTAGGAATCAGCATGGATTTCAAAAAAGACGATCGTGTGAAACCCAGCTCGCGCTATTCGTCCACGAGACTCAGAGGGCCATAGACACGGGTTCCCAGGTAGATGCTGTATTTCTTGACTTCCGCAAGGCATTCGAAACAGTTCCCCACAGTCATTTAATGAACAACGTAAGAGCATATGGACTATCAGACCAATTGTGTGATTGGATTGGATTGAAGAGTTCCTAGATAACAGAACGCAGCATGTCATTCTCAATGGAGAGAAGTGTTCCGAAGTAAGAGTGATTTCAGGTGTGCCGCAGGGGAGTGTCGTAGGACCGTTGCTATTCACAATATACATAAATGACCTTGTGGATAACATCGGAAGTTCACTGAGGCCTTTTGCGGATGATGGTGTGGTATATGGAGAGGTTGTAACAATGGAAAATTGTACTGAAGCGCAGGAGGATCAGCAACGAATTGACGCATAGTGCAGGGAATGACAATTGAATCTCATTGTAGACAAGTGTAATGTGCTGCGAATACATAGAAAGAAAGATCCTTTACCATTTAGCAACAATGTAGCAGGTCAGCAACTGGAAGCAGTTAATTCCATAAATTATCTGGGAGTGCGCATTAGAAGTGATTTAAAATGGAATAATCATATAAATTTGATCGTCGGTAAAGCAGATACCAGACTGAGATTCATTGGAAGAATCCTAAGGAAATACAGTCCAAAAACAAAGGAAGTAGGCTACAGTACACTTGTTCGCCCAGTGCTTGAATATCGCTCACCATTGTGGGATCCGTACCAGACAGGGTTGATAGAAGAAATAGAGAAGATCCAACGGAGAGCAGCGCTTCGTTACGGGATCATTTAGTAATCGCGAAAGCGTTACGGAGATGATAGATAAACTCCAGTGGAAGACTTTTCAGGAGAGACGCTCAGTAGCTCGGTACGGGCTTTTGTTAAAGTTTCGAGAACATACCTTCACCGCGGAGTCAAGCAGTATACTGCTCACTCCTACGTTTATCTCGCGAAGAGACCATGAGGATAAAATCAGAGAGATTAGAGCCCACACAGAGGCATACCGACAATCCTTCTTTCCACGAACAATACGAGACTGGAATAGAAGGGAGAACCGATAGAGGTACTCAAAGTACTCTCCGCCACACACCGTCAGGTGGCTTGCGGAGTATGGATGTAGATGTAGAGTTGGGAGGCGTGCGAGGGTAGTGCGTGAAGGTGTGCAAAGCCACTGTGCCATAGTGGTCATCTGCTTCGTGAGTAATAAGGCTGGCTTCGAATCCCGGCCTTGGTACAAATTTTCATTATTCGCTTCGTCTGCAGATATTCTGAAGGATCAGAGTGTATTACAGTTGCAGACAGTCAACAGGGATCTGGACATGGTGAGCAAGGCTTTACACGTAAAGCTGCTATATCACAACAGCAGCAATAAAGCTGCTGCTCTTTGCGTTCTTAATTGGTCCATTTTTCTTTGATGAACTCGGATCCCAAGAAACATGGGTATGCAGCTATAGGGCAGATATGACTGTGATCTCCTTCGCCGATATAAGATCCTTGCTTAACACGAGAGCGATGCTTTAGACTTTGTTTCTATGCACCATGGAGCTCCACCTCAGTGAAATTATTTTATCTACTTACGGAAGAGAATCAGGCAGGAAATTCTGCGGACATATTGTCTGTTTTAGAAACTGAAAAGCAAGAAACGCTCGTAGTGGAGGATGTTGCCTTCCCTGGAAGAACGGCCACTGGTGTCCAGGATGACTAAGAATCAGTTTCCCTTGTAGCAGTGTGGAACTGCGTGCAGTGATGTACGGAGAATCCGTCCGTATGATCTTCTTGCCTTTGTATTATTAGCAGCTCGTATCTGTATTCAGTCTTAAGACTCTTTCTGCAAAATAAACGCCCTCTCCTCACTACTTAGTGTCTGCATACCGCGTCGCCTGCGATTTATCAGGCGATCTGTGAAAGGGTCTGTCTGTATACGTTTATGAAATGTGCTGTAGTTGGGTGACGTAGTGCGGTAGAGAGAATGGGGAATTGCCTGCTAGCTCTTCATTTTGCAGATTTATGAACGAGGGAAGTACATGACCACAATCCGGCAGTCTACCTTCGTTCACGCTTCTGTATCCAACCCCTCGTTTCCACCTTCTGATGCCAGCAAAACACAATTTATCCCTTAGTACGTTTGTACTGCACGTGGATGTAGTACACACATTTAATATTTGTTCTTAACCCGCTTCATGTAATAACAAACAGCAATTTTATACCATTGAAAGCCTATTTTTAATAAATTCGTGATTTCCCCGTACCCTGACGCGGAAACTATTAGTCACAGATAAAAGTGAATAATTCCTTTTTTCTAGGAAATCCAACGTAGTTTAACTATTTACTGGGAACATTTTCGAGATATTTGCAGTAAAACCTAACAAAATGAACTTTACAGCCCTTGGTCTCACTTCCACAGGTAAGGATTTTTACATCCTCGCATTTACACCCTACCAGTATACAAAAATTTGCGACTACACGATTTTTTCCCTCAGTAGAAAGTTTTTGATCTTCGTTGACCGGGCTATATGATCCGACGGGTGACGTCATAAAACGGCGATTTCTTACTAAAATTGTACGTGTGATTGCACCAGACAATGAAATATTTTTAAAAGTATTTAAACAATCATTGACATAGCCATCTCGACCTAAAAGTCGTTATTTCCAAAACGAGATGATTTGCTATGAGAAAATTTTGCGCGTGACTATTTAATCTAAATCATTCTTTAACCTCATGATGTGTTTTACTTTAATTACTAATATGTTACGCGTTCTAGGACTTTACGGGAGGATGTATGAGAAAACACACAGATACATACAAGCTAATATAACTTGTACTGTTTGATAATTGAACCAAATTTTGCACTTGTTATCATTATCTTATTGGCTATAATCTGGATTTTTTCAATTCTTTTGTCAAATAATTTGATCAGGGCGTTGCTATATACATGAGGAATGCTTTTAAAAAATGATAGAGTATTCTTATTAAATAGATAAACAAATCTGTACAACAGTGTTAATAACAGTCTTAAAAGTCACGCAACAGTTTTTTTTTTATTTTTGTGTATGATAGCAAGTTTCATTTCATGTAACGTTAAATAAAGTTGAAAATAACGTACTTTGAAAAATTTTGTATTTACAAAGTCTGCACTAAGTTTCATCTTTTTATCTGCAATGGTTCAGCAGAAAATGTTCCTTGTACATTGATAGTTGCTAGAAGTCCAGAAATATATTTTATTAGTATTTATGCCAGAAACAAGTATCTTGATGTTGACCATAAACACACATTCGGTGTACTTGGTCTTCTTGTAGCTCTTTTCTTCTAGTCTGCTACTTCTGGTGTGCCCTATTGGCAGTAACCTTCACTCACCCTCCAGAACTAACAATGAGTATATCATCAATCTTCTTGAATAGGTTTTCGATGAAGCAAATTGCATCAAATTCTAGTCTCACAAGGGCCGTAATTCTTCCAATGTTACCATCGCTAAACACTAGACAAGCATCATACGAGCAAATTTTAACAATAGTACAAGTAGATGAGCAAAATGTTGTCTTTGGGCCTCTTTTCTAGATGAGGTTATCAAAGCTTCCGTTTGGGTTTTGTGCTCCATCAAGTGTGGATTTCTTTAAAAAATCGTAAATGGGCTTACAGCCTCATATACTCTTAATATGTCTTCTTTAACGGCAGGAAATAATAAAATATCGCAAATAAGGACAAAGTCGCGTAGAAAATGGTGCGTAGCACTGCCCATTAGTTGAATCGAAGTGGCTTTTACGGCACTTGTAGCACGAATTAAACTCTGATAATTGAGACTATATTGCTAACATGCTACAGAACTATATGGTGGCAGAAAATTTCAGCTTTTTGAGCAATGTTGCATAGATCCTGGCCTCAGTAATTAGTCAGGTAACACGTTTGTTTGAGTGACCATCATCCTCAGCAAGCACAGAAATATTCGTTTTGTATATAAAAACCGCCTTTCCTCGCCGAGATATATTTTATTTCTTGTAGAAAAATTACGCCTTTTACTTCAAGGCATCTTCAATGGATACAGTTTTGCTTTGATACCAGATTTTTTTAAGTCATAAAATGGTTCACGTCTCGTTTATTTCGTAAATAAGTGATTATTTGATTTTTTTCGCGTTTTTGGGTGGCATCACGTTTCCACTCATCTGGTCACACGCTGAAGGTCGCACTACAACGTATAACAAATATGTACGACACAAATTATAGGGCACATTCCTCACACGTAGGTGAAGAAATTATGTTATATGACCATGGATCTGGAAACGCTTTGTTTCCATGTTACAAGTCTTTTTCTCCAACTCATTAATCATGAGAAACACACGAATAGAAGGCGCCAACAGACTACATGCCTCTCTTCGTCACAGGAGATGTTAAATATGCTCTCTGTTTGCATTGATGTATGCATCAACCAGCCGCCTTAGTGAATCTCGGATACGCCGATGTATCCCTGGAGTATTCGGTATGGTTTCGCGTCCTTCCACAATACGGGCACGGGAACTCTGAACGTCTTGTACTAGAGCTCCATACACAAAAGCTTTAAAATGCCCCCAGAAGTAAAAGTCTAGTGGGTTTAGATTTGGAGAACGTGGAGGCTAGGCAATTAGTCCGTCTCTACGTATCCATGCGAAGCCGAATCTGTTATTTAGAGACGGCCGGTGTGGCCGTGCGGTGCTAGGCGCTACAGTCTGGAACCGCGTGACCGCTACGGTCGCAAGTTCGAATCCTGCCTCGGGCATGGATGTGTGTGACGTCCTTAGGTTAGTTAGGTTTAAGTAGTTCTAAGTTCTAGGGGACTGATGACCTCAGATGTTAAGTCCCATAGTGCTCAGAGCCATTTGAACCATTTGTTATTTAGAAGCCGACCGACATTAACACGAATATGAGAAGGTGCTCCATTGTGCAGTGAAGTACAGGTTTTCTCGCACAGCTGAAGGCACATCTGCTAACTGATCAGGTAGAAAATTATCTAAGAAATTATGATGACTTTTTCCGTTGATCCTGTGTGGAAGAAACTGAGGCCTTACCAAACACTCTCCAACATTGCCGGCCCAAACACTGACAGGACATTTTTGTTGTTGATTTGCTTTAACAGTTGCGTGAGGATTGACGTCTGCCTGTACATGCTGAATTTGAGATTTTACAGTTTGTCGCTGAAGCGACGCGTCGTCTGTAAACAGCACTTTTGCACTAAAATTAGGGTTGACACTATGCTGAATAAACCATTCGTAGAAGAGTGCCCGTGCTGGATAATCAGCTGCTGGTAGTGCCTGCACACGTTATAAATGATATAGTTACAGGTGACGCTCGCGTAACACTCGCCAGTTGTGTGGCCAACATACAGTATTGCAGCGAGATTTCTTGTACTGACATTAGGGTCGTCGTCAACTGCATGAAGAAATGCCGCCTCCTGTTGTGGAGTATTCGTCATTCTAGGCCTCCTCTGCTCGCGAGTATCAGGTTTAAAATGCTCCATGTTCCCTAAGACGACGATCAGTAGCTTCGGGGCACCTTCGTCCTGGAAATCTCTCCTGGTACAAAAGTTGAGCGTTGAGTGCCATTGGCGTCAGTTTATCGAAACATCAAACAGGCCTCCGCCATCTTTGTGTGCACTGCCATTGCGCGAGCGAAATCTGTAATTAGCTCTACATAGTCACCTGCGTGCTTGCAACGTTCGTACTGATCGCCGGAAAAGTCGATGTTATGTGTAAACAAGCAGTGACGTACGTCACATGGCAAAAACGGCATGTAAAACAAAACAGTGGCGGTGCACAACGTAATTGGACACTAGGAAGGGTGCATGTTCTCCGTGATTCTAACGTTCTGTTCATATGTGTCATTCAAGTTTAATGAGTTTGTAACATGGAAACAAAACCTTTGCAGACCCTACTTCATCTAATATAATTCCTTCGTCTACGTGTGAGGAATGTGACGTGCCATTTGTGCCGTACATTTTTGTTGCACCCTTTATAACTTCGCTTACGAAATACAAGTATATTTTCATGTTGCGAATATTTTTCTTCACAATTTTCATATTGTTTGCCCTTTTGTTGTGGATCACTGTTAGTCTTTTGTCACAACTAGTGACAGAAGACTGATAGTGTCCACAACAAAAGATCAAACAATATGAAAACTGTGAAGAAAACAAATCGTAACATGAAAACGGGCTTATGTTCAGTAAGTGAAAGTATAGTGCGACCTTCAGCATGAGACCAGATAGACGAAACGCATATGCCAACCAAAAACGCGCACAACTGTAAGTAATCACAAGTTTGTATGTTGTGTGTTGTATGTTAACTGGGGACCTAGAAACGACGGAGAGGTTCCGTCCCCGCCGCAGCCGCAGTGGTCCACAACCCCACGACGATTACCGGAGTCCACTTCACCCCTCCGTCGCCCCACACCGAAACCAAGGTTCGGCCCCCGGTTGACACCCCCCCTCCCCCCCCCCCCACCATCACCGCCACCACCAGGGAACGTCTCATACCAGATGAGTGTAACCTCTATGTTGGCGTGATAGAGTAATGGTGGTGTACGCGTACGTGGAGAACTTGTTTGCGCAGCAATCGCCGACATAGTGTAACTGAGGCGGAATAAGGGGAACAAGCCCGCATTCGCCGAGGCAGATGGAAAACCGCCTAAAAACAATCCACAGACAGGCAGGCCGGGCGGATTCGTGTCGAGGACGGAGGGCTCCTTGCCGCTCCGGAAAGCCGTGCGTTAGACCGATCGGCTAACGCGCTAACCGAATCACAAGTTTAGTAAAAGCTTTTTATGATCTACAAATATCGCATAACAGAACTAAACTGCGTCATTCTAGACTCCTCTGAAGATGCCTTAAAGCAAAAGGCGAAACGCATCTGGAAGAAGTAAAATACAATGCGGCAAGAAAAGGCGAGGCAGTTTTCATTTATAAAACGAACTAATGAGATAGCTTATAATTTGCAACATGTTCTTCGTCTGAGAGTAGTTGAAAAATAAACAAAATTAGTTTTTCTTTTCATTGTTAAAAATCGAAAACCGAAGGATGGTCACACTGACTGGTCATTTAGGCAACAATGACAAACTAAAAGGCCTGACTTTATGAACAGTTTTTATAGCTGACACAAAAGCTTTCCTGTGGAAGGTGTCCAGTGGTTCGACGCGACAATTCGAACTGTGTCGTCGCTCTGACCGTAGTGGAGAGAAGCGAGTGCACAGGGCAGCGGCCGCTCCCGGCGGACTGCCTTTGCCGTCCCTCGTAGTTAAGGCCCGCGGGCCGCTGAATTATCCAGCGCACAGACGGGAATCCCAGGCCCGCAGAGAACGCCCAACTCGAGCAGTCCGCAGCTGGAAGGACCAGCCGGCTCCAGCGGGGGCTCCCTCTGTTGACAATCACTTCCAGCCCGGCTGCAACGACTGCTGGAGCAGGAGTCGTGTCGTGAAATCCCCGACATCGGTCTGCTGTCGCAACTCGTGACTGAGGTTTGTCTACGTCTGCATTCATCACATATACCTGCCCAGTCTTCAACACTCCTGTGTAGCACCACTTGTCAAAAGCTTCTTCCGTCTGCTTGTCTGTATTATTTATCCTACACGTTTCACTTCCGTGCTAGGGATGTCTGTTATCATCGAAACAAGTGGTTTCCGGTTATATCGTTTTTTTCTTTCCAAACTCCAGTTTAACCTCAGCGTTAAAACCGCTCAGATCAACCGTTTCTGAAACAATCGAGTTTCCGTTTTTTATTCCAGTTGTTTCCTGTGATAAGCGTAAAAATCGAAAATTGAGAAATTTGTGTTAAGTTACTAAGGGACCAAACTGGCGAGGTCATCGGTCCCTAGGCTTACAAACTACTTAATCTAACTTAAACTAACCTACGCTAAGGACAACACACACAGCAATGCCCGAGGGAGGACTCGAACCTCCGACGGGGGGAGCAGCGCGAACCGTCGCAAGGCGCCTAAGACAACGTGGCTACCCCGCGCGGCGTAAAAATGGAATAAAGATGGAAAAATTTTGACTGCCTCACTTTTAAGATACGTGGAATCAAAATATTAAATTAAATAGGCTAATGAAATAAAACTTAATCCGTTCACCGCTCCCTGTTTTTCTCGAAAAATGATAAGTGGTTGAATACTACTACAAAAAAAATCATCATGTTCTCCTATTGATTCTAATTTTTTGGAAACTCTGCTCAAAAATAATGCTGTAATCGAGGATCATACCATTACGAGTAGTCAGCGTTAAAGCGTGAAGAGGCCGGAGTGGCCGTGCGGTTCTAGGCACTACAGTCTGGAACCGCGTGTCCGCAACGGTCGCAGGTTCGAATCCTGCCTCGGGCATGGATGTGTGTGATGTCCTTAGGTTAGTTAGGTTTAAGTAGTTCTAAGTTCTGGGGGACTGATGACCACAGATGTTGAGTCCCAGAGCCATTTGAACCATTTTTGAAAGCGTGAAGACTGAGGTTGAATAACTCCTATTTTTCCTGTCAGTTTGTTCGTTTTCAAAAGCTACAAGTTGATACAGGCGTGTTATGTACAGACAGCCAACAGACCAGCTACTTTCTATTTTTATTGTAAGCTATGTATGAAATGTTATGTTTTAAGTTTTCTCCTTATGTGATGTCGCAGATTCATTGGGGCTCCCCCCGTACGCGATCTTTTAAAGCAAATGGGGCATTGTGCTTCATTGGTACCGCACTTCCTAAAATGCTTCCAGACCAGGGATGGTGCTATTCTGTAATACAACTAATGCTTGCCGACAACGGCGAGAAACTACCATATAGATCAGATGGAGCAGTTTCGCACACTGCGTGTTCATGCGTACCATCCAACAGGCCACGCCACATGGTAACATGTACAATATTGCCTCAGTAGGACAGTACTAACTTTCATGACCTGTGATTGTTACTCGTTTTTGTCGGCATTGTTAATAATATAGCGCTTATCGCTTTTCCCACTTTCTATAATAACGCAATATTTCAAACCAGTGGTAATTTTACGAAGAAAAAGCCGGCCGCTGTGGCCGAGCGGTTCTGAGCGCTTCAGTCCGGAACCGCGCGCCTGCTAGGGTCGCAGGTTCGAATCCTGCCTCGGGCATGGATGTGTGTGGTGTCTTTAGGTTAGTTAGGTTTACGTAGTTCTAAGTCTAGGGGACTGATGCCCTCTGGGGGACTGATGACTGTTAAGTCCCATGGTGCTTAGAGCCATTTGAACCATTTGAACGAACAAATAACTTTTGTTAAATGTTTATTTAAAAATTAAAAGTTGTAGCTCTTCTTCTATGGTTACTTGATATTTCGGTTTCTGTGCCCGATTATTAGTACAAAATAAAAATAAAAACACATGTTACAACCGGGACCAAACAAAAACCGAGAAATAACCGGTCATTCAGAACTGAAATACCTGTATCGATTTTGTCCGGCCGGTTTTTCCTATCCCTACTCCATACAATACTGCTCTCCAAACAAATAGCTCCAGAAAAGAGTTCCTAACCAAATGGTTCTGAGCACTATAGGACTTAACTTCTAAGGTCATCAGTCCCCTCGAGCTTAGAACTACTTAACCGTAACTAACCTAAGGACATCACACACTTCCATGCCCGAGGCAGGATTCGAACCTGCGACCGTAGCGGTCAGATGTTAAGTCACATAGTGTTCAGAGCCATTTGAACCATTTTTTGTTAACAATCTGAAGATAATTACTGGCTGGTCGTAACTGGTTCTAGCATTGTGAAGTGCTTATGTCATTGTCTAGTAAAAAACATAAGAAATTAAAGAACATAATAGATTTCTGCTCCACGAACAGTATATTTTTCAGAATTGCAATATCACCACGACATCTCAAACTGTTTATTTCTTGTCCCGGAACTTCAGTTCCCTTCGAACGTTTCATCTTCGTGTCCTTTTGTGTTCTATATACCGGGTGATCAAGAAGTCAGTATAAATTTGAAAACTGAATAAATCACGGAATAATGTAGATAGAGAGGGTAGATAGAGAGGTACAAATTGACACGCATGCTTGGAATGACATGGGGTTTTATTAGAACCAAAAAAATACAAACGTTCAAAAAATGTCAGACAAATGGCGCTTCATCTGATGAGAAAAAGCAATAATTAGCATAACAAAGTAAGACAAAGCAAAGCTGACGTTCTTTACAGGAAATGCTCAATATGTCCACCATCATTCCTCAACAATAGCTGTTGTGAACAGCACTGTAAAGCATGTTCGGAGTTATGGTGAGGCATTGGCGTCGGATGTTGTCTTTCGGCATCGCTAGAGATGTCGGTCGATCACGATACACTTCCGACTTCAGGTAATCCCAAAGCCAATAATCGCACGGACTGAGGTCTGGGGACCTGGGAGGCCAAGCATGACGAAAGTGGCGGCTGAGCACACGATCATCACCAAACGACGCACGCAAGAGATCTTTCACGCATCTAGCAATAAGGGGTGGAGCGCCATCCTGCATAAACATCGTACGTTCCAGCAGGTGTTTACAGGTGTTTATCAGTCAGGCTGGGGATGATGGATTTCTGTAAAATATCGGCGTACCTCTCACCCGTCACTGTAGCAGTTTTGCTGTCCAGCGCCATCTGTCGCACATTTTGTGAACTTTATTTTTTTTCGTTCTAATAAAACCCCATGTCATTCCAGGCATGTGTGTCAATTTTTACCTCTCTATGTACATTATTCCGTGGTTTATTAAGTATTCAAATTTATACTGAGTTTTTGATCACCCGGTACAGACCGAACAACAGTGGGGACAGACTGCAGGCCTTCTCTCGTTCTTCTCACAAGGGAACCTCCCCATCGCACCCCCCTCAGATTTAGTTATATGTTGGCACAGTGGATAGGCCTTGAAAAACTGAACACAGATCAATCGAGAAAACAGGAAGAAGTTGTGTGGAACTATGAAAAAAATAAGCAAAATATACAAACAGTGTAGTGCAAGAGGAACATAGGCAACATCAAGGATAATGTGAGCTCAGGAGCGCCGTGGTCCCGTGGTTAACGTGAGCAGCTGCGGAACGAAAGGTCCTTGGTTCAAATCCTCCCACGAGTGAAAAGTTTACCTTCTTTATTTTCGCAAAGTTATGATCTGTCCGTTCGTTCATTGACGTCTCTGTTCACTGTAATAAGTTTAGTATCTGTGTTTTGCGATCGCACCGCAAAACCGTGCGATTAGTGATTATCACATTCACAAGAAAACCTAAATCGGGCAAGGTAGAAGAATCTTTTTACCCATTCGCCAAGTGTATAAGTTAGGTGGGTCGACAACATATTCCCGTCATGTAACGCACATGCCGTCACCAGCGTCGTGGAGAATATATCAGGCGTGCTTTCCTGTGGAGGAATCGGTTGACCTATGAACTTGCTATCAAATGCTTTCGGTTCTCATTAGAGGGGCACGTCCTTTCGTCTACAAATCGCACGGTTTTGCGGTGCAGTCGCAAAACACAGACACTAAACTTGTTACAGCGAACAGAGACGTCAGTGAACGAACGGACAGATCATAACTTTGCGAAAATAAAAAAAGTAAACTTTTCACTCGAGGGAAGACTTGAACCAAGGACCTCTCCTCCCGGAGCTGCTCACGCTAACCACGGGACCACAGCGCTCCTGAGCTCAGACTATCATTGATGTTGCATATGTTGCGCATGGACTACTCAGTTTGTATATTTTGCTTATTTTTTTCATAGTTCCACACAACTTCTTCCTGTTTTCTCGATTGATCTGTGTTCAGTTTTTCAAGGCCTATGCACTGTGCCAACGTATAACTAAATCTGAGGGGGGTGCGATGGGGAGGTTCCCTTGTCAGCTATTTCTTTCCCTTCACGTCCTTCGGTATTTTATCCTTGCTGTCTTCAGAATTTCAAAGAGTACAGCTTTGTTTACAACAACAACAGCTGTTGCAGCTCTATATGACTGGTGGTGATTTGGACATTGGAGAACACGAATGCTATTTTTTTTTTACTTTACATTGAAGATTTTAAACTAAATTCTGTGACGACAAGAAGCAGCCTGGAGCACACTTTTGTCCGAATAATATGCCCGGGCACTTGACAAACATGACAATACGTAAACAGTGGGGACGTCTCTGCGGTGGAAAAAGGCTAGGGGAAAACAATGCGTCACGGTTTGTTTGTTGTAAATCCCATACGCGGGACGAGGGCTCTCGGCTGTTGACATGTTTTGGCCGGGCGGGCTCTTTGTTCTACACGCATGAGAGCTTCGGTTACAATTAGGGGAGCGATGCGTACACGCGGCCGCGGCGCACAATAACGCGGTCGTTCCGCCGCGGGCAGTGCTCGGCGGCTCGCTGGCTGGCTCTGGTAGCTGCGAGCGACCGCCGGATGACCTTTCACCCTGACCCCCGCGGGTGGCGCCCGAGCCGCGGCCGACCCTGCTGCTACTCCGCGAAACACGCGCCGGACGTCTTAAATCGCGCAAGTCCGACACAATAGGGCCGTTTTCGAGTGCTTACTGCGGCAGACTTAATTAGGAATGGGCAGTATTTCAAGTTATTGCTACTCGCTGGCTAAGCAGCCCGTGTGGTACGAATGGGAAAAAACCGACCGATTAAAACAGACACCGCTATTTTAGTTCTGAATAATCGGTATTTTTCGGTCTCGGTCATAACAAATGTCTTTATTTCTTTACTAGTAACCGGAGTATCAACTACTCAAGCAGCAGTACTAATGTTGATGGTGTTGGGACAGCAACCAGCCACAAATTTACTTTGTTACTTTATTCAAAGGGTACCGTTACCGGTTTCGAATCGTTAGGATTCATCTTCAGACAGTTTACAAGCTTTCTGTTGTGTACATAGTTCCGCGTAGTCAGCGCGTACACAACTTGCCCACTAGAGCGCGCCCCGCTAAGCACAACAGCGCAGGCGCAGCGCTCGTCCGTCTCCGCACTACGAGATGGCACTACCATAGAGACGGACCAAATTCTGCTTCTGCAGATCCGCGTATTAATATGTATCACAGCTAATGAGATTGCTGCTAACGTAGAACCTTTTCTCCTCGCAGATCACACTTGCGCAGTGATACATGAACGCGCGAGGTATTATAACGAGTGTATAGACCTCCGATTAGTCAGTCTCCACCAGTCTGTACCAGTCTACATTTGTCGGTACCAGTCTATAGTCCAAGTTTGAGTCTGCGCCTAATAAGATTACAATATTCCTGTACATAGCCATGAAGATAAATGTATAGACACTTTTGTCAAGTATCAGAGATATATGTGAGAATAAGATTAACATACCAATACCAAAGGAACTTCAGATTGTCAATTGTAAATAGCATCCAGAACCAAGTTAAGTAATTTTTATGCTTGTTATTATTTTAATAAATGTGTGTGAAAATTAATCAAGTTCTGTTTAAAATTGGTCACCGTCAATCTGCTACTCTAAGCGTGCAAGTGGCATTTCTATCGTCTGACCTAACGGCAGAAGATAAACACGCCACGATAAGAGCACCAGACATATTGCTGACACTCGCCTACTTCGTTAGAGCGACAAGTCAAATAATCTGATGGTGTGTGTACTGAAGGTCTTACAGTACGCAGACCACACTTTCTTTATAACATGTGGTGTGTTTTTTACAGATTAATTGTCCTACTATGTAAATAATACATAATTATAAGCACGACACACACACATATGGTTGCGTTACAGATTTTCGCTGCTACTCCGCGAAACACGCGCCGGACGTCTTAAATCGCGCAAGTCCGACATAAGACGGCCGTTTTCGAGTGCTTACTGCGCCAGACTTAATTAGGGATGGGCAGTATTTCAAGTTATTGTGACTCGCTGGCTAAGCCGCCCGTGTGGTTCGAACGGGAAAAAACCGACCGGTTAAAACCGATACCGGTATTTTAGTTCTGAATAATCTGTATTTCTCGGTCTCGGTTATAACAAATATCTTTATTTCTTTACTAGTAACCGGAGTATCAACTAGTCAAGCAGCAGTACTAATGTTGATGGTGTTGGGACAGCAACCAGCCACAAATTTACTTTCAGTTACTTTATTCAGAGGGTACCGTTACCGGTTCCGAATCGTTAGGATTCATCTTCAGACGGTTTACGCGCTTCCCATAACATGTGGTACACATATAAGTTTTGAAAATATTATTATAAACAAATAATGAGTTGTCACTCCGTTTTTTATTTCACATTTCACGAAATCTGGCAACCCTAGCAGGAATAGCTCTGAATAGGTCGGATAAACACAGTGCAAGCAGTCTCTTTAGTAAATTCGTTATATCTTGTAAGTGTGCTGGTATAGTGCAATTGTTTTTGATCTTCTGATGACTTTTGTAGGTTACACTGTAAACGACTGTGTCATCTCCGAACGACACAGGCTGGATCTGTCTTCTAAGTTATTACTATACGTGAAGAACTGCGGAACTCTTGTAAAACTTCTTTGGGAAACGTCATGTATCGCCTCGGTTTCAGTAGATCACTTCCCGTCAGTTATTAAGAACTGTGACATTTCTGGCAGGAAATCAGGAGTCTAACCACATAGCTGAGAAGATACTCCACAGGCACCAATTTTATTCGAAGCTTCTTGTGAGAAACTGTACCAAAACTTCTGGAAATGTACTAATATGGAATCAGCTTCACATCCTCTGTAGATAGCACTCATTATTTCTTGTGAATAAAGAGCCAGTTGTGTTTCACACGAACGACTTTTCTTGACCCCGTTCTGGTTATGTGCCAAGTATTTCATAATATAGGAACACAGCAGATGTTCCACAGTATGTGTCAAGAAAAATTATAAGTGGAAATATGTCAAGGAAAACATGGCATTCCTCATTAGAATTGCAGAAAATAATTTTAGTCTTACAATTCTTATAACATCTGAAGTAAAACCTTATCGTCAGTAGGAAAATAACTCAGTCATGTGGTTAATGGGAGAATTTGTATTCTATTTCATCAATAAACAAGGTACGAATGACCAAGAGGATTTTATTGTCTATGTGATTGCCGAGTCCACGGAAAGTGCAAGATTTTCGAACGAAAAAGAAATATGTCTAAATATGTTATAGTAACTGATTAATAAGACGAGATAAAGACTTGGAGCCTCGGGTAAGGAACAGAACATTTTTAAATTCTTAAAGAAATTGTACCTTGAATTTTAAATTACAGAGTTAATCAGACTTACTAAACTACCTGCCGGATTAAAACTGCGTGCCGCACCGGGACGCGAACGTGAATTTCCCGTTCTTCACGAGCGGTCACCTTAACCACTTCGGCTGCCTGAGCACGCTTCCAGGACCGACCCAAACATCCATAAGTTCTAATATCTACTCCCCATGCAGCTAACACACAGATCATATGATTCTCAGATAGGAAAAAATGGTTCAAATGGCTCTGAGCACTATGGGACTTAATTGCTGAGGTCATTAGTCCCCTAGAACTTAGAACTAATTAAACCTAACTAACCTAAGGACATCACAAACATCCATGCCCGAGGCAGGATTCGAACCTGCGACCGTAGCGGTCTTGCGGTTCCAGACTGCAGCGCCATTAACCGCACGGCCACTTCGGCCGGCTCAGATAGGAAGAGGCATTGTTTTCCTCGTCGGTTTGCCTTGCTTTGACATGAAATATAACAGTGCAGTGACTGTATTTTACAGTGTCTATATAGTTCAATACAATATTGCTTCGGACATGCATGCAATTCAGGCGGAAAGGGTAACCCGGGCAACGACCATACGTCGCTTTCGTCGCCTTCGAAGCAGTTTGAAAAAATTTCTGTAACATATAACATGCTGGAATACATTAACTTTCGTAGTTTTTGTTTTGTATTCCGTTATTTCAAACGACCAGCAACTATTGTGGAAGAAAAGGTGGCCCATTCGTAATATGCCGCACTACAAAGCCAAAGGGTCTCGGGCTCAAATCTCGGGCAGTCCTAGGATTTTTATCAGACACTTATCACTTCTTTCACAACTGGCAACGTTATTTAGCGCGGAAAACGCCGAGCTGCGCCGTAATTTGGAGTCCAGGTTAAAACGTAAGTCCAACTATTACGAACTGGTGAAGTCAGTACTATGTTCGAATTAAGTCAAAGACATACCGTCTCGTGTGCCATCATGCATAGTAAAACACTGTGACGTTCAAACCAACCTTTGGTTTGGTTAGAGATTGACTTTTTAAAATTATATTAACACTGTTACTAAGTCATACCTGTTCCCCATATAATAAGTTCCCCACTAGAAGTATAAGGGGCATCAAATGAAAACGAGACATACGGGAAAAAAGTAAGTAAACCGTTCATTACTTCATGAGTATTCACCAGAAGTGATAATATATTTACCCCTCTGTGAGTCAAGACGGTCAATGCCTTTGTGGGGAAATATCTGCTGTTGCCTGCGGAACCATGATTGTACCTGCATGTGCACCTCTTCGTCCGAAACAAGTCGACGGCTCCAAATGTCAATCTTCAGGACTCCAAAAAAATGGAAATCGCGTGGGAAGAGATCGCGATGTGTAAGGGCTTCCCAGCGAAACTTATTCAGGCTGCTCCAAACAACCTTGGCAACATGTGGACCCGCCATCTCGATAAGATTGTTTCGACTACGCTGCAGAAGTTTCGCTTGGAAGCTCTTGCACATCCTCCACCCAGTCGCAATCTCTTCCCACGCGATTTCCATATTTTTTGAGCTCAGAAGAAAGACCTTCGTGATCGTCCTCGGACGAGGATGTGTACGCCTAGGTACAGCTATGGTCCCGTAGGCGACCTCAAACTTCTTTCCATGACGGCATTGGCCATCTTGTCTCACAGGGGGTAAATACATTATTTCATTTGACTACCCCTTATATAAAAATAGGTTATGATTCACATACAAGAAAGGAAATTTTCACTATTCACCTCGATTCTGGATTGCAACGAAAGAACTATCCAGTTTTTTACGTTGATTGTCTGCTTGCTGTTAAAATTTTAAACAAATCCGTACGATTCGTTGCCTGTCGCTGTAAAAGGCAGCCATAGAGTTCCGTTCTGTCCCGCAACCTACTCACTTTACGCTCAGATATCTCCTTGCGGTAGGGTTGTTACTCTCCCGCTTCAAATGTATTCGTCACCCCCCTCTCTCCCCATCTCCCTCCCCCCGTATTGTGTTGACACGGGCTTCCAGTGACGTCTTACGCTTTCGTCAGATGAAGAAAAGATTGTGTGACAGACATTTCCTGAATAACGGAAAGGTGGGTTTGACGTGCAACGTTCCATCAACAGCCAAAATGCAGAGTCCCACATTCGAGGTCTCTGACAGGTCATCTGCGTTGGGAAAACTGTGTCGCATCGAAGAGTAAGTAAGTAGAGAATGGCGACCACCGTCACTAAGTCTCGCGGCCTGAGCTTAATTTTAGGGTTGCGTCCATCAGTCGGTAAAAGCGGAACCCTTATAGCATCACTTTGTTGTCCGTCTGTCTGTCTCTCCGACTGCTAAAAATCCTTATTCTCAGGAACGGGCAGTCGTATCAAGATGAAATTTATGTGTTATACTGATGTCTATAGTCCCTTTACTGTATAAAGAATTGAAACTACTACATCGCTGTATACAAACGACACGGCCATTTACCTCACATAATTGATACTCTCAGACTCATTCGTCAAAACCAATAGTGTGTTTCCCGTGCCTCCACAGTGACGAAATTTGGCAAGAAGTAAGATCTCGCAGTACAAGTAAATGAAAAAAATCCGAAAACTGTTCATCTGTAATTATATAACAGGAAAAAAATATTTCTTTTGTCATTTTTTATCCGACGTCAAACTTGAAATTAAAACAATCAGTAGTTCTGCATTCGGGCTGACTGGGTAGAAGTGGTAAAAGTCAAATATCGGACAGGGAATGGCTTTATTGCTCAAATGTCGTGTTTCGGAATTTATCCAACATCAGATATCAAGATCCGAATGAAACTTGTGTGGAATATGGGATGCAAATAAACGCAGCAAAAACAAAGAGTATTGTCATCAGTACAAGACGCAGACTGTCCAATATTAAAATAGGACAATCTTCCATTAGCCAGTAAGTGCATTTAAATATCTTGGAAGCACAATAACTGAAGACTTGAGATGTCACCAGGAGGTGAAAACTGGAATTGCCATAGCGAAGGAGGCATTCAACAGAAAGAGGAGACTCCTATGTGGCAAAGAGACTCTTATGTGGCACATTAGATAAAGGTCTAAGGAAAAGGCTTGGCAAATGTTTTGTCTGGAGTGTGGCACTATATGGGGCAGAAACATGGACGCTGAGACGAGAGGATGAAAAAAGGTTAGAAGCATTTGAGATGTGGGAGTGGAGGAGAATGGAGAGAATAAGCTGGATGGAAAGAGTGAGTAATGAAAGAGTATTGGAAAGGGTTGGTGAGAGAAGATGTCTGCTGGAGGTTATAAGAGAAAGGAAAAAGAACTGGTTGGGACATTCATTGAGAAGGGAGTGCTTGCTAGCAGATGCTTTGGAATCATTGGTTTGTGGGAGAAGGCTAAGAGGAAGAAGGAGATACAAGATGATAGACGAGATAAAGGGAGGAGGAAATTATGCAGACCTGAAGAGGATGGCAGAAGACCAGACAGCCTGGAGAACTACCATGTGAAAACCTGCCGTTTGGCAGAACACTGATGATGATGTGATGTCCAGCAGCCATTGCTGCACATAGATATGGCAAATTAGTCTGAGAATATTTGTTTCACATAAAAGTTGAAAAGCCATATCCACGTGCTATCGCTCCTGGATATCAGATGATGGAGAAATTCCTATCGCGTCATATGGGCAATAAAGTTATTCCTTGTCTGGTGTTTGGCTTTTACCGTTGCGATCCAGTCAGACTGACTGGAGAACTACTCATTATTGTAACAATGGTCGCCTGACTCCAGCGTGACTTCATCTCGCATTTATATTATTGAAATTAAAATATTCTCGAAAATTTTGTAAACACTGGGACTGATTTCTTGCCAGTATCAATTTCAATAACAGGCAAAAATGGTCGAGATTCGCGATTTACGCAATGGATCAACTGTTTACGCACTGACCAGCCAAAACATTATGGTCGCTGCACACCGCGATTTTGGATGCCGTCTGGTGACGTTGCGAGCACGTGACGCGCTATAAAAAGTGTGTAAGCGCAGCAGAGACGAATGGGGATCACCCTAGCTTAGATATGGGCTTTGCAAATGGGGAAGAGAGAAACAACTTTGTCTAAGGACAGATTCTTGTGAACGAGTATCTCCAAGACGGCGAAGCTGGTCGAATGTTCACGCCCTTTCGTCATGAGCATCTTCGGAAAGACGCAGGACAGTGAAACTACCACGAAACACTAAATGGTTCGACGTCCACGACTCTTCACAGAAAGTAGGGTTCAGAGGCTTGTCTGCTCTGTAAAGTAGGAATAACGGCGATCTGTGTCATGTCTGCCGAAAGAGCTTAATGCTCGTGCACGCAGAAGTGTTTCGGAGCACACCGTTCATCGTACATTGTTGAACATGGAGCTTTGCAGCAGACCACCCTGAGGTGTTCACATGTTGAGCCAACGGCATCGTCTATTACGATTGCAGTGGCCACGGGACCATCGGGATTCGACCTCGATCATGGAAACATGTCGGCCCTTTGAGTGAATTACATTTTTGCTACATTAGGTCGATGTTCATCTCTGCAAAGGCCGTCATCGAGGTGAAAAGCGTCTCGAAAACTGCAGCGCGAGAAGGACGCAGGCTGGTGAGAGCAGTATTATGCTATGGGAAACTTTCTCCCGCTTTTGCATAGGGCCTGTGGTATTAATCGAAGAAACGCTGACAGCTGAGAACCACCTGGATCCCTTAATGCTTGATGTCTTCCCCGACGCCAGCAGTATAATTGTCTGTGCGGAACCGTGCCACGGTGATTTGAGGAGTATTATAGTGAACTCACGTTGATTTCCCGCCGACCAGACTCGCCTGATATAAATCCTATGGGACCCATCCGGGTCGCTATCGGATGCAATCACCTCGTACGCAGATCTGCGACCCGTTACTTACGCGCATTACATGATCTGTGCGTAGACATCTAATGCCGCATACCTCCACAAACCTACCAACAAAGTGTCGGTTCCGTGATACGCAGAATCAGTTATGTACGAGGGGCGTTTGAAAAGTCCGTGCAAAACTACATACGTGTTTGGGGTAAACCTTTTTCATTTTTCGATATAGTCTCCTTTTATACTTATACACTTCGTCCAACGCTGTTCTATTTTGTTGATCCATTCCGAATAATAGAAATTGTCCAAGTCTGCAAAATAGCTATTAGTTGCTGCAATCACCTCCTCATTTGAATAAAATCTTTGTCCCGCCAGCAATTTCTTCAAATTGGGGAACAAATAGTAGTCTGAGGGAGCCAAGTCTGGAAAATAGGGGGGATGTGAAACGAGTTGGAATCCCATTTCCATAAGTTTTGCGACCAGAACTGCTGAGGTGTGTGCTGGTGCATTGTCGTGATGGAGAAGAACCTTTTAGCGGTCCAATCGCCGGCGTTTTTCTTGCAGCTCGGTTTTCAAACGGTCCAATAACGATGAATAATATGCACTTGTCATAGTTTTACCCTTTTCCAGATAGTCGATGAGGATTATCCCTTCCGAATCCCAAAAGACAGTCGCCATAACCTTTCCGGACGAAGTAATGGTCTTCGTCTTTTTTGGTGCTGAAACTCCCTTGGTAACCCATTGTTTAGATTGTTGTTTGGTCTCAGGAGTATAGTAATGTATTCATGTTTCATCCACAGTGACGAAACGACGCTTAAAGTCCTGCGGATTCTTCCTGAACAGCTGCAAACCATCCTTGAAACACTTCGCACGATTCCGTTTTTGGTCAAGCGTGAGCAATCGCGGAAGCCATCTTGCAGACAGTTATCTCATGTCCAAATGTTTATGCAAAATATTATGTACCCATTTAATTATGCACACCCACAGCAGAAGCAATCTCATGCACCTTAACTCTTCTGTCATCCATCGCCATATCATGGATTTTATTAATGATTTCTGAAGTCGTAACCTCCACTTGCCGTCCAGAACATTCAGCATCACTTGTGCCCATATGCCCACTACGAACATTTTGAAACCACTTATAAAGTGTTCTAATCGAAGGTGCAGAGTCACCGTAATGTTTATCAATTTTCTCTTTAGTCTTCTGAGGCGTTTTGCCTTTCATAATCCAATGTTTAATCACCACACAAAATTCATTTTCGTCCATTTTTTGACAATCACTCGACTTCCTTGATTCACACGAATACCAAACACAAAGAAATGGACCTATATGGCCTTCGACCATAGATACTAGTAGATTGGTCTTGGTGTGCAGAAGCTATAGGGCTGGTGTGGCTCCAACATAAACCACGTGACTGTTGGCAAAACGTGGCGGGATTTCAAATCAGCGGTCTGCCATACTATGTTTGTATCGTATTTTACACACATTTCTCAATTGACTGCCAAACGCTTCCAACAAAAATTACTTTTTTATTTGTGAAAAACTATGTCAGAACTACATTTGACCTGGATTTGTTCACAGTACCATTTATAAAATGTAACAAATACATCGAACGCCCCTCTGGTGGTCAGCGGGACGAAATTACTATAAACTATCAAAGTAAAATGTCGTTAAAATTCTTTTAAACAGTAAGAGTGGGCTCGTGTCAAAACTTTACATATTGAATTCGCCACGTTTTGAGCTCTAGCCACTTATAAAAGAAAATGGGATGTGGGAATTATGTCAAATATAGGTGGCAACATTGTCTACTTTAGGAGCAGGTCCATTTTAGAGTATCAATTTTAGGTGCACTTCAAAGGTTCAGTGTCTACTATTTTTACAAAAGTTTGAACTGTCAGTTTAAAAAAAAAGATAATTTAGATGAAAGGTGAGACTTTGAAGTTACAGAAAATAATTTTGGAGCCTACATTTCTTTAATAGTATTAGAAGGTAGAAAAAAATTCTCTTCATGTGTCGACTATAGGTGCTCTTACCTTATTATAATCTCACTTGTATATACAGAAAGGCGCGTATGTGCAGATGGCTTAAAGTTTTTCCGTTTCAGAGCCTGTATCCAAAGCTGCCTTCGGTTTTCATCCTTAGTGAACCTATGAGTAGGAACGAGAAACAGTTATACTTGCTTCTGTAACCGAATTATCACAGATACTTTCCAAAATGTAATATGAGTCTGACTTTACAGGCATGACTTGGAAAACCTTAATTTACGTGATACTCTATTTCAACATATAAAAGTCACTTCAGCAGATTTCAATAAACGCATCTGCACTATCACAGAAAAACACGTGAAATGTAATGCCATTTCCCCCGACAAAACGCTGAATACAGCCATAAGCGCAACACGAAACAATCATGTTTTGCCAACATTCACGTGACTTTAGCCCAGAGATGCTGGAGCCACGAAAATGACGTCAGGGCCGGTCTATTATATTTATGGTCGAAGAATATGTATGAAACTGGTGTGTGTTCTTTCCACACATGCTACTAACTAAACATGACATGGATACGCGCCGGTGGTGCCATCTCTCGGACTTTGCTCGGACTTTTCAAACGCCGCTCGTATTTCGTTCCAAAGATGGACAAACGTGCTATTAAGGAGGTGGTCATAATGTTTTGGCTCATCAGTGTACATAATTAAGTTTGAATGGAAGCCGCAGTGCACCAGTCCTACTTGCCCCGAGAAAATTTTTCCACGGTGATGATTACAGATCTACGAGTAGCCACTGTGCACTGGGAGAGGGTGTGGTAGACTGCAGATTTTCCGAGACCAGACCGAGCCACACGTGTCGAGTTTTTAAGACGGACCAGAGAGCCGGAGCGGCCGCGGTTGCCTGGACGCATCTGGCGCGGCTGGGTCCGCCACCACGACTGTTCTGGCCGTAATTAAAACGGCCCGGCCTCGCCCCCTCCCACCAGCCTCTATCGGATCCCCATTAGGCGCGCCTGATATCCACTTAGGCCTGCGGGCTGCACGCCGCACGTGTCCCGTATCCGTTTCCGCTCCCAGCTTTTGTCCCGCTGTGTGCCGTCTCTGACCTCTTCCGCGCCCCGGGCGCGGACATGCGCGCTGATGCGCAATTCATTTCACACGCTCACCACTCAGCTATTTGATTTTCTGGCGTAGAAAACGCCGCTCCATTCCTCCTTAAAATACACTACTGGCCATTAAAATTGCTACACCACGAAGGTGACGTGCTACAGACGCGAAATTTAACCGACGGAAGAAGATGCTGGGATGTGCAAATGATTAGCTTTTCAGAGCATTCACACAAGGTTGGGGCCGGTGGCGACACCTACAACGTGCTGACATGAGGAAAGTTTCCAACAGATTTCTCATACACAAACAGCAGTTGACCGGCGTTGCCTGGTGAAACGTTGTTGTGATGCCTCGTGTAAGGAGGAGAAATGCGTTCCATCACGTTTCCGACTTTGATAAAGGTCGGATTGTAGCCTATCGCGATTGCGGTTTATCGTATCGCGACATTGCTGCTCACGTTTGTCGAGATCCAATGACTGTTAGCAGAATAGGGAATCGGTGGGTTCAGGAGGGTAATACGGAACGCCGTGCTGGATCCCAACGGCCTCCTATCACTAGCAGTCGAGATGACAGGCATCTTATCCGCATGGCTGTAACGGATCGTGCAGCCACGCCTCGATCCCTGAGTCAACAGATGGGGACGTTTTCAAGACAACAACCATCTGCACGAACAGTTCGACGACGTTTGTTGCAGCATGGACTATCAGCTTGGAGACCATGGCATCACAGACAGGAGCGCCTGCGATGGTGTACTCAACGACGAACCTGGGTGCACGAATGGCATAAACGTCATTTTTTCGGATGAATCCAGGTTCTGTTTACAGCATCATGATGGTCGCATCCTTGTTTGGCGACATGGCGGTGAACGCACGTTGGAAGCGTGAATTCGTCGTCGCCATACTGGCGTATCACCCGGCGTGATGGTATGGGGTGCCATTGGTTACACGTGTCGATCACCTCTTGTTCGCACTGACGGCACTTTTAACAGTGGACGTTACGTTTCAGATGTGTTACGACCCGTGGCTCCACCCTTCGTTCGATCCCTGCGAAACCCTACATTTCAGCAAGATAATGCACGACCGCATTTTGCAGGTCATGTACGGCCCTTTCTGGATACAGAAAATGTTCGACTGCTGCCCTGGCCAGCACATTCCCCAGATCTCTCACCAGCTGAAAACGTCTGGTCAATAGTGGCCGAGCAACTGGCTCGTCACAATACGCCAGTCACTACTCTTGATGAACTGTGGTATCGTGTTGAAGCTGCATGGGCAGCTGTACCTGTACACGCCATCCAAACTCTGTTTGACTCAATGCCCAGGCGTATCAAGGCAGTTATTACGGCCAGAGGTGGTTTTTCTGGGTACTGATTTCTCAGGATCTATGCACCCAAATTGCGTTAAAATGTAATCACATGTCGGTTCTAGTATAATATATTTGTCCAATGAATACCCGTTTATCATCTGTATTTTTTCTTGGTGTAGCAATTTTAATGGCCAGTAGTGTATATGGAAGGAAGTAGTGAAGAGACTCAGGTTCGGAGCAGTCTGGTCCCTTCAATCCCACAAAGCTACCAACCAACCAATTCAGGTTCGGCAGTGTTTAGCAACAGTTCCACAAGGCCTCCCTCTCCCTGGGACTGAGATACTAAATTTTTGTTTTAGAGTACGACAGTGCGCCACAGCCTGCGGGTTAATTACCCCATAGGTGCGTAAAATATAATGTCCTGAAGGTTAAAGACGAAGGGGTTCAGTTGTATTTCGGCCACCAAACTAAATTATTTTCAAAAGAGATAAAAGTATTATCATTGTCTTTTATGACTGTAATACTAATTGGTTACCTCTTGAATGAAAGTTCCGCCGTTGTACCTGAAGATCGTTTATTCTTCTGTACAGTCGTGATTTCGGCTTTTGGGCGTTTTCAGCTACAACAGCATTGCGCACGAAGACTCTTCTATAAACGAAGTCACTTTCGAAGTATATGAAACTTGGTTATATAACGTAGTTGCCACAGCATAAAAACGAGAACATATTCACAAAGTGTCTGGCAGGAATAAAAGAAACATGCATGACATACACCGAAAAACGCTTGACATTTATTCAGTGTATGCCACACATTTTTGTTATTTCTGCCATACACTTTGTTCTCTTTCCTATGCTTTGTCATCTGCATTATACAACCAAGTTTCATGTAGTTCGACAGTGATTTCGTTTATAGAAACCCGATCATGCCCAATATTATGGTGCTTGAAAATCGTGATAGTACGCAGAATAAACGATCTATACAGCAAACGGCGGAACTTTCATTTAAAAAATATTACATGACTATCGCCGCAAAGCATGGTAAAATTATCAACTGATTAAACCAAATACTAGGATTAACGCGTGACATAGTGTGGTGGGGGTTACAGTTTTCTGAAACGAATACGTAAATAGCTTCCTCACATTGCCGACCTACTACTTACTTACTTTGTACCATGAGTCCATGACAGTAAAACTGAGACATAATATAAAATAATTACTCATGAGAATCCATTTCTGAGTTTTAGGTAGCTCCCGCAAAAGATCAGAAATTCGTACATTATTCACTTTGCAGCAACAAGCTGCTAATAGGTAGCGCAACACAAAAGTAACTATGTAATACCTATTACACTGCTGCACTGTGTACGGACGACGACTACTACTACTACTACTACTATTATTATTATTATTATTATCATCGTAACTAGTGGCAATGTCCATACGGAAAGCACAGCCTGTCTGAAGTCTTCCAATTTCTGCCACCGAGCGAGGTGGCCCAGTGGTTAGCAAATTGTACTCGAATCCGGGAGGACGACGGCTCATATCCGCGTCCGGCCATCCAGACTTAGGTTTTTTTTTATTTCCCTAAGTCGATCAAGGTAAATGACGGCGTGGTTCTTTTGAAAGGTCACGTCCCCATCCTTGACACAGTGCGAGCTTGTACTCCGTCACTAATGACATAGGTGTCGACTGGACATTAAAACCCAGTCTTCTTTCCTTCCTTCAGTTTCTGTCATATCAGAAGTAAGGAGTCCGTCAATCAAGTGATTTCCAAGCAGTAAGTATAGCGCACAGATTTCAGCTTTGATGTTAAATGATGGAGCGGAGTGTTTGTGAAGCATTTGTCGCTAGGAAGAGCAGTGGTTTGGAGAAAGCGTGTTTCGTAACAAATGTCTACCTGGATGTGGATAGTTAACTTTTTGTTCTGAGTAGGAGTTGTAAATAGCACTTGCAGTACACTGAGAATTATTTCATCGTTCTATAAAAAATCTTTTTTAGAAAGAAGCAGTACCAATTGTCTCATTAGTTCGTGGCTTCATAAAACTCCGAGAAAAACTATGTATAATTTATCTTTCATCTTTTTAAAAATAAGTGTTAGTAGAAGATTCGTTTTCATTCCGATGTTTAGATAGGCACTATGTTGGTGATGGTTAGGCGCGGACTACTGGCTAACATCTCTTTGCACTGAGTTCTCAGATAGGGTGGGAACCATTGGCTAACTAGATGGAACCACTCCAGTTACGCCAAGTGAGCCAAGGCAACAAAATTGGGGAGAGTATATTTCGCAGTTGTATTTTTGTTTGTTGCGGTTTTGTATTAGCCAACAGTAAAACACTGAAAAAGGAATCGTGTTAGTGTTGCAAGCAATATCACTAGACTATGTTATTCCACCTAGTGAACTGTATCATACGAAAAAAAATTACTTAGACGGGTTCCTTTTGCTTCATTTTAGGTCATTTTGATCTCAATGAACAGGCTAAGCAGCCATGAGGATTAAACAAAAAATGGAGAGATGTCGCAAAGTGCATTAGTCTCCATCCAATTCCTAACGTGCAAAAAATTTCCTAACGTGCATAAAATAGAAGCCGGGACGATTGACGGAGGTCAGTAAAAAGGCATTAGCTTGAGGATACACGACTTTGAATTCTGATCTACGTGTACGTCTGCACTCAGCAGGTCACCTAACGGCGTGTGGCGGAGATTACTTCTGATACCATAATCTCTACCTCCCCCTCCCCTCCTCTCCATTTCTGACCCATTCTCGAATGTTGAATGGGGCGGTCTATAAACCTCCGTATGACCTCTAATTTGTCTGATTTCTTCTTTAAGATCATTTTACGAGACATATATTCTGTAAATACATTTGTGTGTGTGTGTGTGTGTGTGTGTGTGTGTGTGTGTGTGTGTGTGGGTGGGTGGGTGGGTGGGTGGGTGGGTGCGCGCGAGTGCGTGCGGGGCAAGCAAACTTGACAGAGTTGCTCAAAATAGCTTGGCCCATTATGCAGAAAGACATTATCGTTCTCAGTGCTTGACGAGTCCACATCTTTGTTCGAAGGGCCGGCCATGTTAAGGCCCTCGTAAACGGCGAAACTTGTTTGTCAAATTCACTCTTGAACAGCCAGAGATATGTCAAACACGCCGATAAACCTACCAACAAAGCTTGTTAATTTAATTTCACTTTTGCATCATACATTAGTGGGAGTGGCTACAAATGCAGCTGTACCATTCTGGCAATGACTCTAGCACTGAGTTTTTAGAAGAAGAAGAAGAAGAAGAAGAAGAAGGAGAAGAAAGCAAGACACTGGTGCAGGGAAAGTTTTAAAATGGTAGAGAAATATACACATGGCAACCTGTTAAACGGAATGTTACACTCGGAATATGCTGATTACAACTTTCTGCGAATCGACAGTGAAACTTTTAATAACTTGTTTAAGTTATTTAGCCCAGACACTGAAAAAGAAGATACAAGTACTCGTATGCGAACATTTTTTCTATTCTGATTGGCGTTCTAATGACTGTTCATCAAAGTACCACAACGTGGGAACATATAGCCTACGTCGCCCGCAAAGGAACCGGAGAACTTCGATATTCTTTTTATTATAATGCACTCCCGCTTGTGCGCTTTGCGCAGAATATTGAATTTCTTCGTAACCTCTTCCTGCGTAATATGTGGCTGGGAAAGATGCGTCATCTCTTTCATTCTATTAATTGCCAGCGCTAATTTAGAAGTAACTAACTTAGAAGTAGGCGACCTCGCTGTAGCGAAGCAGCTTAAAACACTTAAGACAGACAAGACCTCCGGCCCAGATTGTACATCAGTCAGGTTCCTTATCGAGTACGCTGATAATAGCCCTGTACTTACCAGTCGTTTATAATCGCTCGTTAGTAGAAAGATCAGTACCCAAAGACTGGAAGGCTGCAGGAGTCATACCGATATCCAAGAAAGGAAATAGGAGTAATCAGCTGAATTACAGACCCATATCACTAACGTCGAATTGCAGTGGGATTTTGGAACATATACTGTTCTCGAACGCTGTAAATCACCTCGCAGAAAACGATTTATTGACAAATAGCCGATACGGATTCATAAAATATCGTTCGCGTGAAACGCAACTAGGTCTTTATTCTCACGAAGTAATAAGTGATATCGACAGGGGATGTCAAATTGATTCCATAGATTTCCAGAAGGCTTTCGACACCGTTCCTCACAAGCGTCTACTAATCAAACTGCGTGCCTACGGAGTATCGCCTCAGTTGTGCAACTGGATTCGTGATTTCCTGTCAGAAAGGTCACAGTTCGTAGTAATAGACGGAAAGTCTTCGAGTAAAACGGAAGTAATATCCGGCGTTTCCCAAGAAAGTGTTACAGACCCCCTCTTGTTCCTGGTCTACATGAACGATGAAGAATACAATCTGAGTAGCAGTCTTGGATTGTTTGCAGATGATGCTGTAATTGTCGTGCAGTTCTAGGCGCTGCAGTCCGGAACCGCGGGACTGCTACGGTCGCAGGTTCGAATCCTGCTTCGGGCATGGATGTTTGTGATGTTTTTAGGTTAGTTAGGTTTAAGTAGTTCTAAGTTCTAGGGGACTGATGACCTAAGATGTTAAGTCCCATAGTGCTCAGAGCCATTTAATGCTGTAATTTATCGTCTTGTCATCTGATGATCAAAACAAATTGCAAAATGATTTAGACAAGATATTTGTTCGGTGTGGAAACTAGCAGTTGACTCCAAATAATGTCAAGTGTGAAGTCATCCACATGAGTACCAAAGGGAACAACGTCCGCTATCTCGTCAAATTTTCCGTCCGTCAGAATCTGTGTAAAACATTTCTAACACACTCTATTTTTGACAAACACGCCAAACAGAATCGTACATTGTGAAATACTTGGAAAACTTAGTCAAATTTGACATTTACTAGAGTTTGCGGGACCATCAGTTTGCTGCCGCCCGCTGAGCTACGCCCTCTGTCCGTTACAAGCGGCCATCTCAGTTGTTTATGCACTGATTTTCTTATGTAGTACTCTAATAAGGGACTATTTACTTCTCCACTTACAGATCAGACTGGGACAACTCTTTTTATATGACTGTTCGCATACTCACTATCTGTAGCAGACACATCGTGTAATTTACTACCTGATGTTTTCTGCACGGTCATAACTGCACCATGAAGTGGATTATACTTGTCGGTGTAGACTTTCCATATTGCGTCCCCGTGTCCACACTTCAATACCTGACCCGCTGCCCAGGGAAAAATAAGCATTAATGACTGCTGTTGTCTAGAAATACGGTTTGGTAGTTTTGGAACACTACGTAAACGACATAGTAAACGGTAGGATTATCGGTAGTATTGGTACAACTGATAGGAAAAGTAACATAAATGAATGCGTGATTAAATCCACACATCATTCAGTGTTAGCTCATTGTGTTTTTTTATAGAAAGTGGGAGCAGACGACTTCTCTTCGATTTTTCTCTCACTTGATTAGAACCACACATTGTTCACTGTTGGCTCATTGTGTTTATAACTCCTGCGATTTTATGTAACCAAATCAAATATTTTTGGTACGAATACAGTTTACATGCGTAAACATAATAAAATACATTTAACTGTTGTTGTTGCTATGTAGTCACTCGTACGATTTTCATAATGATCAAAAGCAAGAGTTTCCTATAGTTGTGAAAGTTGTCTATGAATAACAGAAACACGTTTTATATAATTTCGACAAATTATTGAAGTGATGTTTGAGATACTTACGATTTGTGGCTCTTTATTTTATTTTTTGAGGAAATTATGTTTTCTAGTTCTATGTGATAAATATGTATTGTTTTCTTTACTTTTACAACATCCCTTTGTTTCACGTTACAAATCAACAATTTTCTAATAAAGCCTGGATTAAACATTGACGATTAGTTTTGCTATAAATATTCTTTTTCTTAAGTAACAGACGGGGGGACAATTATGTAGAACAAAAATGTTCTGTAGGTTACCTGGCCCTTTGTATATCCTCACTCAGGTTCTAGACAGTCCACCGCTTCCAGTTTTTGCGGAAATCTAGTAAGATACTGATTGCATTCACAAAGAAAGCGATCGTTGTGAGGTAATGCTCCATAGGTGCGCAACATACGAAATGTACAGGTAACGCGGATAGAACCAAGCTGCCGGGAACATTACTGTAGTCTACACACACTTGTGGCAGATCATGCGGTTTTACAGTTCTGCTCTGGCCACATGTACTTGCAGGTACATCCTAAAAACATACTTCTTCTATTAGGTATAATTATTAGTCTGCAAATGAAGTAAATACTGATGTAACGTTGTACAGTACACTGTCCTCGATCGCCGTTAAAAATATCTCCACTTATACCCCTAAAATCCTGTTTATAAATTACCGAAACTAATCATGTTAATGTCAAATCCATAGCGTTTACGACTGCTAGGATCGGTGGCAGTAGTCCAGGTGTAAAGCATAACTCTGGAATGCTTCGAGCTGTTTTAGCCAAGTGTGGAACACAAATGAATTACTGTCTGGAATAAATATACTGTACATCAAGGATACCTCTAGCAGCCGTTGAGATGGAGGTAATGAGGAAGGGAAGAGAAGGGGTGGCATTTAAGCATAAATTTGGAATGCACGAAAAAAATCCACCAAATTTAGAACACTGACAGTTTAATATTAAGGAAAACATTGCTTCGTGAAGACTCCTCGAGGTGTCTTGATGTCGCATCTGGTCTTGTAACATCAACCAAAACGGTCTTGCTCTGCTGGTACTGCGAACGGCTGAAAGCAAGTGGAAACTACAGCCCTAAATCTTCCCGAGAGCATGCAGCTCTACTGTATGGTTAAATGATGACGGCATCCTCTTGGGTAAAATATTCCGGAGATAAAATAGTGCTCCATTCGGATCTCCGGGCGGGGACTATTCAGGAGGATGTCATCATCAGGAAAAATAAAACTGGCATTTTACGGATCGGAGAGTGGAATGTCGGATCCCTTAATCGGGCAGGTAAGTTAGAAATTTGAAAATGTAAGTGGATGGGTTGGAGTTACATAGAGTAGGAATTAGCGAAGTTCGGTGGCAGGAGGAACAGGACGACTGGTCAGGCGAATATAGTGTTGTAAGTACAAAATCAAATAGAGGTAATGCAGGGGTGAGTTTAATAAAGAATAAGAAAATAGGAATGTGGGTAAGCTACTATGAGCAGCATAGTGACCGCATTATCGCAGCCAAAATGGACACGAAACCGACGCCTACCACAGTAGTACAAGTTGATACGCCAACTAGCTCCGCAGATGAAGAGATTGAAAACGTGTATGATGAGACAAAAATAAATTATTCAGAAATGTATGATGAGATGAAATAAATGATTCAGATAGAGGAGAGGAAAATTAAGTTGTGATTTTTGGGGGGGGGGGGGAGGGGAGGGACTGGAATTCGATTGCAGGAAAAGGGAGAGAAGGAAAAATAGTAGGTGAGTATGGAGTCGGCGAAAAGAAGGATAAGAGAAAGCCGCCTGGTAGAATTTTGCACAGAGCATAATTTAATCATCGCTAACACTTGGTTTAAGAATCACGAACGATGGTTGTATACGTGCAAGAGACCTGGAGACACCGGTAGGCTTCAAACTGATTATATAATGGTAAGACAGAGATTTAGAAACCAGATTGTAATTTTTAAGACATTTCCAGGGACAGATGTGGACTCTGACCACAAGTTATTGGTTATAAACTGTAGATTAAAACTGAATAAATGGGGAAAAAGTTAGGAAATTAAGGTGATGGGACCGGGGTAAGTTGAAAGACCCAGAGGTTGCTGAGGGTTTCAGAGAGAGAGCATTAGGCAGCGGTTGACTAGAACAGGGGGAAGAAATACAGTAGAAAACGATGAAGTAGAAGAAGATGATTTAGTTAAGGCATCGAGGATCAAATAGGTAAAAAGAGAAGGCCTAGTAGAAATCCTTGGATAACACAAGAAGTATTGAATTTAATTGATGAAAAGAAAAAAATACATAAAAAGGCAGCAAATGAAGCTGGTGAAAGGGAATACAAAAATTTAAAAATGAGATTGACGGAAAGTGCAAAATGGCTAAGCAGGAATGGCAAGGGACAAATGTAAGGATATAGAAAAATATTCCATTATGGCAAAGATAGATATCGCCTACAGGAAAGTTAAAGAGACTTTCAGGAAAAGAGAAGCAGCTGTATGAACATCGAGAGCTCAGATTGAAAACCTGTCCTAAGCGAAGAAGGGAAAGCTGAAAGGTGAAAGTAGTGTAAAAAATGGTTCAAGGGCTTTGAGCACTATGGAACCTTTCTGAGGTCATCAGTCCCCTAGAACTTAGAACTACTTAAACCTAACTAACCTAAGGACATCACACACATCCATGCCCGAGGCAGGATTCGAACCTGCGACCGTAGCGGTCGCGCGGTTCCAGACTGTAGCGCTTAGAACCGCTCGGCCACTCCCGCCGGCGAAAGTGGTGTACACATGGTCTATACAAGGGAGATAAACTTGAAGGCAACAGTATATAAAGAAAAATGTGATTATAATTTTGCTTGTGTGTGACATTCTGTGTAGTGCAGGAGGCACAATAACTAGTAATCCCAGAATGACATCAACAATGCTAGTCAGAAAATCAGACTTGCGAACAGCACCAAAAATATTCATGTGAATAACTGCACTGGAAAATGAGTCAGTTTTCGAAGCGGCGTTTTGTCCAGCGTGAAAAAGTAAGTAATTGGTGCAGTTTTTCATTATTTAAATCAAGAACGACAATTATGCAGATTTCTCTAGAGTGAAACGTGATGCTCTCTGCAAAATACAATGCAGTTTGTCAGTATAATACTGTACAAGTAATCGACACGGTATGAGGAGCTGTGTCCCTACAGGGGACGATCTAGCGTTCGAGGTGGATGCTCGGTCCCGTGACTAGACGCCCGCTAATTCCATAATAAGCCCATGCCGCGCCCCTTTGAAAACCGTGGGGACGCCGGAAGAGTCATTAGATCGCAGTAATCTCATCCTCTTTTCATATTTAGGGGCGCAATTTTATTTCATTTGGCCCGACTCTCCGGAAAACGTCGCAGCGAGCACAAAGTCGGTAAATAATTTCGTAACGTCGTCCGTCTTTGAGAAAAACATTGGGGCAACGCTGCGGCACTTAGTCCGTACACACGTAACTCCAACAGTATCAGCTCTGGGCTACTTTGAAACTTCGTTAAGCAAGCCATGAATATTTAAATGGCTTTTTGATGGAATATTGCGGAACAAAATGAAATTTCAGGTATTAGCCATGGTGAATGTTAGAGACGGCCTAAGTACCGGAACGCGAAACGAGCCTGCCGCACAAGCCCTTCTCATCTTCCGCAAACGAGCCCGCGCGCCTTTCCTCCACTTGATGGACGCGTCACGTACGTCTGTAGCACTCAACAGCCCCGCATCTGTACCGATTTTACTTATGCGAATTTGGCAGTTAAAACGAAAGTGCTTTGGATACAAATAATTTATTACTGAAGCTGTAACCGAGCCAGCGATAATGAACTACTAATTTTACATTATTTCCTCTAAAATTGCTTGATGACAGTAGGATGTACACTACTGGCCATTAAAATTGCTACACCAAGAAGAAATGCAGATGATAAACGGGTATTTATTCGACAAATATATTATACTAGAACTGACATGTGATTACATTTTCACGCAATTTGGGTGCATAGATCCTGAGAAATCGGTACCCAGAACAACTACCTCTGGCCGTAATAACGCATTGATACGCCTGGGCATTGAGTCAAACAGAGTTTGGATGGCGTGTACAGGTACAGCTGCCCATGCAGCTTCAACACGATACCACAGTTCATCAAGAGTAGTGACTGGCGTATTGTGACGAGCCAGTCGCTCGGCCACCATTGACCAGACGTTTTCAGTTGGTGAGAGATCTGGAGAATGTGCAGGCCAGGGCAGCAGTCGAACATTTTCTGTATCCAGAAAGGCCTGTACAAGACCTGCAACATTCTGTCGTGCATTATCCCTGCTGAAATGTAGGGTTTCGCAGGGATCGAATGAAGGGTAGAGCCACAGGTCGTAACACATCTGAAATGTACCGTCAACTGTTCAAAGTGCCGTCAAAGCGAACAAGAGGTGACCGAGACGTGTAACCAATGGCACCCCATACCATCACGCCGGGTGACACGCCAGTATGGCGATGACCAATAAATGCTTCCAGTGTGCGTTCACCGCGATGTCGCCAAACACGGATGCGACCATCATAATGCTGCAAACAGAAGCTGTATTCATCCGAAAAAATGACGTTTTGCCATTCGTGCACTCAGGTTCGTCGTTGAGTACATCATCGCAGGGTTCCCGGGTTCGATTCCCGGCGGGGTCAGGGATTTTCTCTGCCTCGTGTGTGATGTCCTTATGTTAGGTTTAAGTAGTTCTAAGTTCTAGGGGACTGATGACCATAGATGTTAAGTCCCATAGTGCTCAGAGCCATTTGAACCATTTTTGAACATCATCGCAGGCGCTCCTGTCTGTGATGCAGCGTCAAGGGTAACCGCAGCCATGGTCTCCAAGCTGATAGTGCATGCTGCCGCAAACGTCGTTGAACTATTCGTGATGATGGTTGTTGTCTTGCAAACGTCCCCATCTGTTGACTCAGGGATCGAGACGTGGCTGCACGATCCGTTACAGCCATGCGGATAAGTTGCCTGTCATCTCAACTGCTAGTGACACGAGACCGGTGGGATCCAGCATGGCGTTCCGTATTACCCTCCTGAACCCACACCACGCTGTTTAGCGCCCGAAAACCTCAAACCACACACACACACACAACCCACCGATTCCATATTCTGCTTACAGTCATTGGATCTCGACCAACGCGAGCAGCAATGTCGCGATACGATACGATAGGCTACAATCCGACTTTTATCAAAGTCGGAAACGTGATGGTACGCATTTCTCCTCCTTACGCGAGGCATCACAACAACGTTTCACCAGGAAACGCCTGTCAACTATTGTTTGTGTATGAGAAATCGGTTGTTATCTTTCCTCATGTCAGCAGGTTGTAGGTGTCGTCACCGGTGCCAACCTTGTGTGAATGCTCTGAAAAGCTAATCATTTGCATCATTTTCATCTTCTTCCTGTCTGTTACATTTCGCGTCTGTAGCATGTCATCTTCGTGGTGTAGCAATTTTAATGGCCAGTAGTGTATATTCATATTGTAATTGTCTGCTTTACCACGAAAGTTTCGTTCGGCTGCATCAGAAATTGTTGCGGAATTTTGATGCCATGGAAAACTTTTATGAATGTTAGCCTCGGCAGCTGCGTGGTCAGCGCGGCGGATTGCTAATCGAAAGGGCCCGGGTTCGACCCCTGGTTTTGTTGGAGACTTTCTCCCCTCAGGGACTGCGTGTTGCGTTGTGCTCACGTTCGTATCGTCATAATTGACATTCCACTATCGAGATGGCTGTATGGGCATGATCCGAAAGCCAACAAATTAAAACATAAATTGTGTAAAAAATGGAAATTTGTGGTAAGTTCCTATGTGACCAAACTGCTGAGGTCATCGATCCCTAAGCATACACACTACTTAATCTAACTTACTTACGCTAAGGACAACACACACACACCCATGCCCTAGGGAGAAGGACTCGAATCTCCGATGGGGGGAGCCGCGCGGACCGTGACAACACGCCAGAGACCGCGCGGCTACCCCGCGCGGCTCAAAAATTGTGAAGTTGCTTGGAACCAAAATATGGCCACAGTACTTCGCAACACATGTAGTAACAGAAAATAAATAGCAGACTAATGGTTTCGCTGATACTGACATAAATGAAATGAGACTTTCCTGGACGTATTACCCTAACGTGACACAACGTTTTCTGGATTACATACTCCAGTTTTTCGAAACTTACTTATTTATTTTTTTGCCTCAAGCGTTAAATATAAGGCGCAACGGCACAATTTCCGTAATCGCCACCTGTCCTCCAAATTTTTTCACCGAAAGTTTAAAACAACCGGAATGAAATAAATGTTTGTGAGATAAACTCAGAACCTACAATGAATTACGTTCTGCGATCTGAGGAAACGCTATGTTTATTTAAAATAAACGTAGTAAATGTTTTGACTAGTGCTATCTTCACTTTAGTAGGCAATTTCTTGAATTTACATGCATCTATGGTCTCATAATTGTTTTCGACGATAAATAAAAAATGCTTATGAATCTTCGAAGACGCAGTTTTTTTCCAGCGAACAGCTAATACGATAGTGGCCGCGAGGAGTCCAAGTCGATATTATTATTATTATTGTTTTAACTGTGCACATTATATATGCTCAGTTATGTCCACAGAATGCCTGAGTAGTCGTGCCATAAACTTGTGGAGCCCCACGATATTTCGCCTACCGGCGATTTTCAATCTTTTCGGGTTATCATCCGCGAATTATGTGTATGTTACGTTACGTTGTAAAATATTTCTGCCATGGTCAGAGGGAAAAGGAACATTGTTAACTTGTAAAGTAATACAGTTTCGAAATAAATTATCCCGTGATATGCTTTGAATTCTGCTCTTGAGACGAATCATGCGATGCACGCTAGTGTTTGGCTGACGTAGTGTGGGTATGAAATTTCTTGATGAATGGGCTCTATACCAATCTTTACAACAACAAAAACAAAGACTGTCTTCCTCCATGCCTCTAAAGATTGAAGTCAACTGAATTGCTCGAGTGAGTGCACAATGAACACAAGAAAAGCTACGACGAAAACAAGACATTCTAACCTGTACGAATGACACTTTCTCGCGGAAAATATTTTAGACATTTCGAATGTATTAGATTCTCTGTAAAGAAATTATTAAGTTGTCCCGTATAAGTATTGCGGCAACATCTAAAAACTAATTTAATTTTTCAGGAATGTGATGCCTTCAAATAAATTCTGTTTCTCGATTGAGGAGTTTCATTATTAAATTTAGTTCACACATTACAAAACCCAATTTCGCTTATTGGTAGAGTCGCCCCTCCAGATGGAATGTTGTCCGCAAATAAAGCTGAGTGAAGCAGCATTTTCCGAACTAGGCATGCATTTAGACATAATTGCAAAATGGTGTATCAGCTGTGTAATTTTCCATGCACATTGCCCATGTCCTATGGAATACAAACGTCACGATATTGAAGCAATTCTATATCGCACGTTGTGGACCTGTCAATTAATTTTCTGTTAAACTAATGAGAAAATCGCATCTATTCAACTAAATCGTACGGCGGTAATGACATCGGGGATTCGTGCTTCGTGGAGTACAATCTATATCCTAGATTTCGACGTATCATGCAGTTTATTTGCACTGTACGCAGTACACCAGGCAGTAACAGTATCTGATAAACGTTATGAAGTCAACGCTGTATTAGTAATTAACGTTACAAGGGTGATTGAACTTTTACCTACAGTTTATACGACAACTACAGTACATATGAAGACGCTTAACTCCTCCGAAACATACTGCTTTCAGTGTGCTCGTTTATTTATTCCCTCATTCAGCAACAACTGTAGTAGTTCGCGGAATTTAGTTTTTGTTTCGAAAATTTCTTTGTGTATCAGTGGAACATTTGTTAATATCATTTAACGTTGTAAAAACTTGTGGCGATAAACAAATCGAGATACCTGAAAGTCTTATTTTAGCTCTAGTAAGTATCTTTAACATCACCACAACGTACAATAGCAGCTGTAATCCACCCACAACCACACTGGGCATTATCATTCTTCGTAATAATTAAGTGCCACAGCCGTTGCCATTGCCAGATTTTGAATTTCCGTCAACTTTCAAAGTGTGAGTCGCGGCTCGTGATTTGCTGTGCAACACTGAGCCGTTTTAAAGCAGTCCAACCACCTTCGCCTTATTTCGTCGATCAGCTCTTGAACTTCTTCTTTTTCCCCTTGTTTCTTAGCAGTTATCTTGGCCTCCTTTTGCCGATCAACTCAAGTATTACTCTGCGCCGGCCATCGCGTTTTGTTGGAGAAGTACTGAACTTGACATTTACAAAGAATGATACTGCCCAACATGTTTATGTGTGGATTACAGCTGCTACTGTAAGTTGTGGTGATGTTAAAAGATAACTTCGGCCTTGAATCTTTCAACGCTCGTGACTTCGTTGCTTATCGCACATTTCAAATAGCTGAGGTTTTCACTAGAGATATTGGAACATCTTATTTTACTTCTAGTATGTCTCTAGTTCAGAGGAAGGCAATGGGAAACCACCTCCACTAGGACCTTGCCTAGTACGGCGGTGCAAGTCTCCTGCATCGTTCCCCCACGCTCTGTTAAGGAGTATGGGACTTCATCATCATCATCATATGTCTCTAGTTGTAAGGACTCGCAATGTTCGCAGGGCGAACGAGACTGAGTCTGTTTATGATGTTTGAACTAGGTTATTCTGTAAGTACTGAGTCACATGTGAAGAGAATAAGAGCCTCGGAGGGCTGATAGAAATATTCAGTAAAAGTGTAATTATCAGTATCATCTAGTGCGCATGTAGTGACAAGTTAAACGGTCCAGTCACATTATGACCAACCACCGCCTGTTTCTACGTGAGTTTGCAGTAACCACTGACAAAGGGCAGGTGCCGCACTATGCACTAGCAGGGCATAGAAAGCGTGTTCGGGGGGGGGGGGGGGGGACGCAGAAAACAGTGCTGTCGGAAATGGAGCAATTTATCTTACCTCCAAGTGAAAAGGGTGGGAGCATTTCCGAAACGGCTAAATTTGTGAACTGTTCGCGTGGCATGCATGGCAAAATGGTGCTATCCAAAACCGGCGCCAAGGCAGTTGTGGTGTACCAGCGACTATAGGTGCCAAGGGTAAACAATGCTTGCAAATATGTGTACGGGAGAACTTTTGAGCAACGGATCGCCCATATGAACCAAGGAGCTACCAACAGTGTCTCCTCAACGACCGTTCAGCGAACGTTGCTGCATGTCGGCCTCTGCAGTAGGCGCCTCGTTCATGCACCCATGTGGACTGCTGTTCATAGAAAATGAAGGCTGGAATTTGCGCGCCAGTACCGCAACTAGACAGCCAGTGAGTGACGACAAGTGGCCTTTTCAGAAAAATCGTGTTTTATGCTCCATCGGGCGTGAAACTTCTGAAAACTAACAGCCTTACAATAACCTTCGGGAGGCTCCAGGCTGGAGGAGGTAGGTTTATGGTGTGGGAAATATTTTTCATTGCTTTCCCCGATTGACCTCGTCGTTCTGGAAGGCACACTGGATCAACACAACTATTGTTCGGGACCACGTCCACCCCTAAATGCAGTTTATCCTTCCTCGGGACAATGCCTTCTACCAGCAGGACAATGCAGTGGATCACACTGCTCGCAATGTACGTGCATGGTTCGAAGAGCACCAAGATGAGTTTAGCGTGTATTGTGTATTGAACCGGGGACGATGAAGGAGAGGATTCGTCCAGCTGTAGCCCTCAGTGGTTCACAACAGACCACAGCAGTCCACCCACCCTACCGCCGCCCCACACCGAACCTAGGGTTATTTTGCAGTTCGCCCTCCCCGGGAACGTCTCATATCAGACCAGTTTAAACCCAAATGTTGCGTGGTAGAGTAATTATGGTATACACGTACGTGGAGACAGTGTCTACGCAGGTATCGCCAACATAGTGTAACTGAAACTGAATAAGGAGAACCACCCCGCATTTACCGAGGCAGATGGAAAACCGCCTTAAAAAACATTCACAGGCTGGCCGGCACACCGGACGTAGACACTAATGCGCCGGGCGGGTTAGTGCTGGGGACCGGCACGCCTTCCCGCTCGGGAAGCAGCGCGTTAGATCGCGCGGCTAGCCGGGCGGGCTGAGTTTAGCGTACTCCCCTGGCCACCGAACTCCCCGGGCGACCGCTACGGTCGCAGGTTCGAATCCTGCCTCGGGCATGTATGTGTGTGATACTCTTAGGTTAGTTAGGTTTTAGTTATAAGTCGTAGGGGACTGATGACCTCAGAAGTTAAGTCCTATAGTGCTCAATGCCATTTGAACCATTTGATCTCTCCGGATTTAAATCGAATCGAGAAACTGTGAAACTATCTCGATCGGGTTGTTCGCGCCACGGATGCTCAACTGTGAAAGCTAGCACAGCTGGCCACGCCACTGAGTCAGCATGGCCCCACATCCTTGTCGGTATCTTCCAGAACTTCACTGACACTCTTCCTGAACGTTTCGCAGTGGTCCACGCTGCAACAGGCGGTTATTCTGCCTTTTGACAGCTGGTCACATTACTGTGACTGGACACTTTTGTGTCTCTCAAACTCAAATCCTATCGCTAAGTTTCTTTTTTACACAAAGTTTTCAGAAGCTAAAACTCCGTTTAGATACTATTTTATGAAAGCTAATCGAAATTTATTTACCCTAATAAGCATACTTTACCATGGATTCAACTCGCATTCCGACGACAGTAGTACTGAAACAATCTAAAACGTTATCAGCGCAAACACTTGGCTCCCAGAAGTCAATTTTTTGTGTCTGGGCTGATCACATTATTCGTTGATAAATTATTTTAGTGCATGCTGCAGCGCTGCTTATTTTTTCACTTTATTTTATTGTGTTTCTTGTTTCTTGAATGTGTCATTGTTGCTTGGATGTTTTTGTAATCGAATTCCTGATATCCCCCGCCGCCGTGAGAGTAGTGCTTATCGCTTTAGGAATGTGTGCTGTGTGTCTGTAGTGTGCAGTGTGAGGGTTTGTGTAAAGAGGGGAGTGAATGAGGAGTGTAGACCAGGGGTGTTCGATATTCGTTAAGCCTCCTTGTTACGTTCCTGACGCCCCCTACTGTTACTTCGTAGAAGTAGAACTATCAACAGAGAGAGTTCATTAATATTCAGATTCAGCACCCGGCCCAGTAGTGCTTTACTATCTAGTTTAATAGAATATTTTGTAAGAAGAGTAGATTTCACATTTATTGCTACCTAAAAACACTGTGTTTTGAATGAATATATATGATACATCATTTGAGTCGCGAACATTCCAGAGTTTTGTTACTCTATAAATGGGATTAATTCTGTTCAACATCAGTTCTCTTATTACTTTAGTATAGAATTTCCTTGTTACTCACCAATTTATGAACGTCACAGAAGGATTGGTTGATCAATATTATATTTCATAGTATGGAAGCAAAATACCGGACATTCCTCCTTTCGGATTCAGTTTATGTAGTTATTATAAACAAAAGGTTTTCGCACTTTTCTGCAAGAACAAAGGCCGTCGTACTGGCAGCTCTCTCTATTTAAGAATATAGAATCGGGTAATACGAACACTGCTACATTACTCTATTTCGCGGGTTGCATACGAGGTTGAAGACAGAATACATGAATTCATGCTAACGACACTTCAGAATTTCTATCGTCGCTACGTGAATAATTGATGTATAGCCTCTAATTGTCCAAAATATAAAATTTAAATCAGCACTTTCAAACTCCTTGTATGTAAATTTACGAATTCCAGATGGAACACTTCGTTAAATTCCAGTGTACAGAGAGTTTTTTGCTTTGCTTTAATCAGTTTTTTTAAGTATTATCACCTCTCGTAACGTCACCTAATACCTACGAATAAACGACGTTTCGTATATGCATGCTTCTCATAAAGCTTTGCGAGACATCATTTAGTTGTATACTATCCTAGATGTGTTTGTGTGGCGAGATACCGGGAGTATCGTCAGAGAAACGCGGTGTAAACAATTAGGATACGTCGCTTTCACCACCAATAATAACGTTAAAATGAAGTAAGGGCAACAACATTAACCAAAAAGAAATTTAAGAGTCTGTTCCTTATTCTCCTGAAAGAAAGGACAGTTCAGAACACTGACCGAAAGCTTCACACTAAGACTTTCTTACAGCTCAATTCCTTATACCACAGATTGTAATTTTGTTATCTATGTCAGTAGTAATTGGCCAACTGCCTTGCCGCAGTGGTAACACCGGATGCCTTCAGATTACCGAAGTTAAGCGCTGTCGGGGTGAGCTAGCAGTGGGATGGGTGACCATCCGGTCTGCCGAGCGCTGTTGACACGCGGGGTCCGCTCAGCTCTTCTGAGGCAAACTGAGGAGCTACTGGACTGAGAAGTAGCGGCTCCGATCTCGTAAACTGACATACGGCCGTGAGAGCGGTGTGCTTACCACATGCCCCTCCATATCCGTATCCAGTGACGCCCATGGGCCGAGGATGACACGGCAGCCGGTCTGTGCCGTTCGGCCTTCGTGGCCTGTTTCAGGCGGAGTTTAGTTGAGTGTAGTTTATGTCGGTATTAATTACTATCCAACACCTTGATCCACTCCGACAGGGAAATTGAATTATTTTTCAAGATCTCTCTGAATCAAAAACCTAGTGCGCAACCGTGGTGTATGATCGAAGTCCCTGCTCTTTTTGATATAAGTTACTATCCACCACCTTGATCCACTCCGACAGGGAAATTGAAATATTTTTCAAGATCTCCCTGAATCAAAAACCTAGTGCGCAACTGTGGTGTATGATCGAAGTCCCTGCTCTTTTTGATATAAGAGATGTTCGCCGGTAGCTCGTTACGGAGTAATGGAGTTCCGTTTGATTTCTTACGCTCCTCTGTCTTAGCTTCTGTATTGCACTGCGAATACCTGCACGATAGAGCAAACGTCGACAATATGTGCAGTGTATCTTGTTTGGTAACTAACTTGTTCCTTTCAGTCACGATACGTGCTGTTGGCCACAGTACCGCCCACTTACCCTTCGTCCTTACGCTTGCTTTCAGTACTGCTAGGCCCTGTCTCTGGTTTCTCTTTCCTAGTAGTGTTAGTCATGCGTGGACAGTATTACACTGCAGTACGAACAGGTTCACTGACGTAGAATTAGCCGATATTCACTTCGCGTGTGGGTCACCAGGTGCAGTGTAAGAGAGGAACAACGACGTGATGCTCAACTGTTCCCGCGGCGACGGCAACCACGTCACGAAACTTTTGCAACTGTTTTTTGTGTTGTACGTTTTGATGATTGCATATTACAAGCTTTTTCACTGGTGAGCAGGTTTTTTGGCGGAAAAAAATTAATGGGGGTAACAAACCTAATACATTGTAATTAGATTATTAGTTTGTAACGAGCTACCAGAGACCATGGGTCACTTACGCGAGAATGGTTTAATAAGTCTGATAAATTTCCATGACAGTATGGAACATTTTTGTTGCGTCTTCATGGACGGTAAGCTTTATTATTCCAAGGGTCGTATAAAGAATTTCAACAATGTACAGCTTACAGTTCATTATTGATAACCGTCCTAACTGGTCAGTATCTTGACTGCAAATGGAAACAGAGAAATGAGAGTTTCGTGCTGTTATTAAACATTTTCATTTGAAGGGTTGGTCTGCCGCACTAATTAAAACAAAATTGGATGACGTTCACACGGACTCTGCACAATCACTCAAGACCATTTACATTTTGGTTGAATCATGGCCGGACACGCTCTGAAGAAGCGCCTTCTGGCCGTCCAGTTGAATTCAAAGGAAACCATTGATGAAATCCATGATACGGTGATGCAAGGCAGTCGAATAAAATATCGTGAGATCGCTGAAACTTTGTGCATCTCAACTGAGTGAGAGCATAAGATCCTGCACGGCTATGAATAAGCTGTGTGCGTAGTGAGTGCCATGATTGCTCACAGTCGACCAAAAGCGCATCCGACGCAGCATTTCAAAACAGTGCCTGGCGATTTTTAATCGTTAGACATATCGCCCCGATTCGTGACTGTTCATGAAACCTGGATCCATCATTGCACACTAGAGTCAAAACGGCAGTCAAAACAATGAACAAAGGCTGGTGAAAGTGCATCGCAGAAGGCAAAGACCATTTTGTCACCTGCTAAGGCGATGGTCACTGTTTACTTTGGGATGCCCAAGTAATAATGCTCGTAGATTACTTCGAAAATGTCAGAACTGTAGCTGGAGCCTATTACGCTTCGTTGTTGGAGCGTTTGGAACTTGCGTTGGCTGAAAAAGTCGGAGGTTGTCATGCAAAAAAGTGGTCTTTCTCCAGGATAATGCACCATCCTACACATCAGTGATAACAGTGGTTAAAGTGCATTAACTAGGCTATGAATTGGTTAACCAGACTTAGCCCAAGTGACTTTTTCTGTTCCCTAATTTGAAACTTTGGCTTATGGGAAGAAATTTTCATCAAATGAGGAAATGATAGCCACAGTCAACGAGTATTTTGCAGAATTCGATAGAACCTCTTTTTCCGATCGGATGAAATAGTTGGAGGATCGCTGGACCAAGTATATGTCGTTCAAAGGAGATTATGACAAGAACGAAAGTGAGTTTTTTTACGAAAGAAACATTTTCTTGCTTTTTACCAGACTTATAAAACTGCCTTCGTACCAAATTACTCATAAATATCCCTGAACAACATCCGAAATTTTGTGGGTAGAGTTCAGGTTCACCCAGTAGAGCCGCTAGACGCATAACAAGTAGGAAGTGTACCTGGACAACTACCCATACCAAGTTCTAAAATTTCAGTGTATTACAATGTACATATTTATAAAGCAAGCTTTTTCTGAAACTGCAGTTATTGGTAGTTTTATTTCTAAATAAAACGAAACAAAAAATGGCGGTAAGAGCATAGCTATCGAGAGGTGGTAGTCCAGGTCTGTATACCGTACTGACACACATTTTTAATCTGCCAAATTTAATCTGCCAAATTGTTTAAGCTTCGTAAATGAGATAGGGGCTCCAGTACTAGAATTAGAATTTAACAGAGCTTTGGAGGACTTAAGGTCAAATAAAGCAGTAGGGATAGATAACATTCCATCAGAATTTCTAAAATCATTGGGGGAAGTGTAAACAAAAGGACTATTCACGTTGGTGTGTAGAATGTATGAGTCTGGCGACATACCATCTGACTTTCGGAAAAGCACCATCCATTCAATTCCGAAGACGGCAAGAGCTGACAAGTGCGAGAATTACCGCACAATCAGCTTAACAGCTCATGCGTCCAAGATGCTGACAAGAATAATTTACAGAAAAATGGAAAAGAAAGTTGAGGATGCGCTAGATGATCAGTTTGGCTTTAGGGAAAGGCAAAGGCATGAGAGTCGCAATTCTGACGTTGAGGTTAATAATGGAAGCAAAACTAAAGAAACATCAAGACACGTTCATAGGATTTGTCGACCTGAAAAAAGCGTTCGACAGTGTAAAATGGTGCAAGATGTTCGAAATGCTGATAAAAGTAGAGGTAAGCTATAGGGAGAGACGGGTCATATTCAATATGCACAACAGCCAAGAGGGAATAATAAGAGTGAACGACCGAGAACGAAGTGTATGGCAAGATGGAGCCTTTCGCCCCTACTGTTCAATCTATATGTCGAGGAATCAATGACGGAAATAAAAGAAAGGTTCAGGAGTGAAATTAAATTGAAGGTGAAAGGATATCAATGATACGATTCGCTGATGACATTGCTATCCGGAGTGAAAGTGAAGAAGAATTACTTGATCTGCTGAAAAGAATGAACAGTCTAATGAGTACAGAGTATGGATTGAGAATAAATAGAAAAAAGACGAAGGTAATGAGAAGTAGTAGAAATGAGAACAGCGAGACACTTAACATCAGGGTTGATGGTCACGAAGTAGATGAAAATAAGGAATTCTGCTACCTAGGCAGTAAAATAACCAATGACGGACGGAGCAAGGAGGGCATCAAAGGCAAACTAGCAATGGCAAAAAGGGCATTCCTGACCAAGAGAAGTCTACTAATATCAAATATCAGCCTTAATTTGAGGAAGAAATTTCAGATAATGTACGTCTGGAGTACAGCATTGTATTGTAGTGATACATGGGCTGTAGGAAAATCGGAACAGAAGAGAATCGAAGTATTCGATATGTGGTGCTACAGGTGAATGTTGAAAATTATGTGGACTGATAAGGTAAGGAATGAGGAGGTTCTGCGCAGAATCGGAGAGGAAAGGGTCAAATGGTTCAAATGGCTCTGAGCACTATGGGACTCAACTGCTGAGGTCATAAGTCCCCTAGAACTTAGAACTACTTAAACCTAACTAAGTTAGTCCTTAAGTTAAGTCCTTAAGTTAAGGGCATCACACACATCCATGCCTGAGGCAGGATTCGAACCTGCGACCGTAGCAGTCACGCGGTTCCGGACTGAAGCGCCTAGAACCGCTCGGCCGCTGCGGCCGGCGAGAGGAACGGAATTTGTGGAAAACACTGATAAGGAGAACGGACAGGATGATAGGACATCTGTTAAGATATGAGGGATTGACTTCCATGATACTAGAGAGAGCTGTAGAGGGCAAAAACTGTAGAGGAAGACAAGGATTGGAATACATGCAGCAAATATTTGAGGACGTAGGTTGTACAAATAAAGAGGTTAGCACAGGAGGGGACTTCGTAGCGGGCCGCATCAAACCAGTCAGAAGAATGATGACAACAACAAAAAAAGCTGGTAAAAATAGGTATTACTTGTATATTTGGTTCTGATGTTTTATTAAACCATCCAGCGTCCGCCCCTGTTGCTGTGTGATCTAGCTTTGCTGACCCCCGCGCGGATCGATACGTGATACTGCCAAGGATTTTTCCTTGGTGGAGGTACTGGTATGGGGTGCACTAAGCCTCGTGATGTCAACTGGGGAACTGTTCGACTGGATAGTAGTTCCAGGTCAAGAAACCAAATGACAGGGAGAGCGGCGTGCTGACCACACACCTCTCCATATCGCACCCAATTACTGCATTGGGAGAGGATGACACGGCGGTCGGTCGGGTCCGATTGACTTTTTAGGGCCAGAAAACGGAACGTTTTTTAATTGTTGGCCATTCAACAGGCTCGTTAGGGCTGGGGATTTTTTCTGCCCAGAGACTGGGTGTTTGTGTTGTCCTCATCATTTCATTTTCATCATTATCATTCGTGACAGTTGCTAGATTGGACTGTGTACAGATTGGACTGTGTACAGATTGGACTGTGTACAGGTTGGACTGTGTACAGGTTGGACTGTGTACAGGTTGGACTGTGTACAGGTTGGGACTGTGTACAGGTTGGGACTGTGTACAGGTTGGGACTGTGTACAGGTTGGGACTGTGTACAGGTTGGGACTGTGTACAGGTTGGGACTGTGTACAGGTTGGGACTGTGTACAGATTGGGACTGTGTACAGGTTGGGACTGTGTACAGGTTGGGACTGTGTACAGGTTGGGACTGTGTACAGGTTGGACGGTGTACAGGTTGGACGGTGTACAGGTTGGACGGTGTACAGGTTGGACGGTGTACAGGTTCGACTGTGTACAGGTTGGACTGTGTACAGGTTGGACTGTGTACAGGTTGGTCTGTGCGCAGGTTGGTCTGTGCGCAGGTTGGTCTGTGCGCAGGTTGGACTGTGCGCAGGTTGGTCTGTGCGCAGGTTGGACTGTGCGCAGGTTGGACTGTGCGCAGGTTGGACTGTGCGCAGGTTGGACTGTGCGCAGGTTGGACTGTGCGCAGGTTGGACTGTGCGCAGGTTGGACTGTGCGCAGGTTGGACTGTGCGCAGGTTGGACTGCGCGCAGGTTGGACTGCGCGCAGGTTGGACTGCGCGCAGGTTGGACTGCGCGCAGGTTGGACTGCGCGCAGGTTGGACTGCGCGCAGGTTGGACTGTGTACAGATTGGACTGTGTACAAATGGGACTGTGTACAAATGGGACTGTGTACAAATGGGACTGAGTAAAAATTGTAACTTTGTACAGGCGCCGATGACCGCGCAGTTGAGCGCCCCACGAATCAAACGTAATCAACAGGCTCGTTAGAGACTCCTTGCAGTACATCATCAAGTCGGAAAGGTTAGGGACAGTTAGAAGTAGTTTCCAAAATCAGACAAATTCTAATACTGACTTTGACGCCACGAGTAGAAAATCTCTCCACCTCCCTCCCCCTCCTCCCCTCCCCAACCTCCCCCTGGTGGCGTGTGTGCAGTGTGAATGAGCGCGGACGCAATATCGAGCACCCCTCAGGCGCAGGCAAGCGGCGCGCGAGTCGCTGCTCACCCTGTGAGAAGTTGTGTGTGTGCTGCTTGCAGTGGGCAGCTCCGAGGACGCCAAGGCGGCCACGCCCGACTCCAGCAAGCTGGCCGTGAAGAAGGCGCGCCCCAAGGCATCGTCGCCCAACCGCCAGGGGCCGCAGCAGTGCCAGGTGAGTGTCCAGTCCAGCTTCAGCTGTACAGGGTGGGCAAAAGTAAAACTGTTCCAGAAAATATTTCGTGCGCCATAAGACAGGCAACCCAACTTACATCATCTGCTCTGGGTGTGTATGGTGCTAGTTGGGTTGCCTGTCTTGAGGTGCATGAAATATCTTCTGCCCTGGGTGTAGGTGATATATGTAGAGTTACCTGTCTTAATGCTCATGAAATATTTTTCGCCCTGTGTGTGGGCGATTTACGTTGGGTTGCCTGTCTTTAGCAGCCTGATATATTTTAGGGCCAGTTTTATTTTGCCCTCCCTATTGTACAATTTTACGTTCAGTCGCAGCTACAGACAACTGTTACAGCTCTTACCAGTCTTGACATTTATTTCATCATCAGATAGTCTGCCCCTTACAGAGAAATATCAATATGTCAAACCTTGAAGGTCATTAAAACCAAAAAGATGATCATGTTGACACAACATGAAGAACTATGCCCACCAACTGAAATACACTGCTCAGAGGAATTATGGGAACTCAACATCGGGTGTCTGCCATACTCCAGTGAACATTAGTTGAGAGCTGGGTATATTAAAAAATTTTAACTTTATGTTTCACAAATTAAGTACACAACAAATCATCATACACCTTCGTTCATTTACATAACGACACGAGTCGAAAACAAACTCGATAAAATAATTTAACCTGTCATCCTGGTTCTTTTCATTAGATTTTGAGAGCTTCAGTAACATGTACGCTATCCTTGACCATTTATCACCGCCTGACACCTACGTAGGATGCTCGGTATCAGTCTACGAAGGTCACCCTGTCGCTTTTGTTCCCATTCTTCCATAAGAATGTTGAAATGTGTGTGAAATCTTATGGGACTTAACTGCTAAGGTCATCAGTCCCTACGCTTACACACTACTTAACCTAAATTATCCTAAGGACAAACACAAACACCCATGCCCAAGGGAGGACTCGAACCTCTGCCGGGACCAGCCGCACAGTCCATGACTGCAGCGCCGTAAACCGCTCGCCTTTCATAAGAGTTTTTGGAGAGTCCTTAGTGAAACAGGACGACCAAGAACCCGACTGTCAAGTATTGGGACTCACCGTTGGCCACTCAATTATTTCATTATCCAGATCACTAGTGACGTTCACCTTATCGTGCATAAGAAGGGTCTGAGCACTATGAGACTTAACATCTATGGTCATCAGTCCCCTAGAACTTAGAACTACTTAAACCTAACTAACCTAAGGACAGCACACAACACCCAGTCATCACGAGGCAGAGAAAATCCCTGACCCCGCCGGGAATCGTATCCGGGAACCCGGGCGCGGGAAGCGAGAACGTTACCGCACGACCACGAGCTGCGGACACGTGCATAAGAAGGAATTCAGGGCCACGTCGACCGCATAGTCCAACAGGACCAGCTCGATATGCTGCTTGGCAGTAAGACGACCATGGACAGTGATACGATCCATACTGCTTTCAACACTGGTGCCTCCCCACACCATCAGAGAACCTTGGGCGGTTTGATTTCCTAGACAACATTTGGCAGGTAGAGATCACCACGGCGTCGTCACACAATAATAGGGCCATCAGCTTGCATCAGAGGAAATCCGGACTCGTCTGTAAATATCACGTTTCGCCAGTGGCGAATTCGCCAGTTGACATGGGAACGACAGAACTTGAAGCTACCTGTGAGATGTCTTGTCAAGCGGGGTACTCGAACAGGACGACTGGGTCGTAAGGCCATTCCTCGTAACCTGTTCCTTACAATTTTGTCGTATACAGTGGTTCCAGGGGCCTTTCTAAGATCGTTTTGCAGCGCTCTGGCGGTAACCGTACGATGCCGCAATGCAGAAATGACTAGACATCGGTAACCACGTGGGGTTGTAATGCGTCGGCGACCTGGGCAGACCCGTCTCCCCGTAGCGTGTCCACTATCTGTGGATCACAGATCGACAGACTTTAGCATCTGCAGCAATACAACGGAAAGTCCATCCTGCTCGGATCAAACACACTGTGCTTGGTTGAATAAAACGCCCACAAATAACAAATGCAGCCTGTGTACCTCACTAGCGAACACTGGAACACCGGTACTCACTTCCTTCTGAGGGGTTACCTGATACTGGAATGCATAACGAGAACCGATAGACGGCGAATGACTTTCGCTGTTGCAAACGTTGAAAGCAAAGACCTCAGGCTACGCGACGAGACTACAGGTATCGCTTGTATCGCAATAGATACTGGACGTTGATAACACATGTTCCCCTAATTCTATCGAGCAGTGTATTAGTCACCCCGTTAACGGAGCGCATTGATCGCTTCAAAGCTCCGTTCAGGGTGAAGAACTTGTACCTGGGGTTTATATGGCCCTCCACCGCTAATATAAGCATAGAAGTGAATACGTGTAGCCTTATGTGCCCGTCAGCTGCACGGAATCTACGTAGTAAGATGGGACGACTTGGAGACATGACAGGATGAAAGTAGTGCTTGGACGCATCCGCGACCACGCTGTGAAAGATGTCCAATTCGATAGTCCAGTTTGTCTACAAGGTCTGCTGCAATCATTATTTTTGATAGTGACTGGTTTCGTTAGTGTCTTGCTGCCATCCTTAGATCTACAACGTACCAAAAGGAAAGCCTCTGCTAATTTATCACTGTGTACAAACCCATATATCAGTGAGAATAAGTACATAAGCGTTAATTTACGTACCGTCGGAAAATTCTTATTAGCGTGCATACATGCCATCAATACAATAGGAACACTTTCCACTCATAGGAAACTACACAGCTTTGGCTTGTCAAACTCATAAAAAAGATATAAAGTACCCACTGCACCAACTGTGTGCACAGGAGTGGAGGTGAACATACACAAGGAGCGGTCATGCAGTATTCTACTATTGATTCCAGTTTTTTGAACTGTGCTCGGAAATCATGTTGTAATCTGAGACCATACCAGTAATCGGGCATAAGGAATAATCTATGCGCCGGCCGGCGTGGACGAGCGGTTCTAGGCGTTCAGTCTGGAACCGCGCGACCGCTACGGTCCCAGGTCCGAATCCTGCCTCGGGCATGGATGAGTGTGATGTCCTTAGGTTAGTTAGGTTTAAGTAGTTCTAAGTTCTAGGGGACTGATAACCACAGAAGTTAAGTCCCATAGTGCTCAGAGCCATTGAACCATAATCTATGCTAAAAGGGTGAAAAGTAAGGTTCAAGTGGCTCTGAGCACTATAGGACTTAACATCTGAGGTCATCAGTCCCGTAAAACTTATAACCGCTTAAACCTAACTAACCTAAGGACATCACACACATCCATGCTCGAGGCAGGATTCGAATCTACGACCGTAGATGTCCCGCGGTTCCAGACTGCAGCGCCACACCGGCCGGCGAAAAGTAAGGTTGAAGGACTATTTTTCGTGTTAATTTGTCCGTTTTCGTGGGCTACAAGCAGATAAAGCCAATTATATTGACACAAGTGGTAGATCAGCTACTTTCTTTTTTTATTGTATGCTATGAATGAAGTGTTGGTAAGTTTTAAATTTATTGCTATTACGATGATTACCTTCCTCTTTTATTATTTCATAGAAATGGCAAACAAATCTATAATTTTTTATAGCAAATGAATCCTTGACCTTTATTGCTACATCACTTCACAAAAATATTTCTGGACTAGGGTTAGTGCGATTCTTCAGTACAACGAATGTCTGACGACGACTGCGAGTACATACGCTGCACGTACTTTACGCTACGACAACCGGCAACAGGGAGGGACACTTATTGTTAAAAAAATGTTCACATGTGTGTGAAATCTTATGGGATTTAACTGCTAAAGTCATGTCCCTAAGCTTACACACTACTTAACCTAAATTAGCCTAAGGACAAACACACACACACCCATGCCCGAGGGAGGACTCGAACCTCCGCCGGAACCAGCCGCACAGTCTGTGACTGCAGCGCCCAAGACCGCTTAGTTAATCCCGCGCGGCGGACTTTTATTGTCTCAGCAGTACTGTACCAATTCTTATGCCATGTGTTTGTCCCTCGTTTCTGTCGGAATTGCTGTTAACATAGCACTCACCGCTTTTCTCATTTCCTATGATAACGCAATATGTCAAACCCATGCAAATTTTACAAATAAAAATTACTTTTTTTTAAAAAAAAGGCTTATTTAAACACGAAAAGCTTTAGCACTGCTGCTGTTGGTAATTGATACATCGTTTTTTGCTCGGTTGTTAGCAAAAAATAAAAAAAAAGTATCTGTTCTAACAGCGACAAAACAGATACCGAAAAATATCGGTTACTCGGAACTAGAATACCGGTATCGGTCTGAACAGGTCAGTTTTTCCCATTCCTTCAGACAGGCCATGCGGCAAACGTTTTTCCTTCTTTCAGGAGGCGTAACAAGATCTTCTTACGAAAAACCAAGAGTGAAATGAGATTTCTGAGTCAGGAACCCGCGGCGTAATCTTTTCGTGAGTTTTTGCATACAGGTTGAAAAGTATTTAAACCAACAAACTCTGGGAGGTTGTAGGGGACATCAAAACAAGTATTTTCCCTAATGTCATTTTTTCCTATGAGGAGTATTTAAACCGGTAGAGGAAGATTTCTCTGGCGGCAAATGAATTAAACCAACAAACACTTTTCCATTTTTTTATGACCAAGAGACAACACATTAACACAGCCCAATTTTAATTACAGTAGATTTTCAAAAATGCCTCCATTGACACGTCAACAAAGGTTACACTCTCGGATCATGTTCTGACACGGGCAAAAACCCCAGAAGTATCCTGAATTGTTCCTGCTGCTGCTACAATCCGGGCAACCAGATCCTCTTCTGATGCAAAAGGAGTTGCATAAACAATGTTGCGCATCTCTCCCCACACAAAAAAGTCCAGAGGGGACATACCTGGGGATCGAGAAGGCCATGGTACAGGACCACCTCTGCCAATCCACATTTCTGGAAACCGTCGTTCAAGGAATCGACGCACACGACGACTGAAACGTGCCGGCGCCCCGTCATGTGGGAACCACATGCGTTGCCTTGTAGGGAGCGGGACGTCTTCCAGCAATTCTGGCAATGCTCTGGCAAGAAAATTGTAATAGTGCCTGCAATTTAATGGCCTAGGAGCAGATGCGGCCCAATTAAACAGTTCCCAACAACACTGACCCACATATTAACGAAGAACCGCACTTGATGAGCGCTAGTAATTGTGGCATATGGGTTATCCTCACTCCAAACATGCGAATTGTACATGTTGAAGACTCCATCACGCCCGAACGTTGCTTCATCGGTAAACAACACAGAGGATGGAAATGTAGGATGCATTTCACATTGTTCCGGGTACTACTGCGAAAACTGTGCTCTCGGTGGATAATCAAGTGGTTCCAGGTTGTGGACACGCTGTAAGTGAAATGGACGTAACAATTGCTCTCGAAGGACTGTTCTTACATTCGTCTGATCCGCCCCCATGTTACGTGCAATTGCACGAGTGTTGATCGAAGGATCCCGCTCCACATGCTGCAGCGTTCTTACCGTGCGACGGCGTCTCTGTACAGGTAATCTGCTAAATGACCCGGTCTCACGCAGACGTTGGTTCTCAGCAGCAAAGGCCGTATCTACATCTACATCTACATCTACATCCATACTCCGCAGCCACCTGACGGTGTGTGGCGGAGGGTACCCTGAGTACCTCTATCGGTTCTCCCTTCTATTCCAGTCTCGTATTGTTCGTGGAAAGAAGGATTGTCGGTATGCTTCTGTGTGGGTTCTAATCTCTCTGATTTTATCCTCATGGTCTCTTCGCGAGATATACGTAGGAGGGACCAATATACTGCTTGACTCTTCGGTGAAGGTACGTTCTCGAAACTTCAACAAAATCCCGTACCGAGCTACTGAGCGTCTCTCCTGCAGTCTTCCACTGGAGTTTATCTATCATCTCCGTAACGCTTTCGCGATTACTAAATGATCCTGTAACGAAGCGCGCTGCTCTCCGTCGGATCTTCTCTATCTCTTCTATCAACCCTATCTGGTACGGATCCCACACTGCTGAGCAGTATTCAAGCAGTTGGCAAACAAGCGTACTGTAACCTACTTCCTTTGTTTTCGGATTGCATTTCCTTAGGATTCTTCCAATGAATCTCAGTCTGGCATCTGCTTTACCGACGATCAACTTTATATGATCATTCCATTTTAAATCACTCCTAATGCATACTCCCAGATAATTTATGAATTAACTGCTTCCAGTTGCTGACCTGCTATATTGTAGCTAAATGATGAAGGATCTTTCTTTCTATGTATTCGCAGCAAATTACACTTGTCTACATTGAGAATCAATTGCCATTCCCTGCACCATACGTCAATTCGCTGCAGATCTTCCTGCATTTCAGTACAATTTTCCATTGTTACAACCTCTCGATACACCACAGCATCATCTGCAAAAAGCCTCAGTGAACTTCCGATGTCATCCACCAGGTCATTTACGTATATTGTGAATAGCAACGGTCCTATTACACTCACCTGCGGTACACCTGAAATCACTCTTACTTCGGAAGACTTCTCTTCATTGAGAATGACATGCTGCATTCTGTTATCTAGGAACTCCTCAATCCAATCACACAATTGGTTTGATAGTCCATATGCTCTTACTTTGTTCATTAAACTACTGTGGGGAACTGTATCGAACGCCTTGCGGAAGTCAAGAAACACGGCATCTACCTGTGAACCCGTGTCTATGGCCCTCTGAGTCTCGTGGACGAATACCGCGAGCTGGGTTCCGCACGACCGTCTTTTCGAAACCCATGCTGATTCCTACAGAGTAGATTTCTAGTCTCCAGAAAAGTCATTATACTCGAACATAATACGTGTTCCAAAATTCTAGAACTGATCGACGTTAGAGATACAGGTCTATAGTTCTGCACATGTGTTCGACGTCCCTTCTTGAAAACGGGGATGACCTGTGCCCTTTTGCAATCCTTTGGAACGCTACGCTCTTCTAGAGACCTACGGTACACCGATGCAAGAAGGGGGACAAGTTCCTTCGCGTACTCTGTGTAAAATCGAACAGGTATCCCATCAGGTCCAGCGGCCTTTCCTCTCTTGAGCGATTTTAATTGTTTCTCTATCCCTCTGTCGTCTATTTCGATATCCACCGTTTTGTCATCTGTGCGACAATCTAGAGAAGGAACTACAGTGCAGTCTTCCTCTGTGAAACAGCTTTGCAAAAAGACATTTAGTATTTCGGCCTTTAGTCTGTCATCCTCTGTTCCAGTACCATTTTGGCCACAGAGTGTCTGGACGTTTTGTTTTGATCCACCTACCGCTTTGACATACGACGAAAATTTCTTAGGATTTCCTGCCAAGTCAGTACATAGAACTTTACTTTCGAATTCATTGAACGCCTCTCGCATAGCCCTCCTCACACTACATTTCGCTTCGCATAGTTTTTGTTTGTCTGCAAGGCTTTGGCTATGTTTATGTTTGCTGTGAAATTCCCTTTGCTTCCGCAGCAGTTTTCTAACTCGGTTGTTGTACCACGGTGGCTCTTTTCCATCTCTTACGATCTTGCTTGGCACATACTCATTTAACGCATATTGTACAATGGTTTTGAACTTTGTCCACTGATCCTCAACACTATCTGTACTTGAGACAAAACTTTTGTGTTGTGCCGTCAGGTACTTTGTAATCTGCTTTTTGTCACTTTTGCTAAAGAGAAAAATCTTCCTACCTTTTTTAATATTTCTATTTACGGCTGAAATCATCGGTGCCGTAGCCGCTTTATGATCGCTGATTCCGTGTTCTGCGTTAACTGTTTCAAATAGTTCGGGTGTGTTTGTCACCAGAAGGTCTAATATGTTATCGCCACGAGTCGGTTCTCTGTTTATCTGCTCAAGGTAGTTTTCAGATAAAGCACTTTAAAAAAATTTCACTGGATTCTTTGTCCCTGCCACCCGATATGAACGTTTGAGTCTCCCAGTCTATATCTGGCAAATTAAAATCTCCACCCAGAACTATAACATGGTGGGGAAATCTACTCGAAATATTTTCCAAATTTTCCTTCAGGTGCTCAGCCACAACAGCTGCTGAGGCAGGAGGCCTATAGAGACATCCAATTACCATGTCTGAGCCTGCTTTAACGTGCGGGATACGGCGATTAGGTTATTGTTGATAAACCCGCTGTGCAGCTCTTCCGTTGTGGTGCGCTACGTAGTACGCACCAACCATATCAGTGTACTCACTCCAGGTGTATCGCTCCATTAGTAAACAGAGACAATGTACTACTTCACTGTTGGACAGCAGTTGCCTACAACTGAAGAGCGTAATACGCCCTCTAACAACTGGAGATCATAATACGGCTTCTAACAACTGAAGAGCGTAATACGGCCTTAACCAGTTTAAATAATCCTCATAGGAAAAAATGACTTCGAGGAAAAATATTTGTTTTGATGTCCCCTACTACCTCCCAGAGTTTGTCGGTTTAAATATTTTCACCCTGTACACACAATATAGATCGAGTTACTCCCACCTACACTGTGCAATTAAGCTCAAATGCTTACTGTTTCCATATGGAAGCCTGAAGTACACTTCATCCCGATTCGACGTTGTTTGCATGCCGTCTATGTGGTGTTGCAGATTTAATGGGCAGCACTGTACAGCCAAGAACGTATTATAATAATGGTTCAAATGGCTCTGAGCACTATGGTCATCAGTCCCCTAGAACTTAGAACTACTTAAACCTAACTAACCTAAGGACATCACACAACACCCAGTCATCACGAGGCAGAGAAAATCCCTGTCCCCAACGTATTATGAAAACGTGTCTTTCACTCTCTGAGAAAATGCTTAGCTGGAATGATTCGTAGCAGGACTGTACAGAAGAGGGAAATTTCGAAGAGAGCTAGAGAGGACGTGTGGGACGTAGAAGTGCATCCGGTCAGGAGCTTTTGATGTCGCTAGCGCGATGGCGGCGGCAGACGGCGGCCCATCGGCGCGCTCTCAGTGTTTACCCTCCGACATTACCGCGGCGGGGCGGGCGCCCAGGGAAATCGATGGCCGACAGATTCGTAAGGGTAGCAGCGGCGGCGGCGGAACAAAGGGCCCGCCGGCACTTGCGATGCCCGCTGCTCGCTCTGCCCGCTGCCGGCTCCCCGCTTCGACCGCGTTTCGATCGGCGCTCCGCTCGCAGCCCGCCGGCTGCCTGCTTTATGAGGCAATTTGCCGTAATTGCACGCATTACGCCCGCCCCGGCCCGCGCACTTATGCTTCTCGTCACATTCCTTACATGAATAACACATCTCGCGCTGATGGAGTTCATCTCTCACCGAAAAGACGCCAACAGTCGCTCCTGCGCGCTCCCCTTTTCCTCACCTTTTTTTGCTAACGGCCGCAGACGTAATCGGAAATGGGCGCAGTACGTCAAGCGCTCTTTCATGCGGTGCCTGCAATATAGCGCGCTGCCTGACGTCCTAACTCATGAAAACAGTAACTGCAGCAAATAAATTCCAGCGTAGCAAGACTAGTTCACGACGAAAAAATATTCGCCATCTTAGAACACTTATTCATTACCTCTCTTCTCCAGACACACAAAATATGGAGTGTTTCAGAAATGATGGTCAATGTTGTGTTGGCTGAAGAGCCAACACCGTGTTGCTAGAGGAGGCCGAAATGCACGCGTTTTAGCTCACGCAGGCTAGCGCGAGGAGGGAAGAACTATACTGACGTGAGGTCTGGAACATGACAAGGAATTAGAATTCAGAAAGCGGACGTAATTAGTTTGATACTTAACTTTAATCCATTAATGATGAACGTCGCTCTTGACGGTACATGATTCACAATATTATCAGTTCAGAATACATGCTTGAAGAATATGGCGCCTTGTTAGGTCGTAGCAAATGACGTAGCTGAAGGCTATGTTAAACTGTCGTCTCGGCAAATGAGAGCGTATGTAGTCAGTGAACCATCGATAGCAAAGTCGGCTGTACAAGTGGGGCGAATGCTAGGGAGTCTCTCCAGACTAGACCTGCCGAGTGGCGGCGCTCGGTCTGCAATTACTGATAGCGACACGCGGGTCCGACGTATACTAACGGACCGCGGCCGATTTAAAGGCTACCACCTAGCAAGTGTGGTGTCTGGCGGTGACACCAGAGTCAATATCAGGGATATGACAGGAATGACAAAAAATTCAAGTAAACATGGGCTCTACAACACGTATACTATGTGATCAAAAGTATCCGGACACCTGGCTGAAAGTTACTTAAAAGTTCGTGACGCCCTCCATCGGTAATGATGGAATTCTATATGGTGTTGGCCCACCCTCAGCCTTGATGACAGCCGGCCGCTGGGGCCGAGCGGTTCCGGCCGCTGTGGACGAGCGGTTCTTGGCGCATCAGTCGGGAACCGCGCTGCTGCTACGGCCGCAGGTTCGAATCCTGCCTCGGGCATGGATGTGTGTGATGTCCTTAAGTTAGTTAGGTTTAAGTAGTTCTAAGTCTAGGGGACTGACGACCTCAGATGTTAAGTCCCATAGTGCTTAGAGCCATTTGAACCTTGATGACAGCTTCCACTCTCGTAAGCATACGTTCAGTCAGGTGCTGGAAGATTTCTTGGGGAGTGGCAGCCCATTGTTCACGGAGCGCTGCACTGAGGAGACGTATGGTTGTCGGTCGGTGAGGCCTGACACGAAATTGGCATTCCAAAACATCCCAAAGGTATTCTGTAGGATTCAGGTCTGGACTCTATGTTGGCCAGTCCATAACAGGGATGTTATTGTCGTGTAACCACTCCGCCACAGATCGTGCATTATGAACAGGTGCCCGACTGTGTTGAAAGATACAATCGCCATCCCTGCACTGCTCTTCAGCACTGGGAATAGGAAGGTACTTAAAACATCTGTGCTGTGATAGTGCCACGCAAAACAACAAGGGGTGCGAGCTCCCTCCATGAAAAACACGGCCACACCATAACACCACCACCTCCGAATTTTACTGTTGGCACTACACACGGTGCCAGATGACGTTCACCGGGCATTCGCTACACCCACACCCTGCCATCGGATCGCCACATAGTGCACCGTGATTCGTCACTCCACACAGTTTTTCCACCGTTCAATCGCCCAATGTTTACCCTCCTTACACCAAGCGAGGCGTAGTTTGGCATTTACCGGCGTGATGTGTGGCTTACGAACAGCCACTCGAAGTTGTAGTATGGACCCACACAAGAAAAAAATATCAAGTAAACATGTGCTCTAAAATGCATACCTGAAGAACTATGAGCACTTGTTCATATTCGCTACTTTGAAACACAGCTCTTCTACTGTATCGAGAACAAGAATTGCCACGGCTCTTAAGGCACACCTTCGAAAGTGGTCAGGTGATTGGGTGTCACATGCGTCATACGTTTGTACGCGAGATTTCCACACTACTAAACATCCCTAGGTCCACTTTTCCGATATGATAGTGAAATGGAAAAGCGGAGGGACAGGTGCATCACAAAAGCGTAAGGCCGACCTCGTCTGTTGACTGACAGAGACTGTCGACAGTTGAAGAGGGTCGTCGTGTGTAATAGGCAGACATCTATCTAGACCATCACACAGGAATTCCAAACTCCATTAGGATCCATTGCAAGTTCTGTAACAGCTAGGCAGAAGGTGAGGAAACTTGGATAGATACTATAATCGTAGATTTGCGTTTATCCTGTGATAGTCATCGAGTCATTGTTGACACGTGTCGTGTGTTCCTTTATTTCTCTGAAACACAACCGGGTTTTCTCAGAGGCTGGCCTCTACCAGTTTTTTCGTTATCTATAATGCTAAATGGCTAAAACAGTGCACGTTGCACGTCTCCGGTTAAAGCAAGCCTACCTAACGGCTGTCAGGTGAGCAAAAATTTGATTTTTAGTGTTTCATATAATTACTGACCCAAATTAAAAAAATTAAAATACTGTCACAATGGGTTTATTAACAGGTATAACATAACGTTACTGGTCCTCGCGTGGATTTACTGCTCTTGTATTTGCCGTGTTTGCAACTGTTTTTCCTTATGACCCAAACATGTTACAGCACCTCTGTGCCATCGTCTGTGGGTTTCTTCATCAGAATCTGGGAACTGGGAACATATTTTGAGTTATAAGTAACCTTCCAGAATCAGGCCTAAAGAATACTTTTTTGTCATAACATTAATTGTACATTATACCCTTCTGCAATACCATTTATACATTACTGGTAGACAATCATCTGCAACCAAACGATGTCAGTGTCAATTTTGTTGGCGAGTTAATACATCACTTTTAAGATTAAACGTAATATTATTGTGCCAAGATATTTCGCCATTATATTTGCTGTTAGTTACGTTTTGCATTAGCAGATTCGTTTTCTTTTGCATCCCCGTGAGTTACTGAAAAGCACACACAAATGCTACACGTATTTTGAACAACTATGTTGTAACTAACGGTATTCACTTCTTCAAAGCGCAGCGTACATGTTGTTACTGCGTGTCCTCTCACAGTCGGCGTTCACTTATTCTCAAGTGAGTTCGACGCCGAATTTTGTTTTCTTTCTCTCTCTCTCTCTCTCTCTCTCTGTGTGTGTGTGTGTGTGTGTGTGTGTGTGTGTGTGTGTGTGTGTGTGTGTGTGTGTGTGTGTGTGTGTGTGAGTGAGTGTCTTGAGACATTGAAACTCCTGACGGTGCGCAAATTATCCGGACTATATTCAGATTGTATTTTACAATGAGAGCACGTAGTCCCCTTCCAACAACCTTTACACACAGTGTCAAACCTTTTCGAAATATGTTCTCGCTAACATCTGCCACAAAATGATAAAAAGAAAAATGCTTATCTCTTACTGCATTTTCGGTGTTCATGCAGTAAATCTTCAGGTACAAGCATGACGTTTCGGTTGTTTCCTTCTTTACTACTGTCTGAACTATGAAACTAAGTTTCATAACAGCGCACACTCTGCTGCAGAGTGAAAATGAACTATGAAACTAAATTTCATAACAGCGCACACTCCGCTGCAGAGTGAAAATCTCTGTCTGAACTATATTCGCAACGCATTTTACTGACAGTATCCACTTATACCACTTAATTACATGCAAAACTATATCATTTTACGACTCATGGTTTGGAAATATGACGTCAGAAATATTAAGATGCGAGAGAAACTAGCTTTACTGAAAACTGAGCGTAAATTACCCGGTCGTAAATTACCCGGTGTTTGATAATGAGAGCGCTTAGCGACTTCCAAAAACTTTAAACACAACTTCAGACCGTTTTTAAACTTCCGCTTTAATCTATGGGTGATAATCCGAAACTAATAAAACCAGCTTAATTAGGATTCTGCGTCTTCATCCATTAGGGTTATCAGTACTAGAAAAAGCGGGTGCTGACAGGTGTCAATATTACCGAACTGTAAGTTTAATAAGTCATGGCTGCAAAATAGTAAATGAATTCTTTAGAGAAGTACGGAAAAATTGGTATAAGCTGAGTTGGGGGAAGCTCTGTTCGGATCCCGTAGAAATGCGATGCAATATTGACCCAACGACGTCTCTTAAAAAATAGGTTAAGGAAAGGCAAACCGATATTCATAGCATTTGTAGACGTATAAAAAGCTCCTGACAAAGTCTCTTTGAAATTCTGAAGGTAGCAGGGGTAAAATACAGGAATCGAAAGGCTATTTACAACTTGTGCAGAAACCTGACGGCAGTCATGAAAGGGAAGCTTGAGCAAGCAGTAAAGGAAACCAAAGGAAAATATGGAGTAGGAATTAAAGTCCAGAGAGAAGAAATAAAAACTTTGAGGTTTGCCGAGGACATTATAATACCGTTACAGTCAGAAAAGGACTTACAAGAGCAGTTGAACGGAATGGACAGTGCCTTGAACGGATGATATGAGATGAACATCAACAAAAGCAAGACAAGGATAATGGAGTGTAGTCGAACTAAATCAGATGATGATGAGGAAATTAGTCTAGGAAGCAAGAACAGTTAGCTATTTGGGCAGCAAAATGAAGTTTGTTTGCGTCAGTCAATAGCAACGCACGCAAAGGCTAATGTGCCTTTTAGTGCCATATTGTATGAGTACTTACGGGGTGAGTGGTTTGAAAATGTTTGTGCCAGCCCGAAACCGGGAACCACTACAGCTGAATTTTATATCAGTGCAACTCAGACGGGCGATATATATATAATACCAAGAGATGACTACAGTATATATATATATATATATATATATATATATATATATATATATATATATATATATATATATATATAAAGATATCCAATATAAACGAACAAAATAAATGATGATGACCGACGAAGAGAGGATATAAGATACAGACTGGCATTAACAAAGAAAGCGTTTCTGAAAAGGAGAAATTTGTTAACATTCAATATTGATCTAAATGTTTGGCAGTCTTTTCTGAATGTACGTCTTTTCTGAATGTACGGTACCATATTTGTATGGCGTGTAGCCATGTATGAGAATAGAAGCTTTGCAAAAGTGATTTGAAGAAGAATGTTGAAGATTGGATGGGTAGATCACGTGACTAATAAGGAGGTACTGACTAGAACAACGAGCGAAGAAATTTGTGGCACAATGTGCCTACAAGAAGGGATAGGTTGATAAAACACATTCTGAGACATTAAGGCATCACCAATTTAGTACTGAAGGAAGGCGGAAGAAGGGGGGAGGGGATAAAAATCGTAGAGGGGGACCAAGAGATGACTACAGTAAGCAGTTTCAGAAGGGTGTAAGTTGCAGTAGTTATTCGGAGATGACGACGTTTGTACAGGACAGAGCAACATCGAGAGCTGCATCAAACCAGTCTTCGGACTGAAGACCACAACAACGACGTCAAACATTTAGCACATTAAGTCATTTGTAAAGATACCGATGTTTGAAGCTGTTTTACACATTGGAGTTCGCTTATCGAGGGGCCACTAGTGCAGCAAATAATTCATTTCACTTGCTAAACTGGTATTTTAGTAATATTCACAGCACCTTCACTATTACAGCCTTCTTGAAGTACATGGTTATTTCGCCTAGTCTCGGTATCTTTTACTCTAGTTCGAATAGTTTTATCTTAGCTAGTTCTCCCAAAGATGCCAATAATGTTGAGGTAATGTCTACTGCAGGGGTCTTGTTCGAGTTAGACCGTTCATTGTTGTACTGGGCTATAGATTGCAAAAACAAATAGTGTACAAGTGGTAAAAAAATTACTTTTTCCGTAATAAATTTTTGTTTTCTTTCAGCTGGTAATTAACGAAAGTTGGAGACACGGTATTTGGAATAAGAAATCATCATCATCATTTAAGACTGATTATGCCTTTCAGCGTTCAGTCTGGAGCATAGTCCCCCTTATAAAATTCCTCCATGATCTTCTATTCAGTGCTAACATTGGTGCCTCTTCTGATGTTAAGCCTATTACTTCAAAATCATTCTTAACCGAATCCAGGTACCCTCTCCTTGGTCTACCCCGACTCCTCCTACCCTCTACTGCTGAACCCATGAGTCTCTTGAGTAACCTTGCTTCTCCCATGCGTGTAACATGACCCCACCATCTAAGCATATTCGCCCTGACTGCTACATCTATAGAGTTCATTCCCAGTTTTTCTTTGATTTCCTCCTTGTCAACACCCCCTTGCCATTGTTCCTATCTACTAGTACCTGCAATCATCCTAGCTACTTTCATATCCGTAACCTCAACCTTACTTTGTTCCTCCTATTTGGCACTCAGTCCGTTTATATCTGTTTCCCACTGAAATTACTTTCGTTTTGGAGACGCTAATCTTCATATCATAGTCCTTACATTTCTGATCTAGCTCTGAAATATTACTTTGCAAACTTTCAATCGAATCTGCCATCACAACTAACTCATCCGCATATGCGAGACTGCTTATTTTGTGTTCACATATCTTAATCTCACCCAGCCAATCTATTGTTTTCAACATATGATCCATAAATAATATGAACAACATTGGAGACAGATTGCAGCCTTGTCTTACCCCTGAAACTACTCTGAACCATGAACTCAGTTTACCGTCAACTCTAACTGCTGCCTGACTATCTATGTAGAGACCTTTAATGGCTTGCAAAAGTTTGCCTCCTATTCCATAATCTCGTAGAACAGACAACAACTTCCTCCTAGGAGCCCGGTCGTATGCCTTTTCTAGATCTATAAAGCACAGATACAACTGCCTGTTCCACTCGTATCACTTCTCCATTATTTGCCGTAAGCTAAAGATCTGGTCCTGACAGCCTCTGAGAGGCCTAAACCCACACTGATTTTCATCCAATTTGTCCTCAACTAATACTCGCACTTTCCTTTCAACAATACCTGAGAAGATTTTACCCACAACGCTGATTAAAGAGATACCTCTGTAGTTGTTACAATCTTTTCTGTTTCCACGTTTAGAAAGATGAAGGATAATCGGCCGGTTTACATTTAGTCATTTGTAAAGCATCCGATGTTTAAAGCTGTTCTATACATGGGAGTTCGCTTATCGAGGGGCCCCTAGTGCAGCAAATAATTCATTTCACTTGCTAAACTGGTATTTTGGTAATATTTGCAGCATCTTCATTATTACAGCCTTCTTGAAGTACATGGTTATTTCGCCTGGTCTCGGTATCTTTCACTCTAGTTCGAATAGTTTTATCTTAGCTAGTTCTCCCAAAGATAACAATAATTTTGAGGTAATGTCTACTTCAGAGGTCTTATTCGAGTTAGGCCGTTCATTGTTGTACCGGGCTATAGATTGCAAAAATACCGGGTGATCAAAAAGTCAGTATAAATTTAAAAACTGAATAAATCACCGAATAATGTAGATAGAGAGGTACAAATTGACACACATGCTTGGAATGACATAGGGTTTTATTAGAACCAAAAAAATACAAAAGTTCAATCAGAATAGCAATAATTAGCATAACAAAGTAAGACAAAGCAAAGATGATGATCTTTACAGGAAATGTTCAATATGTCCACCATCATTCCTCAACAATAGCTGTAGTCGAGGAATAATTTTGTGAACAGCACTGTAAAGCATGTCCGGAGTTATGGTGAGGCACTGGCGTCGGATGTTGTCTTTCAGCATCCCTAGAGATGTCGGTCGATCACGATACACATGCGACTTCAGGTAACTCCAAAGCCAATAATCGCACGGACTGAGGTCTGGGGACCTGGAAGGCCAAGCATGACCAAAGTGGGGGCTGAGCACACGATCACCACCAAACGACGCGCATCTGTCGGACATTTTGTGAACTTTGTTTTTTCTTTTTTGTTCTAATAAAACCCCATGTCATTCCAAGCATGTGTGTCAATTTTTACCTCTCTATCTACATTATTTCGTGCTTTATTAAGTTTTCAAATTTATACTGACTTTTTGATCACCCGGTAAATAGTGTACAAGTGGTAAAAAAATTACTTTTTCCGTAATAAATTTTTGTTTTCTTTCAGCCGGTAATTAACGAAATTTGGAGACACCGCATTTGTAGTAAGAAAGATGAAGGATAATCGGCTGGTTTACCTCTTTTAGAGGTATCTTCAGCAATGTGAGGAGAGCTGCCACTTCAGACAGTCAGAGACGCGGGAGCGTGTACTAGCAGGGTTAGCAGCAGCAGCAGCAGCAGCGGTGGCGGTAGCAAAGTAGGCGAAGGGCTGAGGCGGGCATCGGGGGATGGGGCGGGATCTCACAGGCTCCGGTGTCAAAGGCATTCTGCCTGTCGCGTTCCACCCGGCGACAGCCGAGATGCCTCATTAAGCCCGGCCGGGCGCGCGTGCTTCCCAAACCCGACACGGCGACACCAACACCTGCCGTCTGCCGGCTGGCTCCCCCCTCTGCAATACTTTCCCTCCGGCTGCCTTCTCTTCGATCTCGCCTAACTTACCTGCTCCCCACTCCTAAACCCACCCGGGCGCCCCACAGCTCCGCGAATTGTGCAGTTCAGTTGTCTCTGGTGTAACGAGACGTGGACAAGATTACCGACTGGCGCAATGAACGGCAGCTCTGTTTAAATGTTGATAAATGGAGGATAGTGTCTGTAACAACGAGAAAGAACTCTGTTAATGACGAACTTCTTGACAACATCACATTTTTCGACCATTCAGGTATAAAACTAAGAAGTGGTGTTATAAAACTACTGTAACCTACACTAGACTATTTTCAAGTGTAGATTATGTTAAGATCGTAACCGCATTACGTCTACATGGGGCGTGTTGCATACCTATCAGGCGTTACAAGCGACCAGTGTTTTACTAGATTCCCCTAGAAACAGGAAACGGTGAACCATCTAAAAACTGAGTGAGGGGATATATAAAGGGATAGTATTTTTGATCTAAATAGTTTTCTCCTGTCTGTTTACTTGAAAGTAAACAGTATTTACAGCAAAGTTGAAACTGTCATTGCTTAATCCAGGTTTTATTCGAAAACTGCTGATTTTTCACTTGAAACAAAGGGATATTTCAGTAAAAATAAAAAATACAAGTTTAAGATATACCCATAGAAAACGCCATTTTCCCAGTAAAAGATAAGATTTACAAACTGCAAAACAAAAACGTATCAAACATCGCTTCAGTACTTCGTTGAGCTTATATGATACATATTACTGTTAGTGCTACACAATATTCGCACTTACCAGTTATAATAGGAAATCCTTGCCTTTGATCATTGTGAAGAGTATTCTACTGAGCAGAAAATAACAACAACAATTATATTGATTTTTTTGCAGTTTGTGCATGTAAACTGCACTTATATCAAAAGTAACTGTTCTGGTTACATAAAAGGGCTGAAGTTACGGGAGCAGCAATTTTTTTTTACTTATAAAATGCAATTTATATCTTATAAGGATATAAAATACACAGTAGACTAACATTTAACTATGGGTGGTTCTAATTATGCGCGAACCTAACAAACAATCAAAGAGAAGTCGTTGGCTCCCTGTTCCTCTCCCACACACTCATCTGCGTTTGTTTCCCTACCAATGTTACCAGTACTACCTTTAACTTTACTATTTACTACCTCATTTATGTTCTGTACCAAAACTACTTAACTGTAGCTTTTGTAGAGTGCAACTTTACTAAGAAGAGATAGGAAACTGGACGAGCACATAAAATACGTATGACGAAACAGAAATGGAAGACTCACCCATTTTTTGGAATGTTTGTGGGAAAATGCGATGTATCTGTAAAGAAAATCGCACACGAAACGTTTTTTTTATCATTATGTTGACTGGTTCGATACAGCTCACCACGAATTCCTCTCTTGTGCCAGTCTCTTCATTTCAGCAACAACTTAAAGTACTCAATTATTAGTTATATTGATTCCAATCTCTGTGTTGTCTATGGTTTTTACACTCTGCAGCTCCCTTTAGAACCGTGCAAGCTATACCCTGTTGCCTCAACACATATCCTATGATTCTGTCCATTCTTTTTCTCAGTACGTTATACATATTCAATTTCATCATCGATTCTGCGGAGAACTCTTTAACTCTTATCTTACAAGACAGCATACATATATCATTCTTCTTTAGCACCACACCTCAACCTGTTCGATCCTCTATTTTCTGTTTTCCACAGACTATGATTCTCTTCCATACAACGTTGTGCTCCAATCGTTCATTCCAGTCTCTGCATTTTCTTTCTCCAATTATGATATTTATTTCATACTGTTAAACTCCCTTTTATTGTGTGTTTTTCATCAATCTCATTTCCGCTGCTTACTCTCAGTTCATATCCTGTGCTCATTAAAGTATTCATTACATTGAATACATCCTATAATTCTTACGCAATTTCATTGAGGATGGCAATGTTATCAGCAAATCTTGTCATGGATATTGTTTCACTTTGAACTGTAATCCTACTCCTGAACTTTTCCTTTACTTTAGTCATTCTTTCTACGATTTCCAGATCGAACAGTAGTGGAGAAAGACTGCATCCCTGTCTTACACCCTTTCCAATCTTCCATTTTTGTTAACACGTTTTTATTAGGGGGCTTACTTGTCTGTCTGTCTGTTCGGTACAAATTTTGCAGTTGATTTTGAACTAACTTCTAGGGAACTGAAATTTAAAACATAGCTTCGAACTGGATGAATGTGCAGTAGTGGCATAATGCAGATCACCGCCTGACCAGTTGGAGTTCCTGCACGATTGCTGTGCTTAGCAGATTGCGTCACAGCCTCTGCAAATTCAGTGCATGTAAACTGCCTTCTGCAGAAAGTCAGCGATAACTCATTCGATTTACAGGTCAACCTCCGTAACGTATGAAGAAATTTCTATCAAACTGGGCACACGTATCACTTGCTATCTCGGAAAAACTTATTGTGACTGTAAGAGCTCCTAGTACCGATAGGCTGGCTGTAGCGGTAAGAAGGGGTGATTTAAAAGCATCAATCAGGGATTCCTGGAACAGTTGAAACGTCCCCTTTGAACAATTTTACATGACTGTGCTCAAACTGACATACAATATTTTTAGCGCAACGCAATCTGACTTTCAAAAATCCCTACAAAAGAATGGACCTGACTAAATTAATCTATACGTTTCACAAATCACTTACCTCACAAAAATCTTCGTTACTTAAACTACTGCAATACAGCGAGCGCCAATACTGCTAGCTAAATAAAAGTTCAAACTACTGAAGGCCCTAACTACTGATAGGCATAGTTGGCAAATGAAAGATTTTGATAGAGAACAAACAATGTATTTACCTTACTAGTGTTCAAAAGTCATAATATACTCGTATATAGCAGCTCATGACGTCCATTCTTACAAATTTCAAAACTCCGCCATCTCTCTCCCCACATCCCCCACTGCTGGCGGCTCACCTCCAACTGCGCAACGCTACGCGCTGTTAACAGCCAACAGCCCAACACTACAATAGCGAATATTACAACAATGCCACCCAGCCACAGACTGCACACAGCGCAGCCAGTGATTTTCATACAGAGCGCTACGTGGCGTTACCAATATAAACACCTAGACAGCCTACTGACACAGTTACAACCAAATTTGGTATATACATGATTCATTTCCCTACTTTTTAATAAGTCGCCGTCTGCTTGTATGTTCGATACAAATTTTGCAATTTATTTTAAACTAACTTCACGGTGAACTTGAGACATGAAACTGACAACACAGCAGAGAACTGGATGGTAATGCAGTATTAACTCGATTTCTTGTCTGCTGTGTGGCAGAGCGTTCTTTGTGCTTCATTGCCATTTCCCTTTTCCCTGTTCGAATCACGGATGGTTTGCGAGAAGTACGGTTGCTTGTAAGCCTCTGCCTGAACTCAAATATCTCAGATTTTTACCTTCACGGCGAGATATACGTAGGAGTAAGCAGTATGTTGGTTGATTCAGGTGAAGAGAATCTGACATAAAGCTGAAATTTACCACATTTCTATGTAGTAATTGTACCAAGATTTCTGAAATCGATTGAAAAATTTCATACAAACAAGACTAAAAAGCAGAAAATAATTATTTAAATAAAAATAATTTTTTAATATAAGACATTTCTGTGTTGTTGTTGTTGTTGTTGTGGTCTTCAGTCCTGAGACTGGTTTGATGCAGCTCTCCATGCTACTCTATCCTGTGCAAGCTTCTTCATCTCCCAGTACCTACTGCAACCTACATCCTTCTGAATCTGCTTAGTGTATTGATCTCTTGGTCTCCCTCTACGATTTTTACCCTCCACGCTGCCCTCCAATGCTAAATTTGTGATCCCTTGATGCCTCAAAACATGTCCTACCAACCGATCCCTTCTTCTAGTCAAGTTGTGCCACAAACTTCTCTTCTCCCCAATCCTGTTCAATACCTCCTCATTAGTTACGTGATCTACCCACCTTATCTTCAGCATTCTTCTGTAGCACCACATTTAGAAAGCTTCTATTCTCTTCTTGTCCAAACTGGTTATCGTCCATGTTTCACTTCCATACATGGCTACACTCCATACAAATACTTTCAGAAACGACTTCCTGACAATTAAATCTATACTCGATGTTAACAAATTTCTCTTCTTCAGAAACGATTTCCTTGCCATTGCCAGTCTACATTTTATATCCTCTCTACATCGACCATCATCAGTTATTTTACTCCCTAAATAGCAAAACTCCTTTACTACTTTAAGTGTCTCATTACCTAATCTAATCCCCTCAGCATCACCCGATTTAATTTGACTACATTCCATTATCCTCGTTTTGCTTTTGTTGATGTTCATCTTATATCCTCCTTTCAAGACACTGTCCATTCCGTTCAACTGCTCTTCCAAGTCCTTTGCTGTCTCTGACAGAATTACAATGTCATCGGCGAACCTCAAAGTTTTTACTTCTTCTCCATGAATTTTAATACCTACTCCGAATTTTTCTTTTGTTTCCTTTACTGCTTGCTCAATATACAGATTGAATAACATCGGGGAGAGGCTACAACCCTGTCTCACTCCTTTCCCAACCACTGCTTCCCTTTCATGCCCCTCGACTCTTATAACTGCCATCTGGTTTCTGTACAAATTGTAAATAGCCTTTCGCTCCCTGTATTTTACCCCTGCCACCTTCAGAATTTGAAAGAGAGTATTCCAGTTAACTTTGTCAAAAGCTTTCTCTAAGTCTACAAATGCTAGAAACGTAGGTTTGCCTTTTCTTAATCTTTCTTCTAAGATAAGTCGTAAGGTTAGTATTGCCTCACGTGTTCCAACATTTCTACGGAATCCAAACTGATCTTCCCCGAGGTCCGCTACTACTAGTTTTTCCATTCGTCTGTAAAGAATTCGCGTTAGTATTTTGCAGCTGTGACTTATTAAACTGATAGTTCGGTAATTTTCACATCTGTCAACACCTGCTTTCTTTGGGATTGGAATTATTATATTCTTCTTGAAGTCTGTGGGTATTTCGCCTGTCTCATACATCTTGCTCACCAGATGGTAGAGTTTTGTCATGACTGGCTCTCCCAAGGCCATCAGTAGTTCTAATGGAATGTTGTCTACTCCCGGGGCCTTGTTTCGACTCAGGTCTTTCAGTGCTCTGTCAAACTCTTCACGCAGTATCTTATCTCCCATTTCATCTTCATCTACATCCTCTTCCATTTCCATAATATTGTCCTGAAGTACATCGCCCTTGTATAAACCCTCTATATACTCGTTCCACTTTTCTGCCTTCCCTTCTTTGCTTAGAACTGGGTTGCCATCTGAGCTCTTGATATCCATACAAGTGGTTCTCTTCTCTCCAAAGGTCTCTTTAATTTTCCTGTAGGCAGTATCTATCTTACCTCTAGTGAGACAAGCCTCTACATCCTTACATTTGTCCTCTAGCCATCCCTGCTTAGCCATTTTGCACTTCCTGTCGATCTCATTTTTGAGACGTTTGTATTCCTTTTTGCCTGTTTCATTTACTGCATTTTTATATTTTCTCCTTTCATCAATTAAATTCAATATTTCTTCTGTTACCCAAGGATTTCTATTAGCCCTCGTCTTTTTACCTACTTGATCCTCTGCTGCCTTCACTATTTCATCCCTCAGACCTACCCATTCTTCTTCTACTGTGTTTCTTTCCCCATTCCTGTCAATTGTTCCCTTATGCTCTCCCTCAAACTCTGTACAACCTCTGGTTCTTTCAGTTTATCCAGGTCCCATCTCCTTAAATTCTCACCTTTTTGCAGTTTCTTCAGTTTCAATCTGCAGTTCATAACCAATATATTGTGGTCAGAATCCACATCTGCCCCTGGAAATGTCTTACAGTTTAAAACCTGGTTCCTAAATCTCTGTCTTGCCATTATATAATCTATCTGATACCTTTTACTATCTCCAGGATTCTTCCAGGTATACAACCTTCTTTTATGATTCTTGAACCAAGTGTTAGCTATGAGTAAGTCATGCTCTGTGCAAAATTCTACAAGGCGGCTTCCTCTTTCATTTCTTCCCCCCAATCCATATTCACCTACTATGTTTCCTTCTCTCCCTTTTCCTACTGACGAATTCCAGTCACCCATGACTATTAAATTTTCGTCTCCCTTCACTACCTGAATAATTTCTTTTATCTCGTCATACATTTCATCAATTTCTTCATCATCTGCAGAGCTAGTTGGCATATAAACTTGTAGTACTGTAGTAGGCATGGGCTTTGTGTCTATCTTGGCCACAATAATGCGTTCACTATGCTGGTTGTAGTAGCTAACCCGCACTCCTATTTTTTTATTCATTATTAAACCTACTCCTGCATTACCCCTATTTGATTTTGAATTTATAACCCTGTAATCACCTGACCAAAAGTCTTGTTCCTCCTGCCACCGAACTTCACTAATTCCCACTATATCTAACTTTAACCTATCCATTTCCCTTTTTAAATTTTCTAACCTACCTGCCCGATTAAGGGATCTGACATTCCACGCTCCGATCCGTAGAACGCCAGTTTTCTTTCTCCTGATAAAGACATTTCTATATCGGTCTAAAATTATAAAACTATGTCTCCTAGCCCCATACAGACTCTTAACCCCAACAGAAAGTTCTGAAAATTTGTGACTTGTGCGATTTATAAGGAAAAATGTGGACTCGGGCAGTACATAATTGATACATGAATAGCCTGGCCCAAAACCATTAACTATCGCATGCAACCCACGTCTTACGTTATAAGTCGTACAAGTACTTTCAGAGCTATTGAAAATTCACAGTCACAGATTTTCATAACTATCTGTATCGGCTCAGAAACACGTATGGGACAGCAGATATTATTTTAGCATTGTAGTCCAATATAAAAACATGTTATACTAAAAATTTATTTTTATTCAAATAATTATTTTTCTTGCTTCCATCAAAAAGCGCAACATCTGTCCACCTCTCTGATACCTTTAACATTCCAAAAGCAAAGCGGTTTATCACTTAACATTATCTCAAGTCGATTTTCCATTCTTCTGTATGTTAGTCTTGTCATCAACTGTGCAATAATTCTCCCACTGTTTTGCCCTTACTGTCTACGGGATTGTGTGGATGTTGTTTTCCCGAAAGTCTATTTCTGTGTCCTAGGCTCATAGATTCTGTACACGTAGATCTTCCTCCTCCAATGCCACACATCTAACGCTTCGATCCTCTTCAGCATTTGTAGCAATTTCGGAAAATTGGGGAACCTAAACTTGGGTAGTCGGACAAGGATACGAACCGCTGTCCTCTGGAACGCAAGTCTAGTGTGTTACCATTGCGCCGTCTCGCTTAGTATATGAAGTGCTGTTCTCCATATGTGCATCCTCAGAAATTTATATCTCAAATTAGGGCCGAAACATTTAATAAATATTGATTCAGTCATTAGAAAGATATTGCGTAAATTAACTAGGGAAAACTGTGACCCTATTGTAAAACCATATGTAGTTGAAAACTTTACATTACGTCAAAAGTTAGGATGATATTACATGCCCAAAAGATACTGTGTAACTATAATGTGTTGTAGCACTATGTCTGGTCTACGTGACACACTAGCTCGCAACATGTACGCCTCTTGTGCCACCCGCAACATCCAGTATGTATTCAAGCTCTAACCATACTCGGCGCAACATATCAGCATCAGATTTGGCAACGGGAGCAACGATTGGTTCTTTAAATCTCTGATATACACACATCGAAAAAAGTTTTGCACCACCTCGGTTCCGAGAGTTCCGGAAACTGTACCGATAATTGGAATAGAGATCAACATAAACATCATTTCCGCCCTTTTTATTGCTCATGAAAACCACACATTACATGTTGTACCACCATACAGAGAGACCATCAGAGGTGGTGGTCCAGACTGCTATACACACCGGTACCTCTAACACCCAGTAGCACGTACTCTTGCATTGATGCCTGCCTGTATTCGTTGTGGCATACTATCCACAAGCACTGTTGGTTCAGATTATCCCACCCGTCAACGGCGATTCGGCGTAGATCCCTCAGAGTGGTTGGTGGGTCACGTCGTTCATAAATAACCCTTTTCAGTCTATCCCAGGCATGTCTGGAGAACATGGTGGCCACCCTAGTCGAGTGATGTCGGTATCCTGAAGGAATTCATTCACAAGATATGCACGATGGGGGCGCGAATTGTCCATGAAGACGAATGCCTCGCCAATATGCTACCGATATGTTTGCACTATCGGTCGGGGGATGGCATTCACGTATCGTACAGCCGTTACGGCGCCTTCCAAGACCACCAGCGGCGTACGTCGGCCCCACATAATGCCCCCCCCCCCCCATCCCCCAAACCGGCAGGGAACCTCCACCTTGCTACACTCGCTGAACAGTGTTTCTAAGGCGTTCAGCCTGACCGGGTGGCCTCCAAACACGTCTCCGACGATTGTCTGGTTGAAGGCATCTGCGACACTCATCGGTGAAGAGAACGTGATGGCAATCTTGAGCGGTCCATTCGGCATGTTGTTAGGCGCATCTGTACCGTACTGTATGGTGTCGTGCTTGCAAAGATGGACCTCGCCATGCACGTCGGAAGTGAAGTTGCGCATCATGCAGCCTATTGCGCACAGTTTGAGTCGTAACACGACTGTGGGTGCACGAAAAGCATTTTTCAACATGGTGGCGTAGCTGTCAGGGTTTCTCCGAGCCATAATCCATAGGAAGCGGTCATCCACTGCAGTAGTAGGCCTTGGCGGCCTGAGCGAGGGATGTCATCGACAGTTCCTGTCTCTCTGTATCTCCATGTCCGAACAAAATCGCTTTGGTTCACTCAGAGACGCCTGGACACTTCCCTTGTTGAGAGCCCTTCGTGGCACAAAGTAACAATGTGGATGCGATCGAACCGCGGTATTGACCGTCTAGGTAAAGTTGGACTAGAGGCAGCATAAGTCGTGTACCTCCTTTCTGGGGGAACTGATCGGCTGTCAGATCCCTCCGTCTAATAGGCGCTGCTCATGCATGGTTGTTTACATCTTTGGGCGGTTGTAGTGACATCCCTGAACAGTCAAAGGGACTGTGTCTGTGATAAAATATCCACAGTCAACGTCTATCTTCAGGAGTTCTAGGAACCGGGGTGATGCAAAAAATTTTTGATGTGTGTAGTTGACAGTCGTTTTGGTCGACTGTCCTCGTCACACCCGCACAAAAAGAAGGCCATTGGTGTAATGTCAGGCGACCTAGACGGCCAGAGAATTGGACAACCTGTGCCAGTCCAGCTATATGGAACACCTGGTATAAAATATCTCGCACAACTGACCTCAATGTGGCGATGCACCATCATGTTCGAAAACGACGGTCTCTTGGCGATCAGCCAGTTTCGGTAACCCAAACCGCTCCAGCATATCAAGGTAATGGTTAGAATTAACTGTTTTTCTCTGGAAAAATGGTTCCACAATACCATCATCCATCAAACAACACCACATATTCATTTTCAAGCTGTCACGTGCCGCTTCCGTAACAGTATGGGAATTGGTTGTGCTCCGGATGCGAACATGGTGTTCCTTTAGTTACCGCACGCGTGGAATGTTGCTTCGTCAGGAAATAACTTGGTTGTTTAGAAGATTTTCATCCTCATCTAAACGGCTAAGAACATCCACAGGAAATTGCTACGTTATGGCTTTCCGTCTGCTTTCAATGCGTGCAACAGTTGCATTCTACTTGGATACATCTGTAAACGTATCCGATGGAGTTGATGCAAAATTGCCCTAGGGATTTGCAGCTCCTGCGACGCCTTCCGAACAGACTTTTGCTGGGAAATTTGAAGAGCCCACCGTATCCGTTCTGTGTTGGCTTCACGTGTTCCAGGCCGTCCAGTATGATGCTTTACACTGAACCTTCCGGTTCGCACGAAATTCCCGTACCATCGGCGATCGACTTCCTCGAGGGTGGGTGCAGCCTATACCGTGTTTGCAAGTTCCTTTGAATTTGCGTGTCCTATTTGATCTGATTAAACCATTCCACGCACTGAGGCTTTCCTGCAACCGTCAAATATGTCTGTCACATAAAGCAAACATGGTGTGAATATCTTAAGTAGTGGGGGTGCTATAACACATTGGAGTTGTAGCGTACATTCTGCTGCGACACCCTGTATATACTAAGGTAACAAAAGTCTTAGGATAGCGATAAGGTCATATGCAGTTGGCGACAGTATCGCTTACACAAGGTATAAAAGGCGCAGGTGTAATTTGAACTCAGGTGACTTATGTAAAAGGTTTCCGACGTTATTATGGTCGCACGACGGAAATTCACAGACATTGAACGCATAATGGTGGTAGTATTTGTATTTCGGTAATCGTCAGGGAATTCAGTATTCCGAGATCTGCCAAAATACCAAATTACAGACGTTACCTCTCATCACGGAAAACACATTGGCCGATGGCTTTCACTTAACGACAGAGAGCAGCGGCGTTTGGGTAGATTGGTTGAAATGGGTCTGAGGACTATGGGACTTAACGTCTGAGGTCATCAGTCCCCTAGACTTAGAACTACGTAATCCTAACTAACCTAAGGACAGCACACACATCCAGGCCCGAGGCAGGATTCGAACCTGCGACCGTAGCAGCCGCGTGGTTCCGGACTGAAGCGCCTAGAACCGCTCGGCCACCCCGGCCGTCGCTTACGTAGAGTTGCCACTGCGAACAGACAAGCAGTACTGAATGAAAAAACAGCAGAAATCTGCTTGGGACGCACGACGAACGTATACGTTAGGACAGTGCGGCGTAGCGTTAATGAGCTATGGAAGCAGACGACCGACGCGAGTGCCTTTGCTAACAGCACATCACCTGCAGCGCGCTTCGGAGTTCGCCGGCCGGTGTGGCTGTGCAGTTCTAGGCGCTTCAGTCTGGAACCGCGTGACCGCTACGGTCGCAGGTTCAACTCCAGCCTCGGGCATGGATGTGTGTGATGTCCTTACGTTAGTTAGGTTCAAGTAGTTCTAAGTTCTAGGGGACTGATGACCTCAGAAGTTAAGTCCCATAGTGCTCAGAGCCATTTTAGCCCTTCGGAGTTCGTGACGATATCGGTTGGACGCTAGACGAGTTGAAAACCGTGGCGTGGTAGGATAAGTTCCGATTTTAGTTGGTAAGAGCTGACTGTAGGTTTCGAATGTGGAGCAGACCCCACGAAGCCATGGACCCAGGTTGTCGATAATGATGTGGGCTGTGTTTACATGGAATGGAAAGGGTTATGTCTGGCTACTTAGAGATCGTTTCCAGCCATTCGTGGATTTCATTTACCGAAACAACGGTGGAATTTTTATGCGCCACGTCACCAGGCGACAAGTGTTCGCCAGTGGTTTAAAGATCTTTCTGGATAGTTCCAGCGAATGATTTGGCCATCCAGATCGCCCAACATGAATTCTATCGAACATTTATGCGACATAATCGAGAACTCAGTTCGTGCAAAACGTCCCGCTCCGCACTTTTTGGATGGTTATAGAGGCAGCATGCTGAATATACCTGCAGGGGACTTCCATCGACTTGTTGAATCCATGTCACATCGAGTTCCTGCACTACTGCGTGTGAAACGAGCTCCGACACGATATTAGGAGGTGTCACACGACATTTGTGACCTCAGTCTAGTAAACAGTGAATGATTATCTGATATTACTATCTAGCGGGACGTGTTAATAACTTCTTCCACGTGCCAAATACCAATACAGCTGTAGGAATACTCTTCGCTGTAGAATGCGCTTGGAAATGTTTTCCGTCGGTGCAGTATTGAGGCTACAGCGTACACAGACTAGGATGTGTGCTCTGGGCAGAGGGCACGAGAAAAAGAGCCCGAGACGAGTCAACGCCCCCCAACAAACGGACAAACAGTTCTCGGATAAGGTATCTGTAAATATGATTAAATTTCCTGGTTAGGCGCGCTATAACGGCTTCTGATGTATACGGATTGCAGCCGGAAAGCTATTAGGATGGAAAGAGCCCTGACAGAACACGTGTTTGCCTGGGGTACGGCGCCTCGCATGGTTATTGCATCTGCCGAGGAGACTGTAAAGCGTAGGAGGGAATGCTTAGCTTAGCATAGCTGCCGGCCCGCGGCGCTGTCCCGAGGGGACATAGCGCCGAGGTCGTTCACCTAGAGGCGCACTCTGCGTGCCTTTGATTACCGCCAGCTGATACTTTATCAAAAAAAAATCTGTAATTACCAACGAGGCCTCTCCCGCGGTTGATTTGTGAAAATGTATTTTTGTTTAAACGGGTTTCTTTGATTTCGGCCGTATTATACTGGAGCCGTATTGGCGATAGCGCGCATATTTCAAAGCGGCCTCACGTATCTTGTTTCGACTGCCCCCTCCTCCTCGCCTTTTTCACTGTGGTGAAAGGTTTCCCTTTAGGAAAAAAACCAATATCGCTAGCTGAAAAATTCACCAGCGCGCCGAGCCGCGCTGCCGTGTACTTCGTGAGCGCGCACGTGTCGTGTGTGTGTGTGTGTGTGTGTGTGTGTGTGTGTGTGTGTGTGTGTGTGTGTGTAGAAGCGGTCTCGTTTCGGATTCCGTGTTTGCGTCGCGGGGCGCAGATCCGCCAATCAGGCGCGCTGCCGCCGTATCAGTAATTACTCGGCGGCCGGCCTTTGCCGCTCTCCGAGCTTGCCCCGTCCCGTCTGCTCTGCTCTGCGGGACAGCGCAACGGGTGCACAATTCTCGGAGATGCTGCACGTCAACGTTCCTAGCCGTCTCTCATACCTTACACACTGCTCTGCAAAACTTAAAGACGAGGTAGATAAAGTACACTACTCGCCATTAAAATTGCTACACCACGAAGATGACGTGCCACAGACGCGAAATTTAACCGACAGGAAGAAGATGCTGTGATATGCAAATGATTAGCTTGTCAGAGCATTCACACAAGGTTGGCGCCGGTGGCGACACCTGATTCGTGCTGACATGAGGAAAATTTCCAATCGATTTCTCACACACAAACAGCAGTTGACCGGCGTTGCCCGGTGGAACGTTGTTGTGATGCCTCATGTAAGGAGGAGAAATGCGTACCATCACGTTTCAGACTTTGATAAAGGTCGGATTGTAGCCTATTGCGATTGCGGTTTATCGTATCGCGACATTGCTGCTCGCGTTGGTCGATATCCAATGACTGTTAGCCGAATATGGAATCGGTGGGTTCAGGAGGGTAATACGGAACGCCGTGCCGGATCCCAACGGCCTCGTATCAGTAGCAGTCGAGATGACAGGCACCTCACCCGCATGGCTGTGACGGATCGTGCAGCCGCGTCTCGATCGCTGAGTCAACAGATGGGGACGTTTGCAAGACAACAACCATCTGCACGAACAGTTCGACGACGTTTGCAGCAGCATGGAGACCATGGCCGCGGTTACCCTTGACGCTGCATCACAGACAGGAGCGCCTGCGATGGTGTACCCAACGACGAAACTGGATGCACGAATGGTGAAGCGTCATTTTTTCGGATGAATATAGGTTCTGTTTACAGCATCATGACGGTCGCATCCCTGTTTGGCGACGTCGCGGTGAACGCACATTGGAAGCCTGTATACGTCATCGCCATACTGGCGTATCACCCGGCGTGATGGTATGGGGTGCCATTGGTCACACGTCTCGGTCACCTCTTGTTCGCATTGGCGGCACTTTGAACAGGGGACGTTACATTTCAGAAGTGTTACGACCCGTGGCTCTACCCTTCATTCGATCTCTGCGAAACCCTACATTTCAGCTGGATAATGCTTGACCGCATGTTGCAGGTTCTGTACGGGCCTTGCTGGATTCAGAAAATGTTCGACTGTTGCCCTGGCCAGCATATTCTCCAGATCTCTCACCAGTTGTAAACGTCTGGTCAATGGTGGCCGAGCAACTGGCTCGCCACAATACGCCAGTCACTACTCTTGATCAACTGTGGTACCGTGATGAAGCTGCATGGGCAGCTGTACCTGTACACACCATCCAAGCTCTGTTTGACTTAATGCCCAGGCCTATCATGGCCGTTATTACGGCCAGATATGGTTGTTCTGGGTACTTATTTCTCAGGGTCTATGCACCCAAATTGCGTGAAAATGTAATCACATGTCAGTTCTAGTATAATATATTTGTCCAATGAATACACGTTTATCATCTGCATTTCGTCTTTTTGTAGCAATTTTATTGGCCAGTAGTGTAACATAATATACACTGAGGTGATAAATCTCATGGGATTCCTCCTAATGTCGTCTCGGAGCTCCTGTAGCCCAGCATAGTGCAGCAATGCGACGTGGAGTGGACTCATCAAGTAGTTTGGAGCTCCCCTGAAGAAATATTGAGTCATGCTGCCCCTGTAGCCGTCCATAATTGCGAAAGTGTTGCCTGCACAGGATGTTGCGCACAAACTGAGCTCTCGGTTATGCACCATAAATGTTCGATGGGATTCACGTCGGGCGATCCGGGTGGCCAGATCAATTACTCGCATTCTCCAGGATGTTCTTCATACCAATCGCAAACAACTGTGGTCCTGTGACTTGCCATCGTTATTTGGTAATATAAAGTCCATGATCGGTGCAAATGGTCTCCACGTAGCCGAACGTAATCATTTCCGGTCAATGATCGGTTCAGTTGGACTAGACGACCAAGTCCATTCCATGTAAACACAGCCCACACCATTATGGATGCACCATAAGCTTGCACAGTGCCTTGTTGACAACTTGGGTCCCTGACTTCGTGGGGGCTACGCCATGCTCGAATCCTACCATCAGCTCTTACCTACTGATATCGGGATACACCAGACCAGGCCACGGATTTCTGGTCGTCTAGGGTCCAACCAATACGTATTTTTGCCAGTTACCGTCTATACAATACTACAGCAGTTTTGTCTATGTACGGTCCAAGTTTCATCGAACTATGTCACTTAACAGTGGCACATAATACGAAAGTCACTTTCGTCCTGAATTTTCACACCCCAATGTAATATGCAGTGTGTAGGAGATGGAATTAAGCAATTATTCTTGGTGTACGGCGGCGCCATCTTATAAAAGACTGAAAAACTGAAATACCTTACGTTCCGGCCCCGTCGCAGCGGCTTTTCTCGGGGCTGCTCTGGTCTGCGCAATCACGCCTGTCAGTGCTTCTTCACATGGGCAAGGTCGCGTATTTTGATACGGCTGCTGCGTTTTCTAATGTAGATCGTATAAAGGTCTTAAATGCGGCAGTCAGGTGCTGGGACACCGTAGACTTAGGATTCACCAATGGGTAGAGGATACTCGGGCCGTCGCGGGGTAATTGGGGTAATTTTCTAAAATGGCTCAAATGCCTCTGAGCACTATGGGACTTAACTTCTGAAGCCATCAGTCCCCTGGAACTTAGAACTACTTGAACCTAACTAACCTAAGGACATTACACACATCCATGCTCGAGGCATGATTCGAACCTGCGACCTTAGCGGTCGCGCCGTTCCAGACTGAAGCGCCTGGAACCGCATTGCCACACCGGCCGGCTAATTTTCTAATTCAGGTCAGGTTCTACTACAATGGTCGTCAAACTGCGGCGCGCGGGTCGCATATAGTCCAAATCAAGCGTTCGTGTGGCCCACGGTTCTTAGCCGTATTTCAGTATGCAGTGAAGCGCCAAAGAAACTGGTATAGGCATGCGTATTCAAATACAGAGATGTGTAAACAGGCAGAATACGGCGTTGTGGTCGGAAACACCTATGCAAGACATCAAGTGTCTGGCGCAGGTAAGATCGTTTACTCCTGCTACAATGGCAAGTTATCAAAATTTGAGTTTGGACGTGGTGTTATAGCCGACGCACGAGCGATGGATATCCGAGGTAGGGATGAAGTGGGGATTATCCCATACGACTATCACACGAGTGTACCGTGAATGTCAGGAACCCGGTAAAACATCAAATCTCCGACATCGCTGCGCCGGAAAAAAGTCCAATTTTCTAGCGTCGCAACTTTTCTGCATACAACAGCATCATCCACGAAAAGCCTCATAGAGCTTCCGATTTTATGTACTAGATAATTTGTTGTTCCTGTTGTTGTTGTTGTTGTTGTGGTCTTCAGAGATTGGTTTATTGCAGCTCTCCATGCTACTCCATCCTGTACAAGCTTCTTCATCTCCCAGTACCTACTGCAACCTACATTCTTCTGAATCTGCTTAGTATATTCATCTCTTGGTCTCCCTCTACGATTTTTACCCTCCACGCTGCCCTTCAATACTAAATTGGTGATCCCTTGATGCCTCAGAATATGTCCCACCAAGCGATCCCTTCTCCTAGTGAAGTTGTGCCACAAACTCCTCTTCTCCCCAATCCTATTCAATACTTCCTCATTAGCTATGTGATCTACCCATCTAATCTCCAGCATTCTTCTGTAGCAGCACATTTCAGAAGCTTCTATTCTCTTCTTGTCCAAACTATTTATCGTCCACGTTTCACTTCCATACAAGGCTACACTCCATACAAAAACTTTCAGAAACGACTTCCTGACAGTTAAATCTATACTCGATGTTAACAAATTTCTCTTCTTCAGAAACGCTTTCCTTGCCATTGCCAGTTTACATTTTATATCCTCTTTGCTTCGGCCATTATCAGTTATTTTGCTCCCCAAATAGCAAAACTCATCTACTACTTTAAGTGTCTCATTTCCTAATCTAATTCCCTCAGCGTCACCAGACTTAATTCGACTACATTCCATTATCCTCGTTTTGCTTTTGTTGACGTTCATCTTATATTCTCCTTTCAAGACACTGTCCATTCCGTTCAGCTGCTATTCCAGGTCCTTTGCTGTCTCTGACAGAATTTCAATGTCATCGGCGAACCTCAAAGTTTTTATTTCTACTCCATGAATTTTAATTCCTACTCCAAATTTGTATACATTGAGAAAAGTGATGGTCCTAAACACTCCCCTGGGGCACAGGGTAATTTACTTTCAAGTCCAAAGACTTTCTTTAGAATGACATTTTGTGTTCTATTTCCTAGAAACCCACACACTTTGTGGGCAGTAAATTTTTCTAAGATGGGACGCATAACCTGCCAATAATCAAAAGTTAATCTGCCGATGAATCAAAGTTAATCTTCTGCATTGCCTACGATTCTCTGTATGTGATAACTCCATTTAAAATTTCTAGAAATTGTTAAATCCAGGTATTTTTATGAATTGACCGAATGCAGTTGTGACTTGCCGATATATTTTGCGATGCACACAATTTTACCTTTCTGAACTTTGAAAGCAAGTTGGCAATTTTTCCCCCACTTTGAAATTTTATCAGAATCTCAATGAAAGCTTGTGCACATTTTTCTTCAGTCAGTACTTCATTGCAGATAAATGTATCATCTGCAAACTGTCTGAGGTTACTGGTAATACAGGATCCGGTGCTTAAATCCGGGCAAATTTCAGAGGTCGCGACTGGCGTTCTTGAAAGTCATAGGCATCTGGTAAACAGTCGGAACCTATAAGTGACAGAGATGTTACGGACAATGCGGCATACAACCGAAGAGCCGCGGTTATCGAAAGTCTTCACGCTGAGCGTTCGCCCACTGCAATAGTTCGATTCTTCAGGTACCCGAGATTAACTGTTCACGATATTATGGCCAAATATAATGCTTCGGATAAGTCTGAGGTTCACGTTCTAGGTGTTGTGTCCAGTGAGGGTGATATCATGCCGCCACTTTTCTTTGAAACGCTGCAAACTGTCACCAAAGGAATTTTTCTTCAAGTTTTGGCGAATGTTGTGGAACAGTGGATGGTAACTGTGACCTCGGAGAGACAGTATCTCTTTAACGGGGACGGTGCATCGGTTAATACGAGCCATTTAGTCCAAAATTGACTCTCGGATCACGTTGGCATGTTCTGATCAAAGGAGTTCTGGCCCCCGAATAGCCCGTATTTGAACTCCTTGATTGCTATGTCTGGATCGTAGTCGAAAGAGTTACCAGTAATACGAGGCAGCTCAAAGTCGCATCTCTGCGCATCGCTATTGAAGCAGCATTCGCGAATAGGAACAGCGCTGCATTAAAGAGGGCGTGCGATCGCTTCAGACAAGATTGGACGCGGTCGTTGCGGCTGAAGGGGGTTACATCGAGTAACGGTACTCTTGAGAGCTACCACTACTTACATGGAAAAGGATTTTCATTTTAATTTACATTTTGTTTTAATAGTGTGCTCTTATTTCTCTTATTTTAGCATGATGATCATTTCTGCGTATGTAGGTGGACGCCAACAGGATATTTTCGCAATTAGAGTAGAAAGTTGGTGATTCAAATCCCATGAGAAGATACTGCCGAAGCGATAACCGCTTTTGTTTTAATAAATGTGCTTTTTTTTAAAAAAAAAAAGAAAGTTATTTGTCCGTATTCAACCGCCGCACGCTTGGTTTAAAATGAAGTTACTTCCATTTCTGTCTACGATTCTCCATGCAAGGTCCATGCAACATCTTCCCTAGTGAAAAATCAGCAATCTAGTCAGAAATATCGTTGGTGCTCAAGTACGATCGTCCTTTCGTCAATCAGCGTTTGTGTGATGCTGAGTCAAATGCTTTTTGGGAGTAAATTCCTTGATGCACGTCTTATAGTAAGACATGTGAGAAAAGCGTGAGTTGCGTTTTGCACGACCGATATTTTCGAAATGCATGTTGGTTGAACTCAGGATATGTGACATCGTGCAAACGTCAATGTGACCACACGTGATCTACATCTACATCCATACTCCGCAATCCACCTGACGATGTGTGACGGAGGGTACCCTGAGTACCTCTATCGGTTCTCCCTTCTATTCCAGTCTCGTATTGTTCGTGGAAAGAAGGATTGCCGGTATGCTTCTGGGTGGGCTCTAATCTCTTTGATTTTATCCTCATGGTCTCTTCGCGAGATATACGTAGGAGGGAGCAGTGTACTGCTTGACTCTTCGGTGAAGGTATGTTCTCGAAACTTTAACAAAAGCCCGTACCGAGCTACTGAGCGTCTCTCCCGCAGAGTCTTCCACTGGAGTTTATTTATCATCTCCGTAACGCTATCGCGATTACTAAATGATCCTGTAACGAAGCGCGCTGCTCTCCGTCGAATCTTCTCTATCTCTTCTATCAACCCTATCTGGTACGGATCCCACACTGCTGAGCAGTATTCAAGCAGTGGGCGAACAAGCTTACTGTAACCTACTTCCGTTGTTTTCGGATTGCATTTCCTTAGGATTCTTCCAATGAATCTCAGTCTGGCATCTGCTTTACCGAGGATCAATTTTATATGATCATTCCATTTTAAATCACTCCTAATACGTACTCCCAGATAATTTATGGAATTAACTGCTTCCAGTTGCTGACCTGCTATTTTGTAGCTAAATGATAAGGGATCTATCTTTCTATGTATTCGCAGCACATTACACTTGTCTACATTGAGATTGAATTGCCATTCCCTGCACTATGCATCAATTCGTTGCAGATCCTCCTGCATTCCAGTACAACTTTCCATTGTTACAACCTCTCGATACACCACAGCATCATCTGCAAAAAGCCTCAGTGAACTTCCGATGTCATCCACAAGGTCATTTATGTATATTGTGAATAGCAACGGTCCTATGACACTCTCCTGCGGCACACCTGGAATCACTCTTACTTCGGAAGACTTCTCTCCATTTAGAATGACATGCTGCGTTCTGTTATCTAGGAACTCTTCATTCCAATCACACAATTGGTGTGATAGTCCATTTGCTCTTACTTTGTTCATTAAACGACTGTGGGGAACTGTATCGAACGCCTTGCGGAAGTCAAGAAACACGGCATCTACCTGTGAACCCGTTCTATGGCCCTCTGAGTCTCGTGGACGAATAGCGCGAGCTGGGTTTCACACGACCGTCTTTTTCGAAACCCATGCTGATTCCTACAGAGTAGATTTCTAGTCTCCAGAAAAGTCATTATACTCGAACATAATACGTGTTCCAAAATTCTACAACTGATCGTCGTTAGAGATATAGGTCTATAGTTATGCACATCTGTTCGCCGTCCCTTCTTGAAAACAGGGATGACTTGTGCCCTTTTCCAATCCTTTGGAACGCTACGCTCTTTTAAAGACCTACGGTACACCGATGCAAGAAGGGGGACAAGTTCCTTCGCGTACTCTGTGTAAAATCGAACTGGTATCTCATCAGGTCCAGCGGCCTTTCCTCTTTTGAGCGATTTTGTTTCTCTATCCCTCTGTCGTCTATTTCGATATCTACCATTTTGTCATTTGTGCGACAATCTAGAGAAGGAACTACAGTGCAATCTTCCTCTGTGAAACAGCTTTGGGAAAAGACATTTAGTATTTCGGGCTTTAGTCTGTCATCCACTGTTTCAGTACCATTTTAGTGACAGAGTGTCTGGACATTTTGTTTTGATCCACCTACCGCTTTGACATAAGACCAAAATTTCTTAGGATTTTCTGCCAAGTCAGTACATAGAACTTTACTTTCGAATTCATTGAACGCCTCTCGCATAGCCCTCCTCACACTACATTTCGCTTCGCGTAATTTTTGTTTGTCTGCAAGGCTTTGGCTATGTTTATGTTTGCTGTGAAGTTCCCTTTGCTTCTGCAGCAGTTTTCTAACTCGGTTGTTGTACCACGGTGGCTCTTTTCCATCTCTTACGATCTTGCTTGGCACATACTCATTTAACGCATATTGTACGAAGGTTTTGAGCTTTGTCCACTGATCCTCAACACTATCTGTACTTGAGACAAAACTTTTGTGTTGAGCCGTCAGGTAATCTGTAATCTGCTTTTTGTCACTTTTGCTAAACAGCAAAATCTTCCTACCTTTTTTAATATTTCTATTTACGGCTGAAATCATCGATGCAGTAACCGCTTTATGATCGCTGATTCCCTGTTCTGCGTTAACTGTTTCAAATAGTTCGGGTCTGTTTGTCACCAGAAGGTCTAATATGTTATCGCCACGAGTCGGTTCTCTGTTTAACTGCTCAAGGTAGTTTTCAGATAAAGCACTTAAAAAAAATTTCACTGGATTCTTTGTCCCTGCCGCCCGTTATGAACGTTTGAGTCTCCCAGTCTATATCTGGCAAATTAAAATCTCCACCCAGAACTATAACATGGTGGGGAAATCTACTCGAAATATTTTCCAAATTATCCTTCAGGAGCTCAGCCACAACAGCTGCTGAGCCAGGGGGCCTATAGAGACATCCAATTACCATGTCTGAGCCTGCTTTAACCGTGACCTTCACCCAAATTATTTCACATTTCGGATCTTCGTCAATTTCCTTCGATACTATTGCACTTCTTATCGCTATAAACACGCCTCCCCCCTTCACTGTCCAGCCTGTCTCTGCGGTACACGTTCCAATCTGTTTATCTACCGTTCCACTCCCCAACGGCGAACGGGAGAAACGAGCACATAAATGTTTTTGAGCGTGCTCTGATTTCTCTTATTTTTTCACGATGATCATTTCTGCGCATGTAGGTGGACGCCAACAGGATATTTTTGCAATCAGAGTGGGAAGTTGGTGATTGAAATTTCGTGAGAAGATACTGCCGAAACGAAAGCCACCTTTGTTTTAATGACTGGAACCCGAATTCACGTATCACGTCCGTGGCTCTCTCTCCCCTACTTAACGACAGTGCAAATGAGCTGCCCTTCTTTAAACCTTTTCGATGTCCTTCGTCAGTCCCATCTGATGTTCATCCCACACCGCACAGCAGCACTCTAGAAGAGGACGGATGTAGGTGATGTAAACACTCTCTTTAGTATACCTATTACATTTTCTAAGTCTTCTGCCAATAAATCATAGTATTTGGTTTGCTCTCTCTACAACATTATTCGTGTCGTCGTTCCAATTGAAGTTATTCATAAGTGCAATTCCTAAGTATTTAGTTGAATTTACAGGCTTTAGATTTGTGTGATTTATCGTGTAATCAAAGTGTAGCTCACTTGTTTTAGTACTCACGTCGATGAACTCACACTTTACGTTATTTAGAGTCAGTCGCCACTCTTCACACCGTACAAATATCGTATCTAAATCATTTTTTAATTGTTTTGTTTAAAGATCTGATGATTTTGTAAGGTGGTAAATGACAGTATATGCAAACAATCTATGAGGGCCGACCACTCAGGTTGTGTGCTATGTCTTTTATGTAAATCAGGAACAGCAAAAGGCCTATAACTCTTTCTTACAGAACAGCAGATATTACTTCCATTTTACTCTGTGACTTTCGTTCAGTTACGACGAACTGTGACTTTTCGGACGGGAACTCACAAATGCAATCGCACAAGTGAGGCGATGCTCCACAGGCACGCAATTTGATTAGAAGTCATTTGCGAGGAATGGTGCCAAAAACCTTCTTGAAATCTAAAAATGTGGAATCAGTTTGATATATTACTGCTACCCAATTAGTGTAACAGCTTCTTACGAAATGACATATGTTGGATGTGCCAGCTCTCCTAGATATCGGTCTACGCTGCATATCTGATTGTCGCCACAAACAAACCTGACTTTTTTTTAAAAAAAAATTAGTGAAATTGGTATTGAGTAACTGTTGAAATAAACATTCTGTGATCATCTGCCAGAAACACGCATGAGAGTCGTCACATTCTATGTGCTATGAGTGAATGATAAAAGCAAACTCCTCAGGTGCCATGATGGATTGCGTGTTTGTATAGTCGAGGTGGGTACACCGGTTCCCACCAGACCGTTGAAGTTAAGCACCGTCGGACGTGGCCAGTGCTTGGATTAGTGACCGTGCAGATACGCCGCGTCCTGTTGACATTTTCCCCTTTACTAAAAATCAAATGAAAGCAGCCTCCATTGCGTTTTCAGATTTTTGTTCGTTAGCAACCGGTTTCGGCCCATTCCTCAGACCATCTTCAGGCTTCTCCTCGCCTTTATGGCTGCTAGTGGAAGTACACGGAACCACATCCGTAGAAGTAAGGATGTTAGTGACATCCTGAAGAGGATGTGAGGAAAGCGGCGAAACCTGTTGCTAACGAGTAGAAATCCGAAAGCGCGATCTAGACTGTTTTTATTTGATTTTTAGCATTTTATACCGATGGCAACTTTGCCACAGTTACAGAAGGCTTTTCTAAAATTTTACTTTCCGCTTTGCCATTACAGTACAGGGGACAGGAGGGGTGAGGGCGTGAAGTCCCTGATCACCAGTCTTTCCTCCAAATGCCTTGGATTCAAATCCGAATCTTTCCACAGTGTCTCTTGAAATGAGGTCATGCGACACCGTCCGTCGGATAGGAATGTTCAGTTTGCCCCCCCCCCCCCTCCCCCGGTTCGTTTCGAGAACAGTATTCTATGTCCGTAGGAGACGAGGTACTGGCAGAATTTAAGCTGTGAGGACGGGTCGTGAGTCGTGCTTGGGTAGCTCAGGTGGTAGAACACTTGCCCGCGAAAAGCAGAGGTCCCTAGTTCGACTCTCGGTCCGGCACACAGTTTTAATCTGCCAGGAAGTTTCAGTATTCTATGTGTCGGCACCGGGTTTCACCCTCTCTCTTCTCTCGTCACTGCAGCACGAACATGAGCTACACTACACTACACACACACACACACACACACACACACACACACGCACACACGCACACGTACGGATACAGCTCTCTTACTCAGCGAAGGAAAGGTGCCTACGGCCGCGAAGGATAGGGGAAACGTTTCCAATTAGGAGGCTGAATCTGCCCTTCAGGGTCTCCGAACCATCCGTGATACGCGACTTGACTGTACTATAACTGAAATGCTGTGGTTGGTCTTTTTCTCGTGTTCTACGAAAAATAAGTGCTTTCGACGCAGTGGCACTTTAAAAGATCTCTTTATGGAGCAAAACCATAGGGTATGCGATGTCTGTCGATCGAAACTTTACCTCGCTGATCGAGTTCGATGCTGATTTTCGATCCGTGAACTTGACAGACCCCAGACACAAAGACTTCGGCTGTAGCAGAGCCACTCGTGAGGAGAAACGTGACTTGGAGTGCTTCGGCTGTACTGAAAGCTGGCCTGCGACGTCTCCCGCGCCGGCAAGACGTCGCCGTCGGCTGAGCCGCGGGATTACACGGCGGCAGCGGCGGCGCCGTCGTCTTGTAATTGGGCGGAGAGCGTCGTCACGCGCGCGCCCGGGCCAGACTCTTGTTGTTATCCGATTAGGCGGGGCGCGCTTGTCCTGCAATGTCAACCGCAGCGGTTACTCTAAGCTGATTGGTGCGCCCGTCCGAAACGGGCCGCGCGGACCAATCGGCTTACAGACAGCGGCCCGCGGTGGTCGGGGCGGACGTCGGCAGCGAGGGCAGGTGGCCGCCCCCGCCGCCCCCCGCCTCAGGTGCCCGCCGCGCGCCGGACCGCCCCCGGGGGACGCATCGTTCCGAGGACTGCGAGCGCCACGGCCAAAGTCGTCCTCCCTCGCCGACTTGCCGCCTGCCCACCTGCGCGAGACTTTCCTACCGTACGTATCACCAGCGGCGACTCCAAAAACATCACGTCGATGGCTTATAGGGCCCCACGCACGGATCGCAGCAATCTATCGCGAGGGCGCGCAATCTTCCCGTAGATTATGTATGGGAAACATTCCACGTGGGAAAAATATATTTAAATACAAAGATGCTGTAACTTACCAAACGAAAGCGTTGGTATGCTGATTGAGACAATAAACACACAAACACACACACAAATTTCAAGCTTTCGCAACCCAAGGTTGCTTCATCAGGAAAGAGGGAAGGAGAGGGAAAGACGAAAGGATGTGGGTTTTAAGGGAGAGGGTAAGGAGTCATTCCAAACCCGGGAGCGGAAAGACTTACCTTAGGGAGAAAAAAGGACAGGTATACACTCGCGCGCGCACACACACACACACACACACACACACACACACACACACACACATATCCATCCGCACATATCACATGATGTGTGTGTGTGTGTGCGAGTGTATACCTGTCCTTTTTTCCCCCTAAGGTAAGTCTTTCCGCTCCCGGGATTGGAATGACTCCCTACCCTCTCCCTTAAAACCCACATCCTTTCGTCTTTCCCTCTCCTTCCCTCCTTCCCTCTTTCCTGATAAAGCAACCTTGAGTTGCGGAAGCTTGAAATTTGTGTGTTTGTTTGTGTGTTTATCGTCTCTATCAACATACCAACGCTTTCGTTTGGTAAGTTACACCATATATATATATATATATATATATATATATATATATATGTGTGTGTGTGTGTGTGTGTGTGTGTGTGTGTGTGTGTGTGTGTGTGCGCGTGCAATTATGGATCGGCGAGTTACTTAAATATGGCGGATTATTCTTAAAACGTACACTTCTTCGTTTATACGATGTGTGCTGGCAAAGAAACCAAATCCCAAAACCATGGGCAGTTGCAGAAAGAATTTTAATCTTTAAAAAAGCTAAACGCTATGAATGCAATAAATATCGTGGTGTAACATTAGCGGACACAGTGTTTAAGACTTTCGCCAAGAAAATATATTAACCTCTACAAATTATCGCCGAAAATCTGTTATCTGAAGAACAAAGTAGCTTCAGGAAAGGAAGATACATCACTGATAGTGTTTTCACACTTAAATTATAGAAAAACAAAGAGTCAATGGGGAAGCACACATCGCATTTGTAGACTTTTGAGAAGGCGTTCAGCCATGAAGATAAGAAAATGTTGTGGAACATATTACACAGGAATGGATTTTCTCAGCAAATATCGTTTTACATTAGATGGATCATATTCATACACACGACGATAATTTCTTTGCACAGTAATCGGCGATTTTGCTTCTGCAAACCACCCTACTGTTGCGCGCGCTGCTGTGGAGTCGCCATTTTCACTTCATGTGATCATGCTGCACTCTGGCGACGATACTTGGCACTTCTGACGCTGGAATATAAATTGTTTTACATGCTCTACGATGTGGTGCATTTTTCATTGTCGTACCTACTGTGTTTTTTTTTTCCTTGCGTCTTTGAAATCAGGGAGGTTTGAGTGGGACACCGTGTATATTGCTTTACAAAAAAAAGTGAAGCATCCGGTAGAGAGCGGGAGACGAAATGAAACTTTACGAGTTGGGAGGATGTATGATGTTACTTCAATGGTTACAAAATCGAGTCAAATTTACAAAGAAGTTCGTAGTACGAACACATTTATCAGTATGATGTTGTATCCCCCTCTAGCCTGGATGCAAGCACTGATTCGGTTGAGAAGGGTACTATAAAGCTTTTGTATTCTCTCCTGAGGCAACTTGACCCACAAGTGCAGTCGTTGAGTGTCCTTGATATCGTGGATCCTACTGCTGAGTTTACGTCCGAGCTCGTCCTACACATTACTATATTACACAGACAGTTCACAGAGACATGCCATGTGTGGACTAGCACTGCCCTGTTGAAAAATGGCACCACGATATTTTCATCTGAGAGGTAAGTCACGAGGATGTCCGTGATGTAGCTTTGTGCCATCAAATTACCCTCAACACGACCGGCTGTGACCTTGTAATGGCAACACCGACCGCCTTAAACGGCAATCGATGCTAACATTAAACCTCTGCGAGGAATTTTGGAAAAGTTGTGACCATGAGATAACCTAATGGGGAAAAAAACAATCAAACTGGGATTCGTTTCCGAAACACTCCAGCAGAGTATAACCAACAGTAAACAGGTGGTTCAGGAAGAGATGTTTTCCCAGCTCAGAAGCAAGTTGTAACATTACGTATTAATATCGGTCGCCAGCCTAATTAGGCATTCTTGCGTCAAGTATAATCATAACGCAGAAGGCAGTGCTAAGGCTAACCTAACCTTCCTTGACACACACACACACACACACACACACACACACACACACACTAAACTCTATCTCCGTTCACACTACAACACAGTAACCTAACCTTGCAGATAAATATACTACTAACTCGGAAATCAAACAAATGGCCAATGAGATAGCAAACAGTAACATATGGCTCCTAACAACAACCTTAAATGAACTAGATACATCAATTTATAGAACCAATCACCAACACACATGAAACTAGTAGCGATACTAAAGAGAAGAGCATGAAATGATTCTGATTTAAATCGGGGCGTCTGTTAATGATCATACTCATTCACATCATTGCTTAGTACAGGGTTTCTATGCATGTGCGTTAACCAACTTGCATTAGAATACCTAACGCAGTAAATATTTCTTTCTTATACTCGGTTTGAAGCAATTATACAGAATGCTAATCTAACTACATTTGCTCCGAAGAAACCTTTGCTTTGCTTCATTAACTAGCTTGCCTAGTACATGAGGGCTCTAAAACTTTCATGGTTTGAAGAAACATGCTCATTAACAAAACTACACAATTATTAATTAAGTAAAACACAACAAACTATAACTCTTTAAATAACAGATGTGCTTTGATAAGCAGTCTTTGAATCCCCTCAGAATATAGTTGGCTGTGCAAATGCCAAACAATATTAAATTCAAGTTCAAACACTTTTTCATAAAGTGGTCACTGATAAAACTCTGTAATTCTGATTAAAGTGCATAAATGCAACAATTAATAATCTTTTTCACTTGAGATCAACTTTAGTATTTTCACACAGCTTTTCAAGTAAGAAAAAATATTTAAGAAAATTACTGCAGACTGATTAAAAATGCACTGGAAGTGGAGTATTTCTCAAACTACGATACTGAACTTTAAACACTATAACTCCACTCATTATAAAGCAATCACAACTATTTTTACAGCTTCCGAATAACTCTTTCCATAATAAATTAGGATACTCGGAATTAAATTCACTAGGATAGGATTCCTGTCCAGGTTTGTATTTGGGATAATCACGGGTGTAGAGTTTTTAGCAACACAACGATTATTATCAAAATCAACCAAATTTCACAAATACCTGGTCCATTTACGGAGCGCAAAATATAAACAATTTAGTGGAAGGCTAGTGGTACTGCTGGCGTAATTTGCAGTGGCTTTTAACATGGCGGCGATGCAGTCATGGCAGTACTGTTGGCCTCGCCTTGTTACAGATTTTCTTCGCGTCGGAATTGTATTTTTAAATGGCAATAAACTATGCCATGATAACAGTATCACCAAATGCAGCATCCGAGGACCCCAAATACGTCTCTTAAGCTCCTCTGGCCTCAAAACTCCAACAATATGAGCCACAATAATCCGCTACTGCTAGCGAGGTGTTAACCACAGCACCGCTCAGCCCAGGCTCCTTACCCGTCACAAAGGACGAGTTCTCACTTGAGCGACAAACACACCTTTTCCTCTCCGCCAGGATACTTCCGTAGCTGCGGGGCTTCCCCATATCTTTTCCATTCAACCCCACGTTCCCTAACTATGGACCAAGTTATTTACGGTACATTATATAACAATCATTCCAGTAGTTATTTCAATCCACAAGCACAGTTAACACAACATTGTTCAAAAGTTCACATAACGTATATACATAGTCAAAGTATTTCCATGACAGTTACAACATTCTACATAAGCAACACTACAAATTGACATAGAAATTTCGAAACAGATATAAAATACTAAAACGTAGACTTTCACGGCCGGAAATATCATGTCCATTATAATTATCCGGGCTGTTATGCCGTGGTCGGTTGATGAATTCTGTGTCGATTCCCAACGTTTCGTCTCCGACTGCGGGAGACATCTTCAAGGGGGTCCGTAGCTCAATGGAAGGTCCAACACACCCACTGGCTCGCTACTGACTGCCGCTAAATTCCGTGTCCGCGCGCTCCCACGCCGCGGCGTGACGTCACGTGTTTTGAAAACGTCAGTGCAATTGGCCGCTGTCCGTCGCCGTCGATCGCCGTTGCCATCACCCAGTAGTGGGCGGGTGGTACACATCTTCTTTAATACCGGCATCCATATGCCGTTTAATTTCACACCCTCCTCCTTTCGGTTGAAATTATTTGGGTGTTTAGCGATTTCGATTGCCTCCCTGTAGAGGCTTTCGTAATATCCGCTTGTGGCCGCTAGTACTTGCGTCTCCTCGAAACGAATATTGTGGTTCCCATGCTTTCCAGCTATTAGGCCCTCTGACAACACTAAACCTAACTAGGAACACAACCAGGATTATAAATACCCTGTTGCTCTGATAATAAAAATTTAAAATTTATGCGTGAATCGCCGGCCGTTGTGGACGAACGGTTCGTCTCAGTTGTGCGACTGGATTCGTGATTTCCTGTCAGGAAGGTCGCAGTTCGTAGTAATAGACGGCAAATCATCGAGTAAAACTGAAGTGATATCAGGTGTTCCCCAGGGAAGCGTCCTGGGACCTCTGCTGTTCCTGATCTATATAAATGACCTGGGCGACAACCTGAGCAGTTCTCTTAGGTTGCTCGCAGATGATGGTGTAATTTACCGTCTAGTAAGGTCATCCGAAGACCAGTATCAGTTGCAAAGCGATTTAGAAAAAATTGCTGTATGGTGTGGCAGGTGACAGTTGACGCCAAATAACGAAAGTGTGAGGTGATCCACATGAGTTCCAAAAGAAATCCGTTGGAATTCGATTACTCGATAAATAGTACAATTCTCAAGGCTGTCAATTCAACTGAGTACCCGGGTGTTAAAATTACGAACAACTTCAGTTGGAAAGACCACATAGATAATATTGTGGGGAAGGCGAGCCAAAGGTTGCGTTTCATTGGCAGGACACATAGAAGATGTAACAAGTCCACTAAAGAGACAGCTTACACTACACTCGTTCGTCCTCTGTTAGAATATTGCTGCGCGGTGTGGGATCCTTACCAGGTGGGATTGACGGAGGACATCGAAATGGTGCAAAAAAGGGCAGCTCGTTTTGTATTATCACGTAATAGGAGAGAGTGTGGCAGATATGACACGCGAGTTGGGATGGAAGTCATTAAAGCAAAGACGTTTTTCGACGCGGCGAGATCAATTTACGAAATTTCAGTCACCAACTTTCTCTTCCGAATGCGAAAATATTTTGTTGATTCCAGCCTACATAGGTAGGAATGATCATCAAAATAAAATAAGAGAAATCAGAGCTCGAACAGAAAGGTTTAGGTGTTCGTTTTTCCCGCGCGCTGTTCGGGAGTGGAATGGTAGAGAGATAGTATGATTGTGGTTAGATGAACCCTCTGCCAAGCACTTAAATGTGAATTGCAGAGTAATCATGTAGATGTAGATGTAGGCGCTTGAGTCCGGAACTGCGCTGCTGCTACGGTCGCAGTTTCGAATCCTGCCTCGGGCATGGATGTGTGTGATGTCCTTAAGTTAGTTAGGTCTAGGGGACTGATGACCTCAGATGTTAAGCCCATAGTGCTTAGAGCCATTTGAACCATTTATGTGTGAATCGAGGCGAGAAAGGTTGTTGGACAAACTCACTACTTCAGTATTGCAGTGATTATTGTAGTATCCTCGTACGGCTGCCAAGGTAGGGTTTGGCAAACAGGAAGATAAGCAGTAGAAAACTTCTCGCTGTGTGCAGGTGGGCATCATGTTACTGAAATGTAAGCGGTGGATGGCTTGCCATGAAGGGCAACAAACTGGGGCATAGAACATTGTCGACCTACCACTGTGCTGTAATGGTGCCGTGGCTGACAACCAAAGGCGTCCTGCTATTAAGAGCAATGGCACGCCAGATCATCGCTCCTGGTTGTTGGCTTTATGGCGGGTGACAGTCGGGTTGATACCCAACTGCTGTTCGCAGCGTCTCCGGACACGTCTCTGCTAGTCATCGGGGCTCAGTTCGAAGCGAGACTCCACACTGAAGACAATTCTAATGCAGTCAGTGAGATTCTAGGCGGAAGACGTATCTCGAGACGCCCAGCAACGGTAGGATACCAATCTGTCGCTCAGCATACGACCCGACAACCGGGATTCATGCTCTTGGGCGCCATTTCTTTTCATAGCAGGATCCCTTTGGTTGGCACCCGCGGCACCGTTACAGCACAACGGTACGTCGACGATAGTTTACGCATCGCTTTGTTGCCCTTCGTGGCAAGCGATCCTGGGTTTAAATTTCAACAAGATAACGCTCAACCGCACATAGATAAAGCTTTTGCTGCTTGTCTTCATGCTTGTTAAACCCTACCTTGGCCAGTAAGGTCACCGGATCTCTCCCCAATTGAAGACATGGAGCATTATGGGCAGGGTCTTCCAATCAGTCGGGATTCTGACAATGTAATGCTCCAAATGGACAGAATTTCCCTTGATAAAAAAAATGGTTCAAATGGCTCTGGGCACTATGAGACTTATCTGAGGTCATGAGTCCCCTAGAACATAGAACTACTTAAACCTAACTAACCTAAGGACATCACACACATGCATTCCCGAGGCAGAATTCGAACCCGCGACTGTAGCAGTCGCGCAACCTAGAACCACTCGGCCACCGCGGCCGGCTTTCCCTTGATAACCCTCAACAGGTCATCCAAGAACTCCCTCAGTCAGTGCCAAGCCGAATAACTGCTTTCATACAAGCCAGACGTGGACCAACGCATCACCGACTTGCTCGGTTTGTGATGCCCTTTCTCTTGAATACATGATCCATTTTTCCTGAAATTGTAATCATTTCTTTGTCTGTACATGTACGAGGCGCGTTTTTTAAAGTAAGTACCGTTTTGAAATTAAAAAAAGACGTTCCAAGACGTCTCAATAATTTTATTTTTACATGAAAGCCTGTATCTTAATCTACTTTTCTACATAATTTCCGTCAATATTGAGGCACTTGTCATAACGTTGTACCAGTTTTTGAATAGCCTCCTCATAGAAGTCTGCCACCTGACTTGTTAACCACCGCATCACCACTGTTTTGACTTCGTCATCGTCTTGAAGACGCTGACCGCCCAGGTGTTTCTCCCATTGCAAGAACAGATGGTAGTCACTGGGCGCAAGATCGGGGCTGTACGGAGGATGATCTTGAGTTTCCCATCGAAAAGATGTGATCAGATCTTTGGTCTGATTCGCCACATGCGGACGGGCATTGTCTTTCAGCAAAACGATATCCTTGCTCAACTTCCATGGACTGTGGCTTTGATTATGGTGTGACGTAGACCACCCATGTTTCATCGCCCGTAACAATTTGGCTTAAGAAATCATCACCGTCGTTGTGGCACCACTCAAGAAAAGTCAATGCACTGTCTAAACGTTTGGTTTTGTGCACATCCGTCAACATTTTCGGTACCCAACGTGCGCACAATTTTCGGTAATTCAAGTGCTCGGTCACAATGCCATACAAAACACTACGAGAAACATTAGGAAAGTCATCCCGCAAGGAGGAAATCGTAAAGCGTCTGTTTACTGTCGCCGTATTGTCCACTTCCTACACAAAACTTTCATTGACGACCTAAGGACGCCCACTCCGTTGTTCATCATGCACATTTGTGCGGCCATCTTTAAATGCTCTCACCCACTTTCTTACCATTCCATCACTCGTAATGTTTTCTCGTTAAACTGCACAGATCTCACGATGAATATCGATCGCTTTTAGGTCTTTAGCACTAAGAACAGGCCGTAATTCACAGCCGGCGGGACTCACAATTATCGGAGGCATCTTAAACACTCAGCACACAACGTAAACAAGGAAGAATCAGACTGTAATGGCGTCAGTGCGTAGATTAAGGTACAGGCTTTCACTTAAAAATAAAATTGTTGAGATATCTTAGCACCCCTTTTTTTAGTTTCAAAACGGTACTTACTTAAAAAACACGCTTCGTACTTCACATCGCCGGCCGGGGTGGCCGAGCGGTTCTAGGCGCTACAGTCTGGAACCGCGCGACCGCTACACAGGTTCGAATCCTGCCTCGGGCATGGATGTGTGTGATGTCCTTAGGTTTGTTAGGTTTAAGTAGTTCTAAGTTCTAGGGGACTGATGACCTTAGAAGTTAAGTCCCGTAGTGCTCAGAGCCAATTTAACCATTTCATACTTCACATCTGCTACTGATTTTCGCCTCATTCGGATAATTCTTTCGTGGTAAGTCGCTTTATTTGCCGAAAGGCAACAAGTGATAACTGAATGGTAGTGCTACAGCTTGTTTAAAAAGCAGTATACACTGAACGTGAACGTTTTGTTAATTTCATTCGATGGCTCAAATATAAACCATCGAAACGCGTGACTGGAAATGAACAAAAGTAGTTCATTTGATACGACTCCTTGTTTTTCATCATTTAAGTCTGCGACACAGTGGGAAGAGATACAGTTTACCATTACAGAGAAAGCAGTTTGTGACTCCTGTGACCTGTCTGACATCTCAGACTCGAGCTATCGGCAGCGGCGTTGCAGCCGGGATGGTCGCGGACGGACCGCCTGGCCACAAAGCCGGCGGTATCTCTTTCTCGGGCTCGGCTGCGCCGCGACCTTTGACGTTGTCTTTTGTTCCCTGGAGCAGTGATTAAATCTTCCGCCGGGGCTTTGTCGTGGCAGTTTCTCCAATAATACTCCGTAATGGCGTTCTTTAATCAGTGGAGGGCAGGTCTCCGAGGCCGCGGGCCAGCCGCCGGCTTAACCCAGATAACAAACGGCGATCCCTACCTGCCCGCTCCTCCGGGCGCGCTGCGAAATGTTACTGCCGGCGAGCATCTTGAACCTCAGACACTGCGCCTCGCTTTGTCGTCGTCACGAGCCTTACAGAAGTACATCCATTCGTTTTCCCATATCAGCACAGTAGGCCTATGCTGCGTGAAACTGTTTCTCTAGTGATCTCTTACAAAAGTGTAATGAAGAGAGAAAGGGAGAGAGAAAGAGCGAGAGAGAGAGAGAGAGAGAGACGCCATTGTGGCGCATGAAAATCTGGTTTCATAAAAAGCGAAAAACTGCCAAAATTGAATCGAAATCAAGTTTCTTTCGAGCTCATCCTTCGTTAACAACGAAGGAAAAAGCAGTATTTTGCAGAAGAGAGAAACAAGAGGCAAAAGCACCAATGACCACAGAAGATGCTTCATGAACAAAAGCAGTGTGGTTCATCTGCCCCCTACCGATGGGCTACATACAATCCACAACGCCTTCAGATACCAAATGCAACATTATCATATTCTTCCGCTCGCTATGCACAAACTATTAGTCCAACAGAAAAAATGATCACGGGCTTTTTGCAGAAACTTCAATGTAGTTAAATTGTGTATTGCGGTACGTTTTTGCTAAGGGCGGCATTTTTTGGATTATTCAGGGAAAACGGACAAAAGCGACCTCCAGAAGCGTTTTTCTTGAATAACATGTGACAACGGCATCGCATTACAAAATTGCACTAAAATAAATTTCCTACAAAAAAGCACTGTTTATTTTTCGGTGGCCGGCCGAAGTGGCCGTGCGGTTCTAGGCGCTGCAGTCTGGAAACGCGAGGCCGCAACGGTCGCAGGTTCGAATCCTGCCTCGGGCATGGATGTGTGTGATGTCATTAGGTTAGTTAGGTTTAAATAGTTCTAAGTTATATGGGACTAATGACCTTAGAAGTTGAGTCCCATACTGCTCAGAGCCATTTGAACCATTTTTCAGTAGGACTAATAGTTCGCTCGTAGTGGGGAAGAGCATATCAAAATCTCGCACGTGATTTTTGTTGCGGTTGCGGATTGCATAAAGCCATTCGGTAAGAGCAGGTAAATCACCCGGTGTGTGTGTGTGTGTGTGTGTGTGTGTGTGTGTGTGTGTGTGTGTGTGTGTGTGTGTGTAGCAAACTGAGTATTTTTAGATGGAATTAAAAAAAAATGGCTCTGAGCACTATGGGACTCAACTGCTGTGGTCATCAGTCCCCTAGAACTTAGAACTACTTAAACCTAACCAACCTAAGAACTACTTAAACCTAACTTACCTAAGGACATCACACAGATCCATACCCGAGGCAGGATTCGAACCTGCGACCGTAGCAGTCGCACGGTTCCGGACTGCGCGCCTAGAACCGCGAGACCACCGCGGCCGGCAGATGGAATTAAGGGTCAGAAATGAGTACTTGTTTCATACACGTAGAGAGGCTAAACACAATGACAACGTTTGTTTTAGGATTTTCGAATCTATCTTCGCAGCAGCAACAACAAAAAACAGCATCTATTTTACCGCGGATTTTTCGTTTCATTTGTTCAAAATATTGTCAGTAACCTCGAATCAAACATACTTAACAATTTGGTTTGATTGTAGATGTCGATGCAGTTCGCTTCATAAGATATTGAGGTGCAGTATGTTACTTACTCCAATTTCTGTCTGGTCTCCGCATTCACATGATAATGTCATCTACATATACTTACATTTTCCAGGTATTCCTGCGTTTGGCCTCGAAGTTTCTGGCCTAGTTTCACTATGACCTGCAGCACTACGTATTTCTCGACATAAAGACTGATAACATGTCGCACTATTAATGTTAATATGCGTTCTCCTGGCGAAACGTATGTCTCCGTGTTTCTTTTTTTCATAGACAGTGCTCAGGCAGAAACAATTAAAGTGTACCCAGTTGTTAATGGGCTATCTGATCATGATGCACAGTTAATGGAAATAACACATATAGTACCTTATAGGCTTCAGGCAGGTTCATACAAGGCAGGGAGGCTTATTGATGCGAACAGGGTACAGAGTTTTAAGAGCAGCCTAGAAGAGGTAGAATGGGATGAAGTATACACAAAAAATGATGCAGATGCCAAATTCAATTTATTCCACTGTAAATTTTTCTCAATATTTGAGAGTTGCTTTCCTGAAACGTTATCCGAGGAAGCCATTACAAAGTCAAGTTGTTGTTGTTGTTGTTGTTGTTGTTGAGGTGGTGGTCTTGAGTCATGAGACTGGTTTGATGATGCTCTCCGTGCTGCGCTATCCTGTGCAAACTTCTTCATCTCCGATTAACTACTGCAACCTACATCTTTCTGAATCTGCTTAGTGTATTCATCTCTTAGTCTACCTCTACGATTGTTACCCTCCACGATTCCCACCAATACTAAACTGGCGATCCCTTTGTGCCTCAGAACGTGTCCCTACCGACAGGTCCCTTCTCTTAGTCATGTTGTGCCACAATTTCCTCTTCTCCCCAATCCTATTCAGTACCTCTTCATTAGTTATGTGATCTACCCATCTAATCTTCAGCATTCTTCTGTAGCACCACATTTCGAAAGCTTCTATTCACTTCTTGTCTAAACTATTTGTCGTCCACGTTTCACTTCCATACATAGCTATACTCCATACAAATACTTTCAGAAAGGACTTCCTGACACTTAAATCTATACTAGAGGTTAACAAATTTCTCTTCTTCAGAAACGCTTTCCTTGCCATTGCCAGTCTACATTTTATATCCTCTCTACTTCCACCATCAAAATTCAGTTACTACTTTAAGTGACTCATTTCCTAATTTAATTTCCTCAGCATCACCTGACTTCATTCAACTACATTCCATTATCCTTATTTTGCTTTCATTGATGTTCATCTTATATCCTCATTTCAAGACACTGTCCATTCCGTTCAACTGCTCTTCCAGGTCCTTTGCCGTCTGACAGAATTATAATGTAGTCGGCAAACCTCAACGTTTTTTTCTTCTCCATGGATATTAATTCCTACACCAATTTTTTCTTTTGTTTCCTTCACTGCTTGCTCAATGTACAGATTACATAACATCGGCGATTGACTACAACCCTGTCTCACTCCTTTCTCAATTACTGCTTCCCTTTCATGCCCTCGACTCTTGTAACTGCCATCTGGTTTCTGTACAAATTGTAAATAGCCTTTCGTTCCCTGTATTTTACCCCTGCCACCTCCAGAATTTGAAAGAGAGTAGGCATACAGTCAACATTGTCAAAAGCCTTCTCCAAGTCTACAAATGTTAAGACGGAGGTTTATCTTTCCTTAATCTACCTTCTAAGATAAGTCATAGTGTCAGTATTGCCTCACGTGTTCCAATATTTCTACGGAATCCAAACTGATCTTCCCCAAGTTCTATCCGTTTTTCTATTCGTCTGTAAAGAACTTGTTTTAGTATTTTGCTGCCATGACTTAAATGTTATACATATTTATTCGTATTTAAATATATCAGTGGCGTAAAAGTGTTGTCTGGGATTTAATTTTTGAGGCCTAAATTTAGAGCAGACAGGGGGGTGCGAGGAAGGAGGGGCGACGGCTAAATACGAGTATACGCTAGTGAAAAAGATGGGAAAGGAAAAGTAGGTTCGTATTAAGATGAAGAGTAGAGAAGGTATGGGTGAAACACACACAGGGGAGGGAGAGAGGGAGGGAGAGAGAGAGAGAGAGAGAGAGAGAGAGAGGGAGAGGGAGTGAGGAAAAGGTTTTTATTTCCTGTTGATGCGTTCCATAATTAAGCAAAAGTTTGGCTTCCCTCCAGTGGTTATCTTGTCATTATACGATTGTTTATTATGTGGTAGTACTTTATATATGTGGTAGTGTTCGTGAAAAGTAAGGAAATATTTGTTTTTACTGATGGTTATAATAACTGGTATTCGTTTTTTAGAGGGTCTCCAATGTTCCCCATACCCTGTGTCAAACTTTCTGTCAGTTACCTCGACTTAGATTTTGTCACAATCCCTGGAACTGCCTTTGGTATGTCTCTCTCTCTCTCTCTCTCTCTCTCTCTCTCTCTCTCTCTCTCTCTCTCTCCCTTTCTCTGTGTTTTCCATATCATTACCTACAGTACTTTCCCCTCCTATTTCATTGCCTTGTAATCATATTTAGCCTTCCTCCATGTTCCCAAACGTCAAAAATGATTGAAATGGCTCGAAGCACTATGGGACTTAATAGCTGCGATCATCAGTCCTCTAGACTTAGAACTACTTAAACCTAACTAACCTAAGGACATCACACACATCCATGCCCGAGGCAGGATTCGAACCTGCGACCGTAGCAGCAGCGCGGTTCCGGACTGAAGCGCCTAGAACCACTCGGCCACATAGGCTGGCCTCTCAAACATCGATCGAATTTTCATGGATGACATTTGCGCCATCTCACTTTCCACAGTTCTTCGCGACTGGTTTGAAGAACATTCTGGACAATTCGAGCGAATGGTTTGGCCATCCACATCACCCGACCTGGATCTCATCGAACATTCTGGTGTCAGTTTGAGCACAAAATCGAGCATTGGCAACGGTTTCGCATTTACGGATGGCTACAGAAGCAGGATGGCTTAATATCTGTGCAGGGGGACTTCCAGGTACTTGTTGAAGGCCATGTTACGTCGAGAGAGCCGACACGTTATTAGGAGATATCTCATAAGTTTTGTAACCTCAGTGTACAATCGTGCAATGCCTGATGTTACGGCAGTAAAGCATACACGAAAGCAATTCGTATCAGTGTCTCGTACGCAGCTAATTGTGCTTTTACACCACGCAGTTTCGACAGATGGCATCAACCCATCTTTTCCCGTAACGAACCGATGGTCTCCGTTCAACGTGTTGTAACACCGTAATGAGAGTGGACTTGGCAGCGTCCACCGTGAGACGAAGCCTGCTGCGGTTTGAGGTGGGCAAGCGTGTCATTAATCTTCCATTGTGTAGAACGCACAAACAAGTCATGTGGCGACTCTGGCCAACACGTAGTGCTCTGGGAACACTCCCGCTGTCTTGCAGTACCACAGTGCCGCGCAGCGAGTTCGACGCAGCTTCTGTTGTCCAGTGGCGCAACGAACAAATCCTAAGTTTTATGGTTTGGATCCATCACGCAATCTCGATATCTTATAGTGTTTCCATTGCCCGCAACAAATCACAAAAATATCTATGCCCACCCCTCTTTCACGTGACACTGCAGAAAAACAGGCCTGACGAAGCTTTATCAATGAGATTCACTGATAACAGCGTTTGATAACGCTCGACCAAACCATGTCACGTAATAAATGCCAGAGGCAGCGGGACATTTGAAGAGCGATATAAGCGTTGCTGCCGATAGCGCTATCAGGGTGCCAAGCTAATTTCATTTTAATTGCGCTTTCGAGATAAACCGGTTATCAATTGTTTGCTATGCAAATAGGTCTACTACATCTGAATGCTCCCTGCCCTCCATGTAAAAGATACAAAGCAAGCGAAAGTTCGTATCTAGCTGTTGTTTCGATTGCATTTTTATCTCAATGTTTCGATTATTGTTAAAATTATGGCTAAATTATAACATAACAATGTCACAAGGACGTTAGGCAGTGCAATGTCATATCCTGACCGGCTTATTCCTATGGTACGAAGCTTCTGTACCACATCTCCAACGCTTTACACTGAGGTGTTTATTCTTATGTAAAAATTTATCTACTCCTATGTGGACTCTAGATTAACAGGCGATGAAAATACGCTTTCTTTTTTAACATGTCGCTTTCCAGCTAAAGTTAGATATGAACTGGAGAGCGAATAGCTTTGGGGGACAGCTAGGTAATCATCAAACGTGATTACAGACTTGATTATGTTGATAGCCGAAGTGAAAGGCTGTCTGGTACGAAACGACCATTATCTTACTGAAAGTCAGGCAAATTTCAGTTTCTTGGCACCTTTGTGATTCAAAATGCGGAGGCAGGTACTTCCATGGGTGTAGTATACCTTCTAAGAGAAACGTTCAGTTGCAGTGTTTCGTAGGGGGCCACGTAGCAGAAGCTAAAGTTAGCGAAACCTTCAAGAATCATTTGTGTCAAATTTTCGCGTTACCTCTTATAAATACTTAGAAAGCAATTAACTAACAAAAGGATATGATGATCCGTCGAAAATCTGATTGCAAACATCGTTGTTCTGTCCAGGAGTTTTGAACTTTATGAGCTATCCGCAAGAGTCCGAACAGGACCGTTCTCCCCCATTTTGGTTTCAGATGGCGTTAGTTGTTACAAGCTTAGTAATTAATGAATATAACTTCAGCTGTGTCATTGCACATTAATTGTGTACGGCTGGTTGCATTTCTTTGGACAGAATCAAGATGCCTGCAGTTAAACAAAACTACAACATTTTAACGAATAACTTAAGCAACTCGCACTGATAACATAATCAAGATTTTTACCAGAATGATTAAATTTTTTTGTATCAAATAGCTGTTACAGGATCATTTGTACCAATTTTTAATGTACCAAAATACATTTTATTTCGCCACTTAATTTCACTAACGTGACTCATGGCTGATCAACGAGACAGCTCATAGCCCGTGTCATTCTTTGAAAGTTGCTTGTAATTATAATTTTAGTAGGGGAAGAAGTTCCTTGTTAACTCGTGAGACTGGACGGTGCTGAAAATTGCTGGCTCCTACTGGAAGAGCAGGAACCGAATTTCCGTTGCTAACAGAGTCGGTGGTGTTGGGAGAGTGTTTTTTTATTTGTAACCGTAAAACAGATTAAAAACGTCTATGACGAACTGACATCCTACAAATAATTACAGTACATTTTGTGCAGATGGTGCCGATAGATCGTAAATATTTCCAGAAATTCATATTTATGTACCACCAAGAGCTGCTGGTAAAATAAACTTCCGCCCCCCCCCCCCCCCCCCTCTAGTTCGCTCGAAACGTTCATTATCAGGTAAACTATGCAGTAACGATAAGAATACATGAGACACTTTTGACCGTAATATCTATCAGTACTAGGACACATAGGTGTTACAGTGAGAGTGATACCTTATAGGCCGCTGTAATAATTTTACGCCAATGTGTTGCATTTTTCCCATGACGTTTTTCCGAGCATCTTTGCCATTTATCGTTCACTTGGTAGATAGTCTAATGTGACTCACGTATTCTCACCGTTGCTATATAGTTTGGGTGATGGTACCTGCTAGATAGTAAGCTCTTGGTGGTCATATCTTTAAATATGTTGAAAACTAACATCAAGTAGACTCCTCATACGATAAATCTCGAAAACTAGACACGAACGGCATGTGAGCAATGTCCTCAATAGTTTCAATTGGTAATTGTGGTCAGACCATCGTTCTGTGAAGATGGGAGTCCATAATGCCGAAGTTAAGTGAATTCGAACGTGGTCAAATAGTTGGTACTCGTATGGTATATGCTTCCATAACGAAGGGAGCCGAGATGCTTGAAGAGCTACCGTATCGAATTTTTACTATACCGCGTACAGCGAAAGGGGAAAAACATCACCCGCTAAGTCACAATGTGGATGGAAGTAGGCGTTGAGTGATCGTGTCGTACGGCCACTGAAGAGGATTGCGACATAAAATAAGAGGAAGACAGCTGTAGAATTGAAGTTCGCACTCTGGAGCCCTGATAGCATCAAAACTACGCGAAAAGAGTTCCATAAACGGGAAATTGTAGGGCATCAGTGATGCAGTTGCCTGTGATATGAAAACGTGAACTGCGGAGCAATGGAAGGAAGTTGTTTTGTCGGATGGGTCTTTTTTCACACAGTTTTCAGCTGCGTCCAAAGAGTGAAACATGGCGCGAGCCTGGTGATCAGTAGGGCAACCGTATCGCGGTATCTACATCTACATCTACATTGATACTCCGCAAGCCACCCAACGGTGTGTGGCGGAGGGCACTTTACGTGCCACTGTCATTACCTCCCTTTCCTGTTCCAGTCGCGTATGGTTCACGGGAAGAACGACTGTCTGAAAGCCTCCGTGCGCGCTCTAATCTCTCTAATTTTACATTCGTGGTCTCCTCGGGAGGTATAAGTAGGGGGAAGCAATATATTCGATACCTCATCCAGAAACGCACCCTCTCGAAACCTGGCGAGCAAGCTACACCGCGATGCAGAGCGCCTCTCTTGCAGAGTCTGCCACTTGAGTTTATTAAACATCTCCGTAACGCTATCACGGTTACCAAATAACCCTGTGACGAAACGCGCCGCTCTTCTTTGGATCTTCTCTATCTCCTCCGTCAGACCGATCTGGTACGGATCCCACACTGATGAGCAATACTCAAGTATAGGTCAAACGAGTGTTTTGTAAGCCACCTCCTTTGTTGATGGACTACATTTTCTAAGCAGTCTCCCAATGAATCTCAACCTGGTACCCGCCTTACCAACAATTAATTTTATATGATCATTCCACTTCAAATCGTTCCGCACGCATACTCCCAGATATTTTACAGAAGTAACTGCTACCAGTGTTTGTTCCGCTATCATATAATCATACAATAAAGGATCCTTCTTTCTATGTATTCGCAATACATTACATTTGTCTATGTTAAGGGTCAGTTGCCACTCCCTGCACCAAGTGCCTATCCGCTGCAGATCTTCCTGCATTTCGCTACAATTTTCTAATGCTGCAACTTCTCTGTATACTACAGCATCATCCGCGAAAAGCCGCATGGAACTTCCGACACTATCTACTAGGTCATTTATATATATTGTGAAAAGCAATGGTCCCATAACACTCCCCTGTGGCACGCCAGAGGTTACTTTAACGTCTGTAGACGTCTCTCCATTGATAACAACATGCTGTGTTCTGTTTGCTAAAAACTCTTCAATCCAGCCACACAGCTGGTCTGATATTCCGTAGGCACTTACTTTGTTTATCAGGCGACAGTGCGGAACTGTATCGAACGCCTTCCGGAAGTCAAGAAAAATAGCATCTACCTGGGAGCCTGTATCTAATATTTTCTGGGTGCCTTGGGCACCATTGTTACTCTGCAAGTTCGCATTACTGCCAAGTATTAGGTGACCATTTTGGTTAATCAGGTCCACCCCTTGGTACAACGATTGTTCCTTAATGGAGGTGCTGTGTTCTACTGTAACTTTGCTTCTGCCGTTTTTTCTCGACGTTAGGGGCTTTATTGTAAAAAATTTACAAAAAATTATGATTCATAGTATTGTCCATTGCTGACCACTACATTCTCCCATCTTTCGGATAACATACGAATCCCGTGGCGGAAGAACTGGGCGTCTTTTGTGGGAATCCATCAATCGATTCAATTTTGCACTTGTTCATATGATCGGAAGTGTTGGTCAGCCAGACTGTATGCCATTGATCGAAAAAGGGGGTAGTCAGATAGAGCAATGTATGGGGAATACAGCGGGAGGGATAAGACTTTTCATTTCAACGTTTCCATGTATATTTTGACGGGTTCGAGACATGGGGTCGAGCACTGACCTGCTTGCAAAATTACCTTTACGTGTCTATCGCTGTATTGTGGTCGTTTGTGTTTTAGTGCTGGGCTCGAACGCATCAGTTGCTTTCCATAATGATGTCCTGTGACTGTCTTAGTCTGTTTCAGTAGCTTCGAAAACGTTCTGTCTTCCACCGCCATGCCGGTCTTCGACATCAAAATCTTCGTCTGTTTCAGTAGCTTCGAAAACGTTCTGTCTTCCACCTCCATGCCGGTCTTCGACATCAAAATCACCGTTCTGAAGGCGTTGAAAACATTCTCTGCACGTTCTTCCACTAATACTTCCCTCACCATTGGTCTTACCCAGCATTTTAAGAGCCACAGCCGCAGATTTCTTCATGTTGAAGCAGAAAATTAAAACGTTCCGCAAATGGCGAGAAATGGGTACGTAAGTTGACGTTCTTAATCGAGAATAACGTTATGATGCAATGAGAAATCGACTAATATTTTTTATGGCATTATGTTTACACCTATGACCAACCACCCGGAATCTATTGAAAAACGGCGGAAGCGAAGTTGTAGACCTAATAAGATGACAGGGGTCTTGTTCACGCGGCTCCCATCATCTAGGGCTGGTTTTATGAGCACGATGATGAACTGTCGCTTATCCCCTGGCCACACAGTCACGAGATTTCAACATCATTGGGCCTTTGTGATCTCCTTTGAAGAGAAGGATGTGTGCTCGCTATCCATCTCCATCAACGTTAACTGAACATGTTATTTTGCAAGAAGAATGGTGTAAGATCCCTTTCAAAACCATACAGGACTTGTATTTATCCGTTCCGAGACGACTCTGGAAACTGTTCTGAGTGCAAATGGGTTTCCTACACCATGGCAATGTCTTGTGTTTTTGGTGTTCCCGTATTTTTCTCCAACGCTTGTAGTCTCCACAGCGATAAACGAATGAAACGACACAGCGGTAAGAAACTGGTCTTGCATTCGGAAGGACAAATATCCGCCTGGCCATTCAGATTTAGTTTTTCTGTGAATTCCTTTAGTAAAGTACGAGGGTTGTCGAGAAAGTAAGTTCCGATCGGTCGCGAAATGGAAACCACAGCGAAAACCAGAAACGTTTTATTTGTAACAGTTAGATACACCTTCCACCTACATCTCTACATAGTCGCCGCTCCAACTTCGAGTTTTGTCGTAGTGTTGTATCAACTTTCCAACATCCTCGTCATTGAAAACAGCCTCCTGTGCTTTCGGCCAGTTATCTGCACTGGTTTGCAGCTCGTTGTCTGTGGAAAAGTTTTGTCTTCATTGCCAGCGCTTCTTGTGAGCAGAGATGAGACTCAGGGGGAGCCAATTACGGACTGTATTTTGGGTGATCGAACACTTCTTTTCGGAAACACTGCAGGAGCGTCTTCATTGCCCCTGCAGTGTGCGACCGAGAGTTGGCATGAAGAAGGAACTGCTCGAAGTTGTGTTATGTGGGCTGCATGACACAGGCGAAATCTCTAACCAGGCCCTCACACTTGGTGGGAGACGCTACTCCCTACGCATCTTTACGTACTAACTGTCAAAACTGAAAAGAACGATGCGATTAGCTCGACGGGCATACTAGAGACACTGCCCACCACATCTGTGCAAAGCTTTACCGGATTTTCACAGTGGTTTGCATTTCGCGACCGATCGGAACTTACTTTCTGGACAAACCTTGTATTTAAGCAAATGTTATTTGAAAAGGCCACGGACGATTTCCTTCACCATATTTCCACAATCCAAACCTGTGCCCCATCTTTAATGACCTCCTCACAGAGGTCTTCTTTCTTTTCATTCCATCAGCTATACGTTTTTTCTTATTGATCGAGACGCGTTTCGGAGCCATATTTTTAATTCGCCAGACCCATTCTCTGCTTCCTGTTGAACATATGATTTAGTTTTTTACTGCTTTTTCTCCTAACGAGGGTATCGTTAAATCACTAGTATTGAACACAAGAATGTCTACCCCGATAAATTAATAAGAACGCGAATCGTGTGATAATCGATGATGTGAATGCCAAATGCCGTTATTCAAGTTCTTAATTATTTATCGAATCGAAATCAACTGTTTATGCACTATTCGTATAAATGATTAACTGTCTTACGAGAAACTGAAGTACGTGTACAATTAATACCTGCATATTGCATCTCAATTCGCCCTTCATCGTAATGCAGATAAAAACATCCTCTTCAAAATGTGTTTCGTAAAAGTTGGCGTTCGATACTAAGCGTCGGTACATGAGAAAATTAAATGAATTTTAGCTTAATCTCAGCAACACAGATTTCACTTCAGTGTGGAACATGGCTTAATCTAGATCGTGAGACATATTCGTTAAAAAATTTCCATTAGGAAATTGAATTTCACCTTTAGCAGTAGGCCCTGATGAGATGAAACGTTTTAGGGGTGAAATTCGTCAGGAAAAATATTAACCGACTTTCGTCTCTGCATTTCATGCAGCTGCCCAGAGCGGGATTTGAATCTTTATTGCTCCGGAGACATTTCTGCTTCAGAATATAAGACTCAGAAACGTCGAGCCGTGTTATTAAATTCAGATTTCCGTGGAAACCGCACTCATAGCGCTTACTGTGTATTTCCATTTTTTAAATTCCCATTTCAGTAAAATACGGGTGGCAATGAAATCCATTTTTTAACCAGGCTTTCTCCTGTTTATCTTTAAAAGATAGCACAGTGTTTTAAAACATATTGCTTCCGTTCTCAGGTAAAGCAAAGCGATTTATAGGTCTGAGTCGAACGTTTTCCACACAAAACAACCGCCTTATGTATGTCTGCAATAATAAGTACAGCTAAGACAAAAACGACCCATGATCGTCACCGTTTAATTTCTTCCTTTCTGACAGTAGAAGGCGAAAGTACTCGCAATTGTGGACCTTGGTGAAATACATCGTCGGAGACTGCATCCGACTGACTTAATTGAAATATAATCCGTATGTACGCTTAATGGCGTAATACACTGACTCGATAATGATGATGAGATAATGTTTCGCACCTTTGACATCGATATCCGTACCACCAATATCGATGTCGGTTGTGGTGCCCAGTCTTGAACGCTCACTTTATGTTGTTTGTGTGGAACACATCGCAAGGTAGTGTGCAAAATATAGGTTTTGATGCGCAATTCATCAAATAATTCGATCTATTGTTAATATCATGTTATTGAAATAAAACATCATTTCCTCTACCTGTCAAAAGCGTGTGTCGTAGAAAATCGTGTTCAATGTTATTAGGAAAAGTACACACACACTTTATGCGTCAAGGAAAAAAATAAATAGAGAAGCATGTGTCATACGTCATTAGATGTCGAAAGGTCTGTCGTATAAGGCTGACGCGATGAAATTTCAGTCATTGAGGCGCACCTCGTTATTCTTAATAAAACTGCAACATCTAGTTGATGTTCCCTCTGTTGCAATTTGGGGAACATGAAACAGTTTTATAATTCCAGGTCAGTTCCCATACCAGATGAATACCATAAGCAAACTACCGGTCGATATTACTGTAGGTGAAAAGAGATGACGCGGTTCTTGGCGCTTCAGTCTGGAACCGCGTGACCGCTACGGTCGCAGGTTCGAATCCTGCCTTGGGCATGGATGTGTGTGATGTCCTTAGATTAGTTAGGTTTAAGTAGTTCTAAGTTCTAGGGGACTGATGACCACAGATGTTAAGTCCCATAGCGCTCAGAGCCATTTGAACCATTTTTTTTTTAGAGATGACGCCGGCCGGGGTGGCCGAGCGGTTCTAGGCGCTACAGTCTGGAACCGCGCGACCGCTACGGTCGCAGGTTCGAATCCTGCCTCGGGCACGGATGTGTGTGATGTCCTTAGGTTAGTTAGGTTTAAGTAGTTCTAAGTTCTAGGGGACTGATGACCTCAGATGTTGAGTCCCATAGTGCTCAGAGAGCCCAAAAGAGATGACAGTTATCTTCAAAGAATTAAACAGCTAAACAGCTGAAAAATACATGTTCTAGCAGTTTCGAACCTTTGCCCTTTACTCAGAAAGAACAGATGTACGCAGAATGTTGAAAACAACCTATGGCTAATGACATGACATCCATTCGTTTTCTGGATTACTTCATCGCAGAGGATCGTAAATGCCAGGTTACCGCTGAAAACTATTACGAAGATTGGGGAAGTAGCCCAAGTCACACCAGTACAGCAGAAAGGAAATAACAGTGATCCGCTGAATTAGAGACCCGTGCCACTGACGTCGATTTGCGGTATGATTTTACGACGCACACGGTGTTCGAAAGTTATGAATTACCTCGAAGAAAACGATTTGTTGGCAAGTAGCCAACACGGTTTCAGAAAGTATCATTCTAATGGAACACAACTAGTTCTTTATTCTCACGAAGTAATGAGTGCTATCTACAGGGTATGTCAAATTGTATCCATATTTTAAAGTTTCCGGAAGGCTTTTGACACCGCTCGTCACAAGCGACTTCTAATCAAATTGAGTGTCTCAGTTGTACGACTGGATTCACGGTCTCCTATCGGAAAGGTCAGAATTCGTAGTAATTGACGGAAACTCATCGAGTAAAACATAAGTAATATCAGGCGTTCTCCAAGGATGTGTTATAGGCCCTCTGGTGTTCAAGATCTACTAAACTCAGATAGTTGGCATATGATGATGTCATTTACCGTCTTGTGAAGTCACTAGATGATGAAAACCGATTACAAAGTGACTTAGACAAGATATCTGTAAGGTACGAAAAATGGCAGTCGACTCTAAATAACTAAACATACGAAATCACCCACATGAGCAGTAAAAGGAATCCGCTAAATTTCTATTTTACGATAAATGACACAAAGCTAAAGGCCGTAAATTCAACTAAATACTTAGGGATTACAGTTACGAATAACATAAATTCGAACGAACGCGTAGATAATGTTGTGGGGAAAGCGAACAAGAGACTGCGATTTACTGGCAGAACACTTAGAAAATGCAACAGGTCGCTAAAGAGACTGCCTACAGTACGCTTATCCGCCCTCTTATAGAGTACTGCTGTGCCGTGTGGAATCCGCGTCAGATAATGTTGGCGAAGGACATCGAAAAAATTCAAGAAGGGCAGCTCGTTTTGTATTTGTCACAGAGATGATACAAGATTTGTAGTGGCCCTTATTAAAACAAAGCCGTTTTTCGTTGCGACGTGACCTTCTCATGAAATTTCGATCACCTACTTTCTCCTCAGTGTGAAAATATTTTGTTGGCGTCCACTTACATAGAGAGGATCGATCATCAGAATAAAATAAGAGAAATCAGAGCTCTCATGGAGAGACTGGAATATTCGTTTTTACCGCTCGCTGTTAGTCTTGGGCGGTGAAGAAATAGTTTAAAGGTGGTTCGATGAGTTGTTGGATGGGACCTGAACCAGGCACTTAACTGTGAGTTGCAAAGTAATCACGTAGATGTAGATGTACATGATCAGCAATAAAGCAGCCAGTCTCCCTTACTGTCGTTCTTGGAGCCCAGTCAGAATCAAAACACTCGTTTCGTGTCACATGTGTTATGTGATAGGAGGCAAAGAGACGATGTAGCACTGCAGGGATATACTAACACCGGGTCAGTGGCTTACTTCACCCTGATGACCAAACGTAGTATGTCTCAGGTCCGTTAGGACTGTGAGTATGAAAAAAATACACTCCTGGAAATGGAAAAAAGAACACATTGACACCGGTGTGTCAGACCCACCATACTTGCTCCGGACACTGCGAGAGGGCTGTACAAGCAATGATCACACGCACGGCACAGCGGACACACCAGGAACCGCGGTGTTGGCCGTCGAATGGCGCTAGCTGCGCAGCATTTGTGCACCGCCGCCGTCAGTGTCAGCCAGTTTGCCGTGGCATACGGAGCTCCATCGCAGTCTTTAACACTGGTAGCATGCCGCGACAGCGTGGACGTGAACCGTATGTGCAGTTGACGGACTTTGAGCGAGGGCGTATAGTGGGCATGCGGGAGGCCGGGTGGACGTACCGCCGAATTGCTCAACACGTGGGGCGTGAGGTCTCCACAGTACATCGATGTTGTCGCCAGTGGTCGGCGGAAGGTGCACGTGCCCGTCGACCTGGGACCGGACCGCAGCGACGCACGGATGCACGCCAAGACCGTAGGATCCTACGCAGTGCCGTAGGGGACCGCACCGCCACTTCCCAGCAAATTAGGGACACTGTTGCTCCTGGGGTATCGGCGAGGACCATTCGCAACCGTCTCCATGAAGCTGGGCTACGGTCCCGCACACCGTTAGGCCGTCTTCCGCTCACGCCCCAACATCGTGCAGCCCGCCTCCAGTGGTGTCGCGACAGGCGTGAATGGAGGGACGAATGGAGACGTGTCGTCTTCAGCGATGAGAGTCGCTCCTGCCTTGGTGCCAATGATGGTCGTATGCGTGTTTGGCGCCATGCAGATGAGCGCCACAATCAGGACTGCATACGACCGAGGCACACAGGGCCAACACCCGGCATCATGGTGTGGGGAGCGATCTCCTACACTGGCCGTACACCACTGGTGATCGTCGAGGGGACACTGAATAGTGCACGGTACATCCAAACCGTCATCGAACCCATCGTTCTACCATTCCTAGACCGGCAAGGGAACTTGCTGTTCCAACAGGACAATGCACGTCCGCATGTATCCTGTGCCACCCAACGTGCTCTAGAAGGTGTAAGTCAACTACCCTGGCCAGCAAGATCTCCGGATCTGTCCCCCATTGAGCATGTTTGGGACTGGATGAAGCGTCGTCTCACGCGGTCTGCACGTCCAGCACGAACGCTGGTCCAACTGAGGCGCCAGGTGGAAATGGCATGGCAAGCCTTTCCACAGGACTACATCCAGCATCTCTACGATCGTCTCCATGGGAGAATAGCAGCCTGCATTGCTGCGAAAGGTGGATATACACTGTACTAGTGCCGGCATTGTGCATGCTCTGTTGCCTGTGTCTATGTGCCTGTGGTTCTGTCAGTGTGATCATGTGATGTATCTGACCCCAGGAATGTGTCAATAAAGTTTCCCCTTCCTGGGACAATGAATTCACGGTGTTCTTATTTCAATTTCCAGGAGTGTAAAATCATGCATTATGTTCACAAAATTACTTTGTTTATTCACGACAGTCTCCATCTGAATCAGTACACAGCTGTAACCGTTTTAAAAGTGATTTGAAATGGTCGTTTTTCGGAATTACATTTAGTGTTGCAGTACAGTTTTCTTGGATGTCCTCAACTGCGTCGTAACGTTGTGTTTTCATTACTATTTTTAATTTGGGGAACAACCAGAATTCGGATAGCGCCAAATCCGGCGAATACGGCGGGTGATCCACGACTGTAACCCGTCTGCTGGTCAAAAACTTGTGCAATGCACCGCTTTATGGGCTGGGGCGTTGTCGTGGTGTTCGGGTCGAATTTGAAGAATTCTCGCCCACAAACACAAAACATAACACAAAACCTGATATTGCCTCGCTGCTCCACCGCCATTTTCCGACACGTGTCAGACACGTTCTGCTACATTTGCGCCCCAGGACGTTTGCTGCAGCGGTGTTGGTGCTTTGATCTTTACCACGGCTGTTGTCGAAACTTCGAGGATATTAACACCGCAGCTCGCCACGAGATAGGATTGCAGTTTGGAATTTTACAGAAGCAGTCCTAACGGAACTGGGTCACACTGAGTGTGCAAGAGTGGCGGAGACATTGTAGAATTTTATACCGTAGCGACAACGCACACCTAAAAGTTTTTCACTCGAAATAGATTAATAAAATTGTATCTAATTCATTCATGTAATTCAGTAAGACTATGGTCTTCAGAAACTTTCTTATATCTATCCAAGGATCCTCAGATATTTACACTACTGGCCATTAAAATTGCTAAACCAAGAGGAAATGCAGATGATAAACGGGTATTCATTGGACAAATATATTATACTAGAACTGACATGTGATTACATTTTCACGCAATTTGGGTGCATAGATCCTGAGAAATAAGTACCCAGAACAACCACCTCTGGCCGTAATAACGACCTTGATACGCCTGGGCACTGAGTCAAACAGAGCTTGGATGGCGTGTGTAGGTACACCTGCCCATGCAGCTTCAACACGATACCACAGTTCATCAAGAGTAGCGACTGGCGTATTGTGACAGGCCAGTTGCTCGGCCACCATTGACCAGACGTTTTCAATTGGTGAGAGATTGTGCTGGCCAGGGCAGCAGTCGAACATTTTCTGTATCCGGAAAGGCCCGTATAGGACTGGCAACATGCGGTCGTGCATTATCCTGCTGAAATATAGGGTTTCGCCGGGATCGAATGAAGGGTAGAGCCACGGGTCGTAACACATCTGAAATGTAACGTCCACTGTTCAAAGTGCCGTCAATGCGAACAAGAGGTGACCCAGACGTGTAACGAATGGCACCCCACACCATCACGCCGGACGATACGCCAGTATGGCGATGACGAATACACGCTTCCAATATGCGTTCACCGCGATGTCGCCAAACACGGACCATCATGATGCTGTAAACACAACGTGCATTCATACAAAAAATGACGTTTTGCCATTGGTGCTCCCAGGTTCGTCGTTGAGTACACCATCGCAGGCGCTCCTGTCTGTGATGCAGCGTCAAGGGTAACCGCAGCCATGGTCTCCGAGCTTATAGTCCATGCTGCTGCAAATGTCGTCGAACTGTTTGTGCAGATGGTTGTTGTCTTGCAAACGTCCGCTCTGTTGACTCAGGGATCGAGACGTGGCTGCACGATCCGTTACAGCCATGTGGATAAGATGCCTGTCATCTCGACTGCTAATGATGCGAGGCCGTTGGATCCAGCACGGCGTTCCGTGTTACCCTCCTGAACCCACCGATTCCATATTCTGCTAACAGTCATCGTATCTCGACCAACGCGAGCAGCAATGTCGCGATACGATAAACCGCAATCGCGATAGGCTACAATCCGACCATTATCAAAGTTGGAAACGTGATGGTACACATTTCTCCTCCTTACAAGAGGCATCACAACAACGTTTCATCAGGCAACGCCTGTCAACTGCTGTTTGTGTACCAGAAATCGGTTGTAAACTTTCCTCATGTCAGCAGGTTGTAGGTGTCGCCACCGGCGCCAACCTTGTGTGAATGCTCTGAAAACCTAATCGTTTGCATATCGCAGCATCTTCTTCCTGTCGGTTACATTTTCGTCTGTAGCACGTCATCTTCGTGATGTAGCAATTTTAATGACCAGTAGTGTAGTTTGCAGTTAAATTGCCATTTGTGTGCTATGTGAATTGCACGAGAAAACCTAATAGTAATAATAATATGTTAATGCTCACGCACCGATAAGCCAAAACATTATGGCTGCTTGGTTAACAGGTCGTTGATCCACCTTTATAACGCAATACAGCAGCGATTGTGCGTGGCATGGATTCCACAGGTCCTTGGTAGGTTTACAAATGCAGCGTCCCAGACGTATTCCATGCGTTCAGAATAGCCGAGTTAGGCGAATCTGGTGACCAAGACATCAAACTGAATCCACTGTCACTCTCCTCAAACCACAATAGCTTGGTTCTAGCCTTGTGACATAACAGTTATCATGCTGGAAGATGGTATCGCTGTTGGGGAAGACAAGAAAGAAGGGGCGCAGGTGATCTGCAATAATATTCACATAGTCTGCACCTGTTACGTGCCTATTGCCACTAGAGGTCACGTGGAAGCCTAGGTGAATGTCGTCCTCAGTATAACAAGCGAAAAAAACTCGTATCGGAACACAAAAAGGCGAATATGCTCCTTTATTAAAAGACTGATTGAAAAGTGGAACATCAGCTGCCTCATTCTACCTTCCTCAGCACTTTAAGAATTTTCCCAAAGATGTTGGATGCCAACATATTCGCGTTCTTTTTAACTTCGGTCTCACATTTTACTCCCACAAGCTCCCCTAACTGCAGGTCGCTCAGACCCACTAGTCCATCGCTGTAAGTCGCTCATACTCGTCCACTCCCATTTGCCAATTCTCCCATTTAGCCCAACTCTTTTTCATTATCTCTTTGCGTCTCTCTAACTGTTGACGTCCTTAGCCTTCAAAATGGACCTAAGCACTGTAGGACTTAACATCTGAGGTCATCGATCCCCTAGGCTTAGAAACTACTTAAACCTAACTAACCTAAGGACATCACACACATCCATGCCCGAGGCATGATTCGAACCTGCGACCGTAGCAGGAGCGTGGTTCCGGACTGAATCGCCCAGACCGCTCGGTTACAGCGCCCGGCGTCTTTAGTCTCACAATGACAGTCTCTCTCATTCTGTCCCACTGCTACTGTCTCCTCTTACTGTTACTGTCTCCCTGTTGCTTTATCTTACTGCTACTATCTCATTCATTCATTCCTTCCCACTGCTGCCCTCTTCTCTCTGTCACTGTCTCACTCGTAGACTCTTTGCTTCATTATCACTGACTCGCACCCGCTCCCACTTTCTCCTTCTCTTTATTCTGCCCCCCCCCCCCCCCCCCTCCCAGTCACTGTATCCTTCACTACTTTCCTAGCACAGTTCTTTTACTGTCAACTACGTTGCACAGCCAGAGTGTCCCTCTCTTTCTCTCACAGTGTCATTCGCTCGTTCGGTCTTTCTATACCACAAACACTAATATGTTCCAGTACTTATTACTTTTCCATCTGTTTCCCACTGACACTGCCTCCTTCTCTCTTAGCATGCCAAAACTTTTGGAAAAATTTTTAAAGGTGCTGAGGAGGGCAGAATGAGGCAGCTGATACCCAGCTTTCAACACAGGAGCGTATGAGCCTTTTTTGTGCTCCGATAGAAGAATTTTCCTGCTTGTTCCCTTCTTTTCCCTGCTACAGCCGGTCATGTCGCTTATATGGCTCTGAGCGCTATGGGACTTAACTTCTGAGGTCATCAGTCCCCTAGAACTTAGAACTACTTCAACCTAAATACCTACAGACATCACACACATCCATGCCCGATGCAGGATTCGAACCTGCGACCGTAGCGGTCACGCGGTTCCAGACTGAAGCGCCTAGAACCGCTCGGTCACTCGGCCGGCTGTCACTCATATGGGTCAGTAAAATTCTGATAGTTTACTTATGTGAAATTGAAATAACACAACACTAATTTTACACGTCAGGTCGGGTATTACGTGCACAAAACTTTTTCATGTGTTTCAGTATTACAACATGGGACTGCCAGAGCCTTTCTAATGATAACTGAGCCACTTTACAACATATTTCTCCGTGATACGTCACTTTCTAAACTACGTTTTCTCCTCAGAGAGACCACATCTAATGCAAAAGGAAACAAACCTTAAATCATTTTAATTGTCTACACCCAAGTATTAAATTTACTATGGAAATTGAAAGTGATGGTAAACTTCCATTTCTTGATGTTTTAGTGCAAAGAAAGGATGATAGGACTTTTGGACATAGTGTGTATAGGAAACCCACTCATACTGACCGCTATCTTCATGCGGCCAGCTGTCATCCACCACACCAACGTAGTGGAGTTTTGACGACTCTCGTCATAAAAGCTTATACCATTTCTGTCGAAGAACGTCTCAAAGAAGAACTTGATCATTTGAAGATTGTTTTTGAACAGAATGGATATACGGAACAACAAATATGCCGTGCTCTTCAGTTTGGTCCGTCACGCGAGCCAGTAGAGGATACTTTTGAAGCTGTTGCATATTTACCCTTTGCGGGAAGTATATCAGCCAAAATTTCAAGAATTTTAAGAAAATATAGTATTAAATGTGTTTTTACGCCGGTGGCCAAGACTAGAGGAGTCCTTCTCGGCTCAGTTAAAGATAATTTTGGCTTGAGGAGGCCCGGGGTTTATGAAATTCCGTGCCACTGTGGAAAGAAGTATATTGGTCAAACTATTCAGGACCTGTGCGTGGAACATCATCGGCACACTCGGTTGTTCCAGCCTGAGAAGTCGGCAGTGGCGGAACATTGCCTTAACGAAGGACACAGGATGATGTATGACAAGAGACAATTGATCTCTCCTGCTTCTCGCTATTGGGAATGTGTTCTTAAAGAATCCATTGAAATTAGATTATCCAGTAATATTATTAACAGGGATAAAGGTTTTCCTCTAAGTAAGATATGGAATCCGATTTTGCCCGACATTAAACAGCAACGGTCTTCTTTTCGATCATTGGATTCTTCCAACTAGTGCTGTTGAGATTTATCGTTTCTGCAGTCTTCTCCCACCGGCGCGCTGCGTGTCTACTTGCCGCCAGGAGGCGCTGCCCATCATCTCACGCACGCGCGGTGCTCTGTTCATGGTGTATAAAGGTTTCCGTCGTTGTGGCTGGAATTCAGTTCCGGCGAGGGAGTGCACTAACATTAACTCACCTGAAGATGGCGCGACTGCTACGGTCGCAGGTTCGAATCCTGCCTCGGGCATGGCTGTGTGTAATGTCCTTAGGTTAGTTAGGTTTAAGTAATTCTAAGTTCTAGGGGACTGATGACCTTAGAAGTTAAGTCCCATAGTGCTCAGAGCCATTTGAACCAACCTGAAGATGGCGGCCAGCTGATCCGCCAAAATATTGTGTCTAGGCGACGACATGATCCGGCTGCAAACCCGTGAAGAATATCGAAACCAAACCAATTTGTTCCACTTGCTTAAGCTGGAGGAAGTGCGCAATGTTCTAACTTTGCCCCTGTACTGTAGGACAGTTACAGTAAGACGATCCTTCTGTTGGGTGTACAAATTGTCCCTAGCCTGACGGCTGTGCAAAACACTTGACTCTACCTTCCTATCACCAATAGAATACGAGGTATGAGCCCCGGAAAAATCCCATTTTATTGCGCAGCGTACCGGAACATGTTAGGTTGCGCAAGCTGTCGCATGCGTACCGATACGCCTTTGGCCTGCGTCAGTGGCGCGGTCCATTTCCCGAGCAGCAGTCTATTGGCTGGATTATCGCGTATCCCGAAACCACTGTTGTATAAAAACATGATTTTTCCGACCAGGTGGATGGTTCCATTAATCTACGATCTAGTCTCGATGATCCCGTCGCCACTGCAGTTGTAATTGTCGATGTCCTTGGTTCAAAATGGGAACGCGTAAGGTTAGTCGGCTGCGGAACCAGAAGTTCAACAGAGAGTGTTAAATGATGTCTTCCGAAACACTTACGCCTGCACCAGCATTGTATTCTGTTGTCAGAACTACCACAGATCCCCGCTTGTCCAGCCTTACAAAGCGGGAAGGCCTCTGACGTCCTGTTTCTGGTATGAAGCGCGGTCGTCCAACAACGTGTCGGTCACTCGTGGTTTCATCGTCCTTCAACCACTATCCACAGAAGCTCACAGCTGTAGCAAGCGAATAACCGACCAGCTTTGCATTTTCCGAGGTGCAAGTTCCCCGGCGCTGCGACAAAATACACTGAAGAGCCAAAGAAACGGGTACACACGCCTAATATCGTGTAAGGCATCCGCGAGGACGCAGAAATGCCGTAACACGACGTGACATGGACTCGACTAATGACTGAAGTAGTGCTGGAGGGAAATGGCACCATGAATCCTGCAGGGCAGTCCGTAAATCTGTAAGAGTACGACGGGGTGGAGATCGCTTCTGAACAGCATGTTGCAAGGCATCCCAGATATGCTCAATAATGTTCATGCCTTGGATGTTTTGTGGCCAGTGGAAGTGTTTAAACTGAGAAGAGTGTCTCTGGAGTCAATCTGTAGCGATTCTGGACCTGTGGGGTATCGCATTGTCCTGCTGGAATTGCCCAAGTCCGTCGGATGCACAATGAACATGAATCGATGCAGGTTGATCAGACAGGATGCTTAGGTGCGTGTCAACTGTCAGAGTCGTATCTAGATATATCAGGGGTCCCATTTCGCTGCAGCTGCACACACCCCACACCATTACAGATCCTCCACCAGCTTGAACAAACCCCTTTTGGAATGCAGGGTCCATGGATTCATGAGGCTGTCTCCGTCCGACCAGGCAACATATTTGCAGTCATCAGCAGTCCAATGTCTGCCTTGAAGGGCCCAGACGAGGCGTAAAGGTTTGTGTCACGCAGTCATCAAGGGTACACGAGTGGGTGTTCGGCTCCGAAAGCCCATATTGATGACGTTTCGTTGAATGGTTCGCACGCTGACATTTGCTGATGGCCCAGCTTTGAAACTTGTAACAATTTGCGGAAGGGTTGCACTTCTGTTCTTGAACGATCCTCTTATGTTGGTCCCGTTCTTATAGGATCTTTTTCTGCCCGCAGTGATGCTGAAGATTTGATGTTTTACCTAAGTCCTGATATTCACGGTACACTCGTGAAATCGTCGTACGGAAAAATTACCACTTCATCGCTACCTCGGATGCTGTGCCCCATTGCTCGTGCGCCGACTATAACACAACGTTAAAACTCACTTAAATCTTGATAACCTGCCAATGTAGCAGCCAGACACTTGTTGTCTTTTTAGGCGTTGCCGACCGCAGCGCCATATTCTGCCTGTTTACATATATCTGTATTTGAACACGCATGCCTATACCAGTTTCTTTGGCACTTCATTGTAATCTGCCCTTTGTCACAGTGGCTTTAGGTCAGTGGATTTCCCTGTTTTTGGTCCGTACCATCGATGTAAAACAGCGTCCCTGTAAAATGTGATTAGTGATATACCAGGGTCACAAGAAGCAGATACAAATAACGGAAGGCGAAAGAATGTTAACATTGAGACAAAGCTACTTATTTGCTATTGAACAGAAGAAAGATAGCCAGGATATGCGAAGGGGGAAACTATACCAATTATGACATACAAAGTTGTTACTCTTTTCGAATGCTGAGTGGTTTTGGAACAAATGCAGGCTACAGGTTAATTTGTTCCGTAGACGTAGCACTGAAACGGAGAAGTTGATGGAGAAAGGCGCATTGTTCCTATGCTGTTTTATGCATCTGAGCTTACACTGTAGTTTTGGAATAACAGTAGGTACCGTAATCCGCAACATTCCAGTGAAGCATATAAGGAAGACGCCAGACTGAGATTCACAACAAAAATACTCAGAAAGTGTAGACCAGCAACATAGCTTTCGTTCGACCAGCACACTTGAGGAGTACGTGTGTGTCTGGGACCCTTATCAGACTGCAATGGGACAAATCCAAAGAAGAGCAGCACTTTTCGTCACAGGTTCTTTTTTAAGCACGAAAACGTAACAAAGATTCTAATGTAACTCCAGTGGCAGACGTTAGAAGACAAGACTTGTGTTTAGGCTGAATACCATTTACACTGTTTTTTTCTACTGATTTTTATTTATTTCAAACTAGTTATCGGTTTATTGGGCCAAAAGAAGTAACGTAAGAATCCATAAATAAGAAGACTTGTGAATCACGTTGTGGTTTATTGGTTAAATTCAGAAACCGTACTTTCCTAGAGGAGCAGATGATTCGGATCAGATGGCTCCAAGCACTATGGGACGTAACATCTGAGGTCATAAGTCCCCTAGACTTAGAACTCGGCCGAAGTGGCCGTGCGGTTAAAGGCGCTGCAGTCTGGAACCGCAAGACCGCTACGGTCGCAGGTTCGAATCCTGCCTTGGGCATGGATGTTTGTGATGTCCTTAGGTTAGTTAGGTTTAACTAGTTCTAAGTTCTAGGGGACTAATGACCTTAGAAGTTGAGTCCCATAGTGCTCAGAGCCACTTAGAACTATTTAAACGTAACTAACCTAAGGACATCACACACATCCATGCCCGAGGCAGGATTCGAACTTGGGACCGTAGCAGCAGCGCGGTTCCGGACTGAAGCCCCTAGAACCGCTCGGCCACAGCGACCGGCCTCCCAGAAGACCCAACCGATGTATTTCTTCCTACTACGTATTACTTGTGAAAAGGCCATGAAGGTAAAATCAGAGAAATTCGAGTTGACACTGAGGCTTAACAACAATCACTCTTCCCGACGACCATTTGCGACTGACACCGTAAGTGAAAACGTTAAATAAGGCGTCATTCAAAAAAATTATTTCGTCCGCAGACGCCGCTGAAACTACAAGGGGCAATCAAATGGAAACGAGACAGTCGGAAAAAAGTAAGTAACCTATTTATTATTTTAAAAATAATCGCCATAACTGTTGATACATTCATCTCACTAAGAAAAAGGAGGTTCAACGCTTTCATTGAAAAATGTTTGCGGTTGCCTACGGAACCATGATCGTACCCTGCCGTGCGATTCTTCGTCTGATGGAAATCTCATGGGTTGAGATCGGCACTGTTTAGAAGTTGTGTAAGGGCTTCCCAGCGAAACATCTGCAGCGCAGTTGCAAGAATGCAGTCAAAATGTTCGCGGACATTATTCTGCAACAAAGTGATGCCGACCATGAACTCGGTGTTCATAAAAAACACATTCGTGGCCATCTACGTGCTTGGGACGGAGAAGCGCACACCGTGGTACAGTCATGGTTCCGTAGACAATGTCAAACATTTTTGCATGAAGGCACTGACCGTCTTGTGTCCCAGTTGGATGAATGTATTAACGGGTATGGAGATTACTTTTTGAAATAATGAACAGTTCGAGTCTCGGTCCAGCACACAGTTTTAATCTGCCAGGAAGTTTCATATCAGCGCCCACTCCGCTGCTGAGTGAAAATTTAATTCTGGAAACATCCCCCAAGCTGTAGCTAAGCCTTGTCTGCGCAATATCCTTTCTTCAAGGAGTGCTAGTTCTGTAAGGTTCGCAGGAGAGCCTCTGCGAAGTTTGGAAGGTAGGAGATGAGGTACTGGCGGAAGTAAATCTGTGAGGACGGGTCGTGAGTAGTGCTTGGGTAGCTCAGCCGGCACGGTAGCTCAGCGTGTTCGGTCAGAGGGTTAGCAGCCCCCTGCAATAAAAAAAATTTAAAAAAACTTTGTTAATGGGTGAACGATGAACTTGAAAAAGCATCATGGGACGTCCGCTCCGAACAAGTACAACCAACACTAACGAACAAAATGAGAGAAAAAAAATTGGTAGAGCACTTGCCCGCGAAAGGCTAAGGTCCCGAATTCGAGTCTCAGTCCGGCACACAGTTTTAATTTGCCAAGAAGTTTCAGTTTATTTACTTTTTCCTGTTTGTCTCTTTTTCATTTGACTGCTCCTTATACTTCACTTTTTCGTGTCCGAAAACTACAATTTGTCTGCCCAGTATTGGGCAATGTCCAATGTTTCTTCTTTAGCCAGCCATAGATCGTCGAGGGTGCATCTGTGGGGGCAGGCAGGGTATTGTAGAAGATGTTCGATGTCCTGTCGAGTGCCGCAGTCGCATTTGTCGTCATTTTCGTCCAACAAACCCCATTTGATCAGATTAGATTTCACAGGAGCCACCCCAGTTCTGATGCGGTTAAGCATTCTCCAGGTTTTCCTATCACCAGAAACGCCGCTTGGTGGGTCCTCTCTTAGTGGATAGTAGATGGGGGGGGGGGGGGGGGGGCTCATCTAAGGCGCAACTTAGGAAACGGCGTCTGGATTTGAGATTGCTGGGGCCACACTCTAGGCCAAATATTGAGTGACGGGCATCAAAGGTTTGTTTTAGCTTCTCGGTATGTTCATGGGCTTTCCTACGTGAGGCAGGGTTTGTGAAACCTGCGGCCCTGTGAAGATTTTCTATGGGGGTTGGTTTCATGCATTGGTTTCCGGTGGTGGAAGGTTTGGCCGTTGTCCGATGGGGCAACGTTTCTGGGGAGCGCCGACATTTCACTTTCTTCTATGTAGCATGTAAGTAAAATAAGCACGTGGAGGCACCTTCCTTGCTCCCCGACTGCTCCTTATAAAATATTAGATCAAGATCTTCCACAGCGAAAGATCGTACATGACGTAACTAAAAATAACAGTTGAAATTCTTCACACAACATCTAACAAACGGCAGTGAATTACCAGGGAGGAATTGCAACGCTAAGTTGAGAAGGACAATTAGAAGAAACGAGCGAGTGCAACTTTGCGTCGTGCGAGAAGCCTGGCGGCTCTTTAATTACAGAGCAACTTCTACTCGAAACAGAAAAAGCGCGCCGGCAGGGAAAAGCCAACAGTGGGCGGGAGAGAGGGTACACGAACCGATGGCCCTCCTCATTAGTTGGGGCCGGCCGGTTTTTAAAGGGCGACCGGAGGGCCGCGGCCGTTATATCTGAATGCAATTAGCCCTGCTCGCCTCGGCCCGGCTGGGCTGGGGCCGCCCGCCTCCTAACGAGCGTTTAATTACGGACCCCGCTGACCCGTCGCAAGGCGAGAGGGCACCGCCCAGACCCACGAATATTTTGATAGCGCCGCAAGTTTTTAGCGGCTCGGTCCTTGTGGGGGTCGCAGTATCTCAGTCACACCAGAAACGGAACGCCTACGCACCACGTGCCCAGCACAGAAATAACCAAATACGGAATGACCAGGAACTGTAGCTCAAGGCCATAGAGAGAGTGTTACTTAAGATGCTACAGACTTATCTGACGGTCAGACAGTCAGTAAGAAACAAAACAAAAAAACACATTACCCCGAGCTGTCGGTAACGTCATACACCTTCCAACAGGAAACATACACTACTGGCCATTAAAATTGCTACACTAAGAAGAAATGCAGGTTATAAACGGGTATTCATTAGACAAATATATTATACTAGAACTGACATATGATTACATTTTCATGCAATTTGGGTGCATAGATCATGAGAAATAAGTACCCAGAACAACCACCTCTGGCCGTAATAACGACCTTGATACGCCTGGGCATTGAGTCAAACAGAGCTTGGATGGTGTGTGCAGGTACACCTGCCCATGCAGCTTCAACACGATACCACAGTTCATCAAGAGTAGTGACTGGCGTATTGTGACGAGCCAGTTGCTTGGCCACCATTGACCATACGTTTTAAATTGGTGAGAGATTGTGCTGGCCAGGGCAGCAGTCGAACATTTTCTGTATCCGGAAAGGCCCGTACAGGACCGCAACATGCGGTCGTGCATTATCCTGCTGAAATGTAGGGTTTCGCCGGGATCGAATGAAGGGTAGAGCCACGGGTCGTAACACCTCTGAAATGTAACGTCCACTGTTCGAAGTGCCGTCAGTGCGAACAAGAGGTGACCCAGACGTGTAACCAATGGCACCCCACACCATCACGCCGGGTGATAATCCAGTATGGCGATGACGAATACACGCTTCCAATGTGCGTTCACCGCGATGTCGCCAAACACGAATGCGACCATCATGATGCTGTAAACAGAACCTGGATTCATCCGAAAAAATGACGTTTGGCCATTCGTGCACCAAGTTTCGTCGCTGAGTACACCATCGCAGGCGCTTCTGTCTGTGATGGAGCGTCAAGGGTAAACGCAGCCATGGTCTCCGAGCTGATAGTCCATGCTGCTGCAAAGGTCGTCGAACTGTTCGTGAAGATGGTTGTTGTCTTGCAAACGTCCGCTCTGTTGACTCAGAGATCGAGACGTGGCTGCACGATCCGTTACAGTCATGTGGCTAAGATGCCTGTCATCTCGACTGCTAGTGATACGAGGCCGTTGGGATCCAGCACAGCGTTCCGTATTACCCTCCTGAACCCACCTATTCCGTATTCTGCTAACAGTCATTGTATCTCGACCAACGCGAGCAACAATGTCGCGATACCATAAACCGCAGTCGCGATAGGCTACAACCCGACCTTTATCAAAGTCGGAAACGTGATGGTACCCATTTCTCCTCCTTACACGAGGAATCACAACAACGTTTCACCAGGCAACGCCGGTCAACTGCTGTTTGTGTATGAGAAATCGGGTGGAAACTTTCCTCATGTCAGCACGTTGTAGGTGTCGCCGCCGGCTCCAAGCTTGTGTGAATGCTCTGAAGAGCTTATCATTTGTGTATCACAGCATCTTCCTCCTGTCGGTTAAATTTCGCGTCTGTAGCACATCATCTTCGTGGTATAGCAATTTTAATGGACAGTAGCGTAGTTCACCGCAGCATCAGTGGCCATATTACAAACCCTACAGTTTGTCAGGCTGCTACAGTGCGTACATTCTGCATCCTATTCACCTCTCCAAGCATTATTTATTCCGCGTAACAGAAATAAAGGATCACATTTCCGAAACCCCTGAAGTGCCTCCCATTGTGACGCGTAAATTTGAAATTTCGATGAAAGGTGCTTGAAACCTTCGTCTCGAATGGTGCAAAATCTTGGGGCGCCCTTCCGCGTCACCTACTGACCTACTGGCTCGGCGATGTTTCAGACGGTAAGGCATCGACAAATGAAAAAAAAAAAAAAAGGCCACGATTTAGAAGTTCATGTGAGCTGTGAAGCGGTTTAATTATTTCGCATTAGCACCAAATTTCACCATAATTGTTCCCAATGCTATCGTGAACGTGTTCCTCGATGGAAATGTCGTTAAAGGTCCCCTTACACACATTTCACCGCTTCTTTTGACGTCTCTGTGGTGGAAGTCAGAACCGCGACACACAGCATTGAAATCACTCGGTTTTCTTATGGATGGCCGAGGGAAATATTTCAGACACACCACCGCTCAGACTAGACACGAAAAGTGCTGACAGGGTAGCGTAAAGGGCATCAGTACAGCTACACCTTTCCCTTGGGTGTTGATTCCCACACATTTCGCGGTCGGAAAGGACAGATCGCAGTTTGATGAGCAGCAAAAAGATGTTCTTCACGTCCTTTGAGACTGCTGAGATCCTAGGTCTTTAACCCTTCTCTAAGGACATTGTGGTGCTACAACCCCAGTGAACGAATCACATCTCTTTGGAATGCAGTGCGACTGCAATTTTTCGTCTCGTGCACAGGTTGGAGACACTAGACAAAACTTGAACGTGATCCGAATCAGTAAATGGTATTATTCGACCCTCCTGTTTTCTGCCCTCCTCACGCGCGGTCGCGGGGGACTGCGACATTGACACGTGCGTGAATAAAACGGTAAAGAGTCCTCTAAGACTCCACAAGTTCGGCAGTACTCTCGGTGCCACCCACGCAATTTCATTGAGCACGTTACAGATATTCTGTCAGAAACTTCGACTCCAGTTCTCAACCTGGCGTATGCTCTGGCGCTAGAAGGCAGGCAAACCTCATCCAAATGTGTTTAAGGGGTTGCATAATCTGTAGGCGCTAGTGCAGCTGCCAGGCTGCTTTGGTGTTGTAGTTTCTGACAGGTACATTGCTAATGTGCTCAAAAAAGTTGCCTGAGTGCACAGAGGGTATTGCCGAAAAACGGAGTTTTAGGGATACAATTTGCCGCTTTATTCAGGCACGTGTTAATGTCATCACGCCACAGGAGGGTGGAAAAGAGCAGAGTCGGAAAAGCTTAAGTACTCTTTACTGCTTCGGATCACGTTCAAATTTCATCGAATGATTTCCATTCGTCCTTGATGGTTCTAGCCTGTATACGAGAGCAAAACTTGCCGCGCTGCACTCCCAAGGGGTGCGATCATGTTAATTGGGGGTGCAGACCCTTAATGCAATTATAGAAGTACTGAAACGCCCGACAGTGTCACCAGTGTCAAAGAATGTCAAGAACGTCGTCCTGTGAGCTGTCGTTTGCTACTACGAGGGTTGAATGAAAAGTAATGCCTCCACCTTCGTTAATTGGGTTTGGATGGAAATATTTTAATAAATCAAACGCAAAAATAATCCTTAGCTTGTGATCTGTAATTGTCAATATTCACGTTTCCTCATAATCACCAGGCAATTGGATACATTTCTGCAGATGATGAATAAGCTTTCTGACGCCGTCACGGAAGAAGTCGACGCTCTGTTTCAGCAACCAGTCTCACAGTTCTCTTCATCAGAAGCATAATGATGTCTCATGATTGACTGGAGAAAGCCGTCACTTTCATTCTCGTAACGCGAGAGGAGTTCCTGGCAAATTTCAAGTCTGTGCGATTTCATTTCAGGAGTCAGCATCTGGGGTGCCCATCGTGCACAGATATTCCGATAGCCAAGCAAAGCAATAATGTGACTCACACGTTCTTGTGAAATGCAGATTGTGCTTCCAATTTCTCACTGAGTGATACAATGATCGTCCTGAATCAATCTGTCAACATTTTGCTTGTGAAACTCGGTAGTTGCTGTCGCAGGACGTCCAACTCTTTGTTTGTCATGCAGGTCAGATGTTCCCGATTCAACATCTTTAAACTTACTCGTCCAACGACGCACAGTACTCACATCAACACAATCGCCATACATTGCTTTCGTTCTCTGATGAATCTCCTTCGGGGTGGCACCTTCTACTGTCAAGAATTCAATGACTGCACCTTGCTTAAATCGCATTGACCGACCGTCTACGCAATGTTCATACTTTACATTGCAATTACACAACCGTTCAATGCTAAGGCTTCCCGCCACCTGGAGCTGTAGAGAAGGGGCTACGGAACAAGCCAGTACCTGCCGCATAACAATGCTGCCAACAGTTGAAGAGTTACGGAGGTGGAGATATTACGCAAGAAAGACACACAAAAATCTTTCCATGTGGAATGGATTAGAAACGGCAAACAAGTGAGAAACGCAAATGTTGATTTTATTTTTGAACGTCGCTTCCACAGTTCGTTCAAAATGAGTACCGGAGACGTCGACGAGATGCTTTACAGCACCAGATTTTCATCTGATTGCCAAAATTGGAACGAATATTTTTCCCGCGTAAATTGTTTCCACATTAATAAAAACTACAAATTTCCGCCGTAATATGATAATTATGGCCCACATTGGACCTTCTGTAGCAGCTGACTTTGACTATAACCACCCGCTACTTCACATCTCGTGATATAACCCACAATACGGCCCAAATGCGACTTTTAATCTACTTTCCTTTTTCCACCCATTAACTGCTGGAATTGTTCTCACACTCAGTGAGGCTACAGGTGACGAAACTTCAACGAGATAATAGCGAAAAACACTTTTTCTTTATTAGAAAAATGCAGCATCGCGTTTTTGAAAAAAATCTCTCATATTCTGTTAAGCTCTTAGGCATTGCCTTTCCGGTAGAACAGAATTGCTGATTATATGTTGGATGAATGTGTAAGAGATGTAAAAAGTGCCAGTTGCATATCATGTGTAATAAAAAGTGATGGGAATTTTTGTTTTCCTTAAAGATTCTCTATTTATTGATTAATGTCAATTTTGTGCCCTTCGAAGTAATCCCTTTCAAATGTAATATACTTCTACCAGCGTCTTTTCCAATCTTGGAAGCACTTCTGGACACCCTTTTCATTATGGTGTTCAGCTCTTTCTGTGATTCTGTTTTCATCTCATCATGAATAGAAAGAAGCTGCAGTGGGCCATGTCTTGCGAATACAGTGGCTGAGACAACATGACGGTTTTATTTTTTATTTTTTGTCATAAAATCATGAACAAGCACTGAGGTATGTACGGGAGCATTATCAGGGTGCAGTTTCCACGCGTGATTTTGCTTCAATTCTGGTCGTTTTCTTCCGATTGCTTCACACAAACGGCGCGTAACTTCCAGGCAGTATTCGTTATTGACCATACGATCATAAGGCACGAACGTATGACGCGCTATCCCACTGTAATCAAATAAAACAGTGAGAACAACACTTCACTTGTCGAATTTTTTCGGTGTTGGCTCTTCAGGAAGTTTCCATTGGGACACCAGGGCCTTGGTTTCGAGGTCATGTTTAGTCACCTGTTATAGCCTTCTTTTGAAGTTCTGGGACGTTGTCGACTTCATTCAGAAATTCCTGAGCAATGTGTACACGGCGTCATTTTTGATTGAAATTCAACGGTTTTGGTAAAAACTTTCGTGCTTCGTTTTATGCCCAAAACATCCGAAAAAATTTGCTTGGCATTAGACAAAAGTTATCAGACACAATTAGCAACGTCTCTGATGGTTCCAGAATGAGATTTTTCACTCTGCAGCGGAGTGTGCGCCGATATGAAACTTCCTGGCAGATTAAAACTGTGTGCCGGACCGATACTCGAACTCGGGACCTTTGCCTTTCGCGAGCAAGTGCTCTACCATCTGAACTACCCAAGCACGACTTACGCCCCGGCCTCACAGCTGTACTTCTGCCAGTACCTCGTCTCCAACTTTCCAAATTTCACAGAAGCTCTCCTGCGAGAGTCCCGGTTCGGCACACAGTTTTAATCTGCCAGGAAGTTTCTCTGTGATGGTGGTTCGGCAATTTTTCAGAACCATTTTCTTTACTTCTTCCACATTTTCGTCAGTAACTGATGTGCCAGAGCATCCATGACGATGGTTTTCAACGTCTTCTCGATCCTCTTTGAAACATTTATACTTCTCGTAAACTATTGTCTTACTCACAGCAGATTCGCAAAAAGCTAGAATGGGCTGTTGCACTTTATCTCATTTTTCAAGCAGAATTTAATGCAAATTCTTTGATCAATCTTCTTCGGAAGTAAAATCTTTTTGACTGTCAACAGTGAACTGAATATTAAAAACAGCTGAAAATTCAAACATACATGAGGAACATGTGTACCTACTAGAAACAAAAAGATATTTTGAAAATCGGATGTATGAAACTTGCGAAACGGAAAAGTTCTCGTTACTTTTTGATGGCACATTGTGTAAGGACGACGAGAAAAACAGAGAATATCCCGTATCACGCAACAACGTAAAGAAAAACACAGGAAAATTTTCTCTTCCTGCACCACTCCGGTAACACGGGAGGTGAGACGGATGTGTCGATGTTTGTTTGGATCGCTAAGAGTTTGTGCACTCCAGCTCCGAGTCAGGAGAGAAAAAAAATACGGCCATCCGACTTCCGAGTTGTCCGCCCATTTGTCGATGCCGACAAATGACGCGACAGATGCAAAGTATGCCTTGCAGACATTTCCGGCGCCGAGCGATTCCGCGCCAAGGAATTTGTTTCTCTCCAGTGGGCTAAGAGCTGACAATAAATCTAAAAATGCTTTCTCCCGAAAGCTATTGGAGCACTCTAAGAATGATGATGATGGTGGTGATGTGGAAGGTAAGTGTACCAGAAGTTCTAGCTGGCTCTGAAGCTTCATCATTCTTGCAATTTTTAGTCGTTATATAAAAAAATTCCATTTCTGCTGGAAGATCAGTTGATCCCGTATTTCTTAAGAGAGAGAGATAGAGAGAGAGAGAGAGAGAGAGAGAGAGAGAGAGAGACAAATAACGCACTGAAGTCAGGTAAGAGATAATGGAAGTCGACGTTGTTCGAGCACACAGCTCATCTTCGTACTGATCTCTTGTGAACCGAAATTATGTTGTTTGAAATGGGTAGAGTTGTAAAACTACCATAGGCCATCGTATGAAAGCGTAATTTTCCTAGTAGCTTCGGTCAGTTAAAATCGTAACCCCCTTACCTGTACATTAGGTGTGTTGCATACCTATCGGGCGTTGCCTCATTCCGACTGCTTTGTTTACGTATGCGATCAGTGTCTTACTAGATTCCCCAAGAAACCGGAAGCCTTGAATCGTCTAGTTCCTGGATGAGGATATATAAAGGAACACGTAACCTATGGAACATTTTTCTTCCACATAGTTACTGGTCTGTTACTGAGAAATAAACAGTAATTATAGCAAAATTGAAATTGTCAATGTTTAATTTACGTTTTATTCGAAAATTGTTGATTTGTGACCTAAAACATAGGAATGTAATAAGAAAAACAATACAGATTTGTCATATAGCTCTAAAAACATCGCTTCAGTAGTTCGTCGAGCTTATGTGAAACATATTCCTGTTATTACTGAACAATTTTCGTGATTACCAGTAGTATTAGGCAACTCTGGCCTTTGATCATGGTGGTGGTGGTGGTTAGTGTTTAACGTCCCGTCGACAACGAGGTCATTAGAGACGGAGCGTAAGCTCGGGTTAGGGAAGGATTGCGAAGGAAATCGGTCGTGCCCTTTCAAAGGAACCATCCTGGCATTTGCCTGAAACGATTTAGGGAAATCACGGGAAACCTAAATCAGGATGGCTGGAGACGGGATTGAACCGTCGTCCTCCCGAATGCGAGTCCAGTGTGCTTACCACTGCGCCACCCCGCTCGGTCTTTGATCATGATGAAGTACATTTTGTTGAGTACAAAATAACAATAATAATTAAATAGATTTTTGTGTTTGTGCATCTAGACTGTACTTGCATCAAAAGTACACTGCTGGCCACCGTAAATGCAACACCCTGAAGGAAGCATCCGAATCAAGTGAGATTTACACCATGGGTTTGCAGCGATGAGATATGCAACTGATTAGAATTTCAGCGCAGACGCACATCACGCGCGCCTGTGGCGCCACCTCATAGCGCCATTTAAGGCTTGGCGATTTCGACGAGTGTACGTTCGGCACGTGTGTTTACCTTGTGTTTGTTTCACAAGACGATCAGTTATGCCTCGTAGACAACAGCGAACATCGTTTGATCAAGTATCCGAGTTCGACAGAGGAAGGATAGTGGCTTACCGAGATTGTGGATTATCATACAGAGAAATCACTAGTCGTGTTGGACGAAACCAAACAACTGTAATGCGGATATGTGACCGTTGGATGCAGGAGGGTACGACGGACCGACGTGGTCGATCGCATTCACCTCGGTGCACCACTGCACGTGCTGATAGGCAAATTGTGCGCATGGCAGTGACGGATCGCTCAGTGACATCCCGAACCATAGCACAGCACATTGCGTCTGTAACGCATCATCCAGTGTCTGCACGTACCATTCGACGCCGTTTACAGCAGAGTGATCTATCCGCAAGACGTCCATTGCTTCATCTACCACTGACGCAGAACCACAGACGTCTCCGTCGCCAATGGTGTGATGACAGACGGATGTGGACGGCAGAATGGAATGACGTTGTCTTTACTGACGAGGCACGCTTCTGTCTACAGCACCATGATGGTCGGATTCGAGTGTGGAGACACCGTGGAGAGAGGATGCTGGACAGCTGCATTATGCACCGCCACACTGGTCTTGCACCGGGTATTATGGTATGAGGCGGTATTGGATATTACTCTCGCACGCCTCTAGTACGCATTGCCGCTACTTTAAATAGCCGGCGCTACATATCCGAGGTGCTGGAGCCATTTGTCCTTCCTTACCTTCAGGGCTCGGCCACAGCCATATTTCAACAGGATAATGCGCGACCACACGTGGCACGCATTGTCCAAAGGTTCTTCGTCAATAACTAGATTGAATTGCTTCCCTGGCCGGCTCGCTCTCCGGATCTTTCGCCGATAGAAAACATGTGGTCCATGGTTGCTCAACGAGTGACCCAGATTACATCCCCAGCTGCCACACCAGATGATCTTTGGCAACGTGTGAAAGCTGCTTGGGCTGCTGTACCCCAGGAACACACCCAACGTCTCTTTGACTCAATGCCGAGACGTGTGGCAGCGGTAATCTCCAACAATGGCGGCTACTCTGGCTACTGATTCTGGCAGGAACCACATGTCACAGACGTCTGTAAACGTAATCATTTGATACTTGGTCAACATGTTATCTACAAAATAAATTTTGTTGTGCTACCTCTTGTCTTTCTTGATGTTGCATTTACGGTGGCCAGCAGTGTAATTGCTTTGGTTACATAATAGCGCAGAAGTCACGCGGTGAACTAATTTTTATTACTTATAAAATACAACTTATATCTTGTAAGGATATAAAACACACAATGAACTAACGCTGAACGACGTACGCTTCTAATTATGTGCAAAATAAACAAACAAAAAACAAAGATGAGTCGCTGTCTCCGAGTTTCTCTCTCCCATATTTATTTATGTTTCTTACCTATCAACGCTACCAATCAATATTACCGATGATCCTACCATTTACTAGGTCATTTACGTATGTACAGGGCGACAGTTATTGAACCACATGAAAAATAGTAAATTAGTTACAAACTACGGCGTGGACACACTTTATTCAACATGTAAACCACACTACGGTTATTCAGATTTAGGTTATGACATGTTCGATATGTCTACCAAAAATGGTTCAAATGGCTCTAGCACTATGTGACTTAACTGCTCAGGTCATCAGTCCCCTAGAACTTAGAACTATTCAACCTAACTAACCTAAGGACATCACACACATCCATGCCCGTGGCAGGATTCGAACCTGCGACCGTATTTGTCGCGCGGTTCCAGACTGTAGCGCCTAGAACTGTTCGGCCACTTCGGCCGGCGATATGTCTACCGTCATTGGCGATGATGTAGCGCGGACGAATAGTGAAATTCTGCATGACCGCTGAAGTGTCGAAATATCGATGCTGTCGATGACCTCTTGAATGACTGTTTCAGCTCAGCAATGCCTTAGGGGTGATAGCTGTACACTTTGTCTTTAATGTAGCCCCACAAAAACGAGTCGCACGTGTTCATATCCGGAGAAAATATGGCGGCCAATCGAGGCCCACGACAGTGGCCTCTGGGTACACAGGAGCCAGAATGCTTTTCCCAAAGTGCTCCTCCAGGACATCAAACTCTCTACAGCTTCGATGAGGTCGAGCTCCGACTTGCGTGAACCACATCTTGTCGAAATCAGGATCACTTTGGATAATGGGGATGAAGTCGTCTTCCAAAACCTTCAAGTACCGTTTGATAGTCACCGTGTCGTCAAGGAATATCGCACCGATTATTCCGTGACTGGAGACTGCATACCATACAGTCACCCGTTGAGAATAACTAGATTTCTCGATCGTGAAATCCGGATTCTCAGTCCCTCAAATGCGCCAATTTTGCTTATTGACAAATCCGTCCAAATGAAAGTAGGCTTCGTCGCTAAACCAAACCATAATGCACATACTAATTCCAATCATACCCCGCGGCTAACCGTGCAGTTTGAACGTCCTACCGCAAACCGTTCAGATTATGACGATTTTATTTCATATAGTTCAGTAACTGTCACCCTGTACCAAAACTATCTAACCGTCGTATTGGTTGAGCGCGACTCTAGAAATGGGTAATGGAACATCAGTACGTTTGTTCCTGTCGTGAGATCTTCATTCCTAGGTCACAAACGAGGAGAAAGTGTCACATAACACATGTACACTATAAAACTAAACTGCGCCTGAACAGGCCCTGAAGGCCCAACGGTATCGACCGGCCGTCGTGTCATCCTCAGCCCACAGGCGTCACTGGATGCGGATATTAGGGGGGAGGGGGGGGGCAGGCATGTGTTAGCACACCGCTCTCCCGGCCCTATGTCAGTTTACGAGATCGGAGCCACTATTTGTCAATCAAGTAGCTCCTCAGTTTTCCTCACAAGGGCTGAGTGCATTCCGCTTGCCATCAGCGCTCAGCAGACCGGATGGTCACCCATCCAAGTGCTAGACCAGGCCGACAGCGCATAAGTTCGGTGCAAAGACGTGAGTTAGACACACTGTATTCGCAAGGGGAACTGTTTGGGGGCGTGTTCTTAAAACCTATCAGAAGGATAACTCGCGTCAATCTGTAATTTGAAAATTCGCAAACAAATCGCATTGATATATCAATTTGATAATAGCCGGCCGGTGTGGTCGAGCGGCTCTAGGCGCTTCAGTCTGGAACCGCGCGACCGCTACAGTCGCAGGTTCGAATCCTGCCTCTGGCATGGATGTGTGTGATGTTCCTAGGTTAGTTAGGTTTAAGGAGTTCTAAGTTCCATGGGACTGATGGCCTCAGATGTTAAGTCCCATAGTGCTCAGAGCAATTTGAGCCTTTTTTTAAATAATAGTTGATGGTTGTAGTCATTTTAGCATGTTCTCTGCATTGTCTGAGTCGCCAAAGGAAAAGTTCCAAATATTGGATTTTGTCGGCGTGCCTTCAGAAACACTCATATTGTTTTTAGTTAAAATCTGTATGTATGGACAGTCTTCGTGGACAACCATGGCTATGTGTAGTCGCGCAGATATTGCCTACACTCAGATACCTGTTGCACAGAGATCGCTGTCAAAGTTAAATATTTCACGCAACGTTCGATCACTTTTAGGCTAGAATGGTGTTACGGTTCGTCACCTGGTGCAAAGAGAAACTGTCGCAATAGATCAATGGAATTTATCACTTTCCGTTAAACAGTGCTAGGTTTAGTTCAATCGGTTCACTCCAACCTCGCAGCCTTTACCTGCTCCACACGTGAACTCTAGAACAAGCAGCAGACCTGACGTACTCTTTTAGACAATCCGCGTAACACGTCAGCAATCCACGTTAGAGGGGTGCACCGTTGTTAAGCTAAAGCGTATTATTGCACTTTTATTAAAAAAATTTAAATGTTAAGTTACTGTTTTAAATAACTGATTTACAGAAGGACGACGAAAAATTGTTTAAGGGATGTAAAATATATAATAACGAGCTATAATTGGAAACACTTTTATTCTGATTATACTTTGAAGCTAACGATAACATTTAAGCTTCGGACTAAACACACTGACTGTTGCTATTGCTCAATTTTGTCGTGTCAGTCTTCGGTAGGCATCCACAGGCGACGGTGTGTAGCCAAATGTAGAAGAATGCAGTTGCAAGAGCCGAAAAACATCAGACGGTAGTAGAAACGATAAAAGAGTGAAACAGCTTTACCCTATCCTAAACGTTATCCACTGTACACATTCAGCAAGCAGTAAAGAAAAGCAGGCCAAGTGTGAGTACGATTCGCACTCCTAGGGTTAGTACAGCCCGGGAATCGAACATCTCACAGACGTACAGACAATCTGATGAAAAAAGAAAAAAAAACTTTGATATCATTGCAAAGTAACAATTTCGGGTTTTTCACATTAGTTATACTGTGAAGCCTTTGCTCTTCCCAAACGCCATGGTTCTATGTGATTGGGAAGTGTCCTATATGTTTTAACTTGCGAGTTTTCCAGTTTAAACATATGTGACGAAAATGGCCGTATTGATTGCTTTGATTTAGAAACATACATTTATTACGCCACCAAGGAACCATATGTCTGATTATGTCACATGAATTTCAACATGATACTGCGGCGGCGCGGTTTCGTTCGCCCTTTATCTGCACCTACCTGTGAACTCGGTGCAGCTGATCGCCGGTAGGAAAGCCGAGCAGAAACCTACCATACTGCAACTCGCATCAGGCTACATACAACGCAACTGTTCTAAGAATTGGAAAAAGGTCTTAATTTTGAATGGAAGGTGGAAATACTGGCAAAACTTCGGTATATTCTGAACCTTGAGATGTACGAGTTCACTGCCAAGCCCGTGCTAATCATAACACAGTCATGCACAAACCCTTTCATTCACATTAGCAAGTTTATGGCAACGTATTTCCCGAAATCTGAACAGCAACTAACCACGGATTGTTCTTAAATAAAAACGCTTGCCATACTATTAAGTTTATCGGCGCCTAAGGCACTGAAGTTTTTAGTCACCGATCTATTCAATATTCCACGTGGAATTTATGTCTGTTCTCATACACAAAATTACTTTAAAAAATCTGTACTTTCTGAAACACACACACACACACACACACACACACACACACACACACACACACACACATACACATACACATACACACACAGGAATAAATACACACACATACACACACAGGAATAAATATGCCTTCACTTTTAAACACTTTTGAAACATGTAGCACAATTAAAACTCCCATATTATAACTTCCTTCGGAGCTCATACTACACACGACCGTACAATTGAAAGGCTGGGCTTCCCTTAGACTGCTATAAGCATTCTATATCTCCAAGAGGTAAGACGCGCGAAGAATATTCCGTTCTGATTTAAGGCCAATAGAAAAACATTATTCTCTCGCGACAGTCTGCGTTTTTGTTGACTAACAATCAACAAATAACACACGAACTGTACTTTTTCCCGAAAGAAATATTTAACATTCTTATATTTTGTTTATACTTTACGTTATTAACTATTTCCATTTGCTCTCGAATTATCTTTCCTTTTACCACAGTCTTACTTAACATATTATGATACAAAATTCGCCATCGTCTGCATTCACACTGTCTTAAAACTTTCTCACACTAGTTCGTACAGTGTTCATCAGTAGAACAGTGATCTACATATTTACTTTAGGCCACATTCACACTACTAAACGCATATACAAAACTGTACAAACATAAATAAATAAAATTCCTATCAAGTAATAAACAAATGGCTCTGAGCACTATGGGACTCAACTTCTGAGGTCATTAGTCCCCTAGAACTTAGACCTAGTTAAACCTAACTAACCTAAGGACATCACACACATCCACGCCCGAGGCAGGATTCGAACCTGCGATCGTAGCGGTCTCGCGGTTCCAGACTGCAGCGCCCAGAACCGCACGGCCACTTCGGCCGCCAAGTAATAAACAGAACAATTCACAAGAACATCCTCTTGACCTGTTTCTTGAATGTCTCTGTGCGCTACTGAACTCTGTTGGTCAAAATTCTTAACTACATTACAGTTCTTTCTGTTTAGTCCTGTCCGCTACTGTCCTCTAGCAAATGAACCCGCTTCAGACCATCTGTCACTGTGAACTCATGAGTCATTCTCCCGGTACACAGGCCCTAGACAGGAGCGATAAAAGGCGCCACGCCTCAATATTTCTACCCGTTCCTGAGAAAAATGTTTTAACATACAGACAGACAGACAGACAGATGGACGTACAATAAAGTGCTCCTGTAAGGATTCCGTTTTTACTGATTGAGGTACAGACTCCTAACACGGACAAATTTGGAAAGGAAATTAAAATTCAGGAAGAAGAAATAAAAGCTTTGTGTTTTACTGACAACACTTCAATTCTGTCAGAGACTAAGAGGAGCAACTAAGCGGAATGGCTAGTGTCTCGAAAAGAGGTTGTAAGGTGAACATAAACCAAGTTAAAACAAAGGGTAATGGAATGTAGTCGAACTGAATCAGGAGGTGCTAAGGAATTAAATTAGGAAATAAGATGCTAAAGGTAGTAGATGAGTAATGCAATTTAAGCACCAAAGCACCTAATATCGCCAAAGCATATAGGATATAAAATGCAGAGTGTCTATAGCAAGAAAAGGATTTCCGAATAAGAGGAATTTATTAATGTGAAATATAAGTTTAACTGTTACGGCGTTTTTTCCTTTTTTTCTCTCTGAAGGTATGTCTCGAAGTGGAACGGGGACGATAAAGTGTTCCGACAAGAAGAGGTCAGAAGCTTTTGAAACGTGGTGCTACAGAAGAAGGCTAACATTAGATGGGTGCACTGAGTAACAAATGAGGTAGTACTGAATCAGATTGGGAAAAAACGAAATTTAGAGCACCACTTGACTAAAAGAAGGAATTGGCTGATAGCTCACTTCGTGAGGCATCAAGGAATTGTGAGAGGTAAAAACTGTAGATATAGAAGAAAGCGCAAATACGGCAAGCAGCAGGTTCAGGTGGATGTAGGTTGCAGTAGATATGCAGAGACGAAGAGGCTTGCAGAGGGTAGACTAACACGCACAGCTACAGCTAACCAGTCATCGAGCCGAAGACCACAACAACAAGAGTATTTGCGCTTTTATTAAGTTAACCACGAAAATATGTGCGTCAGGGTGAAGCGATTCAGACACACAGTTAAAACTAGAATGAAAACTCTAGCACACATCTGTCGTTCTCCAAGGAGCAGCGGACTCGTTTGCCCAAATATATCTACGCGCTTTTCTATTTGGATGGGCAACGACCGCGCCGCAGTGGATACACCGGTTCCCTTCAGATCACCGAAGTTAAGCGCTGTCGGGCGTGGCCGGCACTTGGATGGGTGACCATCCAGGCCGCCATGCGCTGTTGCCATTTTTCGGGGTACACTCAGCCTCGTGATGCCAATTGAGGAGCTACTCGAACGAACAGTAGCGGCTCCGGTCACAGAAAACCATCATAACGACCGGGAGAGCGGTGTGTTGACCACACGCCCCTCCTATCCGCATCCTCAACTGAGGATGACACGGCGGCCGGATGGTCCCGGTGGGCCACTTGTGTCCTGAAGACGGAGTGCTTTTTTTTCTATCTGCGCCATTTTACGAGCTTTTCCAAATTGCGGCGTTGGTGTCCACTCCAGTTCCACTACCGATAACCTGATAGGAAATCTATCGCGTATATTTTGTTGTAAGATCAAGCTCAAAATCTGAAAGCTGAAATTCTTGCTGATGTTCGTTAGCCCAAGTTGAAAAGAATGAGCACTGTGTAGTGAACGTTGACATTTTGGAAGGCGCTGTCAGTGTTACCAAAGAACAACGACGGTATGTGTTCATTCACCTCAAGTGTCTAGCTAATAGTTAGCCGTAATTCTGCAGTGGAGAGAGATATTATAATAAGTGCGCAGCTTGGTGTTGTTACCCAGTGACCTACTTAGATGAACCTCTCAAATTTTGACGCTAAGAAGTAGACCGCCCAATACATATGACTCTTTGCATCCGTGCTCTGTTGTATACACCAAGCCACAGGGGAAGGAACACACGTTCCTGTAAGTTCACAATAGCCAAGGTGAACGAAGCTACCAGTCCGGGCCGTAACGAAGTTGGCACACCAATACCAAATCAGTAATCTTTCGAGGCCGGAAATAGTCAGCTTGGCTGTGTGCCGTGACGCGATACGAACAGCTACCAAGTACGGCAAAGAGTGAACCGTGCCGCGAACCTGGCACACAGGCTCAGCTGCCAACAGTGGACACAGGTGGCGCCACGTGACGTGCATACTTCGACGGGCCTGCAGCCGTCGCTCGTAGCCTTACTACCTGACAAGTCCACGTGTGTGCTAGGCGAGGAATCCGAATCACTGTCGGGTACAAAATCGTAGAGCTACCATTTTTGGGGGGGATGTTTGTTGCTACGTTTTCGCCCGCTGCTCCAAACTGTACCTATGGGATCAAAGTCGAGGAACTGCGCGGGCCAGTTGACATACGTTAGGTTGCCTGAAGTAGGAACATACGTGTACATCGCCGTGACCATTGTTGTTGTCTTAAAAGGGGGGCGGGGGGGGGAGGGGGGAGGGTTGGTGTCAACAGCCCAGTTTGTCGAAAACTGCTCTGTTTACGAGTTACAAGAGATGAACCCAAGAAAGTCCCAATTTTTCGTGTTTTTCTCCATTTTTTACCCATTTCCTAGTCGAAATTTTGATGGGACTTCGAAAATTCGGATTCAGAACCCTCGGAAACATATAGAAAGCTTGTCCAAAAAACTTCGTCAAAACTTTCCACTAAGAACCACAATTTGACTGAACTACCTCGACATGAATACAGAAAAGGAAGCATTTGGTCTCCGAGAATGTTGAAATATCTAACTCGGTACATATAGCCGGTAACCTGAATGAGCGGGTCCAACCAAGTGACCGTAAGAGAAACGCCCCCAAAACATCAGAGAACCACCTTTGACCTGAACTACGTCCTCCAGACACTGCAGGTTATAGGGCTCAGTGGAATGTCGGGCATTCGGATACCTTGCATGATTTACAAAAGGCAACACTAAACATCTCCGGTCAGTTACTGGGGAGATTCTGTGTCATTTGGCCTGTTGAAGGCGTGAAACATTTTGTGCCACTGTGAGCAATGGTTTTTGGCGGGGGCCTAGACTGAAAATGGCCGTTGCATGCCGATCCCGTCGCAGTGTTCACTTGAAAACTCGTGTACGTGGATCTATATTATCTGACTCTTTACAGTAGTCGCAAAAAAGGGTTCATGTTCTGAAGACATTTTTTATGAAAAAAAATTTTCCCCTGAAATTCTGTTATAAGCAAGGTAACCAGTTTACGGGAACTTCTTTCCGAAAGATTTAAAATCGATTAGTCAGAAATAATTTTAAACGTTGATTTTAATTCAGTTAAATCTTTCTTCCGTTTTCCCACAACTACTTGCTTTTTATACGTATATGTATCAAATAAATGTTGTTATTGAAATCTAGAGGGAAAAAAAGAGTCCTAGAGAGAGAGAGAGAGAGAGAGAGAGAGAGAGAGAGAGAGAGAGAGAGAGAGAGAGAGAAATTCCTCTGAAGACAAACTAACATTTATTAATTTGGAACAATTCTGCTACACAGTTTTTTGTTGAATATCATGCATGTTGATATTTATATTGGAGTCAAAATTATTTGCTATGAAAATTAACAGTTGATTATACAGATGATCTTAAACTTCTATCATCTACTTGCACAGCTTTACAGTTAATTAGTTTCTTTACGTTTCGTTTCTTAATATATTCACGTCGGCATACCTTACGCACTTCAGTCATCCAATGTTTCGTAGAAGAATATGAACCTCATCCATCCCTTTCTTGCTGACACACATCAAAGTCTCCAGCTCTGTCGTGAGTTTTAATGTCTCTCCTTCCAAAACAAGATTTGCCTCCAATAAAACAGGTGGCAAAGTCCACGATCATTCTTCTCTCAGTCCATAGAAAAGAGTAAGAGGAAACACTGCATAACAAAACAACCAGAACTGTCCGCCACGCCATAAACTCAACTACACTGCAGACGTCTGGGGTAAAACGGTAGAGACAATGGTAGGGGAACGGTGAATGAATGGAGAGGGGAACTTGGCTGTTTCATTGTTAGGCACCTGATCCTGACTTCAACAATACTGAACACACATGAAATTTCATCAAGTCGAAAATATATGCAATATTTCCTTACACTTAATTGCCTTTTTCATTTATGTAAGTGGTTGAGCAATAGAAGCTGGAAAAATTATGCATTAACAGAATCATTTTTCAAATAATATATTCCATTAGAACTACTGATAGCCTTGGGAGAGCCAGTCCTGACAAAACTCTACCATCTGATGAGCAAGATGTACGAGACAGGCGAAATACCCTCAGACTTCAAGAAGAATATAATAATTCCAATCCCAAAGAAAGCAGGTGTTGACAGATGTGAAAATTACCGAACTATCAGTTTAATAAGTCACAGCTGCAAAATACTAACGCGAATTCTTTACAGACGAGTGGAAAAACTGATAGAAGCCGACCTCGAGGAAGATCAGTTTAGATTCCGTAGAAATGTTGGAACACTTGAGGCAATACTGACCCTACGACTTATCTTAGAAAATAGATTAAGGAAAGGCAAACCTACGTTTCTAGCATTTGTAGACATAGAGAAAGCTTTTGACAATGTTGACGGGAATAATCTCTTTCAAATTCTGAAGGAGGAAGGGGTAAAATACAGGGACCGAAACGCTATTTACAATTTGTATAGAAACCAGATGGCAGTTATAAGAGCCGAGGGGCATGAAAGGGAAGCAGTGGTTGGGAAGGGAGTGAGACAGGGTTGAAGCCTCTACTCGATGCTATTCAATCTGTATATTGAGCAAGCAGTAAAGGAAACAAAAGAAAAGTTCGGAGTAGGTATTAAAATCCATGTGGAAGAAATAGAAACTTTGAGGTCCGTCAATGACTTTGTAATTCTGTCAGAGACAGCAAAGGACTTGGAAGAGTAGTTGAACGGAATGGACAGTGTCTTGAAAGGAGGATATAAGATGAACATCAACAAAAGCAAAACGAGGATAATGGAATGTAGTCGGATTAAGTCGGGTGATGCTGAGGGAATTAGATTAGGAAATGAGATACTTAATGTAGTAAAGGAGTTTTACTGTTTGGGGAGGAAAATAACTGATGATATTCGAAGTAGAGAGGATATAAAATGTAGACTGGCAATGGCAAGGAAAGCGTTTCTGAAGAAGAGAAATTTGTTAACATCGAGTATAGATTTAAATGTCAGGGAGTTGTTTCTGAAAAGTATTTGTATGGAGTGTAGCCATGTATGGATGTGAAACATGGACGATAAATAGTTTAGACAAGAAGAGAATAGAAGCTTGCGAAATGTGGTGCTACAGAAGAATGCTGAAGATTAGATGGCTAGATAACATAACTAATGAGGAGGTATTGAATACACTCCTGGAAATTGAAATAAGAATACCGTGAATTCATTGTCCCAGGAAGGGGAAACTTTATTGACACATTCCTGGGGTCAGATACATCACATGATCACACTGACAGAACCACAGACACATAGACACAGGCAACAGAGCATGCACAATGTCGGCACTAGTACAGTGTATATCCACCTTTCGCAGCAATGCAGGCTGCTATTCTCCCATGGAGACGATCGTAGAGATGCTGGATGTAGTCCTGTGGAACGGCTTGCCATGCCATTTCCACCTGGCGCCTCAGTTGGACCAGCGTTCGTGCTGGACGTGCAGACCGCGTGAGACGACGCTTCATCCAGTCCCAAACATGCTCAATGGGGGACAGATCTGGAGATCTTGCTGGCCAGGGTAGTTGACTTACACCTTCTAGAGCACGTTCGGTGGCACGGGATACATGCGGACGTGCATTGTCCTGTTAGAACAGCAAGTTCCCTTGCCGGTCTAGGAATGGTAGAACGATGGGTTCGATGACGGTTTGGATGTACCGTGCACTATTCAGTGTCCCCTCGACGATCACCAGTGGTGTACGGCCAGTGTAGGAGATCGCTCCCCACACCATGATGCCGGGTGTTGGCCCTGTGTGCCTCGGTCGTATGCAGTCCTGATTGTGGCGCTCATTTGCACGGCGCCAAACACGCATACGACCATCATTGGCACCAAGGCAGAAGCGACTCTCATCGCTGAAGACGACACGTCTCCATTCGTCCCTCCATTCACGCCTGTCGCGACACCACTGGAGGCGGGCTGCACGATAATGGGGCGTGAGCGGAAGACGGCCTAACGGTGTGCGGGACCGTAGCCCAGCTTCATGGAGACGGTTGCGAATGGTCCTCGCCGATACCCCAGGAGCAACAATTCGGCGGTACGTCCACCCGGCCTCCCGCATGCCCACTATACGCCCTCGCTCAAAGTCCGTCAACTGCACATACGGTTCACGTCCACGCTGTCGCGGCATGCTACCAGTGTTAAAGACTGCGATGGAGCTCCGTATGCCACGGCAAACTGGCTGACACTGACGGCGGCGGTGCACAAATGCTGCGCAGCTAGCGCCATTCGACGGCCAACACCGCGGTTCCTGGTGTGTCCGCTGTGCCGTGCGTGTGATCATTGCTTGTACAGCCCTCTCGCAGTGTCCGGAGCAAGTATGGTGGGTCTGACACACCGGTGTCAATGTGTTCTTTTTTCCATTTCCAGGAGTGTAGAATTGGGAAGAAGAGGAGTTTCTGGCACAACTTGACTAGAAGAAGGGATCGGTTGGCAGGACATATTCTGAGGCGTCAAGCGGTCACCAATTTAGTACTGGAGGGCAGGGTGGAGGGTAAAAATCGTAGAGGGAGACCAAGAGATGAATACACTAAGCAGATTCAGAGGGATGTAGGCTGCAGTAGGTACTGGGAGATGAAGAAACTTGCACAGGAGAGCATGGAGAGCTGCATCAAACCAGTCTCAGGACTGAAGACCACAACAACATCTCTAAAACTATTCGCCTGCCTTAAAATATTCACAAGGCGTTTGTTGTGTATTTTACGAGGTGTATTTTTAGTAATTACGGTTTTCCTTGAAAATGAACCATTTTGAGCAAAAATTGAAAAAAATAGAAAACGTTGACTTTTGGTGGAGGGTAATGGGGGACGCGTCCTCCATACCGGGGTTGGAGGGGGGGGGGGGAAGGGAGGGGGAGGAGGAGGAGTGGAACTTTCCTGTTTCTTGCTTCTACACCCCATAAGGGTATTTTTCCGAAATTTCAAAACTATCTAAATTATTTACCTCATTTGCCGTTTTAATGACTAATTTGCGTGGCGTAACTGCAAAAAATGGTTGAAATGGCTCTGAGCACTATGGGACTCAACTGCTGAGGTCATTAGTCCCCTAGTACTTAGAACTAGTTAAACCTAACTAACCTAAGGACATCACAAACATCCATGCCCGAGGCAGGATTCGAACCTGCGACCGTAGCGGTCGTGCGGTTCCAGACTGCAGCGCCTTTAACCGCACGGCCACTTCGGCCGGCGGGGTAACTGCAGAATAACAACTTTTAGTACAAGACAATAACTTCAGTTCCTAATTCTTGTGTAGATCGATGTTGCGAATACTCGAAACCGTTGTGTAATGCAGCCGTTAAACACATGGATGTTTTTATAGGTACAGGCGAAGTCGTAAACACGTCAAGCGGCATGCTTCATTTTTCGTCAGTCACTCGAATGTTTGCTTGCCGTAATGTGGCTCATTTGCGCACGTGCTCAGAGACCAGAGGTCTCCCGCGGTTCCCTGTGCAACACTCTGCAATTTCCCTTCAGTCTCAAAAGGCACTCGGAATAATCGCCACGAAAAAAAATAAAAGCTGCGCCTGCCTTCCCGGCCGCGGCTTTATTCTTTGTGCCGTATATCTGAGACGGAAATTAAAATCAGTTGGCAAGGAGGCGCACGGGGCTGTTGTCGACCAGCGCTAGAATTAAAAAACTCCAGAATTGTTTTCGGGTAATTAAAGCCCCCCCTCTGTTGCGCATCATAAAACGAAATACGCAGCAAGAAAATGAGCGCTGCTCAAGTGCGCAATTAGCACCAATTAGACGCGGAAAAACTGTAGCACAGTGCGGATTGGTGCAATCTGGGGAAAGAGCATTACTTCTGCCGTTCCGACAACTTGGCAGAAATCTAAGTTACGCGATGCATATCTACTGTACGACTGAGGCCACGTTATAAGAAAAGGCGGGGGATCTTTGTATGCCATAATTCCAGCTTCACAGTACTGAAATGTTTGTTTGCATTTTCGCGCTCCTGCTGAAAACATATGACATTTGTATTTCGCATCCACTTAAGGGTAACACGTGACTAATTTTCGCCGGCTTGGCAGCAATGACTTTTGGAGATGATTTCTTTGCGCTACGGTACGAACAGCACATTTTTTTACTCTAGTAACTTCAGTTATGTAACATGCTTACTTATGCATCAGTGTGTACTACACTCGTTTACTAACTGAGAGCCGCGCGGTCTCAGGCGCCTTGTCACGGTCCGTGCGGCTGCCCCCGTCGGAGGTTCGAGTCCTCCCTCGGGCATGATTAAATAGTGTGTAGGCTTAGGGACCGACGACCTAAGTAGTTTGGTCCCATAAGACCTTACCACAAATTTCCAAATTTACTGAGATCTTCCTGATGACTTTTAGTCGTTGTACGAGGGACATGGTTGTTGTTGATCTCATTAATGGCAGCCACGTTGGGGAGGAGAATCATAACTTCGTAATATCAGTCAACATTACACCACGTGGCTACCACTGGGATGCACGCAGGATCAGAACAAGTTGATTTATAATTCAAACGATGAACATTTATTTAATATTCTACTTGGACGAATAATGGGTGAAACGCAAAACTTAGAGAAATCTTAGAACTATCCGTAGCAATACAAGCATCCATAAGTTATTCTGTACAACCTACTCACGTGCACATATCACAGAAAACATTTCAAATTCAAATGTGTGTGAAATCTTATAGGACTTAACTGCTAAGGTCATCAGTCCATAAAGTTACACGCTACTTAATCTAAATTACCCTAAGGACAAACACACACACCTATGCCCGAGGGATGACTCGAACCTCCGCCGGGACCAGCCGCACAGTCCATGACTGCAGCGCCTAAGATCGCTCGGCTAACCCCGCGCGGCGAAAGCATTTCATTATTCATGGTACACCAATAGCAAAATTGTAAAAGTAAATCTATTTCCAAACCCTCGCATTTGCTGATTGAATGGAGAACAGGTCTTTACCCTGCGGAGCTTGGAGCAAGACCAAATATCTTTCTCCCTGGACCGGAGAAAGCTTCTTAAAGCAACGGTTCCTTCTCCTCGTCTTTCTTTACAGTTATTGCATAAGCAATCTATAATTTAGAGAGGTTACCATGTCATACTGGCCGTCGAGATATGTGATAAACATGTTTCCGCCGGCCGGTGTGGCCGAGCGGTTCCAGGCACTTCAGTCTGGAACCACGCGACCGCTACGGTCGCAGGTTCGAATCCTGCCTCGGGCATGGATGTGTGTGATGTCCTTAGGTTAGTTAGGTTTAAGTAGTTCTACGTTCTAGGGGACTGATGACCTCAGATGTTAAGTCCCATAGTGCTCAGAGCCATTTGAACCAAACATGTTTCCATCCTTCGCAGTCCAGTGTCATATACGTATTGCTAAAAGCACGACAATGACTGCAGTCTCCTACCGAGACGTAGCATATCCGTGACCTTCATACTTAATCAAGGCGTCTTTGTGCGGGAGGAGGAAGCTATTGTCAACCTGAAGGGAAAAGCGCCCCCAAGAGCCAAAACCAGAGAAGGTAGTGAGATACTGGCGTGAAGTCGACGTTCTAGCTCATTCCAAAGGTGTTCCACTGGGTTCAGTTCGGGACTCTGGGCAGGCTAAGCCGATTTCAGGAATTTCGTTGTTTACAAAACACTGCCTTAAAGAGGATGCTTTATGGCTGGGTGCGTTGTCATAATGATTTAGTCAGTCACTGTCTCCGAACTGTTCCTCTGCTGTACGCACTACACAGTGCTGTAAAATGTCTTCATATCCGTCCGCGTTTAGAGTTTTCTGTAGGTTAATACGAAGACCAAAGCTTAAGCACGAAAAATACTCACATACCGAAACAGTACCACTTCTCTACCTCATTGTTGGCAATACACTTGGTGGCAGGTAACGTTCTTCAAGCATTTACCAAAAGCAAAGCCTTTCATCGGATTGCTGCAGCGTATACCGGGATTCAACGCCCCAAATCGCTTTTTTCAGTCAGCCACTTTTAACACGCCTTCAAACGTCGCTCAGCACTGAATGTAGACACATGCGGCTTATGAGGAGCTACTCACCCATTGTACTCCATTCATTTTAACTCCCTACTAACAGTCATTATGCTAGATGGACTGTTGGTAGAGTTCATGCGCAAAATATTATGTATTGCCTACAGCCGTTCGAAAACTTGTTTGCTAGATAGGTTTGCAACAGGGTAGCCACCCTTACGTCGGATCGACAGATGTCATTTGACGTCTGATCTACCTCTCTGGCCTACGAGTAGTTCGAACTTCTTTCACGTGTCTGTGAATATTAGACCAACAAGGTTGAGTACACGTTTGCAGAATATACCGACATGATCCTTCTTTATGCCGAAACTCACGGTAGTGAAAGAGCTGCTCGTCGCCTTTACATAGATCGTTCTCCACAACGTTCGATTCCATCGCGGGCACAATTATGTAACGGCTCCGAGAATTGCACTTTCACCGTCAGCGGGCGTGACTGTGGTGCTTCAGAGAGACGCCACGGACTCGAAATGGAAGAGGCCATACTGCATCACGTCGAAGAGAACCCGCTAGCGAGTACACGAGCAATTTCTTTGGCTATTATTGAGTGGAACTGTAAAACACGTGATGTCTGGGTTACTTGGAAAAGTCGTCGCGTTACCAACGTGTTTCCAAACGACTGTAGCACAGTAATGGTACGTTCTCGGACATGGCTTCCAATAAAAGTACAGGGTGTATCAATAACAATTATCCGATATTTTTTAAAAAAGATCGTAATTATCACGTTATTTGAGGTATGTGCGTGAACAACGTACTGTGCCGGCCGGGGTGGCCGAGCAATTATAGGCGCTATAGTCTGGAACCGCGCGACCGTTCTCGGTCGCAGGTTCGAATCCTGCCTCGGTCATGGATGTGTATGATGTCCTTAGGTTAGTTGGGGTTAAGTAGTTCTAAGTTCTACTGGACTGATGACCTCAGAAGTCAAGTCCCATAGTGCTCAGTGCCATTTGAACCATTTTTTTTAACAACGTACTGTTGGAAAGAGCAAACTCGCGAGTTTTACACAGTTCCCGCTAGGTAGCAGCAGTGTGCACCCACTTCAGTTCTAGTAAAAACGGTGTCGGGACGACAGAAAGCGTTTTGTGCTCTACATTTCGCACAGTGCGGGTCAGTAATAACTGTTCAGCGTGACTTTCGTATTAGGTGTGGTGTGAATCCCTCCACGGCACGGAGCATTAGAGGATGGCATGAACAGTTCCGAGAAACAGGTTCTTTGTGTGAAGGCAAATGGCCGGACCGTCCCCTAGTGTCTGACACAGACGTCAAACGCATCCGCCATAGTTTCACAAGGAGTCCGCAGAAATCCGTTCGCCGTGCAGCTCCACAGCCCAACATGCCCCCGATGTCCGTCTGTTGTGTGTTGCGTCGACGTTTACACATGCGGTACAAAATTCAGTTACTGGAAGCTCTTCGTGAAGGTGACAAACAACAAGTGCAGAGTTCTGTGATTTCGTTCTTGCCAAGACGCAGGATGACAGTTTATCTTCCACGCTTAGTGTTGACTGTCGAGGCAACATTTCGTTTAAATGGAAAGGTGAATCGTCATAATGTGAGAATATGGAATACGGAACAACCACATGAAGTTGTACATCATGGGAGGAACTCTCCAAAATTTAATCTCTTTTGTGCAGTTTCACGGCAAAGGTGTATGGTCTATTTTTCTTTGCCGAGAACAGGGATCACATATCTCGATATGCTTGGGAACTTTCTTTTCCCACCGTTGGAGACTGATTCGAACGGCTTCATTTACCAACAGAATCGGACACCGCTACATTGGCATCTGAAAGTGGGGAAATATTTGTGTTGTTGTTGTGGTCTTCAGTCCTGAGACTGGTTTGATGCAGCTCTCCATGCTACTCTATCCTGTGCAAGCTTCTTCATCTCCCAGTACCTACTGCAACCTACATCCTTCTGAATCTGTTTAGTGTATTCATCTCTTGGTCTCCCTCTACGATTTTTACCCTCCACGCTGCCCTCCAATACTAAATTGGTGATCCCTTGATGCCTCAGAACATGTCCTACCAACCGATCCCTTCTTCTAGTCAAGTTGTGCCACAAACTCCTCTTCTCCCCAATCCTATTCAATACTTCCTCATTAGTTACGTGATCTACCCACCTTATCTTCAGCATTCTTCTGTAACACCACATTTCAAAGGCTTCTATTCTCTTCTTGTCCAAACTATTTATCGTCCATGTTTCACTTCCATACATGGCTACACTCCATACAAATACTTTCAGAAACGACTTCCTGACACTTACATCTATACTCGATATTAACAAATTTCTCATCTTCAGAAACGCTTTCCTTGCCATTGCCAGTCTACATTTTATGTCCTCTCTACTTCGACCATCATCAGTTACTTTGCTCCCCAAATAGCAAAACTCATTTACTACTTTGTCTCATTTCCTAATCTAATTCTCTCAGCATCGTCCGAGTTAACTAGACTACATTCCATTATTCTCGTTTTGCTTTTGTTGATATTCATCTTATATCCTCCTTTCAAGACACTGTCCATTCCGTCCAACTGCTCTTCCAAGTCCTTTGCTGTCTCTGACAGAATTACAATGTCATAGGCGAACCTCAAAGTTTTTACTTCATCTCCATGAATTCTAATACCTACTCCGAATTTTTCTTTTGTTTCCTTTACTGCTTGCTCAATATACAGATTGAATAACATCGGGGAGAGGCTACAACCCTGTCTCACTCCCTTCCCAACCGCTGCTTCCCTTTCATGCCCCTCGACTCTTATAACTGCCATCTGGTTTCTGTACAAATTGTAAATAGCCTTTCGCTCCCTGTATTTTACCCCTGCCACCTTCAGAATTTGAAAGAGAGTATTCCAATCAACATTGGCAAAAGCTTTCTCCAAGTCTACAAATGCTAGAAACGTAGGTTTGCCTTTTCTTAATCTAGCTTCTAAGACAAGTCGTAGGGTAATACTTAAATCAAAGAATTACTGAACGATGGATGGATCGCACTGGACCAGATGATTCAGCCTTACATTACTGACCTCCAACGTCACCGGACTTGACTGTATGTTATTATTTCTTGTGGGCGGTCTATAAAAGAGTCTTGTTTATGGGCCTCGACAACTACAATGAATGAACTGAGACATCGCATAACAGCAGTTGTGAAAGCTGTAATTGAAAACATGTTCGTTCGCTGCAGAGTGGAGGAATTTGAATACCGCACTGACATAATGCCGTGCATCTCATTTGGGGGGCCTGGGGGTGGGGGCGGGGGGGCACGTTGAACACCTACGAAAAGTATGAAGAAACAAAAACTTCTTGAGTTTCCGGTTCATCGAAAATCAAAATTCATTGTATATGTTTGTTAATTTCAGAAATACAGAAGTCCCAAATCGGATGATTCTTTTTGATACAAAAATGGTTCAAATGGCTCTGAGCACTATGGGACTCAACTGCTGAGGTCATAAGTCCCCTAGAACTTAGAACTACTTAAACCTAACTAACGTAAGGACATCACACACATCCATGCCCGAGGCAGGATTCTAACCTGCGACCGTAGCGGTCGCGCGGTTCCAGACTGTAGCGCCTAGAACCGCTCGGCCACTCCGGCCGGCTCTTTTTGATACACCCTGTATTGAAACTTCCTGGCAGATTAAAACTGTGTGCCGGACCGAGACTCGAACTCGGGACGTTTGCATTTCGCGGGTGAGTGCTCTACCAACTGAGCTACCGAATCACGACTCACGCCCGGTCCTCACAGCTTTACTTCTGCCAGTATCTCGTCTCCTACCTTTCAAACTTTACAGAAGCTCTCCTGCGAACCTTGCACAACTAGCACTCCTGAACGAAAGGATACTGCGGAGACATGGCTTAGCCACAACCTGGGGGATGTTTCCAGAATGAGATTTTCACTCTGCAGCGGAGTGTGCGCTGATATGAAACTTCCTGGCAGATCAAAACTGTGTGCCGGACCTAGACTCGAACTCGGGACGTTTCCATTTCGCGGGCAAGTGCTCTACCATCTGAGCTACCTAAGCACGACTCACGCCCCGTCCTGAGCTGTGAGGATGGGGCGTGAGTCGTGCTTGGGTAGCTCGAACTTGGGACCTTTGCCTTTAGCGGGCAAGTGCTCTACTATCTGAGCTACGCAAGCACTACTCACACCCCGTCCTGAGCTATGAGGACGGGGCGTGACTCGTGCTTGGGTAGCTCAGGTGGTCGAGCACTTGCCCGCGAAAGGCCAAGGTCCCGAGTTCGAGTCTCGGTCTGGCACCCAGTTTTAATCTACCAGGAAGTTCCATATCAGCCCACACTCCGCTGCTGAGTGAAAATCTCATTCTGGACACCCTATATTATCTACTCAATACCTACTGCAAGTCTACCTCCAGAAATATAGACGTGCCAAATCGGATGATTCATTTTGATACACGCTGTATTATGTGCTCAATGCTCTCTGCAAGTTCTAGAAGTTTGTTACAAGAATTTCCGAACACGCTGTAGAAATGAGAAGACACTAATTCATCGGGGCCGCTGGGACCTTTATCGTCACCCTTGACCCCACAGTGATGTCAGTGAAAATTGTTGAGTCAGTGTGTCACTCGCGTCTTAAAGTTCTTTTGTGAGCCCAGTTGAGGAGCTCGGAGACACCGTGTTTGCGGTTGGCAACAAGGATCTGAAGAGGCCAATAAGGAAGGGCGGCCGGCGCTGAGCAGCAGCAGCACCTGGCCAGCGGCGCGCCCCTCCTCAACTGGCGCCGTCTAAGGCGTCGTCGTGAGGGCGACGCGCCGGGCCCGCGCATTGTGCGCGCGGACCGCATTGTCTCGCGGCACTTTCTAATCTGCCGGCGTCGCCAATGCTTTCAGCCCCGATGAGCTTCGTGTCGCCTTCAAAGGGGGCGCGAGCGGGCTGGCAACAGACGTCTGAAATAACCTGCTAGCGGCGCAGGGCGCGGGGGAACGCCGGCTCCCGATAATCAGGGCGCCTCCGCCTCGATCGCGTTATATTCTGCCAGAATTACAGATGTCCGGGGGGTCCCCGGCTAAAGAGCACGGCCGGGAGCGGGCCATTAAAGAAAATGCCTCTTATCAGCGGGGGAAGGGGAGTCGCAGCAACTGTTAAGGTTTATCGGTAGGTTGGGGGCCGCCATTGTGAGCGTCACTTAGCCCGGCGCTAAACTCATTTCCCGCGGGCCGGCCATTGTCTGCCGGTCCCAAACATTGCTTAACTACTCAAGACGGCGCGCGCGCCGCCTCCGGACCGAGCAGCTGAATTATAAAGGCCCGGCGCGCGCCCCTCAATAGCTGCCTGCAGTCCCAGTCTTTCATTCGATTCCGAGTCTACTTCTTTGCGCGCCTCCTCTAAATGACGACTTTAACGGAAGTTACATTTAGGAAAGTGCCGAGCAACGGCACAGCTCGGGCCCGCGCCCCAGAAGAAATTCGCGCAGCCCGTTGGAAGGCTGTTTCTTTTCCTTTTTCCGTCTGATCAAGTTCGTCCACGGAAAATGTACTGCATTTATAGTAAAGACATTTCACTTGATTTTATGTTAAACCTTCGCACGGCGCTCCTTTCACGTGCTCGTGGGTAGACACCTTGTGGTTTTCACGCCACAATTAATACATTGGAAGCCATTATAATTGCGACACCTGGAAAGCTAACAAAGAACGAAATTTTCCTTGTTGTGCTTATACACTGTGGTGAAAAAACTCATGGCATACTGATATTCACATATACACTACTGCCCATTAAAATTGCTACACCACGAAGATGACGTGCTACAGATGCGAAATATAATCAACAGGAAGAAGATGCTGGGATATGCAAATGATCAGCTTTTCAGAGCATTCACACAAGGTTGGCGCCGGTGGCGACACCTACAACGTGATTACATGAGGAAAGTTGCCAACCGATTTGTCATAGACAAACAGCAGTTGACCGGCGTTGCCTGGTGAAACGTTGTTGTGATGGCCCGTCTAAGGAGAAGCAATGCGTACCATCACGTTTCCGACTTTGATAAAGGTCGGATTGTAGCGGTTTATCGTATCGCGACACTGCTGTTCGCATTGGTCGAGATCCAATGACTGTTAGCAGAATATGGAATCGGTGGGATCAGGAGGGTAATGCAGAACGCCGTGCTGGATCCCAACGGCCTCGTATCACTAATAGTCGAGATGACAGGCATCTTATCCGCATGGCTGTAACGGATCGTGCAGCCACGTCTCGATCCCAGAGTCAACAGATGGGGACGTTTGCAAGACGACAACCATCAGCACGAACAGTTCGACGACGTTTGCAGCAGCATGGCCTATCAGCTCGGAGACCATGGCTGCGGTTACCCTTGACGCTGCATCACGGACAGGAGCGCCTGCGATGGTGTACTCAACGACGAACCTGGGTCCACGAATGGAAACCGTCATTTTTTCGGATGAATCCAAGTTCTGTTTATAGCATCATGATGGTCGCATCCGTGTTTGGCGACATCGCGGTGAACGCACATTGGAAGCGTGTATTCGTCATCGCCATACTGGCGTATCACACGGCGTGACGGTATGCGGTGCCATTGGTTACACGTCTCGGTCACCTCTTGTTCGCATTGACGTCACTTTGAACAGTGTATGTTACATTTCAGATGTGTTACGACCTGTGGCTCTACCCTTCATTCGAGAGGTTCTAGGCGCTACAGTCTGGAACCGCGCGACCGCTACGTATCCTGCCTCGGGCATGGAGGTGTGTGATGGCCTGAGGTTAGTTAGGTTTAAGTAGTTCTAAGTTCTAGGGGACTGATGACAACAGATTTTAAGTCCCACAGTGCTCAGAGCCATTTGAACCATTTTGAACCTCCTTTTCCTTGTTGCAGCAGGGCATGTGACTCATATGAAAAAAAAAAAGCATTCATCAGTAAAATTTAGATTGTTTACTTATGTGAAATTGAAATAACATAAAACTGATTTTACATCTCAGACCTGATTTCACGTGCAAAAAGAATTTGCATGTGCTTGAGCACTATAACATGGCTTTCCCAGAAGATAACGGAGACGCTTAACAAAATATTTCTCCTTACTACGTCACTGTGTGAACTACGTTTCTGCCTTACACCGGATTTTACGTGTGCATTTTACGCGTGCAAGTAGGGTAACGTTGAACCTCTGTTTAAAGATATGAAGAAAATTTTTAAGGTCTTTCGAGATCGGGGCCTTGGGAATACATCGTAAGAATAATAGCTATTTACTGTGCATGGCATTATCGGAATAGTCGGCTGGGTTCTGGTATCCAAAGAAAAGTTCTTGGGGTGTTTGCCCTATATGAATGCATACAGAAAATACCGTAAAATAGAGGAATTTTCTGCATTTATTTATTACTTAGATTTCGCCTAATACTGGATTTTTCTTATATAAGTAGGGTAACTTTGCACCTACGTATCTTGGAAACGAGAAAAGATATCAAAAAACTTTCAATGTTGTGAGAGGTCGGGATCTTAGGGATATATCGTAAAAGTTTCAGCCATTTGCTGTGAATAGCTGACTTGGAATCCTCGGCTGGGTTTTGGTCCGCTGGTGACGGCGAAGATTGTAAATTCTTGTTACAAATTTCTGTAGAGGGGAGTGATTACATAATATTTGGAATAGGAACCCATGTCCAGAAACGTCATCCAACGACGCTACTGAGCCTCAAAGTTATAGTCTACGATGCTTGTAAATGTTTGTGTGTGCAGGATGATTTCATGATGATGATAAAAACTTTCAAGGATGATGGAGAAGGATAAATGTATGAATTTGGGCTAAGACTCCCTGTACTGGAAATGAACCAGTCGAAAGTTAAAAGCGAAAATCGTTGTGATGCCTCTGACAGATGAATACACGTAACGGTACTGTTGTTGTTAAGATTGTAGGGTAGGCAACTTTCAGACGTGGTAGTACGGACCAAAACAAGAAAAAAAGGTCTAGTAAATATGGGCTCTAAAATCCCTATCTATGAGCACCTTTCCAATAGAGGAGATGGGTTTCCCACTAGCTCATAGCTCCTCAGGTATGCTTTTAGAGCCCATGTTTGCTCCACATTTTTCTTGTTTTGGTCCCTACTACTACCTCTGAAAGCTTCCTACCCCACATTCTTTACAGCGACAGTAGTGGTACATGTATTCCACTGTCAGAGGTATCTGAACGGCTTTCACTTTTAACTTTCGACTCGTTTGTTTCCCGTACAGGAACAATTTTCCTCAAGTCGATACATTTATCCTTCTCCATCTTCCTTGAAAGTCTGTAACATCACGGAATCACCCTCTACGTATATACATTTACAGGCACCGGCGCCTGTGCCTGTGACGGTCTGTAACATCGTTGGATGACGTTTCCGGATGTGGTCTCCTATTCAGAATATTACGTGCTCACTCCCTCTAGAAGTCCTTGAAGTTTGTCACGGAAATTTCCGAACACCCTTTACAGTAAAAAACCACTTTCTTCGCTTTTCCGAGACCCGTGAAATAACGGTGCCCTCGTAAGTCCCATTAAGTCCACATCAAATACAAAACGAACCGATTTTCTCCATTCGCCTAATGAGGAGGAAGTGTGTAACATTCGTGCTTTATTGGTTAAAAACAGTCTTGGTTGCAATTTTAGTTATATGTTTTTCAACGACGCGTTTCGCTTTATTTAGGCATCTTCAGGTTATCTACATAGAAAACAGAGAGCGAATACATCTATTTAAGAATCGCGATCGCGTTGTGCAGACCTGTATAACCTATAAGCATGTATAAACAGATGCAGATCTTGCCGCCTCTCGCGTCCATGTAGAAAAGGTAACGATTTTACTATTTCATACTTTCAGCTTTTACTGAGTTTATCGAAGGCGATGTTGACCTGATATATTCGCCGATGCCTCTTGGCAATACTGACTAAAGGATTCTTCTAAGAAATTACCAAATTAAGGTATTTGCTCTTTCAATATTTGATCTGTTTATACATGCTTATAGGTTATACAAGTCTGCACAACGCGATCGCGATTCTTAAATAGATGTATTTGTTCTCTGTTTCCTATGTAGATAACCTGAAGATGCCTAAATAAGGGGGAAACGCATCGTTGAAAAATATAAAACTAAAATTGCAACCAAGACTGTTTATAACCAATACTGTTAAGCACTGATTTGCTGTATGCCACATATGGACTGGAAGAATTCCATTCGTACTTTGACACTGTGCTGTAGGATAATGACACTAAGACGATCCTTCTCTCGGGCATACAAATGATCCCTAACACAAGAGCTATCCAAAACACTTGATCCTACCATTTTATCACCAATAGAAACCGAAGTATGTTGTTGTTGTGGTCTTCAGTCCCGAGGCTGGTTTGATGCAGCTCTCCATGCTACTCTATCCTTGCAAGCTGCTTCATCTCCCAGTACGTACTGCAGCCCACATCCTTCTGAATGTGCTTAGTGTATTCATCTCTTGGTCTCCCTCTACGATTTTTACCCTCCACGCTGCCCTCCAATGCTACATTTGTGATTCCCTGATACCTCAGAACATGTCCTACCAACCGATCCCTTCTTCTTCTCAAGTTGTGCCACAAACTCCTCTTCTCCCCAGTTCTATTCAATACCTCCTCATTAGTTATGTGATCTACCTATACAATCTTCAGCATTCTTGAGTAGCACCACATTTCGAAAGCTTCTATTCTCTTCTTGTCCAAACTATCTTTCGTCCACGTTTCACTTCCATACATGGCTACAGTCCATACAAATACTTTCAGAAACGACTTCCTGACACTTAAATCTATACTCTATGTTAATAAATTTCTCTTCTTCAGAAACGCTTTCCTTGCCATTGACAGTCTACATTTTATACCCTCTCTACTTCGACCATCGTCAGTTATTTTGCTCCTCAAATAGTTAAACTCCTTTACTACTTTAAGCGTATCATTTCCTAATCTAATTCCCGCAGCGTCACCCGATTTAATTCGACTACATTCCATTATCCTCGTTTTGCTTTTGTTGATGTTCGTCTTATATCCTCCTTTCAAGACACTGTCCATTCCGTTCAACTGCTCTTCCAAGTCCTTTGCTGTCTCTGACAGAATTACAATGTCATCGGCGAACCTCAAAGTTTTTATTCCTTCTCCATGGATTTTAATACCTACTCGGAACTTTTATTTTGTTTCCTTCACTGCTCGCTCAATACACAGATTGAATAACATCGGGGAGAGGCTACAACCCTGTCTCACTCCCTTCCCAATCACTGCTTCCCTTTCATGCCCCTCCACTCTTATAACTGCCATCTGGTTTCTGTACAAATTGTAAATAGCCTTTCCCTCCCTGTATTTTACCCCTGCCATCTTTGTAATTTGAAAGAGAGTATTCCAATCAACATTGTCAAAAGCTTTCTCTAAGTCTACAAATGCTAGAAACGTAGGTTTGCGTTTCCTTAATCTTTCTTCTAAGATAAGTCGTAAGGTCAGTACTGCCTCACGTGTTCCAATATTTCTACGGAATCCAAAATGATCTTCCCCGAGGTCGGCTTCTACCGAGGTAGGACCCCCCCCCCGGAAAAATCCCGTTTTTATGCGCGGCGTTTTGGAACATATTATGTAGCGAAAGCTACCGCATGCACATCTAATAATACGAACCTCACACTTGAAGAGGTCGTTAATCTTATCAGACGATTTTGAATCGCACAAATGAACGATAACGACCGTTCCTGCTCGTTGTTTGCGTCCGGCACTGCAGCGGGTGTGGGGGAAGAATGGCATGGCTCGACAAATTAGAACGTCCTGTACATTTAGAATTACCCTAAATGAATCTGTGTGACAGGTTTCCACATCGGCCTTTGCCGATCACGTTTACCTTCGGGATTGTAGCGAGTTGAGCGAGCCTTGTGGTGGGCGATGTGCAGTGCGTGGAGGAGTGCTGGCAGCGGCTGCGAGGCGCGCACGTAGACAGCGCGCCGGGCCGGGCAGGGGCGCGCGTGATTTCCTCGGGGAGACTAATCCCCGCTCCCACCGTCCCAGCCGCGTCGGGCCGGCAGTTTTACGCCCGGCCCAGGAATTAATACCGGGAAATGGATAGCCGCTGCCTGCGGAAATCTGCTCCCGCCGCCCTCACCTGCCGCGACGCCGCGCTGAGTCCAGACTGGCAACCGCTCGCCGCCTCTGCCACTGGAGCTATCGACCGACCGACCGACCCCCGCAGTTAATCACCTCTGTTGTTCAGCGTTTCTCACACGTATAAATTCTATCGCAGCAACTTCTGTTGGGACACTGTGTATGGATAAATCTAGTGTGTTCCCGGTGTAATGTTGATGCATTAATTTGTTCTGAAAGCGGTGCTGATATTCAAGACAATAAAAGCGGGTTCAAAGCTGTGAGCTATCTGGGGAAGTTACCCTTGCATTATTGAGCAACTGTTTCACCAGGTATCCAGTCTAGCTTACCAAATTCCCAACCAGACTAACATTAATTATAATCTTTTAATAGTCATCTTACGACAACCGGTGATATATATATATATATATATATATAGCGCTCAGTCCGGAACCGCGGGACAGCTACGGTCGCAGGTTCGAATCCTGCCTCGGGCATGAATGTGTGTGATGTCCTTAAGTTAGTTAGGTTTAATTAGTTCTAAGTTCTAGGCGACTGATGACCTCAGAAGTTAAGCTGCATAGTGCTCAGAGCCATCTGAATCATTTATATATATAAGAGAATTTAAATAAAAATAAATAAATCAGTTTATATTTGGACATTTATTTTAACATTGATCATTGTTCCGTTAAAATTTCAGCATATTAAACTTGATTCATAACTAAACTGGTGCCTTATTTAGGATAGTGAAAATGTGAGTTTGTAATCTTACGGAACACATCAAATATGGAGCCAAGATTGGGAGACTGCATACAACACTGCATTCATAAAATAACACACGAAGAACGTTGAAACATATGCAAGAGGAAATTAACCACAACCAAATGATTCAATTTTCACCCAAAGAAGTTATGTTCGCAGCGCAATCCTGTCCGTCATGAAATTACCACACACAGGTATACTAAATTCATACCAACTCTCTGTGAAATTTTCCCGAAAAGAATAGCTGAGGGCTAGTTTGATAATTACACCACATGCTTCACGTGATCAACTTGGTTTACACAAAGAGTGCAACTCCACAATAATTTTGATAATTAAAATAAATTAAATCGAAACGCGATTCACAAAAGAAAAACCTCGAACTGGTTACTATCGCCTTACTATTAACCTGATGGGTCAAACCATTGTATAAGCGTGTGATACTGGTCTCACAAAGTACGCCCCACGTGGATTGAACATAAAGAAAAGTTGCTATATTGAAAAATATTGTCAAGATGAGACGTTATAATCTCACGCACATTTGCATTTAAGATTGATGATCTTAGTTAGAGTTACGGATCTTTAACACGTGGTTCCACTTTACTCACAAAGTAGTGACAAAGCAACTACTGGAAGATATTCTGAACTTCACACTCGAATTACACTGCGTTGAAATTTAAGATAACATCAGATATTTTAGATTTAAACCAGAAATAAAGGTGATTACATTTTCAGTTAGGCTGAACTTAAGAAATCCATTGTCCTACGGACTTAGCAGAGACGTGCTTAGCCGGAGATCTTACCACTTCAGACGCTCGCCGCGGACAGACTGCCGTGGGCCCCTACCGAGGCTGCTTCCAGATACAAAACGGAAGTGACCAGAGAGGCAGCTTCCTATACCAACATGACAAGGGATGGACACGACCATACTAAGAATAGAAAGCTCTTTGCTTTTAGAAAGCGTAGCTACCTGTTCCGACGTTGGCCCTACTGCAACCATCAAGCATGCAACTAGAAATACATTTGCTCATTCATCCTTTCACACAGAAGGGAAGGGGGATGACAGTATCTTATCATATACAGTATATAAAAGAAAGCGGATGTAGGTTCCGCATGAGACTGTGTGACATGAATTACATATAAACTCTGTTTTAAAGTGTAGTAGTGTGACAGATCGTTCTTGATTATGTGTAAAAGTAACACGTTCCACTGCTCAGTCACCTCCCACATAGTCAGAAACACCACAGTAAATTTGTAAGTGGAATGTACGCCGTAAATGACAACAGTTTTAAAAAATTGACATGAAAGGAATCCAACAGAGACCTTACACCGGCAATGGGCGAATTTCCAATTTGTGTTGCCGTGAGGCTAGTGTTGTAAACCTTCTAGGAACTACCGTAGACTGCCGTAAGTAAGCGTAGACTAAGGTAGTTTTGCTAGTAGTTTCAGTCAGTTATGCAACGGCCTTGCCGCAGTGGATACGCCGGTTCCCGTCAGATCACCGATGTTAAGCGCTGACGGGCGTGGCCGGCACTTGGATGGGTGACCATCTGGGTCGCTATACGCTCTTACCATTTTTCGGGGTGCTCTCAGCCTCTTGATGCCAATTGAGGAGCTACTCGACCGAATAGTAGCGGCTCCGACTAAAGAAAACCATAATAACGACTGGGAGAGCGGTGTGCTGACCACACGCCCGTCCTATCCGCATCCTCACCTGAGGATGACACGGCGGTCGGATGGTCCCGATGGGCCACTTGTGGCCTGAAAACGGAGTGTTTCAGTTAGTTAAGGTCGTACCCGCTTACCTGTACCTTGGGCGTGTTGCACACCTATTGGTCGTTACCTCATAAGGATAGCTTTCTTTACGTATGCGATCTGTGTCTTAATAGATTCGTCACAAAACTGGAAGCGGCGAACTTTCTAGAAACAGAGTAAGGATATATCAAGCGCCGGGTAACCTACGGAACATTTTTGTTCTACATTGTTATCGACCTGTCTGTTACTTAAGGCTATACAGTATTTATTGCAAAACCGAAATCGTCAGTGTTTAATTCAGGTTTTATTCGAAAATTGTTGATTTGTGACATGAAACAGAGGCATGTTGTAGTGAAAATAAAGAAAACAATGCAAATTTATCATACAGCGCAAGAAAACGCTTCTTTATCAACAAACAGTGCTTTAAAAAATTGAAACTTGCCTTTAGCATTTCGCCGAACTTAAATATACATTGTTTCTGTTATTAATGAAGAACTTTCGCATTTATCCGTAATAACAAGGAAATCTTGTATTTTATCGTCATGAAGGACGTTCTATTGATTACAAAATAGCAACAATAATTAAATACATTGTGTATATTCGTGCATGTAAACTGAACTTGCATCAGAAGTAATTGCTTTGGTTACATAAAAGCGCAGAAGTTACGCGATCAACTAATTTTGATTACTTGTAAAAACTATAGACAGAGCTCTACTCTTCGTGAGAGACAGGCTTTTCATATGTCACTGCAGGCATCAGGACTCATCTGCTACGCAACAACTACTGAAATACGATACGATCACTATCGTGAATGTCTCTGGTTGCTAATAACCAGAGTTTAAATTATAGCCTCTCTTCAGCATATCTTGGTCTTCTTAATTATCGTTTCTCTTTTAAACTGTAGTGAGAAGCCAGCGAAAAGCGTGAACCGACACATGTCCAAAGTTCTGCACCAATTGTTAAGGAAAGCTGGATCTACAATTCAGTGTCGAGTGCACAATGTGCACGCTTTTCTCATGTACGTACGATATGAGAAAGCTGAATTCTTAGTTTGTGTAAACAGACATCAGGACTATACGCAATGTCAGTACATGTTTATCAGATCAGTTGCTGTGATATCGTTTGCAACCGGTGACGCACTGATGCAAACTATAAGATAATATACACTGAAAGGTGTGTGCGTGTTTCTTGCAAGCAACACGGATTACTCCTTAAATGAGTAATGAATGTGTCCCGATACTTTAGCGATATCCAGAATGAAATACATAATGCCCAGAGAATAGGTCTCTAACACTATTTGACTACAAAAGTACGGTAATAACACAGCACACACTTTCATGTGCGTAACCGGAGAAAAAAATGGGCTGCATATTTTAAAATAGTGCGTAATAAATGAATGAGCACTTTCCTGGAAGCATCAACTTGCGTGAGCGTATGTTAGCTTTCCGCGTACACTGTCCACCAGCGCATTGCGGCAGTTTCGCCTGTTGTGTACACATAAATTCGGAATGCAGAAAAAAGTTAACCAGCTGAAAAGTTATTTTACAGAAGCTCGAAATTCTATAGTCAGTGTAATGATAGCAGTTCAGTGAGGCAATGCTACCTCACTTCTCGTATCATTGTCCAGCAACACATTCCTAGTAAATGAAGCAGCAACATGTGTCTGATTTAATCCATTATAAATCGTTTTTGAAAGCCTGCGACTGTGAAAACAATTGGTTTGTTTATAAATAAATCTTCCGCTACCAGTCACGATTTTCTTTTCGCACGATGCGCTTCGGGAAATGATTCCCGAGTGAGCCACGAACTTGTAAGACATTTTCAGCCAGGTGTCCGGATACTTCTGACCACATAGTGTACATTTGTTGAATTTTATATTTAAATGATGTAGGTGTTCGAACTAAGGGGGGCGGGAGGGGGAGGGGGAAGCGCGAAGTAAAATAATGACCAAAACATTACTGGAACCAGTGATCCAGCGTTATTAATCTCGTGTGCTACAGATTTTTTTCATCTTCATATATTTTACGCTTCAGGGAAATGCTTGTAAAAATGGACGATTATTTACAAATTTGCATTAGTCAGGAATCGAAACCGGACTGCCAACGTGTCAGGAAAGCAGTCTACCCCAGAGCCACATGGCCGGTCGAAAAATTGTCCTTGCTTTAGCGAGTTAAAGGTGCTCGTAAAAATTCAAAGTCGCGTTTTTCGAGAATTTTTGAGAGTTGCATCGAACTGCTTTTGGTTATTCACATTTGAGCCCCGAACTTAACGTACCATTAATATAAAAAGTAGCAAAAATCCGATTGTCGTTTGGTCTCCTTGGGAGTAATGAACAAGCTGTCTGCGCCAGGGAGATCCCTTCCACTGACAACGTGATCTTCCATGTGGAGCAAACGTGAAATTCCAGTTGCGACGTGTAAGTTTAAATTCAGCGGTAGTGCTCATCTTCATTCGTGTAGGACAGAGGTCACAGAACGCATTTCACAGAGGGCCAGACCAAATGTCGAACGTGGGCCGCATCGTCGTTCTGTACTATACCTGCAAGGCAGAACGGAAGGTCTGGGAAAAAGACGAGAAACTAACTTCAGCATTCCGTGTTGTTCAAGTATCAGTGGCATTCAGTGTACAGAAAACAAGGTCAACCAACATATTTATGTATTGAAAAAGTTGTCAAAGAAAGCTTTGTTAGGCCGGCCGAAGTGGCCGTGCGGTTAAAGGCGCTGCAGTCTGGAACCGCAAGACCGCTACGGTCGCAGGTTCGAATCCTGCCTCGGGCATGGATGTTTGTGTTTTCCTTAGGTTAGTTAGGTTTAACTAGTTCTAAGTTCTAGGGGACTAATGACCTCAGCAGTTGAGTCCCATAGTGCTCAGAGCCATTTGAACCAAAGCTTTGTTAGTAATATGGTGGCTACATCAGACACAGTAAGCACGTATCCTAATCTCACAAACAAAGTGGCAAAAATGTCAGAGAAATCTGTAAAACAAACGTTTGCCTTTCAAGATAGCATCAGTGTTTGGTGTGGTATTGCTGAACCAATCTACAAAGTTGCTTCAAATGATCATCAGTCAATTTCGTTCGATGTGCTAACTGAACATACCGTATTTTTGAAAATGTTTGCTCGCAGACGTAACTTATTCCAGACACTGATGCCATACCAGCGGAAAATTTCATCAGGTAAACAGAAGTAATATTCAAAAGATTTTTTTTCTCTGTGCTTCTCTTTCAACAACTTATTTACTAGCAAATCCGTGAGTTACAACTGTAGTTCACCTGCCTCATCACCAAGCTTACAATCAAACGGATTCTGGAACAGGAGAATGTCACGCTCATTAGTCACGATCTGAAAAATCTCTTCAAGCCATGAATGATTTTTTTGGGGCAATGATGATTGCGATCTATGGGTATCGCAGCACAAAACTCTCTGAAACAGTGAATATGAGAAACGTTTACTCCTTTCACTTGTACTACAAACAATGGCAGCTTTCTCCGAAATGATACTGTAGCGATTACAGACGAGGTTATCTTTCCGTGAAATTTAAAGTTCAGTTCATTCATGTGGGTTGTAATATGAACCAAAAACCACAACTTTGACTGCCAGGTACGAAGTAACAGCTGTATATCAGCTCTTATGTTTTTCAGTGAGAAAAATATCCATACCGTTTCAGAGACTGTATTAAAAGAAAAGCGTGAACTGACGGTGATTAAGTGCATGTCCCAGACCGGAGTTCGCAGCATAAAATATTGGTTTCAGTATGAGGAGAGCGCGCGGACCTCGAAAATCTTCCAACGAGTCCTGATTATTTAATATAGTAAATTTAAGGCGCACAGCAACCAGGAGATCTCCGCACATGTGAAGATCTTGTATTATAAATATAATATTTAAATTTAAAGTGTATCAGAACGTTTCATATTTCATACGTTTTATCAAGCACACTCAACGCTCAGTCGACGGGCCGGATGAACTGCCGTCACGGGGCCCTTGAGTCGTAGTCTGGTGACCCCTGATGTAGAAAATCCTGTGAAATCGGATTAATGTTTTTGAAACATCCCTGGACACCACTATTTCTTTTACGGAGTAACAGTTCATTACATGTAGTTAATACACTGAAGAGCCAAAGAAACTGGTATACCCGCGTAATATCTTGCAGGGCCTTCGAGAGGACGAAGAAGTGCCGCAACATAACGTAGCATGGGCTCCACTAATGTCTGAAGTAGCGCTGGAGGGAACTCACACCATGAATTCTGCAGGGCTGTCCATAAGAACCAGAGAAGCAATATTTGCTCTAAAACTAATAATAGAGAAACGACTAGATAAGAACCTGAAAACATACATAGCTTTCGTAGATGTAGAGAAAGCCTTTGATAATGTTAAATGGGATAAGATGTTTGAGGTACTCAAAAAAGTAGGAATAGACCATAAAGATAGAAAAATTATATGGAACCTGTACAAAAACGAGACAGCAGTTATCCGTGGACGGACAAAACAAGAAGAGGCGCAGATACGGAAAGGTGTCCGACAAGGTTGCGCACTATCCCCTGTTATCTTTAACGTATACATTGAAGAGGCGCTGAAAAAAGTAAGGGAAAATTCACAGGCAGGTGTAGTAAGTCATGGCCAACGATTAGATAAGATACGCCGCTGATATAGCTGTCCTGGCTGAAAGTGAAGAAGATCTTGTAGTCCTACTGAATAGAATGGATAAAATTATGGGTGAAGAATATAATACGAGAATTAATAAAGCAAAAACAAAAGTAATGGCATGCGACAAAGAAAATCAAGTGAAAGTCCAAGTTCATGTAGGCAATGAACTGCTTGAACAAGTTGATAAATTTACTTATCTGGGCAGTAATATTATCAGGGATGGAAGGAGCAAGGCAGAAGTGAGAAGTAGAATAGCTCAAGCAAAGGCTGCGTTTAAAAAGAAGAAAAATATATTAACATCTAAGAGCATCAGCTTTGAAATCAGGAAAAGATTTTTGAAATCATATGTGTGGAGTGTGGCATGCTATGGGTGTGCAACATGGACTCTCGGGACAGAGGAAGACCAGAAGCTAAATTCTTTTGAAATGTGGTGCTATAGACGCATGCTCAAAATAAAATGGATCGACAAGGTCACAAACGAAGTGGTTCTGGAAAGAGCAGGTTAAAAGAGAAGCTTCTGGAGTTTCATTGTTAAAAGAACAGTGCAATTTACAGGCCATCTATTAAGACATAAAGGACTCCTGAACACAATCATAGAGGGATATGTCGAGGGAAAAAGACCAAGAGGAAGACCACGACTGAGGTACATGGATCAAATCGTGAAAGATGTGGGATGTAACACCTATAAAGAAATGAAGAGAAAAGCTGAAAGACGCACAGAATGGAGACAAGCTGCCATTGTAGCTGTTGCAAACCAATTCTTGGATTGACCACTACAGAAGAAGAAGAAGTCCATAAATCCGTAAGAGTACGAGGGGATGGAGATCTCTTCTGAACAGCACGTTGCGAGGCATCCCATATATACTCAATAATGTTCATGTCTGGCGAGTTTGGTGGCCAGAAGTGTGTTCCTGGAATCGCTCTGTAGCAATTCTGGACGTGTGGGGTGTTGTATTCTCCTTGTAGAATTGCCAAGTCTGTCGGAATGCACACTGGGCATTAATGGATGCAGGTCATTGGACAGGATGCTTACGTGCATGTCACCTGTCAGAGGTTTATCTAGACGTGTCAGGGGTCCCATATCACTCCAACTGCACACGCCTCACACCATTACAGAGCTCCTACCAGCGTGAACAGTCCCTTTCTGACATGCAGGGACCATGGATTATGAGGTTGTCTCCATACCCGTATCCGACCAGGCTACATGTTTGCTGTCATCAACAGTCCAATGTCTGTTTTGACGGGCCCGGGCGAGGCGTAAAGCTTTATTTCGTGGAGTAGCAAGGGTTCACGAGTGGGTCTTCGGCACCGGAAGCCCATATCGATAATGTTTCGTTGAATGGTTCGCACGCTGACACTTGTTGATGGCCCCGCATTGAAATCTGCAGCAATATGCGGAAGAGTTGCACTTTTATCACGTTGAACGATTCTCTTCAGTCGTCGTTCGTCCCGTTTTTGCAGGACCTTTTTCCGGTCGCAGCGATGTCGAAGATTTGATGTTCTATCTACATCTGCATATACATGGATACTCTGCAAATCACATTTAAATGCCCGGCAGAGGGTTCATCGAACCACCTTCACAATTGTCCATTATTCCAATCTCGTATAGCGCGCGGAAAAAATGAACACCTATATCTTTGTGTACGAGCTCTGATTTCCCTTATTTTATCTTGGTGATCGTTCGTCCCTATATAGGTCGGTCTCAACAAAATATTTTCGCATTCGGAGAAGAAAGTTGGTGATTGGAATTTCGTGAGAAGATTCCGTCGGAACGAAAAACGCCTTCCTTTTAATGATGTCCAGCCCAAATCCTGAATCATTTCTGTGACACTCTCTCCCATATTTCGCGATAATACAAAACGTGTTGCCTTTCTTTGAACTTTATCGATGTACTCCGCCAGTCCTATCTGGTAAGGATCCACTACCGCGCAGCCGTATTCTAAAAGAGGACGGACAAGCGTAGTGTACGCAGTCTCCTTAGTAGATCTGTTACATTTTTTAAGTGCTCTGCCAATGTTACGCAGTCTTTGGTTAGCCTTCCCCACAACATTTTCTATGTGTTCCGTCCAATTGAAGTTGTTCGTAATTGTGATACCTAGGTATTTAGTTGGATTTACGGCTTTTAAATTAGACTGATTTATCATACAACCGAAGTTTAACGGGTTCCTGTTAGCACTCATAGGGTCAACTGCCACTTTTTGCACCATTCAGATATCTTTTCTAAATCGTTTTGTAGTTTGTTTTGATCTTCTGATGACTTTATTAGTGGATAAACGAAAGCGTCATCTGCAAACAACCGAAGACGGCCGCTCAGATTGTCTCCAAAATCATTTATATAGATAAGGAACAGCGAAGGGTCTATAACACTACCTAGGGGAACGCCAGAAATCACGTCTGTTTTATTCGATGACTTTCCGTCAACTACTACGAACTGTGACCTCTCTGACGGGAAATCACAAATCCGGATTCCTGATATTCGCGGTACACTCGTGAAATTATCGCACGGGAAAATTCCCACTCTATGGCTGCCTCGAAGATGCTGTGTCCCATCGCTCGTGCACCGACTGTAACACCACATTCAAACTCAAGCAAATCTTCATAACCTGCCATTGTAGCAGCAGTAGCCGATCTAACAACTGCGCCAGACACCTGTTGTCTTATAAGGGCGTTGCCGACCGCAGCGCCATATTCTGCCGGCTTACATATCTCCGCATTTGAATACTCATGCCTGTACCAGTTTCTTTGGCAATTCAGTGTAACTCCTAACACAGTATAGACACTTGATAAGCTAGCTACTACTTAGAACTACTGACAGCCTTGGGAGAGCCAGTCCTGACAAAACTCTTCCATCTGGTGAGCAAAATGTATGAGTCAGGCGAAATACCCCCAGACTTCAAGAAGAATATAATAACACCAATCCCAAAGAAAGCAGGTGTTGACAGATGTGAAAATTACCGAACTATAAGTTTAATAAGTCACAGCTGCAGAATACCAACGCGAATTCTTTAGAGACGAATGGAAAAACTGATAGAAGCCGACCTAGGGGAAGATCAGTTTGGATTCCGTAGAAATGTTGGAACACGTGAGGCAATACTGACCCTACGACTTACCTTAGAAGAAAGATTATGGAAAGGCAAACCTACGTTTCTAGCATTTGTAGACTTAGAGAAAGCTTTTGACAGTGTTGATTGGAATACTCTCTTTCAAATTCTGAAGGTGGCAGGGGTAAAATACAGAGAGCGAAAGGCTATTTACAATTTGTACAGAAACCAGATGGCAGTTATAAGAGTGGAGGGGCATGGAAGGGAAGCAGTGGTTGGGAAGGGAGTGAGACAGGGTTGTAGCCTCTCCCCGATGTTATTCAATCTGTGTATTGAGCGAGCAGTGAAGGAAACAAAAGAGAAATTCGGTGTAGCTATTAAAATCCATGGAGAAGAAATAAAAACTTTGAGGTTCCCCGATGACATTGTAATTATGTCAGAGACAGCAAAGGACTTAGAAGAGCAGTTGAACGGAATGGCCAGTGTCTTGAAAGTAGGGTTCAAATGGTTCAAATGGCTCTGAGCACTAGGGGTCTTAACATCTGAGGTCATCAGTCCCCTAGAACTTAGAACTACTTGAACCTAACTAACCTAAGGACATCACACACATCCACGCCCGAGGCAGGATTCGAACCTGCGACCGTAGCGGTCACGTAGTTCCGGACTGAAGCGCCTAGAACCGCTCGGCCACCACGGCCGGCCTTGAAAGGAATGTATAAGATGAACATCAACAAAAGCAAAACGAGGATAATGCAATGTAGTCGAATTAAGTCGGGCGATGCTGAGGGAATTTGATTAGGAAATGAGACACGTAAAGTAGTAAAGGAGTTTAGCTATTTGGGGAGCAAAATAACTGATGATGGTCGAAGTACAGAGGATATAAAATGTAGACTGGCAATGGCAAGGAAAGCGTTCTGAAGAAGAGAAATTTGTTAACATCGAGTATAGATTTAAATGTCAGGAAAGTCTTTTCTGAAAGTATTTGTATGGAGTGTAGCCATGTATGGAAGTGAAACGTGGACGATAAATAGTTTGGACAAGAAGAGAATAGAAGCTTTCAAAATGTGGTGCTACTGAAGAATGCTGAAGATTAGATGGGTAGATCACATAACTAATGAGGTATCGAATAGAATTGGGGAGAAGCGGAGCTTGTGGCGCAACTTGACTAGAAGAAGGGATCGGTTGGTAGGACATGTTCTGAGACATCGAGGGATCACCAATTTAGTATTGGAGGGCAGCGTGGAGGGTAAAAATCGTAGAGGGAGACCAAGAGATGAATACACTAAGCAGATTCAGAAGGATGTAGGCTGCAGTAGGTACTGGGAGATGAAGAAGCTTGCACAGGATAGAGTAGCATGGAGAGCTGCATCAAACCAGTCTCAGGACTGAAGACCACAACAACAACAACCGATCTAACAACTGCGCCAGACACATGAGGTCTTATAGAGGCGTTGCCGACCGCAGCGCCGCATTCTGCCTGTTCACATATTTCTGTATTTGAATACTCATGCCTGTCCCAGTTTATTTGGCGCTTCAGTGTAACTCTTAACTCGATACTTGCTAAGCTAGCAAAGCGAGAGACACGAGACACAGAGGAGAAAAGTGACGTTCTGATTCTCAGAGGGACATTCTTGTTATAGATTGATATTTGCAGCCAGCCCGTTTTGGCCTGAGTTTGCTCTCGGCCCGGTATGCTGTGCAGTGTTAGCTACCGCATGCTTCGCTAATAGGCCAGGAATTTGTAGCGCGTGCAGGGCAGACAGCGAGCAGCAGCAGCAGCAGCGTCGGCGGCGGGCAGACATGCACGCCCGGTTCGTTGTCTGCGGGGCGGGCAGTTACTGTGGGTTCTGACGTGGTGGGCGTGCCGGGGCGCAGTAAGGGCCGCCCCAACTTCGGAATATTAATGAAGACGCGCGGAGCCGCCGGCCACAAATATTGGCGCATACATTACGGCCCGCCCGCGCCCGCGGCGGGCCCTGTAATTGGTTTTGAATGCTCGCCTCCGACCGCCGAGTGGGCCAATTAATGTTTCGGCACGCCGTAGAGGCGGTCTCAAAGCGGGCCAGCGCTGCTTATTGCAGGGCCGTTCCTTCAGTCAGCTCGCCTGATGCGCCCTCAGCCTGGCCGCGTAACGAGCGAAGCACGTGTGGCCTACTTCCAGGCCAAACAACACAGCCCCGCGTCTTCTGCCGTTCCCCCGTGAACGTTTTAGCCAAGGCTTAGCCAAGGCTTTTGTGGAAGAACCTCGTAGAACCACGTTAACACGAATCCGAAGATACCGAAAAATCAGAGTTCGCATTAAAAAAAATAGTGTTATGTGAAAAACACTCATATACGCTACTGGCCATTAAAATTGCTACACCAAGAAGAAATGCAGATGATAAACGGGTACTCATTTCACAAATATATTATACTAGAAATGACATGTTCTTACATTTTCACGCAATTTGGGTGCATAGATCCTGAGAAATCAGTACCCAGAACAGCCACCTCTGGCCGTTATAACGGCCTTGATACGCCTGGGCATTGAGTCAGAGCTTGGGTGGCGTGCACAGGTACAGTTGCCCATGCAGCTTCAACACGATACCGCAGTTCCTCAAGAGTAGTGACTGGCGTATTGTGAAGAGCCAGTTGCTCGGCCACCATTGACCAGACGTTTTCAATTGGTGAGAGATCTGGAGAATGTGCTGGCCAGGGCAGCAGTCGAACATTTTCAGTATCCAGAAAGGCCCGGACAGGACCTGCAACATGCGGTCGTGCATTATCCTGCTGGAATGTAGGGTTTTGCAAGGATCGAGTGACGGGTAGAGCCACGGGTCGTAACACATCTGGAATGTAACGTCCACTGTTCAAAGTGCCGTCAATGCGAACAAGAGGTAATCGAGACTTTTAACCAATGGCGCCCCATACCATGACGGCGGGTGATACGCCAGTATGGCGATGACGAATACACGCTTCCAAAGTGCGTTTACCGCTATGTCGCCAAACACGGATGCGACCATCATCATGCTGTAAACAGAACCTGGATTCATCCGAAAAAATAACGTTTGGCCATTCGTGCACCCAGGTTCGTCGTTGAGTACATCATCGCAGGCGCTCCTGACTGTGAGGCAGCGTCAAGGGTAACTGCAGCCATGGTCTCCGAGCTGATAGTCCATGCTGCTGCAAACGTCGTCGAACTGTTCGTGCAGATGGTTGTTGTCATGCAAACGTCTCCATCTGTTGACTCAGCGATCGAGACGTGGCTGCACGATCTGTTACAGCCATACGGATAAGATGACTGTCATCTCGAGTGCTAGTGATACGAGGCGGTTGGGATCCAGCACGGCGTTCCGTATTACCATCCTGAACCCACCGATTCTATATTCTACTAACAGTCATTGGATCTCGACCAACACGAGCAGTAATGTCGCGGTACGAGAAACCGGAATCGCGATAGGCTACAACCCGACCTTTATCAAAGTCGGAAACGTGATGGTTCGCATTTCTACTCCTTACACGAGGCATCACAACAACATTTCACCACACAACGCCGGTCAACTACTGTTTGCGTATGAGCAATCGGTTGGAAACTTTCCCCATGTGAGCACGTTGTAGGTGTCGCCACCGGCGTCAACCTTGTGTGAATGCTCTGAAATGCTAATCATTTGTATATCAGAGCATCTTCTTCCTGTCGGTTAAATTTCGCGTCTGTAGCATGTCATCTTCGTGGTGTAGTAATTTCAATGGCCAGTTGTGTATATGTACAATAGTACGGTAATGCGCACTACACTACGTTATCAATCACTTTATATTACTGTAGACTTACAGTACTATGAAGTGACTGTAAAAGTATTTTCACTATTTTGTTCGAAAAAATTTCAAGTATGGTTCACTGACGTACACGGTAACAACAATATCTTGTAATTTCACCTGTTGTAACTGTAGCTTGCGTAAACCCAGCAGTGACGTGAGGTCTCGAAGAAAATCGTTCTAACCTGTCCAAGGCTGTAAACTACAACTCCTGACGGGTAGGTGGCATGGTATCTTTATTCTCCTCCCCTCTTTCACGCTTCTTGCGCCTCGGTCACTTTTTGGCACATCATATTCCACAGAATCACATTCAGAAAAACCGTCGTGTGCACTAATGAATTCCTCAGAACCAATCCCAGGGTTCGTAACGTCTTGCAGAAGTGTCCATTCATCAGGTGAGGGGGCACCATCTAACACGTGGACATATTCACCATTGCTGTCTCTCCAGGATGTATTATACGACTTCCGCATATGATGTAGCGACACGGGGTTGCATGGTCCTGCGATGGCTTTTATCGCGTCAAGCGGATTCCAATTCGGGGCTGCAATATTGTTTTCAGCAGCACGAACTGCAGCTCTTACACGTTGCTTGCGATAAGCTCTCGTCATGAGAGAAATAATGCCTTTATCCATCTACTGAAGGCGGCTTATCAGGTTTGGCGGAAAAAAACTGAACCTTTATGTTAGTTAAGTTAGCAGTACATCCGTCCAATGTAAGAAGAGCTACAATTTGACTGTTAAACGAGGAAGCCACTTGCGTAATGATATGCCGTCATCCAAGCTTTCTTATGGTGAGAGTAGGTGCAAGGTAAAGTGTTTCTAAAGCAACGCGGTTTCTCGGACTTAACGATGAGCCAAGATTAAACGTTGTTTGCTACATGCTTCACCGTAACACAAGTCATCTTTTATCAGCAGTCTGCGATTTAGGAAAAATTTATAGGAAAGTCCAGTTTCGTCCATATTGAACACATCATACAAGGCATATTTTCTCATAGATGCTGTCTATTACGAATCAGTCGTAATAATTACGAATTTACTCCAATAATTACGACTTCACGAATGACATGGCAAAAATTACGATTTTTTCGATTTTTCTTTGATTTATAAATGTAAGCGTATAAAGCGCTCAAAAGGAGGCATAAGAGAAAATTATTCTTTAGAGCACCAACCCCCAACAAAATTTCTTTTCTCATTTATCTTAAACAGCTGATATACTTGTCCTTTTCTGGCCCTCACAGAATTTCGATTACACCAAATACCTATACGGTATATGACTTCGCTCTCGTAACATATAACGAGGTATGAAGGTGTCTTGCTAGTCACATGGTGTCTCTTCCGGCGCACGTGTCTTCGTCTTGTTGTGGCGACATGTTGGAGTCAAGCTCTGTTTAGTGAATAGTGTGTGTACGAGTGACATTATAAGAAGTATTTATAGCATTTTTCGTAAACAAATTAACACAGAAATCTCTTGTAGTGCATACTAAGCGTGTGTCGAGGCAATGTGAAGATACGCGCTGAAAAAACAGGCTAACCCTCAAATGGTAAAGCTTAGAGATAAGTGTTCCCATCTGTTGCTGGCTACGGAAACTATCAACTTAAGGGTGAGACCAATGTCAGTTTTGATAGTTCCCGTACCCAGCAACAGATGGCAACACTGTACTCTAAGCTTTTACATTTGAGGGTTTGTCCGTTTTTCCGCGCGTGGCTATATATGTTCGAAAGATTTTGAAATAAACAATGAAGCAATTTCTGGTTCAGCAAAATGTGTGTGATGATGGTATCGGGACTAGTGACAGTTTTAAGAAACCAAGAACTGTTCAGAAATTTAGTGAGGAATACACGAAAGCTTTGCCCTGTACTGTGCTACTTCAAATCTGAATTTGGTATGAGATTTCAAAATTCAGGAATAAGAAAGCACCCTTCACTGATTAAGCTCAAATTATGGCTGTTCTTCTCTCATTACGAGAGCTTTATCTCAAGCAACGTGTAAGAACTGTAGTTCGTGCTTCTGAAAACAATATTGCAGCCCCCAATTGGAATCCGCTTGATGCAATAAAAGCCATCACTGCAGCATGGAACTCCGTGTCGCTACATCATACACAGAAGTGCTATAACAGATCCTGTCCACGTGTTAGATGGTGCCACCTCACCTTATGAATGGACGGTTCTGCAAGACGTTGCGAACTGTGGGATTGGTTCTGAGGAATTCATTACTGCACACGACGGTTTTTCTTCATGTGCTTTTGTGGAATATGATGTGCCAAAAGGTGACCGAGGTGCAAGAAGCATGAAAGTGAAGAGGAGAATAAAGATACCATTCCACCTACCCGTCAGGAGTTGTAGATTACAGCCTTGGACAGTAACTCCCCAGTAGAAAGAGTTTTTTGTTTGTTGAGATAGAAGGAAACAAAGTTGGTGCTAATATGAACACAGATCTGTCCACCGCTCTGTTACGGCTGAAGATACATATGATTTATACTGCATTTGTTTCAATTTTGTGTTGTTTTTTCACTGTAGTGACTCACTTTAGTATTCTTTAGAGTCTGCATAATTTTGACCCTAAATCGTAAAAAATCGTGTTTAGACGTGGCATACAAGAAGATCCAGCAGATCCCTCCTTTGAAACGCCGTCGCTGCAGAGCCGACAAATAAAGGGGCACATCGACGTGAAAGGTGAAAGGGCCATGTACCAGCACGCGAGTGAGTGATTTTTGATCGATCCTCCGGAAAAGGGTTTTGTCTCAACATCAATGCCTCTGGGGCGCAAGATTCCTTCTGATGTGTGGCACGTTATACTTCTGTTACCTTCCACGTTCCGTTCGCGAATAGCATGTCGCAAGACCGGCTATCGATAAACCCCGTATTAGCTCTTACTTCTCTGAGTTTCCTGTCGTCATTTCGCAACTCATGTGTGGGAGTTATTTGTCCGCTCCCGGTATTTCAAAAGTAAACCGTAGCGCACAAAACCGCTCCTATACCGTCTGCCACCGGATTGTGTTGACCATCTCCGTAATGATTTTGCGCCTAATAAACGAATCTGTGACGATACGTGCCGATATTCGCTAAACTTCCTTTATCTCTTCTATTAATCCAACCTCGTCAGTCTCCCACTTCTTTCATTTCCTTACGATTCTTCCAAAGAATCTCATCTGACATTGCTTTTCCAGTTACAAATTGTATGTGGTCATCCCAGTCGATGTCATTCCGGACTCTCGCTCTGAGGTATCTTGGAGTTGTTACTGTATTCAGAGTCCACCCCCCGGCAGCTGAGTGGTCAGCGCGACAGAATGTCAGTCGTAAGGGTACGGGTTCGATTCCCTGTTGGGTCGGAGATTTTCTCCCCTCAGGGACTGGGTGTTGTGTTGTCCTAATCATCATCATTTCATCCCCATCGACGCGCAAGTCGCCGAAGTGGCGTCAAATCGAAAGACTTGCACCAGGCGAATGGTCTCCCCGACGGGGAGCCCTAGTCACACGACAGTATAGTGAGTAAGCACCTACTGCGCATCCCCTCGCCTCCCCACCCCCACCCCCCCTTCAAAAGTTCAAATGTGTGTGAATTCCTAAGGGACCAAACAGCTTAGGTCATCGGTCCGTAGACTGACACACTACTTAAACTAACCTATGCTAAAAACAACACACACACACCCATGCCCGAGGGAGGACTCGAACCTCCAGCGAGAGGGGCCGTGCAATCCGTGACATGACGCCTCAAACCGCCCCCCCCCCCCCTCTTACTAGTTGGCTTTTTTGGATTTTGGTTGTCTTAAAAGTTTGAATCTCTGCTTTTCTCCATAACTCGGTTCAGTTCATGCAACCATCTGTTCGCATTTTCTCCATGAACTTTATTTGCTTCACCACAAATTTGTACGGATGAAATTGAATGTCTCTTTTGGAACTGACACTGCCAACCAGCAGAGGGGGAGGGTTGCATAAAACCAATAGGTAGGGGCAGCTGAATCACTCTTCGTATCAGGGGAGCAGAGGTAGCTGTAACGTTACGAGGGCGCATTGATAACCAAACGACAACCAGCGATGGTGGTGTAACGACAGTCGGTGGCACAATCGCAAAGCCGCCTAAAGCTGGGCTAATTAGGGCTGTTTACACGGGACACGTGCTGGCCTCGCGCCGGGGGCTGTTTGTCTGCGCGGGTAACTTTTAATTTTTTAATTATCCAGCGCGGGAAATTAACGAGAGCGCAGCGGAATAACAAGCAGCGCCGGTGGCGGCCCTTGTGCTCGTTTCCTTTATTGTTGCCGCCTCACACGGAAGCCGGCCACCCTTCGCCCTTGTCCGGTCGACGAACCCCTCGCTCGCGTCGCGGCTCCCCCACCGCCGTTGCTATGGCTACAACAATACCTCCCTCGGGCGCTGCGTAATTGAATCTTCTTGATTCCTGTATTAAATTAGAGCAGGAACCGCGGGACAAGATGTCACGCGGAAGACGAACTCGGCAACTGAAACAGCGGTGACACACCTCAGTTAGGGAACTACGAACAATGCAGCACTTATTGACGTACAGAGTGATCTGAAACCGAGAATAAACCATTGTCTTAACATTTGAAATGTAGAAGTGTAGTGACCGACTCCTCTCCTTTTTCCTGGCCATAACCCGGGTCTTCACGGGGTCAGCATGTTAATCTGATTATTTATTTCAAGTTTCTGCTACCAGTCACTTTTTATTTTATGCTTAATCTTACATAATGCAAAGCGTTTCGAACATGTCCTCTCCATCTTCAGTCGTACATATATATATATATATACACAGAGATGTTACTTAAAAATAAAGTCTTAAACTAGATTAATCTAGAACTCTTTGTCCATTGTTTTTTTACTGTAGCTGTTGTTGTGGCATTTGGGGGGGGGGGGAGGGGGGAAGTGTATGGCTAGAAATCGAAATCAGTGATGTCTTCTGCTGGTTTTCTTCCTTGTGGTTGACTATGTACCACGTGATCAAAAAGTCACTATAAATTTGAAAACTGAATAAATCACGGAATAATGTAGATAGAGAGGTAAAAATCAAAACACATGCTTGGAATGAGATGGGGTTTTATTAGAACCAAAAGAATACAAACGTTCAAAAAATGTCCGACAGATGGCGCTTCATCTAATCAGAATAGCAATAATTAGCATAACAAAGTAAGACGAAGCAAAGATGATATTCTTTACAGGAAATGCTCAATATGTCCACCATTATTCCTCAACAATATCTGTAGTCGAGGAATAATGTTGTGAACAGCACTGTAAAGCACATCCGGAGTTATGGCCGACCGGAGTGGCCGTGCGGTTCTGGGCGCTACAGTCTGGAGCCGAGCGACCGCTACGGTCGCAGGTTCGAATCCTGCCTCGGGCATGGATGTGTGTGATGTCCTTAGGTTAGTTAGGTTTAATTAGTTCTAAGTTCTAGGCGACTGATGACCTCAGAAGTTAAGTCGCATAGTGCTCAGAGGCATTTGAACCGGAGTTATGGTGAGGCATTGGTGTCGAATGTTGTCTTTCAGCATCCCTAGAGATGTCAGTCGATCACGATACACTTGCGACTTCAGGTAACCCCAAAGCCAATAATCGCACGGACTGAGGTCTGGGGACCTGGGAGGCCAAGCATGACGAAAGTGGCGGCTGAACACACGATCATCACCAAACGACGCGCGCAAGAGATCTTTCACGCGTCTAGCAATACTTTGTTTCTTTTCTTCGGTTCTAATAAAACCCCATGTCATTCCAAGCCCGTGTGTCAATTTTTACCTCTCTATCTACATTATTCCGTGGTTTATTAAGTTTTCAAATTTATACTGACTTTTTGACCACCCGGTATATCACAGCCTGTATAGGACGCAGATAGATTTGCATCAGTTATGTGTTACCAAAATAGTGTGAAAGGATTTTATGTGACAGTTGATCACTTACGATTTCCGTCATCTTGCTGCTTCACTTGCATCACTGGTGTAATGGCGGAGCTGTTGGTTGACATTACACTATTGCACATTATATTTTGTCACTGATTGCCAGCGTAATTCACTGCACAGACTGCTTCGATGTTATACACACAACACAAGATGGCGGACTGTAGCATGTGAGTCTGTATCGATTATCGAGGTTTTGTATCGATATTCTTGGTACTGACAGACTTGCAGTCAGTTATTTACATTGATATATCTTGAATCTATTGAGTTAGAACTGACTTACGACTGTTGAAGAATTTTGAGATTTTGAATACGGTCCTTTCATTAAGAATGTTATCTCAATGATTTGTGTTATGCATGAAAATTTCCATTTCTTCCATAATATCCAATCTTTTACTTGTTCCTATGTTGTGTGAAATTTCGAGGTTGTCTTCGATTTTCAAAGGGTGGCCTGTCTTTAATGTGAGTTGCTACTGATTTGTTATATTCATCAAGCCTGTAGCAGTCTAAATGTTCTGGTAGCAGAAACTTGAAATAAATAATTATCCCACACAGTCACGGTTCACAAACGTAGCCATTACGGCTGAAAATAATGTTAATCTGAGATTGGCAATATAGTGATAAGAGGATGACTGGATGCCTCCTGGGAAGGAATTTGTGAACCCCATCCATCTGCCTCTTCTCTTATCCTATTTGAAAGTGTGAGAACTTCTTCGAAATCTTTGCATTTCGCGTAACTAAGGCGCTACGTGGGTACCAGCCCGGTCTTCACATAGTCGGACGTGGGAACAGCTTAAAACCTACATCCAGACTACCCGCCACACCAGCTGGGACCTTGTCGGGAAGGTCTTTGATGGGAGGGGGGGGGGGTAGAAATGAAGTAGAAGATTTACCTAATACAATTACCTTTTATTTAGAAACCAGCAGAAGTAGTTGGTACACCATATTTTTCGGAAGATTTCACTTTTTCCAGCAACCCTTTTTTTCCCTTTTACGTATTTGTAGAACTGCATGCAAGTTAGCTTGTAGTTAAACTGGCAGTGTAAGATTGACTCCACGGTCCCTGGAAGCAGTCGATTTCTTTCATCAGTCCACTGGGCTGACGCCAGCGAAAATACTGTTTCCACTGCGGCATTGTGTTCGGGAATAGAAAACAAACACTCCCATAACTTTAGCAGTTGGCGTTTGCGTTCACGATTTACTGTTTCCTTAAGAAAGTAAATCCACCTTTCTTTCACGGAGTGTTTAGACTTTCATTCCTCCGAGTCATGCTTACTTTCTAAAATGCTCTTCACATACGTATATTCCTGAAAACAGTTGTCAGGTATATAACAGTGTTTTCAGTCACCAACCGATCTGGAGGTTGAGATGGCGTTATCGAATCAAATGCTTGATGTTTATTAAAAACAGATAACGTTACTTCAGCACTTGAGCCAAGCTAGTAAACGTATTTTGCAAAATCGACATAAAATTGGGTCCTATGGGAATACCGGCAAAAGAAGGTCCATAAAAGTGACTCTCCCGATATATCGGAACGGATGGCAACCCTATCGTCGTCGTTAATCCGTCGGGCGGATTGATCCTAGGAGCGAGACTCCCCGAATCCCGGAACCGTCGTGATAACGCACGAGGCTAGACGGGCTGGTCGGAATGTTGAGACCTTTGAAGCTCTGTGACCTCGTGTGGAGGAAAAATCTTTTACACAATTCATATTTCATTCCTTGTTGTGTAGCCGCACGGCATAGCCGTGAGCTCTAAGGAGTCTTGTCACGGTTCGCACCGCACCCCCGTCGGAGCTTCGAGTCCTCCCTTGGGCATTCGGGAGGACGACGGTTCAATCCCGCGTCCGGCCATCCTGATTTAGGTTTTCCGTGATTTCCCTAAATCACTCCAGGCAAATGCCGGGTTGGTTCCCCTGGAAGGGCACGGCCGACTTCCTTCCCCATCCTTCCCTAATCCGATGAGACCGATGACCACACTGTCTGGTCTCCTTCCCCAAACAACCAAACCAAACCAACCTCCCTTGGGCATGGGTGTGTGTGTGGTCCTCAGCGTTTAATTTAAGATAGATTAAATATTGCGTAAGCCTAGAGACCGATGACCTCAGCAGTTTGGTCCCATAGTCGTTATCACAAATTTCCAATTTCCTTGTTATGTTCTATCTTTCACTGTCAACATTCACAAAATAAGGTATTAGAATAATTCATAGATAACCACAAACAGAGCTCAACAGAAACATGATGTCCTAAGACTGAGTGTCTTCTTTCACCTTATAAGTGCAAATGAATATTAGGTATTCACACATACTTTTGACTGCTGCGATGTGTGCGTTTTCCCACAGATTTGGTTCAAAACGGGAAAGCTGAGGGAAAACTGGAGAACGAATTATTTTGGGACGGGAAGTAATGAGAGCATCATCTCATCTAAGTCGCTTCCAGTATGAATTACTGGGGAAGCTGATAAAAAGTCACGAGACGTTACAGTGTGAAATTCGCCAGAATTGCGTTAGCAAAACCGCGCACAGCACATAACTTCCGTCATCGACATCGTAATTGTTTGTTTCTGGTATGTACTATGGGAAATACGGCACAGAAAAGATGCACGGTGGCACTAACATCACAGCTTCAAATAACTACATGCAGAACAGCTTCTGACATTCCCAAGTTGTGGTATTGAAGAAAAGATGGTGGGAAGGTGGCAGAAGCAGTTTATATGCGTAACGTACACCATGTATAAACTGTTACTGGTAGTTCTATTGCAAATGCAATACAGGTGGATGTTGTTGATGACCTCACATACATAGGCCCTGCATATGAGAGAACAGTGTTTGAAGTTTTGAGGTTGTGATGATGAAAGACTGGAGCATCATAAATATAAACATAATAATCATCACAATAATAAAATTTATTCATACTTTGATCATTTTGTATAGTGATATAGACAAATTTCTTACGAACACATATACAGAATGTAGCTATTGTAACACGTAAAAAAATTCCTCTCAGTTATGTATAAAACCAATGAACATATTACGTAATAATAATAATAATTATTATTATTGTAACGGCCTAGCCCAAGTCTTTCAATTGGACACTATTTCTGCAGCTTGGCGTCTCCCTAACCTACCCCATTTGCCCAACCGGAGAAAGGGGACCTACAGGTTAACGTGGAGTCCAAATCTTGCTTAAAGACAGACTGAAAGATTCCGAAGGTCGACCTGGATTCGATACCGCAACCTTTCAGTTTCCACACACACTCTTTACCACTAGCCCTTCACACTCGACAGCTTATGAGGTGTGTAGGACAAGTAATGAGACTGATTTTTTTATGTACCATAGTTTTTTTAAACCACAATGTCTTCCCCTTCAAAGTGAAGTAGTTCCCTTCGGCAGCTATACACCGACGGAGTCGTTGTTCCCTGCCTTTACAGCAGTGCTGATAAATACAGACACGGGAGCAGCATTCTTTAGTTGCTTAAGTTGTGATACTGAGCAGAGATTGGGGAACTTCATATGCATCCATTTCGTTGTTTATAAACTATTACTGTTACTTGAAATATAGAATACGATACAAGTAAGATAAATTCTGGGGTCATCATATACAAGAAAACAGCGTTCTTATATTTTGAACTTGTGGTAATGAGGAGGAGTAGAGGCGTCCAGCATTTATGATTTGTTACTGGTGTTTCAAGGGCGGAATTTGGTACACGGACGATGCAGACTGACGGCCGGAGTGGCCGAGCGGTTCTAGGCGCTAATGTCTGGAACCGCGCGACCGCTGCGATCGCAGGTTCGAATCCTGCCTCGGGCATGGATGTGAGTGATGTCCTTCGGTTAGTTAGGTTTAAGTAGTTCTAAGTTCTAGGGGACTGATGACCATAGATGTTAAGTCCCATAGTGCTCAGAGCCTTTTGAACCATTTTTGAACGATGCAGACTGGCAATAATAACCACAGCCGCATTGTCCTGCTGGAATTGCCCAAGTCCGTCGGAATGCACAGTGGACATGAATGAATGGAGGTGATCAGACAGGATGCTTACGTACGTGTCATCTGTCAGAGTTTTATCTAGACGTATCAGGAGTTCCTTATCATTCCATCTGAACACGCCCCACACCATCACAGAGCCTCCACCAGCTTGAACAGTCCCCTGCTGATATGCAGGGTCCATGGATTCGCGGGGTTGTCTCCATACCTGTACATGTCCATCCGCTCGATGGAATTTGAAACGAGACTCGTGCGACCAGGCAACATATTTCCAGTCATCAGCAGTCCAATGTCGGTGTTGACGGGCCCAGGCGCGTCGTAAAGCTTTGAGTCGTGCAGTCATCAAGGGTACACGAGTGGGTCTTCGGGCTCCGAAAGCCCATATCGATGATGTTTCGTGGAATGGTTAGCACACTGAGACTTGTTGATGACCGAGTATTGAAATCTGAAGCAACTGGCGGAAGGGTTGCCCTTCTGTCACGTTGAGTGATTCTCTTCAGTCGTCGTTGAGCTCGTTCTTGCAGGATCTTTCTCCAGTTCCAGCGATGTCGGAGATTTGATGTTTTACTAGATTCCTGGTATTCACGGTGTACTCGTGAAATGGTCTCACGGGAAAATTCCCTCTTCATCACTACCTCGGAGATGTTGCGACCCATCGCTGGTGCGCCGACTATACCACCACGATCAAACTCACTTAGATCTTGAGAACCTGCCAATGTAGCAGCAGTAACCGGTCTAACAACTGCGCCAGATATTTGTCTTATTTGGGCGTTGCCGACCGCAGCGATGTAGTCCTGTGGAACGGCTTGCCATGCCATTTCCACCTGGCGCCTCAGTTGGACCAGCGTTCGTGCTGGACGTGCAGACCGCGTGAGACGACGCTTCATCCAGTCCCAAACATGCTCAATGGGGGACAGATCCGGAGATCTTGCTGGCCAGGGTAGTTGACTTACACCTTCTAGAGCACGTTGGGTGGCACGGGATACATGCGGACGTGCATTGTCCTGTTGGAACAGCAAGTTCCCTTGCCGGTCTAGGAATGGTAGAACGATGGGTTCGATGACAGTTTGGATGTACCGTGCACTATTCAGTGTCCCCTCGACGATCACCAGTGGTGTACGGCCTGTGTAGGAGATCGCTCCCCACACCATGATGCCAGGTGTTGGCCCTGTGTGCCTCGGTCGTATGCAGTCCTGATTGTGGCGCTCACCTGCACGGCGCCAAACACGCATACGACCATCATTGGCACCAAGGCAGAAGCGACTCTCATCGCTGAAGACGACACGTCTCCATTCGTCCCTCCATTCACGCCTGTCGCGACACTACTGGAGGCGGGCTGCACGATGTTGGGGCGTGAGCGGAAGACGGCCTAACGGTGTGCGGGACCGTAGCCCAGCTTCATGGAGACGGTTGCGAATGGTCCTCGCCGATTCCCCAGGAGCAACAGTGTCCCTAATTTGCTGGGAAGTGGCGGTGCGGTCCCCTACGGCACTGCGTAGGATCCTACGGTCTTGGCGTGCATCCGTGCGTCGCTGCGGTCCGGTCCCAGGTCGACGGGCACGTGCACCTTCCGCCGACCACTGGCGACAACATCGATGTACTGTGGAGACCTCACGTCCCACGTGTTGAGCAATTCGGCGGTACGTCCACCCGGCCTCCCGCATGCCCACTATACGCCCTCGCGCAAAGTCCGTCAACTGCACATACGGTTCACGTCCACGCTGTCGCGGCATGCTACCAGTGTTAAAGACTGCGATGGAGCTCCGTATGCCACTGCAAACTGGCTGACACTGACGGCGGCGGTGCACAAATGCTGCGCAGCTAGCGCCATTCGACGGCCAACACCGCGGTTCCTGGTGTGTCCGCTGTGCCGTGCGTGTGATCATTGCTTGTACAGCCCTCTCGCAGTGTCCGGAGCAAGTATGGTGGGTCTGACACACCGGTGTCAATGTGTTCTTTTTTCCATTTCCAGGAGTGTATATCTGTATTTGAATACTCATGGCAATATTAGTTTCTTTGGCGCTTTAGTGTGTATTCCGGAGAACTGATTTTGAGGTGGAGTACCGCCATAAAAGCATCTCTTCAGTGTTTGCAAAATGTTAGTGGTATTTCGAGAGCGGAATTCGCTGCAGGTGAGATGCGCTTTGGCGCCAGTGCTGTGGCGCCAGTGCCAGGTAGTTCCCGGCCAGACACGGGCTGCCCGACGAGACGGCTCGGCTCCCTAACGAGGAGCGGAGCACAAAACGGCGAGGTGCGCCGTGCGCTAATGTCTCGCAATTAACGGATTCCGACCGCCGCGTCGGGGCCGCTGCGCGCCACCTACTGTTTTAACGAATTATTTTAATTGCGTTCCGCGCCGCGCCGGCAGCGCCGACCCCGGGGACCATTGTGGGGAAGCTCCTGTGTCGCGTTGCTCGCGGAATGCGTGCGAACCCGTCACACGACGCGCAGCTGCTCCTGACTGCTGTTTCCCGTACGTCGGAATTCCATCCACCTTGCTCTGTTCAGGAGAACGGCCCGGTTCGCCCAGCTATCGCGTTCGTGTAGTACGCAGAACAATCCGCGTTACGTGACCTTACTTCTACACCCGCTTTGGTAATTACCTGCATATTATTACGACTGCGACAGCCACGAGGATAGCTTCAATTTGATAAAATTTCTCATTCATTAATATGAGAGATGCGTCCTACCAAGTCTGCGACTCACTACTTTTACCACACTTCATAAATGGCGTTGTGAATGGCAGGAGTATCGATAGTATTACTAGGGAAAGAAACAAAAATGGATGTGGAGAGAGAGAATGGGAGTGACGACTTTTTTTTGTTCTTTGTTTTTTGTTTCTTTAGTTGTTTGTTTGGTACGTAATTAGATCCGTGCACTATTTACTGTTAGTCCATTGTGTATTTTATATCACTACAGAATATAAATTGTAGTTTATAAGCAATAAAAATTAGCTGATAGCTTAACTTCTGCGCTTTTATGTAACCTAGCAATTACTTTTGATTCGAGCAAAGTGTACATGCAAAAACATAAAAAATATTCATAGTTATTGTTGTTCTTTCGTACTTAACAGTACGTTTTTCATTGTGATCAAAGGCAAGAGTTTCCTGTTATTGGTAAATGCGAAGGTTCTTTATGAACAACAAGAATGGGTCAAATGGCTCTAAGAACTATGGGACTTAACATCTGAGGTCATCAGTCCCCTAGATTTAGAACTACTTAAGCCTAACTAACCTAAGGGCATCACACACATCCATGCCCGAGGCAGGATTCGAACCTGCGACCGTAGTAGCAGCGCGGTTCCGGACTGAAGCGCCTAGAACCGCTCGGCCACAGCGGTCGGCTATGAATAACAGAATCATGTTTTATATCAGCTCGACGTAGTATTGAAGCAATGTTTGAAAATCTCAGTTTTCCTAAAAAATTTTAAGTAACAGGCCGGAGGACAACTATGTAGACCAAAAATGTTCCGTAGGTTACCTTGCACTTCATATGCCCTCAGCTTGTAATCGGTTCACCGCTTCCGGTTTTTGGATGAATCTAGTAAGACACTGAGCACATATGTAAAGAAAGCGAACCTTACGGGGTAACACCAGATAGGTGTTCGACACACCTAACGTACAGGTAATGCGGGTACGACCTGAAATGAAAAACTACCGCAGTCTGCCCTCACCTATGGTAGCTCACGATAGTTTTACAACACTAGTTAATATTCTTTTCTGAACTTGCATAATTCACAATTCGTAGAGACGTGTTTCAGAACTGTGTCTTCTCACCAACTCAAATACAAACTAATGTATCCATCCAGGGAGCTGTGATCTAGTCATCGTGTGATCTCCGTCGTTTCCGTGAAAAGCACTGTCGCTGAGGATGTACGGATACAACAAATCTACATTTACGCAACAGGGCTGCGCAAGAACTACGTCGTCTTACTTCCAACGCTTGCCATTTAAGGCACCCGTGCTTTTCCGTCACAGTTTCGTTTCAGCCACAGTAATCTCTTACGATCCTAGCAGCATTCGTTAGATGCTTGTTGTCATGCCTACTTGGAAAGGACTCCGAAACACTTAAAACTACTGTAGAAGTGTTTGCACTAGGGTCTTCCACATGATTTCTTTTACGCATACATTGTATTTCCCCGGAATCCTTCCAACAAATCTAGGCTTCCCTCCTCCTTCCGTGATATAGATGTTACGTGATCGTCTCATTTCGTATCACTTAAGTATTACATGTAAATACTTGTTTTTTATTTGGAAATTTGTGGTACGGTCTTATGGCACCAAACTTCTCAGGACATCGGTCCCTAAGGATACACACTATTTAATCGAACTTAATACGTACGTATGCTAAGGACGACACACACACCCATGCCTGAAGGAGGACTCGAACCTCCGACGGGGGCAGCCGCGCTGACCGTGAAAAGGCGCGTGAGACCGCGAGGCTACCCCGCGCGGCCTTACTTTCTACATGGTCAAGATATAGACAAACACATATTGTAATCAGATGAGCGCCCTGATGCTCTGGATAAGGACTTCATCCACATGAAACAATGGGCCATTGAGGCAGGATCTACATCTGCATCTAATCAACATACATTCTCCGCAAGCACAGCACACTCCGGATGGTACGACGTGACGTGACGTTGCGTTTCCTGTTCCACTTTCAAATGGAGTGGGGGGAAAACTACTATCTGTATGCTTTTGTACGATCCCAGTTTTCTTTCATCTTCGTTGTGCGTTGGTGGCAGCAGAATTACCCTGCAGTCCGTCGCAAATGGAGCTTCTCTAATATTTCTGAATAGTGTTTAGCGAAAAGAATTCTTCTTCCCACCAGAGATTCCCATTTGACTTCAAGGAGCATTTCTGTAATACTCGCGTATTGACAAAGTGCCGGTAACAAATCTAGCATCAAGCCTCTGGGTTATTTCTATGTCTTCCCGTAGTCAGACCAGGTGGGGATCTCAAACATTCGAAAACCATTTAAGAGTGTGTGTCGTACTAGTGTTCATCGGCGTTCTCCTTGTCAGATGAGCTACATTTTCCAGGATTTCTCCCGCAGAACCGATGTCCACCATTCGCCTTGCCTACAACCTACTATACGTGGTAGTTACATTTCATGTCGCTTTGGAATGTTGCGGCTACATATTTAATCGCTGAGATGGAATCAAGCAGCGCAATGCTGACATTGTGTTCTAACAATACGGGATCGATTTTCGTGCTTATCTGCATTGACTTACATTACTTTCTTTCCACGTTTAGAACATCACACCAAATAGAAATTAGTCCAAGTCATCTTTTATCCTCCTACAGTCTGTCAACGACGTCACCTTCCTTTACACTACACCGTCAACGCGAGCAGTCGCAGACTGCTGATCGTCCTATCCGTCAGATCACGTGTGTATGTAGAGAAAAAGAGAAGTCTTGTCACATCTCAGTGGGACAATACTGGTAATGCGTCATCCGGGATACAGTAATTGGTTCTATTGCTTAGAAATTGTTGGAGCCCCTCACATACCTGGGAACCCGCTCCGTATGTTCTGACATTCGTTAATAGCCTGCGTTGGGGCACTGTGTAGAACGCTTTTCGGAAATACAGGGTGTCCATAAATTATCTTTACAACTTAAGAATGTAATACCTTTAAAACTATACAAGACATTAACAAATGGTTTTCAACATATGATAAAATAACTCATAAAATTTTGTTTCTTCATTCATACACGTCAATGTGTACTCCGTAAGGGGCACGGATTGTCTAGTCTCTCCACGTACGATTCAAGATCTCCAAGAAGACATGTTCAAATGGATTATGAATGCCTGCCATCAAATCCTGTAGGTATCTAACCTTCGTTCAATACACCAGATCTTTCACAAAACTCCAGAGGAAGAAGTCTAATGTTGTGAGGTCAGGGTACCGCGGCAGACATCGAATTGGACCATCTCGCCCAGTCCACCTATCTAGAAACTGTCGGCCGTTTGGGGACCAGCAGGGTGATACCCCGTCCTGCTGGAATATGACATCAGGTTGCAGATGTTCCAATTGTGGCACAGCAGACTGTTGTAATATATCCAGATACACACCACCGCTGACGGGAGACCCAATGAAAAGAATGGATCAGTGAAGCAATTATGCATCAGTCCCCACAAACATTGATCTTGGGACTGTCTCTTTCAATTTCAAGTGTAACATGAGGATGCTGTAAGCCCCAAATCGAACGTTATGACAGTCCAGTTTGCGTGATACATGAAATGTTGCCTCATCGAAGAAACAAACTTTTCCAAAAAGTTGTTGTTTGCGTCAATATTGCTTAGCAAATCCACTACAAACTGTGCCCACTGAGGTTTGTCTGTACGCTTTAATGTCTAAAGCAGCTGCACCTTGTAAGGATATAGCCATAACCCTTTATGCCAGACAGTGTCCATTGTTGATCGTCTCATTTCGAGCTCTCTAGCCGCCATGCGCACCGATTTGGTCGGACTCCTTGAAAACGCCTGCCATACCTTGTCCACGTCGGCGTCTGAGACAGATGGGCGAACCGCAACCTTTTTATAGAAAACGCTACCTGTTTTCCATAAATGACATATGCCAAGCCCGAATAGGTGGTCGAGACGGCAGCTGCCTTTCATACCGTGTTCGACAGTTTCCTGGCACTTCAGTATCGGACGTCGTGTGCATGAAGAAGATCGCACACTCAGATTTGACCTGTGTAGTCCATATTGTATCAGGCTTTCAAGTTGAATTTTGTGTCAAAATTGCTTCACCTGGAAGTTGTAAAAACTTAGAGTTATCACTTGCTGGTTGAAAACCATTTGTTAATATCTAGTATGGTTTCAAAGTTATTAAGGTCTTAAGTTGTACAGATAATTTATGGACACTTTTTTATATGAATATGGAATCTGTCTGTTGCGATGGAGTTTGTCTGTTGCGCGTCATCAACGATTTACAGGATATCGTGCAAGAAAAGGGCAAGCTAATTTAAGCACGAGTGATGATTTCTAGATCTAGGAGGAGTAGGAGGAAAAAAAGTGAAGAGAAGGAGAAGTAATTTAATTTTAATTTGTGGTAAGGTTTTGTAGGACCAAACTACTGAGTTCATCGGTCCCTAGGCTTACACACTAATTAAACTAACTTACGCTAAGGACGAAACACACACACTCATGCCTGAGAGAGGACTCGAACATCCGACGGGGGGAGCCCCGCGAACCGTGACAAGACGCCCTAGAACAAGAAGGAGAAGGACACAAACCATTTCAACGTTGTCTCGCAACTGCTGACGAACAGAGTAAGGCATTAGGTAACTGTAGTGTCGTGTTGATTCGTGTTATCAGCGTGTGACGCCCACGCCCTTTTTTATTTTACTTTTATTTACTCGTCAAGTTCCGTAGGACCAAATTGAGGAGCAAATCTCCAAGGTCATGGAACGTGTCAGTACATGAATTACTACATAAATGTAATAACAGATAAAAATAAATGTTCATGAACCTTAAATTCAGTCCATAAGTTCAAGTAAACGCTATCAGCAATACAGTAAAAATCAGCTTAATTTTGCAAGGAACGCCTCGACAGAATAGAAGGAGTGACCCAATAGGAAACTCTTTCGATTGGAAAGCTCGTGGATTACTGCTAAGATTTTTGAATTCGAGTGGCAGCTTATTGAAAAAGGATGCAGCAGTATACTGCACACGTTTTTGCACAAGAATTAAGGAAGTCCGATCCAAATGAAGGCTTGATTTATGCCGAGTATTAACTGAGTGAAAGCTGCTTATTCTTGGGAATAAATTAATATTGGTAACAAGAAACGACAATAAGGCATATAAGTACTGAGAGGCCATTGTCAAAATACCCAGACTCGAGAACAGAGGTCGACAAGCTTATTGCCCGAACCGCCCGTTTCTGAGCCAAAAATATGCTTTTAGAATGAGAAGAGTTACCCAAAATATAATACCATACGACAATAGCGAATGAAAATAAGCAAAGTAAACTAATTTTCGTGTCGAACGATCACTCACTCCTGATACCGTTGGAATAGTAAAAATTGCAGGATTAAGTCTATGAACAAGATTCTGAACTTGGGCTTTCCACGACAGCTCACTGTCTATCTGAACACCTAGAAATTTGAACTGTTCAGCTTCACTAATCATATGCCCATTCTGTGGAATTAAAACGTCAGGTTTTGTTGAATTGTGTGTTAGAAACTGTAAAAACTGAGTCTTACTGTGATTTGGCGTTAGTTTATTTCCTCAAGCCATGAACTGAGGTCACGTACTGCACTATTTGAAACGGAGCCAATGTTGCACACAACACCCTTTACTACCAAGCTAGTGTCATCAGCAAATAGAAATATTTTAGAGTTACCTGTAATACTAGAGGGCATATCATTTATATAAATAAGGAACAGGAGTGGCCCCAACATTAATCCCTGGGGCACCCCCCACTTCTGTGTTGCAGGTGTGCGGGAAGGTGTTTGGCAACGCGTCGGCGCTGGCCAAGCACAAGCTGACGCACAGCGACGAGCGGAAGTACGTCTGCGGCATGTGCGGGAAGGCGTTCAAGCGCCAGGACCACCTGTGAGTCGGCAGCGCCGCGCCACACCCATGCTGTCCCTACGCCACTAGCCCCTGGTACCCGGCAACCAGCGCTGCGCGCGGCTCGCGTGCCGATGCCCTGAGAACGCGCCCCGCGCGCAGCCTTAGGGTGATATTTAATCTTCTGCCTGTACCAGTATTAGCTTCCAGGGCTATACTTAGCATTTGTAGAACCCTACGCTGTTCCTGTGGTGAGGATCCTACCAGGCGAAATTTTGTGAAAGTTCAGCTGCAAAAGTAGTATCTGAGAGCAAGTTTCTGATTACAATTTCATAATGCACCTTTTACAGATTATAATTAAAATGTATGAAGTTTGCTATACAATTTATGAATTTGTGAGATTAAAAAATTAAAAGAATCAATCATAAAGGCATTTTGTTCGATTCGTTAAAATTGCTACAGTCAGAATCATAGAAAAAAAGGTCGAAGAGATGTGACTCATGAACACTGAAAAATCAGTATTTCAAGTTTTTGAATGTCGTAATGTAATATTAAGCAATGTTTGTTAGGCAAATGCAAGACAGCAAAAGGAATGTATCAACCAATCAAATTTTTCCCATATTTAATTTAAATAATGTACTTTTATCAGTCTTAAAATGAAACTTTTAAATAATCTCATTGGCTAATTGGTTTGCACCTATGCTTCATACTAATAAAGCTACGACGTGCGACAATAAAGTAATGAGACTGATGTGAAGAAAAATGTTGCTTAACGTTTTAGTCAAGTTTAGTGTTTTCTCCTTCAAAGTAGTTCCCTTCTGATTGCTCACACTTTTTCCAGCGCTTCTGCCATTGACGGTAACATTTTTGGAACTCATCTTCTGTAATATCCTCCAAGACCCTCGTCACATGTTTTTGGACATCTTGTGTTGTTTGAAAATAGTGTCCCTTGACCGCCATTTTGACTCTTGGAAATAGAAAAAAGTTGCACGGAGCGATATCTGGTGCATAAGATGGCTGTGATAGTACTGAAATTTGTTTTGAGGTTAAAAATTGCTGTACTGACAGAGCAGTATGGGATGGCGCATTATCGTGATGTAAAATCCAATTATCAGCAATGTTGGCACGGACACGAAGAAATATTTTATGAAGTCTTTCTAAAATTACTTTGTAGTAATATTGGTTAACTGTTTGTCCAGGAGGCACCCACTCTTTATGAACAATTCCCTTGTAATCAAAGAAGCACACAAGCATGCATTTCACTTTTGACTTTGACATGTGAGCTTTTTTTGGTCTGGGCGATCTCTTTGAGCACCATTGCGAACTGTGGCGTTTTGTCTCTGGATCGTGCTGAAAAAACCAACTTTCATCACCAGTGACAACATGGCTCAACAATTCTGGATTGATCCGTTTGCTCTAACAGATCGGATGTCACATTTTTCCGTGTTTCTCGCTGTTGTGGTGTGAGATTTTTGGGGACTATTTTTGCACAAATCTTTGTCATACCAAGATCTTCAGTTATTATTAGACGAACCGTTTCTCAGTTGATGTTCATTTCTTCTGCAATCATTTTCACTGATAATCTTCGATCACATCATACGAGTTCACGCACCCTGGCCGAGCTGACATCTGTCTGTGACGTCGATGGTCGTCCACTGCGGTCTTCATCTTCAACATTCGTTCTGCCTTCATAAACATTTTATACGAACGATAAACTTGAGCTCTTGACATAATCTCCTCTCCAAAAGGCTTCTGAAGCTTACCGTAAATTGTCGTCGCGTTTTCACACAATTTAACGCAGAAAGAAATGGCATACTGTTGCTCAACATTATGCGGTTCCATTTCTGTGACGAGAGACACAAACACGTGTTAACTTATTACAGCACAACTCACGACTGAGCAGTTGCACCGATGTGCCGCTTGGACTAGAAGCAGCTTATAGACCAAGGTCAAAGATATTGTGTCTAGGCAAGCCTGCAGGGTTGCCACATGTAGCAAAGAAAATCAGTCTCATTACTTTATTGTCACACCGTGTATACTTTAATATCTTCATAACGTAGTTGTCTTAGAAATAGTACCTCCAGTAGCGAGCGAAGCCAGAACATTGAATCTGACAGATAGCTGAATTGTTTACTCGCCAGCCAAACTCAGAGTTAGATCATTTAACTGTACATGACAAGCTTCCAGTGTACAGTAATTTACAGAGGGTCCTACATAACCCAACTATGTTAATGTTAAGGTAATAACAACAACAAACAAAAACTGTTTTTATGCCTATTCATTAGAATAACAGTTGATTAAAACATTCTAGCATTTCACAGAACTAAATGAATGTACTCGATGACGATGGCACAAAAGTGATGAAACATATTTCGATTTTTATAAAAGACAGCTATTTGCGTAGCAGGTGGATCTGAAATCCAGTAATTGAGCCTATCTTGTAACATGTATGTTCGAAGCCTGATTTTGATCTTGCCGAATAGTGAAAACGACATTTTCCCACTTTTGTTTGTGGTCATAAGTGACAAGTACATTCGTAGAGTAACCTTGATGCTAGGAAAACGATCTTTGAGATTTTATTGAAATGGCAGATGGAGGAGATCGGTTTGCCTCGAAATCTAAGTCATTTCAAACGACCAAAATCGTCCTACATTATTTTAAGCGTCTTAGTGCTTGTCCAAAGTGAAGTGCCACGCATTGAACGGCAATTTGACGCGAGCGAGCGCCAGATTTGAGAGTGACTGTTGGCTTAATTCATGTCGGCTGTCCACTGCAATATTCAGCCGAACAAGCCCGAACAACATAATTATGTCCACGTCTCTCACGATTTCAATGGGCCCCGCACCAAGCTATTTACACAAAAAGTCTTAATTTTAATTTTTGTCGTCCGGTCGCCCTGATAGGACACGGCCCTGGTACCTTGCCAGAGACTTAACAGCTTTCTCACAGAGATCACAGTTTCAACGCATTGAAGAAGTTATCTGTGTACAATACGCTTGATACTACGATAGAATATGTGATCTTGATTCTATGAAAGAATATGTAAGCCACAATGGAATATCAAAACGGCTCCAATAGTTAGCTTCAAAGTAACTGAGATTATTTATTACAAAGTAGTAGTAAATGAGAATAAAAGTCACAGAAAGGATGGACAGGAATGTATATTATAACTGAGACCACACTGATTTGCTGTCAGAACGTAAGACTGTCATTAATTCCCCATATCCACAAATATGCTACAAGATACCGCTTAGTATATCACGGAGGATAGCTCATTCTGCTGCCATTCAGTCCATTTCCCCATCACTTTGCGGGAACGATAACTCTTTGCCTCCTTCTGTATACACAGTAACCACTGTCACTAACAATTTGTCCATTTTATTTGGGCTGTTGAGCTCCGTGGCCGTGGATAATGATATTTCACTGCTGCTGTATTTTTACAGTGAAATATCAGAAAACCACTGTCATCCTTCCTTATGGCGTCGTCATCTGGCATGAGAATTAAGATACTAAAAGGCAGGATACTGTCTTGTTACCAACGTTCAATGCGTCGTTTTTACCATTTTCCTGACCAATTTTGTATATGCTATTCATGATCACCCAATTAGCACAAAAAATTTGATCGAAACTGTCGGTCGACCTCGTCTTATTTTTATCATGATTACAGATTGTCCCAAATTATTTCGAGGCGAAAGAATCCGAAACTGGGTACTTTTAGGTAAGGAACTGCACGTCAGATTTGAGTGACTTGTTTTTTAATTGAAATAAACATTTATTGAAATGAAACATTTATTGAAATGAAACATTTACGTCTTGCAGCTTAAGCACATAAACCGCCTTTCTCATTACGCGTCTTAAATGTTGCATAATTTTTTGTTCCACTCTCTCTCAAATACCTGTTGTTTGTCGTACAATGACACAGTTCACACAGGGGCTTCATCCATGGACGTCTCCGTGTAACTCCATACGGAAAAGTCCTGCACGGACGTATTGCAGACGGATGTGTATTGTTTTTCAAGGTAGGGCCACCCTCATCGATTCAGAAACTTAGGTAGTTTACAAACACCTGCCTCGCGAACCTACTTCATTCATGACGTTGTCGTTATTGTTGTGTGGTTGTCTTCAGTCGGCAGACTACTTTGACGCAACTCTTCACACTAGTTCATCCCGTGCAAGTCTCTTGTCTCTGGTTCCAACATCTATTTCAAATTGTTTTCCAAGTTTGAGCCCTGGTCTCACTCTAAAGTTTCACCCACCTCTTGGCGCTTCCCCATATTATGTCCTACCAGCCGATCCCTCGTATTAGCCAACTTAGTTAGTTTCAGTTTCCATGGATAATTTTGCACGATAAGTCGTAATGATGTGGAACGAGTCGTTATACATTCACATCACAAATGAATTTGTACATATGGTTACAGGCTGAACATTTTTTAAAACTTTTTTTAAAGAAAAAGATACGCAGATGTTAGTAGTTACTACCCACCAAATTTTTAAACATTACAATAATAGAAATTCATCTGCGGAATAGAAGGAATAGTTGTGCCGTCAGCTTCTTTCTTCCCCAGTTCGATTCAGTTCCTCCTTATTAGTTAGTCGATCTACCAGTCCAATCTTCATCATTATTCTGTAGCAGCAAGTTTCTCTTCCGTACAAGGCTAAACTCCAGAAAAATACCTTGAGAAGAGAACTCTTGATACTTAAATTAATATTCGATGTTAATAAATTTCTCTTTGTATGAAATACGCATACTATTGTAATCATAGTCCTCTATAGCTGCTTGTTAATATAATTTCTATTTAGTTTACCAGTTTCGAGCATAGCTCATTTTCAGATGGTATACTAAAAGATCGTAAATGCCGTTTTTCTAATATCTTGTCGCCTAAATATTAAAGCTCGTCTACTGTATTTTACGGACTACAAGACGCATATTTTTGTTCGAAAAATTGCTCCCAAAATTCAGTTGCGTCTTATACTCGAAATTGATATCAAAAAGTCCAGCGTTTGATTTAAAATAGCCATATATTCAATCCCGCGGGAAAGCTCTATCTGGCAGCATTGGATTCAACTGGCAACAGCAGTGCACCGATTTGACGAACATGAGTTGTGGACATTCACAAGCTTGTTAACACTGCCTCTCTCCCGCCCCGCCATCACAAACCCAGAACACTGTTTAGCCTATGATACGTTATTGTAGTCTATGGTGCCGGTGAACTTCAATTGAAGGTGATTTATATTATCGGTATCAGGATATTATTTTTGTTAGTAGCTAATTACGTAATGGAAAAAATGAAAAGTATTCGTATGATGCGGGCTATAAATTGAATGTGCAGAAGAATTGAATATGCAGAAGAAAGCAGAGCAGCTGACTGGCATTTCGCCGGGCTCTGTGGCAGAGCGGTTCTAGGCGCTTCAGTCCGAAACCGCTTGACAGCTACGGTCGCAGGTTTGAATCCTGCCTTGCACATGGATGTTTGTGATGTCTTTAGGTTAGTTAGGTTTAAGTAGTTCTAGGGGACTGATGACCTCAATTGTTAAGTCCCATAGTGCTCAGAGCCATTTGAACCTTTTGAGTGGCATTTCGGCCCTCCACAAACAGAAAAAAATCATAGCTATTGGCAGGCTAGTAAAGAAGAACTGAAAAAAAGGGGAAGACTAAATGTGCAAATAGAGGACCGAATGCAAAATGGCCAAAACTAGAAGATGACGTATTGAAATGGATTCAAGGACACTGTCAAAATGGCACTGGAAGTAATACAAAAATAATTCATGTACATCTCGTAAGTTAGCGCTGCAGTGGAACTTAACATACTTTAGCGGTGGAGTTGGTTGGTTCTTCAGGTTTATGAAGCGTCTTCGGCTTAGCATGCGAAAATGCCACGAGAGTATGAAGGGAAAGTATTATCTTTCCATCGTTTTGTTATTCAACATCGAAAGAAAGCCAGTGAGGAACCAAGCCAAATAGGGAATATGGACGAAACTCCTCTGACATGATGTGCCGAGTAACAGAACTGCTGCCATGAAAGGTGCTAAAATTGTAACTAAAAAAATAAGTGAACATGAAAAAATACACTACACTGTTTTCCTTTCATGTTGTGCTGACGATACTGTTAACCCAATAGTCATTTTCAAGTGCAAAACAATGCCAGATCCTTCAGAAATATCGCCAAGTGGTATTGTTCACACATGACAAGGGCTAGATGGACTAGGATGTTAAGAAATTATTGATTAACATGGTGTGGGAGAGAAGGAAAGGCGCTTTATTGAAGAAGATTTCTCTTCATGTGCAGGATCAGTTTAGCAGTCATTTGAAAAATTCTGTGAAAGAGAAAATGAGACAGATACCTTAAAGAAATAGCTTATTGTTATCTCGTGAGGACTTATTTCACAGCTGCAACCTCTTGATGTCTCGATAAATAAACTATACTAAGTGTATATCAGAGAGGAATGGAACAAGTGGATGATAGATAAAACCCAAAATGAATTCACGCCGAAGGAATCTTTAAAACGACGTACAATCAAAGAAGTGTGTCAGTAGATGAAACAGTCATTATCTAGAGTGGGAGAAGACATTATTGTTAAATCTTTCAAGAAGTGCGACTTAAGTAACGGTCCCTACGGCAGTGAAGACCATGTTATATATGAAGAAAACAATGAGGACGATGAAGAGGAAGAAGAAGAAGAAGAAAGCTCAGATGACGATTTTCAGGGATTTTAAAGGTTATTTCGGTTTTAAAAACAACGAATTTTTAAGTCTAGCTTTTCAATCTAATAATAAAAATGTTATTGTTTAAAATATAGTCCTTATACGGTACTTCTTTCACTGTCACATTTTGTGATGTAATTTCCTCACCATCGCCCGATTTAATTCGACACCATTCCATTACCATTGTTTTACTTTTATTAATGTTCGTCGTATAATCAAGACGCTATCCACTCCCTTCAACTCCTCTTCTAAGTCAATTGCAATCTTTAACACAATTATATTGTAACAAGCAAAGCATAAAGTTATTTCTTCTCCTTAAACTTTAAATCAACTGCCAAGTTTCTATTTGGTTCTCTTCAAACCGTGCTCAATGTACAGAGTGATTATCATCGGGGACAGGCTAGAGCTCTGTCTGGATCCTTTCTCAACTATCGCTTTTCTTTGATCTACTTCGACTCTTGGAACTTCAGTCTGGCTTCCGTATGGACTATAGATAATTTTTCGTTCCCTGGGCTTTATCCCTGTTACCTTGAAAATTTCGAGAGTGGTAGTCAACATTGTCGAAAACATTTTACTAAATATACTAATGTATAAATGTAAATTTGCCTTTCTTTCAAGATATCTTCTAAATTAATTCAAAGACTCAATATTACCTTGCGTGTTCATACATTTCCGTGGAACCAAAAATCATTCCCAATGTCGGTCTCCATCTATTTTTCCCTTCTGCTGTAAATAATTTGTATCCATAATGAATTATTAAACTGATAGGTCAGTAATATTCACACTTGCTACAACCTGCCTTTTTTCCAATTCTTGTAACTGCATCCTTCCTGTAGTGTAAGAGCATTTCGCTTGTCTGAAGACCTGGTAGAGTGAAATATTTATTTGGCCAGTGATTCCTTGTTTCTCGGCAGTGTGTGTAACATAGACTCATAAATATTATGGATACCTAATTCGTGAATCTTGGTGAACTTATCATACGAAAAACAAGGATGGCGAAGTCGGGTCGCAGAATTTTTGAGTCGCAGAATTTTTCTCCTGAGCTATAACTGTAAGGATACTGAACGACTGCGTGACAGTACGAGACTGAAGCGCTCCCAAATTCTTTAAACTTCTAGGTTCTCCACAAACTTTCCGATTTTATTCGCATTTTCCGCGTTCCTATTTACTAATAGTGACTCTGTTTCGCTTCCGTATAACCAGCGATTTTTCAACGTCACGCTGTGACTCATACATGCTTTCTCCTCTAGCTACTGCGTTAGGCTATTCATTATTTCTCTGAAACATTGATACTCCCTATATCTCTTGCCAATTTTCGATCTGCTAACTAGGTATTTAAGGTGTTGAATTAAGGCAATATACAGAGTGATTAACATTTTCGTGCTTTTACATCAAAGTCTTTCGCTTTCCGTGTGGCTTCGCTAAAAAATTCAAACAAGCCACATTTCGTAATTGCACGTCTTGGAGTTTCCATGTAACTCGTGGGCTGCGTCAAAGTGATGCTGGTCTACAGCACAACTTGCTTTCTCGGCGAACGCCTAATAAGATCGACGTATGCAACTCGCAGTACATTTGCTTCTCCCCTGTATCGCCGCCAAAACAAAACGTTTGCGACACCTTCTGATTACACGATACTACCGTAGCAGCACTTGTTCTGTCATCGACTATGTGCTTCTTGTTTACGCCTGGAAACAAATGAGCACAAAGGAACTTGTGATAATGAGCTCTGATGAAGTATGGCTATAACACAGTCAGATTTCATTCCACTTACATCCCTAGGGACTCCATTTACGCATTTTAATCGTTATAACCCTCTCTAGAAGTTCCATTCACGAAGAGATAGTTGCGTATAATAACCTTGTAAGAAAAAGAGAAACGTACGCCACTTTTCACACAATAACTGTGAAAGTTACTGTCGCGATATCTAGAACGACCATAGCGGTGTAAAAGCACGTGTTTTCTTAATAACCTCATGTGCCGCACATCGTAAGGTCAGACGATTGTTTGTCATCCTTTTTTATAAGTTATGAAACAATTACTCTATTTTAACCCGCTACGCGATTCTCAAGTATCAGGGGACATTGATAATCTCTTAATAATGATAAGTGTAAATATAATTATAACTCAAGAAGAATTACTTACGAGATTGAATAAAAATGCAGTTCACATCTATGAAACCGAAAGAGCTTAACACGCAAGAAATTCAGACATGTATGTCTACATGCGTATTAAAAAAAGGAACGATACAGCTTTTGTTAGATTCATTGTGGATTTCGGTTATTAGGAGGCCTCTTGCCCAAATCATCACCTCGGTTTTTGGAAGTATTTTATGTGGATGAGAGAGTTCTAAATAACGGTAGAAATGTTTCGAGAACATTATAATTTGCTCTTTACGTTACAGTTAGAATGTATGCGTTAATGAATAGTAGTTAATTCATTTTTACGCCTCTATTACAGCCATTAGTAACAGTAAGTGAGAGAAGGACAGTGCCTGGGCTGGCATTGGCCTCCTTCCCACCAACACAGGGCCCTCACTGACACCCACGCAAAACCAGCTTTTATCAGAAAACACAACGGACCTCGGCCCTGCCCTTCAGTGAGGTCTCGCTTGACACCACTGAAGTCGCAGTTGGTGATGGTTTTTGGGCAGTGTAATGTACCCTACCAGGGCGTCTGGCTCGGAGCTGTCCTTGAAGTAACAGATTGGTATCAGTGCGTTGTGTCACTGTGGTGCCAGCTGCTGCTTAAATTGCTGCTGCAGATGCGGTACGATGGGACGGAATCATGGCCATCCCTGTCGGTAGTGCTACGAGTCCGCCCAGAGCCCTGTCTTCTTGCGGCCATATATTCTCGTGACCACAGGTGCCAGAACCCATGTACAGTGGCTGTATTTCTGCCAAGCCTTTGTGCACTATCACAGAAGGAACATGCAGTTTCTAGTAGTTCTGTTGCACGATCTCGTCCAAAGTCTGTGAGGTGATGATAATGGCGTCTTTCATTCCCTTAAGAGCATTCTTGACTAACATCAGCTCAACACGTCCTGTCCCGAAAGGTAACTAACGTTCACGACAGTTGTAGAGTGTATTTAAGGGAGACCTGCGGCTTTTCGCGGATGACGCTGTAGTATATAGAGAAGTTGCAGCATTATAAAATTGCAGCGGATAGGCACTTGGTGCAGGGAGTGGCAACTGACCCTTAACATAGACAAATGTTATTTATTGCGAATACATAGAAAGAAGGATCCGTTATTGTATGATTATATGATAGCGGAACATACACTGGTAGCAGTTACTTCTGTAAAATATGTGGGAGTAAGCGTACGGAACGATTTGAAGTGGAATGATCATATAAAATTAATTGTTGGTAAGGTGGGTGCGAGGTTGAGATTCATTGGGAGAGTCGTTAGAAAATGTAGTCCATCAACAAAGGAGGTGGCTTACAAAACTCTCGTTCGACCTATTGCTCATCAGTGTGGGATCCGTACCAGGTCGGGTTGACAGAGGAGACAGAGAAGATCCAAAGAAGAGCGGCGCGTTTCGTCACAGGGTTATTTGGTAAGCGTGAGAGGCGCTCTGCATCGCGGTGTAGCTTACTGTCCAGGTTTCGAGAGAGTGCGTTTCTGGGTGAGGTATCGAATATATTGCTTCCCTCTACTTATACCTCCCGAGGAGATCAGGAATGTAAAATTAGAGAGATTCGAGCGCGCACGGAGGCTTTCCGGCAGTCGTTCTTCCCGCGAACCATAGGCGACTCGAACAGGAAAGGCAGGTAATGACAGTGGCATGTAAAGTGCCCTCCGCCACACACCGTTGGGTGGCTTGCGGAGTATAAATGTAGATGTAGATGTAGACTTGATTTGGGTGCTCATAGTGCCGCTGCTAGGACCACTCTTATGCGACGGCGGCCGTTGTGACCGAGCGGTTCTAGGCGCTTCAGTCCGGAATCGCGCTGCTCCTACGGTCGCAGGTTCGAGTTCTGCCTCGGGCATGGATGTGTGTGATGGCCTTACGTTCGTTAGGTTTAAGTATTTCTAAGTCTAGGGGGCTGATGACCTTAGATGTTTTAAGTCCCATAGTGCTTAGAGCCATTCGAACCATTTTCTTATGCGAATGGCATGAAGTTTGAATAGAGCCCATCTTTTAGATGTGGAAACATGCCTACAAAGTTTCGCTTATGTCGCGCAACTCCTTCTTGGTACTGTGATTTTTTTCCCGTTATTGTACAAGTGACTGCCACAGCTGTGACGTCCACCGATTGTGGAGCGTCAGATGACCCCCCCTCCTCCCCCCCCCCCCCTGGTACCAGCTCTGCATCAACAACAGCACTGCAAAGCGACCATTGTGCTCTTTTAAGCGGGCGATTAATATTTCGTCCGGTGAGATTACTTGGCAACGGCGTGTTGTGAGAGCGATAGCAGGTTCCGAGCGGAACGGCAGATGTACTGACGTCGTTGGGAATGCCAGCGCGTCGACAGCAGAGGGAGCGCGCGGGACCGCAGGTGCATTTTTCGCGAGCCGGCCTAATTGCAGGCCCAACAAATTACGGAACTTTAGTGGGCGCGCGCCGCCGCGTCCTCCGCTCGCTTTTCAAACAACTTTGTAAATGCAACGCAATTACCAGCGCCGGGCTTTCGAATCTTAATTTCACCGAAGTAACGCAATTAAAGCCGGCCGATAGTGTATCCTTAACGCTGCAAATCAAATTAAACAAAAGCCGGCGGGCGTCTCCCTGGCGCTCTCAAAAAGTTTGCCCGCAGGCCCAGCTGTCTTCAGACTCGCGGACGGCTCCTTCACCCCACATCCACCCCCTCACCCACCAGCGCCCCCTCGCTGACGCAGCTACAGCTGCGGCAGAAGCTGCAGAGCCATTACGCGACAGCGACTAATAATCAGCTTATTCCGGATTTGTTGCCGGCGGAGAATGCTTTGATATATACGCTCGCCGGCTGCTGACGTCCGCGGTAAATTGAGTGTGGCGTGCGCTTCTGGGTACCGACTCTACTGTGGACCGGCGGTTGCTAATGCGTCTGCACGCAGGCGCCCGCTTTCTGTCCCTCAGGTCGCGCTAATTTTGTCCCTCGTACGTTCCCGCGCTGCGAGCTAGTGCTTTTTTGCACCAAGCTTCCCGTACGTCGTATGAGCATACATTTCACCTCCAGCAGAAACGTGCAGTGTGTATGTAACATCTACATTTACAAATGTACTCTTCAAGCCACTGCCTAGGCATGGCAGAGGGTACATCGCACCAAGATTATAAGTTTTGTTTCCTATTACAAAATGGTTCAAATAGCTCTAAGCACTATGGGACTTAACATCTGAGGTCATCAGTCCCCTAGACTTAGAACTACGTAAACCTACCTAGCATGTGATGTCCTTACTTCTGCCAGTATCTCGTCTCCTACCTTCCAAAGCTGTGAGTACCGGGCGTGAGTCGTGCTTCGGTAGCTCAGGTGGTAGAGCTCTTGCCCGCGAAAGGCAAAGGTCCCGTGTTCGAGTCTCGGTCGGGCACACTGTTTTAATCTGCCAGGAAGTTTCATATCAGCGCACACTCCGCTGCAGAGTGAAAATCTCATTCATTAGTGGCTTGCTGTACTTGGAGATACTAGCCAACCTAAAAACATACGACTCATAATAGCCGTAATTATTAGTCTGCGAATGAAGTAAATACTGATATAACGTTTTTCTGTATAGTGTCCTCAGTCATCAATAGAAATATCCGCGCTGATAACCCTAACACCCTGTATACTGTAGGCTGTGATGATCTGGCCCAAGTAATAACAGTGGGAATGTTGAAATGTCACACTGGAACTTTCGCGTTGTATCAGACAAAGCAATTACGGCTCGGGCCGCTCAAAACAAGTAGCATACAAAACTTTAATTATTATGATTAATTCTCTGACAGGCAAAAATGGAGAAGTCAAGACACAAATGCGATCCCAATAACATGAAGGAAGTAGTAGAAAGTGCAGGAATTCTTGAACCGGCAATCAGTGACCCGGCAAAGAAATATTTAGTTCCGCGGATTACAGGAAAACTAAGAGGTGGTCATGAAACCCGTTTTAGTAAATAGTAAGCTTCTCCAGAACATGCAATGAAGGAAAGGAAACAATATCATACAATCCTTTTAAAAATTTAGGTAAGCAGCTTGTGCCCTTGAGTAAAGATGAGTTCTCAAATACAGAGTACAAATAGGCGAAGCAACAGAAAATAAAGCATTGGTTTGGTAAGTTAATGAAAACGGGTAAAGACGTTTACTAGGATTTCATGAAAGGACATGAAGACTTACGGCTGACGACAGCTGAATCTTCATCGAGCAGCACATTCCAACAAGGAACAAACTGAAGGATAAAATGGATGACCTGTTCGACACAATTGTTCGGCGGATAGGGATGGAGATCACCCAGAAATAATGAAAGTAATGTAGGCATAAAAAACTAAAATAACATTCTGAAATTTCATTTGTTGTACAATGTGTGATCCGTTATGGCCTATATGTGAATAATAATAAAACCTGTCGCATTCTGTGTAGTTTATAAACAAAAATATTCATGAATTTCTTGAGTTTTGTTAAAATGCGAGTGGCAACTTTTTATGAACACGGAAAGAAAATTGTTATCTTCCACTGATTTCTTTTGCATTATAAAGGGTGATAAGAATGTGCGATTTGGGACCCTTAAGGATTAGAAAAATACGAAAAATGCGATATGTTGAACTGAGAAAGAATTGAGTAGCAGATGATTTGCGTTTCAGTGGGACAATATTTCGAAAAGGATGTAGGATGGAATGATAGGGAAGTGGATTTCGAACAATTGGAAAACGAGAGGAGAAAGGTGGGGAGGAGTTATTACACGAAGGAGAAAGAACCAGTCGGCCAAATCTGGAAGAATTGATAGATCTCTGGGAGGATATCATGGTAATCTAGGAGGAGCTTGTTGGTATAGAGTGTTGATTGTGTTTTGGTGTAATGTAGGAGAGGTGTGCTGCCAAAAGCGTCATAGTATACAAAGATTGGCACTAATGGAGGTACCTATTTGGTGACTGATACCAGCTTCTCAAGAAATCTAGACAATCCGAACGTGCTCAGTGTAGGAGGGTAGAGGAGATAAAGTAACAAGTTAATACAGAACTCAAGTTGGATAGGGTAGACGGATACGGAATTGGAGCGGAGGATTTGGAGGAAGTAAATTTTGGTAGCGCGAAAATCCAGACCACCAGGAGCTAGTTGACAGATTCTTTGATAAAATAGGTGATCTGGTGGACATTTACGACTCAAATAAAACTTTTTTGGAACATAAATGAGATTTTCCACATTACAGAATTATGGCCGACAAAACCTTCCAAAAATTTAAACAAGCAAAATGCAAAGGGTGAAAGAAAATATTAAAAAATCTTATAGAACGTAGATTCTCATGACAATGATTTCTGCGATTCTATTAAGTACTGTTTAGTGATAACAATGTTCCAAAATAGACTTCAAAAAATATTATAATTTCCAAAAGCTTACATGTGACAGCATAATGGTCACATACGCTTCCTGGAACGCAGGTCCTTTAAACTTACCCAACACGATTTCGCAATAAGTACGTCGTCTTTCAGCCAAGGATTCCGATGTTAAGTTTCCGAGCATTTCTTACGTATGTACTATAGCGGCCTGTTAAGATCCTAAAAGTGCGTCTCTGAATTCGAGAACTATTGTCTTGACTCCAAACATTGGAACGGTACTCTAGAATTGGCTGGCGTCTTCTATGCGATTTCTTCTAGAGATGCATTGCATTTTCGCAGCACCCTTCAAACGAATATCCTTTCGTGAGACGAACGTCTGCAACTTTTTACAACGTCTCTAAAGCTGCTAGAAACTCTAAGTGTACACTTCTTTTGGACTAGCTCAAAAATCTGGTTCAATTTGATGTCCGTGGATTTGTGATAACAGACATCTGTTCGCTATGACCAATACTTTGTTGCCTGTCCTCATCTGGACTGATCCTCTCTCTCTCCTATGTTGATATTATTCAGTCAAGATTCTTCCACTCAGGTCAATGTAACCAACAGTATCTTCTGTCCGTCACCGAACTTCTATCGTACAAATCGGGCACAGTTCTTCCGCTTGCCCACATATTTGCGAAGTTCTTGCCATTCCGGCTAGCATCTGTCGCCCTTGCTTGATACCGTTGTGCGTGGTGACTTCACGTCTAGACATCGCTCATCAAAAAACTGCTTTATTAAGATTTGAATGACGACATCAGCATTTGCAGTAGCGGAAAGGTCATTGGCTGGTCTAACAAAGAGTTCAGTCTTGAGGAGTACGTTACCGTGTCGGCACGTGGTGTGGCGCAGGGGTCGAGAACAAGATGAATTTGGATTTCAGACTTGCTAGTATTGCCCAAGGTGCAAAGGCTTCCACGACGGCCTGTAGGCGTTCTTTTGGCTCGCTGAGAAAACACTGACTATTGGAATTAAGCTGTTTCGAAGGACTCCTAGGTCCGTTATTGCTAAGGTGAGACTTCTCACACTAACCACGAGTTGTTAGAGAGTCTCTCTAAGGAAAATACTTTTATCGTCTCACAAACGGCCAGGCAGTGGTGTAATTAGAGTATATGGCGCCCAGAAAAAATTACGACTTCGCGACCTCTTTTCCCGACTGACAATATCGTCCAGTTTTTATTTATTCGTCATCGTTAGTTAGTATGTTTACTCGTTTCCTGTGTTCAATACGACGTTGAAGCAAAAGATACACATCTCAGTTATTCTTTTTTGTATGATACAGTTCAAAACAAGGAAAACACGTACTCCAAAGTCGCATAGCTTACTACAGTAACACGATTCCTACTTTATTGCTTTAAAGTCGATCGATGCAACGCCGTAATAAAAGAACGTCAAACGCAGAAGATAAGTATGACACTTTTGTTGCATTCGTTCACTTGGTGCCATATGGCACCTATAAACGAGCGTTTCGATACCAGGACAGGTAGATTTTACGGAACCGTTGCTCAGCACACTCTAATCCAAACCACTGCTCGATTCCCTTACATACATTTCCTCTTGATTGCCATTTCGGTGCCCCCAATCCTTTCCCTTCTTCATCTTGTTTTCCTTATACTTCCTCTCCTCCCCATAACCACTTTTCTCACTCTCTTTCCCTTTTGTTTTATCCCTCTTCATTTTTGTCGCTGGGCAGAAAACTCCCCCCATCGAAAGGCACCCACGGCACGCGGCACTGCTCCCAATATGTCCAGCGATCTCTTCCTCTATATATAATAACGCGATCCGAGTATTTTAATGTGAACTTTTGTGAAACTCCTACTTTTTACAGTGCTAACAGAAGCTTTCGAAACTTCGTAGCTGGTTAAAACTTTATGTCGGATTCAAACACCATACCTTACAGTCTGCGGGCAATACTCTTAACGACGGAGCTGTCCGGGCGCAACACACGATCCACCCTCGCAGCTTTATTTCCGCCAGTGCCTCTGTTCTACATTCCTGGATAAACGAGTGAGTAAGAGAATTTCCTGCTAGTGATGAGGTTCATGATTCGATACCTGATACGTCACTCTTGTTTTAGCCTGCTAGGAAGTTTCGAAACAGAAGACATTGCGAATAGGTGAAAGCCTCCGCTTCTGGACATCCTTAACACACTTTCACGTCCCTGTAATTGTCCACCACTCTCACGATAACCTCTACATCTCGGACAAGAGGACTCCACTGTCAAAACAACTGTTAGGCAATGTAATGGAATAGTTGCGCAAGGGCATCTGACGTCGTATGCTATTTCGCATCAACAGGTAAGCTCTTGAGCCTAAAGCTTCTGGAATAGACCCCCAGCATGTGCAGATATCTTTATTTTCATGTAAGTTAAACGAAATTTCGCAACAAAGTTTAATGTAAGTATTTGTGCGAAGCCTCACGGCCTCCTAGACCCCTGCCCCCGAATTCCATGCTGCCCCTGTCCCTACTTTCAACTGTAAATATCGTAACACAACAGCATAATTATCTGAATTCCGTGCAATAGTGCTCTAAGCTTTAGAACCCAAAGCTTAACACACATATAACAAGTACATACAGGGTGTTACAAAAAGGTACGGCCAAACTTTCAGCAAACATTCCTCACACACAAATAAAGAAAAGATTTTATGTGGACATGTGTCCGGAAACGCTTAATTTCCATGTTAGAGCTCATTTTAGTTTCGTCAGTATGCACTGTACTTCCGCGATTCACCGCCAGTTGGCCCAATTGAAGGAAGGTAATGTTGACTTCGGTGCTTGTGTTGACAAGCGACTCATTGCCTCCACGGGTACACTTCTGCGAATGGTTCATCCAACAATTTCTCAGTCCTCATTTCAGTGCAAATGTTCTCTTTACGGATGAGTCTTCATTCCAACATGATCAACTTGTAAATTTTCACAATCAACTTGTGTGGGCTGACGAGAATCCGCACGCAATTGTGCAATCACGTCATCAACACAGATTTTCTGTGAACGTTTGGGCAGGCATTGTTGGTGATGTCTTGATTGGGCCCCATGTTCTTCCACCTACGCTCAATGGAGCACGTTATCATGATTTCATACGGGATACTCTACTTGTGCTGCTAGAACATGTGCCTTTACAAGTACGACACAACATGTGGTTCATGCACGATGGAGCTCCTGCACATTTCAGTCGAAGTGTTCATACGCTTCTCAACAACAGATTCGGTGACCGATGGATTGGTAGAGGTGGACCAATTCCATGGCCTCCACGCTCTCCTGACCTCAACCCTCATGACTTTCATTTATGGGGCATTTGAAAGCTCTTGTCTACGCAACCCCGGTACCAAGTGTAGAGACTCATCGTGCTCGTATTGTGGACGGCTGTGATACAATACGCCATTCTCCAGGTGTGCATCAGCGCATCAGGGATTCCATGCGACGGAGGATGGATGCGTGTATCCTCGCTGACGGAGGACATTTTGAACATTTCCTGTAACAAAGTGTTTGAAGTCACGCTGGTACGTTCTGTTGCTGTGTGTTTTCATTCCATGATTAATGTGATTTGAAGAGAAGTAATAAAATAAGCTCTAACATGGAAAGTAAGCGTTTCCGGACACATGTCCACATAACATATTTTCTTTCCTTGTGTGTGAGGAATGTTTCCTGAAAGTTTGGCCGTACCTTTTTGTAACACCCTGTATATGAATACTTGGTGTCTGTTCGTTCGGTCCTAAAGAACAGACACCACTCATTCATTTAACTGATTTTACCTCGATGGGCAATGAATCCACACCCTTCAGTGCAGATGCATGTTTACGTTCGACCTACAGCAGGAATCTAAAATTAGTGAGCAAGGAAGACATGGACATAGCCGGCCGGAGTGGCCGAGCGGCTCTAGGCTTTTCAGTCTGGAACCGCGTGACCCGTACGGTCGTAGGTTCGAATCCTGCCTCGGGCATGGATGTGTGTGATGTCCTTAGGTTAGTTAAGTTTAAGTAGTTCTAAGTTCTAGGGGACTGATGACCTCCGCTGTTAAGTCCCATAGTGCTCAGAGCCATTTGGACATGGACATACATGAGCAGAGACTGTGGATATGTGACGCTAGGTGGGACTGTGAGTCGGCTGGGCAACATGCCGTGATGTCCGGGCATTCGCTATAAACACTGTGCCCGGGTGGCGCAGTGCCTGGTAAGCAGGAAATTTCGGGTTCAAGTCCCAGTCTGGCACATATTTTCATTCGTCGCTGCTGATTCCGCATTAGGCTCTTTCCTTTCTTTTTCTTTTTGATCCCGCCTTCCACCCGCAATTTACATAAAACAGCATTTAAGCTCAGCAAACATCGTAACAAAACAGCATAATTATCTCAATTTCATTGAAAGTTGTAGCGAAATATTTATTAAATTACATGAAAATTAAGATATTTGTACAGGCTGACGGTCGAACGTAGATTGTGGGGGTAGAGGGCTTAGGGATAGGAGGTGTGGAGGTCTGAGGGCTGTTAAGCTTCGTGCAGTTACTTACATTAAATTGGCCCGCCCGGTTGGCCGTGCGGTCTGACGCACGGCTTTCCGGACGGGAAGGAGCGCCTGGTCCCCGGCACGAATCCGCCCGGCGAATTTCTGTCGAGGTCCGGTGAACCGGCCAGTCTGTGGATGGTTTTTAGGCGGTTTTCCATCTGCCTCGGCGAATGCAGACTGGTTCCCTTTATTCCGCCTCAGTTACACTATGTCGGCGATTGCTGCGCAAACAAGTTCTCCAAGTACGCGTGCAGAACCATTAATCTGCCACGTAAACATAAGGGTTGCACTCCTCTGGTGTGAGACGTTCCCTGGGGGGTCCACCGGGGGCCGAATCGCACAATAACCCTGGGTTCGGTGTGGGGCGGCGGAGGGGTGAAGTGGACTGCGGTAGTCGTCGTGGGGTTGTGGACCACTGCGGCTACGGCGGGGACGGAGCCTCTCCGTCGTTTCTAGGTCCCTGGTTAACATACAATACAATACATTAAACTTCGTTGCGGAATTTCGTATAAATTACATGAAAATTAAAATATTTGTATATACCTGGTGATCAAAAAGTCAGTATAAATTTGAAAACTGAATAAATCACGGAATAATGTAAATAGAGAGGTACAAATTGACACACATGCTTGCAATGACATGAGGTTTTATTAGAACCAAAAAAATACAAAAGTTAAAAAAATGTCCGACAGATGGCGCTTCATCTGATCAGAAAAGCAATAATTAGCATAACAAAGTAAGACAAAGCAAAGATGATGTTCTTTACAGGAAATGCTCAATATGTCCACCATCATTCCTCAACAATAGCTGTAGTCGAGGAATAATGTTGTGAATAGCACTGTAAAGCATGTCCGGAGTTATGGTGAGGCATTGGCGTCGGATGTCGTCTTTCAGCATCCCTAGAGATATCGGTCGATGACGATACACTTACGTCTTCAGGTAACCCCAAAGCCAATAATCCCACGGACTGAGGTCTGGGGACCTGGGAGGCCAAGCATGACGAAAGTGGCGGCTGAGCAGACGATCATCACCAAACGACGCGCGCAAGAGATCTTTCACCCATCTAGCAATACTTTGTTTTTTTTTCTTTTTTTTTTGTTCTAATAAAACCCGATGTCATTCCAAGCGTGTGTGTCAATTTTTACCTCTCTATCTACATTATTCCGTGGTTTATTAAGTTTTCACAGTTATACTGACTTTTTGATCACCCGGTATACACAGATATTTTAATTTTCATGTAATTTATACGAAATTCCGCAACGAAGTTTAATGTATTGTATTGTATGTTAACCAGGGACCTAGAAACGACGGAGAGGCTCCGTCCCCGCCGTAGCCGCAGTGGTCCACAACCCCACGACGACTACCGCAGTCCACTTCACCCCTCCGCCGCCCCACACCGAACCCAGGGTTATTGTGCGGTTCGGCCCCCGGTGGAACCCCCAGGGAACGTCTCACACCAGACGAGTGTACCCCCTATGTTTGCGTGGCAGAGTAATGGTGGTGTACGCGTACGTGGAGCTCTTGCGAAATATATCGTGACGTCATAAGCCCTTGCGCACTTATGCTACGACATTGCGTAACAATTGTTTAAACAGTGGACGCCAAATGCTGGGATGTGAAAGTTGTTTTTAGAGTGGAGTCAACTTCCCGAATATGACATTGTGTCGAGGCTGTTCAGAGAAGGCGGCTCTCAATCACTATTTGCGCTGCATAGTGAGGGATTCATTTTGGAGCCGCAAATTTACTGTAGTAGGAGAGAGTTGATGGGGACGGCGGCGAGCAGTGAGTGACAGGGGGCGTGTGTTGACAGGAACGGCCACATGCTGACGCATCGGAACAAGAAGCCGTACGAGTGCAAGGCGGAGGGCTGCGGCAAGAGCTACTGCGACGCGCGCTCGCTGCGGCGGCACACGGAGAACCACCACACGTCGGGCAGCGGGGGCGGGGGCGCCAGCAGCAGCAGCAGTAGCAGCAGCAGCGGGGGCGGCAGCGGCGGCGGGGCGGCCTCCGCGGAGGCGGCGGCGGCGTCCCCGGCGGCCAGCTCGTCCTCCTCGTGCATCCAGTACGCGCCGCCCCCCGCCACCACCTCCGCGTCGCCCGCCGCCGGCAGCAACTCCGCCCCCGCCAAGGGCGGCGGCAGCCAGCTGCAACAGCTGCTCGCCTCCGACCCGGCCTCCTCGTCCACTCCTCGGCCCACGACGCCCGCCACCAACTCGTCGTCTTCCGCCACGTCCTCCAAGGTAAGCCGAGCCGGTACTTATCGCTAACAGCGACTCTGTACCCGTTGCAGGATGAAACACCGTAACTAACCTCAGTATAAACACGCAGGACAGAAAGTACTCTGCGCCAGGAGACATTGCGCTAATACCGTGTAACACCACCTCGCCGAGAATAGCAAATTTCAGGCATTACCTCTCATCATGGACAACATAGCTACAAATGCAGCCAATAGTAAGTGAAAAAAATGAAGTTTCACATGTAAAAAAAATTATTTTGTTATGTTTTTGAACTTTCGCTGCTACGAGTGTCAATCCTGAATCTTTCCCGGTCATGCTGACAAAGTTTTACGAATTTACTTGTAAAAGTATAGACAGTGGAAATTAAAATGTCCTGTGATGCCTCTCCTGCTCCAAGTCGGCCCGTTTGACGTCCTACCCCTCTTAAGTAGTGTGTAAGCTTAGGGACCGGTGACCTCAGCAGTTTGGTCCCATAAGATCCTACCACAAATTTCCAAATTTTCTCGTTTATTTTCCTGCCTCCGGCCGGTCCGTCGAACTCCTCCCGTCGGTAATGGACAGATTAACCATGATATCAGCGAGTATTTTATTATTGTCAGTTTCTTAGGTGCTGATATTCTTTTCTTTCCTGAGGGCCTGAATCCTCTTTTTCGGATGAATTTCTTATTAATCCGGACATATCCATTTCCCCTCAGACGAAAACGAGTACGGTCGTGTGGCTGCTGGGCCGCTACGTCCATCACGTTGTTGAAGGGGAGAACGACCCAGATCCTTGTGTCCTTCACTAATATCTGGAGACCGCGCACTGAAAATGGCTGCGGTTGCCACGTTATGGGGCACTTTTTGCAAATATGCTTCTTCTTGTTAGTCGACACGGTGTTGATAAAGTTCCTTTATGGTCTTTGATTTCTTCCTGTTTTTGGTGCCCAATCGGGTGAAACCTTGTTTTTGTTAATTTTTCTTCCTTACACACAGATAAAAAAATGAGGGAATGAGTTTGTGAATTAGTTTCCTGGTTGTTCAGAATCTTTTTTCTTGTTTTATTAATAATAATTATTTGTTTCTCAATTTGCAGCTCGTATTACAACGTAATTTTGGCTATGGTCGTCAGAATGCTCATGAAAGTACCAAGTCAGTCTAACAATAAAACAAAAAATAGTGATCATGCCACACTGACCAGTTCATTGGCTCACGTTCGATTCCCGCTGCTACTACCATTCTTTTTCCATTTAATTTTATTCCCCACAATGTAACAAGATTAATTACAAAATTTAAATATATTTAAACAGTTCACTTCTATACATAAAACTAATATATTCAACGCAGTTAAGATTATACCCTTGTAAGTCAAAACGTTGTTGGCTACCACATTGTAGCTCATTGGCATAATTTTGCACGAGCCGCCACTGGTCGACTGTAACATACGTCATCAATACGCTATTTTCCGCCCATTGATTCTGGAGTACTGTTTTTCTTTTAACACAGTGGCTTGGGAAAAGCCCAAGGCTTGCCAGAGACTGAGATTTAGTACCTCAGGCATCGTGATGGACCACGAGCAGATGCAGTGATACCGTACGCCTTTACCCATCCTGCACTGGAGGACCGTTAGGCCCACGGCCTGAGGACAACTCAGTCACGTAACACGTTCGCCATGAACACGGGACCGAACTTTTCCCAACACAACAACTACCTCTGATTTAACTCTCCAGCACTGCACAATAACATAAAACCTTATTACAAAATTGTACACTTAAATAAGATCAGTTTACGAAATTATGTGTTAACGTTGGGTGGAATTAACGAAATATACAAAGAAAAGTGATGCAATTCACAGCAGAACCGAAAATTTTGCTGCCCAATTACCTTGTTCATTAGCTTTGAGCAGATAGTCCATGTAGTGTGTGCGTGCAGCTTGCTACAAACACACGTTACCCCCACCTGATTTGTGCGGTTTTCGCTGAAACGCTAATCACTTGCATATCCAATCATGACGTACACTTCATGCCAATTTGATATTTGCTGCATGGCGCCTTCATTATGTTGCAATTTTAATGGCGAGCTGTGTAATTCACTCCAATTGACAGGCGAGTGGAATTGGTTGTGTCTTTTAGGTTAGAGCAGTGAATAGAACTTTACAGAAGCTTTACAGAAGCTCTCCTGTGAACCTTGCAGAACTAGCACTCCTGAAAGAACGGATACTGCGGAGACATGACTTAGCCACAGCCTAGGGGTTGTTTCCAGAATGAGATTTCCACGCTGCTTTCAGGAGTGCTAGTTCTGCAAGGTTCGCAGGAGAGCTTCTGTAAAGTTTGTAAGGTAGGAGACGAGGTACTGGCAGAAGTAAAGCTTTGAGGACAGGGCGTGAGTCGTGCTTGGGTAGCTCAGTTGGTAGAGCATTTGCCCGCGAAAGGCAAAGGTCCCGAGCTCGAGTCTCGGTCCGGCACACAGTTTTAAACTGCCAGGAAGTTTCAGGGAAAGACTTTTCGGACACCCTGTAGTTTACTTTGTCCACACAGACACAAAGCGTACACCACCCTACCCTTTCTCCCTCTTTCTCCTCCCACACCCCTCGTCCTTGTCCGTTACATTAGCGTCGCAGAATTCGTCGCATTGATGGCCGACAGAAATACTTAAACCGCTTTTTTGTTCCCCGTAGCGCTCGGATTTTATATCATCCTAGAGAGCTGATTACAGCGGGCTTTTGAAGCTGCCTCGAGCAAAGCGCGTCTTTTACTCGCACCCGTGCCAAAGAAGCGACCGCTCTTTGCGCGCCGTCCTAAAAGTACGGCGTCAGCCAGCTGGCGTGAACCGGACACACGGGGAGGGAGGAGTCCCTACTTTGCCGCCGCATATTGTCGGGCGGCTCTGGCCATTAGCGTAGCGAGTGAGGGCGTGCGCCCATCACGCCGGCCCCTGGGATAGGCGGCTAAGCACATCTTGGAGCCGGCGGGCGCGGCTGTAACTTCATCGCCGGACCCTCCGATCGTTAGCTGGTCGGACGCGCGCGCTACAGCTGCTATTAGCGGGCGGCAGGCCGGCGTTATCGGCCGCTCGCACTTCTGCCGCCTCACGCGGCCGCCCCAATGGAAAATCGCCCGTTAATTCGCTGACGGGAACCTGAAGCCGGAAAATTGGTCGGCGCCGCCCACTGGCTGCACCCCGCTCACGGCCTCACATCACATCTGCCTAATGCGGATCGCAGTACCTGCCCGCCACTGGCTAACATTCAAATTTAGCTTAATCATCTGGCGTGGCGTCTCTGTGCGCCGCACGTCGAAAGGCTGTAAGCCCAGATCAAACACAGCTACCGAAAGCAGAGAATGGATAATGTGCCATTCACAGCACCCTCTCACGATCAGCGTTTTTTATTTCCTCCTCACGTGCAAACATAATTAAATTCAACAACCAGAACACATCTAAGTTCGTCTACAGTCACTCACACGGCAGAAATGATTACCTCTCTATGTCACTGATTGTTTTTGCACACTACTTGTCATTAAAATTGCTACACCACGAAGTTGCCATGCTACAGACGCGACATTTAACCGACAGGAGGAAGATGCTGTGATATGCCAAGGATTAGCTTTTCAGAGCATTCACACAATGTTGGCGCCGGTGGCGACACCTACAACATGAGGAAAGTCTCCAGCCGATTTCTCATACACAGACAGCAGTTGACCGGCGTTGCCTGGTGAAACGTTGTTGTGGTGCCCCGTGTAAGGAGGAGAAATGCGTACCATCACGTTTCCGACTTTGATAAAGGTCGGATTGTAGCCTATCGCGATTGCGGTTTATCGTATCGCGACATTGCTGCTCGCGCTGGTCGAGATCCAATGACAGTTAACAGAATATGGAATCGGTGGGTTCAGGAGGGTAATACGGAACGCCGTGCTGCATCCCAACGGCCTCGTATCACCAGCAGTCGAGATGACAGGCATCTTATCCGCATGGCTGTAACGGATCGTGATCCCTGAGTCAACAGATGGGGACGTTTGCAAGACAACAACCATCTGCACGAGCAGTTCGACGACGTTTGCAGCATCATGGACTATCAGCTCGGAGACCATGGCTGCGGTTATCCTTGACGCTGCATCACAGACAGGAGCACCTGCGATGGTGTACTCAACGACGAACCTGTGTGCACGAATGGCAAAACGTCATTTTTTCGGATGAATCCAGGTTCTGTTTACAGTATCATGATGGTCGGATCCGTGTTTGGCGACATCGCGGTGAACGCACATTGGAAGCGTGTATTCGTCATCACCATACTGGTGTACCACCCGGCGTAATGGGTATGGGGTGCCATTGGTTACTCATCGCAGTCTCCTCTTGTTCGCACTGACGGCACTTTGGACAGTGGACGTTACATTTCAGATGTGTTACCACCCGTAGCTCTACCCTTCATTCGATCCCTGCGAAACCTTACATTTCAGCAGGATAATGCACGACGGCTTGTTGCAGGTCCTGTAGAGGCCTTTCCGGATACAGAAAATGTTCGACTGCTGCCCTAGGCAGCACATTCTCCAGATCTCTCACTAACTGAAAACGTCTGGTCAATGGTGGCCGAGCAACTGGCTCGTCACAATACGCCAGTCACTACTCTTGATGAACTGTGGTATCGTGGTGAAGCTGCATGGGCAGCTGCACCTGTACACGCTAGTCAAGCTCTGTTTTACTCAATGTCCAGGCGTATCAAGGCCGTCATTACGATCAGAGGTGGTTGTTCTGGGTACTGATTTCTCAGGATCTATGCACCCAAATTGCGTGAAAATGTAATCACATGACAGTTCTAGTATAATATATTTGTCCAATGAATACACGTTTATCATTTGCATTTCTTCTTGGTGTAGCAATTTTAATGGCCAGTAATGTATATGACTTCACAGTGAAGTAAAGTCTACATGTCATTTACATTGTGGTATCAACACACATAGTTTCCAAAAGACCATATTACGAGACGGCACTACAAAAGTGTGTCTCCTTTGGAAACTGTGTGTGTCGATTTTACACTGTAAAAAAGACGTGATAGTTACTTCCGAGGCGCACGAGTAATACGGGCCCCGCAACGAACTTGTGACGTCATACTAGTTGGCTTGTCCGCCATATTACGCGAAAGCTCGACTCCGTGCAGGGCCCACGGGAAATCCACATGTAGTTGAAAAGATGCCCACTAAAGGTCTTAACTTTTTAGTATGCTTAGGAGAGCTTACATCCGTTTAAACGCGCAGTTAAGAACTGTTAAACTCGTCTGAAATAGTTACTCGCTCCCCGCCAGCACTGCTGGCACTCAAAGACTTGCAGTGCCACGTACTGTGACGTACGCGCTGTGGCCTGTTTTTCTCGTGGACCCCGTTTATTCTGACGTCATACACATTTGATGATGCTGTGACTTCTAAACTAACGTTGGTGAAGAAAATCGTAACTGAAAAGGCAGCAGAAGCACTTTACTATTAAGTGTTCCAGTTATTTCAGTGTCTAGTTTTTACCAAAAATAACTAGTATGGCTATCACGAAAAAGAATAGGCTTTGTCGATGTGATCTTAATTTTGTAAGCCCTTTCCCCCCTGAGAGAAAGTTTCTTAAGCATTTATCTGATATGTACTAATTTCTGTATATACACATCAAAAAACATTTTTCCTCATCTCGGTTCCGAGAGTTCCGGAACCTGTACAGAAAATTGGAATAGAGATCAACATAAACATATTTTTCTCCCTTTTTATTGCTCATGGAAACCACACACTACATGTTGGACCACCATACAACGAGACCTTCAGAGGTGGTGGTCCAGATTGCTGTACACACCGGCACCTCTAATACCCAGTAGCACGTCCTCTTACATTGATGCATGCCTGTATTCGTCGAAGCATACTATCCACAAGTTCATCAAGGCACTGTTGATCCAGGTTGTCCCACTCCTCAACGGCGATTCGCCGTAGATCCCTCAGAATGGTTGGTAGATCACGTCGTCCATAAACCGTCCTTTTCATTCTATCCCAGGAATGTTCGATAGGGTTCATGTCTGGAGAGCATGCATGCCACTCTAGTCGAGCGATGTCGTTATCCTGAAGGAAGTCATTCACAAGATATGCTTGACGGGGGTGCGAATTGTCGTCCATGAAGACGAATGCCTCGCCAATGCGCTGCCAATATGGTTGCACTGTCGGTCGGAGGATGGCATTCACGTATCGTATAGCCGTTATGGCGCCTTCCATGGCCACGAGCTGCGTACGTCGACCCCACATAATGCCATCCCGAAACATCGACCTTGCTGCACTCACTGGACAGTGTATCGAAGGCGTTCAGCCTAACTGTGTTGCCTCCAAACACGTCTCCGACGATTGTCTGGTTGAAGGCATTTGCGACACTCATCGGTGAAGAGAACGTGATGCCAATCCTGAGCGGTCCATTCGGCATGTTGTTGGGCGCATATGTACCGCGCCGCATGGTGTCGTAGTTGCAAAGATGGACGTCGCCATGGACATTGGGAGTGAAGTTTCGCATCATGCAGCCTATTGCGCACAGTTTGAGTCGTAACACGACGTCCTGTGGCTGCACGAAAAGTATTATTGAACATGGTGGCGTTGCAGTCAGGTTTCCTCCGAGCCATAATCCGTAGGTAGCGGTCATCCACTGCAGTAGTAGACCTGGGGCGGTCTGAGCGAGGCATGTCATCGACAGTTCCTGTCTCTCTGTATCTCCTCCATGTCAGAACAACATCGATTTGGTTCACTCCGAGACGCCTGGACACTTCCCTTGTTGAGAGCCCTTCCTGGCCCAAAGTAACAATGCGGATGGCCCAAAGTAACAATGCGGACGCGATCGAACCGCGGTATTGACCGTCTAGGCATGGTTGAACTACATACAACACGAGCCGTGTACCTCCTCCCTGGTGGAATGACCGGAACTGATCGGCTGACGGTCCCCCTCCGTCTGACAGGAGCTGCACATGCATGGTTGTTTACATCTTTGGGCGGGTTTAGCTGGTTCAAATGGCTCTCAGCACTATGGGACTTTATAGCTGTGATCATCAGTCCCCTACAACTTAGAAGTAATTAAACCTAACTAATCTAAGGACAACACATTCATCCATGCCCGAGGCAGGATTCGAGCCTGCGACCGTAGCGGTCGCGCGGTTCCAGACTGAAGCACGTAGAACCGCTCGGCCACCCCGGCCGGCGCGGGTTTAGTGACATCTCTGAACAGTCAAAGGGACTGTGTCTGTGATACAATATCCATAGTCAACTTCTATCTTCAGGGGTTCTGGGAACCAGGGTGATGCAAAACATTTTTTTGGGGTGTGTATTATGATCTGTAGAATCAGGTAAAAATACTGAAAAAATTCTGATGATAATAGTTCGTTCGAGAAGTCAGTGGCACTGTCCGTGCTACTCAAAATACAAATATGTGTAAAATCGAACTGTCACTTCATGCATGTGCTTAGACACCTAACATACGTCAAATAAAACTTTCTCAGTCTAAAACCGAGGGACGTGGCGCTGTGTTTTGCACACTGGACTCGCATTCGGGAGGACGACGGCTTCAACCCGTGTCCGGCCATACAGATTTATGTTTTCCATGGTGTCCCGAAATCGCTCCAGGCAAATGGTTCCTTTCAAAGCACACGGCATATTTCATTCTCTATCCTCGACACAATCCGAGCTTGTGTTCCGTCTCTAATGACCCCGATATCCTTTTCAGTCTGAAATAATGCATGAATTGTCGTTATCTAATGAAATGCAGGAAAGCGTATCTATCTCAGTGACGCATAGTTCTGTGTTCTCGTTGAAGTTTGAAATGAGGTGTTGCGCTCTGGTTGTGACCGAATTAAACGGAACAGCTGGCAAACGGAAGCCGGGTGTCGCACAACCAGTGCAGTCCGCAGTGACGCAGAAAAGTGTTGCACCGGAGCCACGACAAGTTTAAAACCGAACCCGCACGATCGAGCGAGCCAGGATCGAAAGCGTTAGAGATGGCAAAAGACTTCAAATTTCAACTGACAAGGGGAGCCCGCCAATTGTGAAATTCAGATTTGATTCATACTGCGCATAATAAAAGCTCATGGCCAGAAGTGTAATGTGGCAAAGCACCAAGATGCACTTCTCAGCCGTTGTCGAGAAAATCGACCGTTAAAAGAAACCGTTGCGGTGAAATACTCTCTACGATTAATAGTTTTCTACGGCGTCGTGGCGCAGCGGTAAGCGCTCGGGTTCGTAATCCGAAGGTCGCCTGATCGAATCTCGCACCATGCATTTTTTTTATTATTAGTTTTTTGTAATTCAAATATATATATATAAACTATTAATGAATTGCTTATGCATGTTAGTGAAGGCGGATCGCTCTCCAATTGTACCGCCTCCATTTTTCCGTTTTTTTAACAGGGTGTACCAAAGCTCTCCCGTCCGCACTGATTTTCGACGATGTTATAAGTTGCGCTAGGGACTGCATCTACCTTCTTTCGAAATTAGCAGGCAACTACGCTGTTATGCGGCGGCTCGTTTCGGCCCATTCAACATCTGTCCTTCAAGTGCAACGAGCGAGTAACGGAGTTTATATTTCATACCTGCCACAGCGAATTTGTGTTCGTGGGGTCTCTATTCTAATTCGAACGTTTGACTTACGCTATACGTATTCGTTTCGGAATATCGTTTCTACGTCTTCCGTTAACTATACGTGGTTAACATTATGAAGACAATTAATAACGTTTGTGAAATATAACTTTGTTTGCCGGAAAGATAATGATGTTCGAAGTCGCCAGTTTTTCCACGACAAACGACTTTCAACAACTTATTATATGCATAATTGTTGCAACTGATTGCCGGGATATATATATATATATATATATATATATATATATATATATATATATATATATATATGTGTGTGTGTGTGTGTGTGTGTGTATATACATATATACACATTTGAATTACAAAAAACAAATACTAAAAAAAAAAGTTGCATGGTGCGAGATTCGATCCGGCGACCTTCGGATTACAAACCCGAGCGCTTACCGCTGTGCCACGACGCTGTAGAAAACTATTAATCGTAGAGAGTATTTGAGCGCAACGGTTTCTTTTAACTGTCGATTTTCTCGACAACGGCTGAGAAGTGCATCTTGGTGCTTTGCCACATTACACCTCTGGCAATGAGCTTTTATTATGCGCAGTATGAATCGAATCTGAATTTCACAATTGGCGGCCTCCCCTTGTGAGTGTGATGGGTAGTGTGATGAAAAGAGGTTATAAGATAAACAGCAGTGAAAGTAAAACAGGTATGTGACACCAACAGTGACGCAAGGAACGTCTGTACAAAAGCCAGTATAAAGCACCCCTTTATTCGTCGGTACGTGGATTGAGATTGGTGATGATGACCGAAATACAGCGGCGAACCGGTAGTAAGGTATCCTTGAAAGAATTAGACTTTTGTTTTTGTTAGGTACAGACGTGTGGTTGCTGCTGAAATGGAGGATATATGAGGTGCAGAAGCTCAGCGAGCAAACTTCGCGGGACCACCCATGAATGACAGTCCAGGCTGTCTGCCTGCCTGCCTCAGGCCACACAATGCAGCAAAGGGAGCGACCGTACTCTAACAGTATCCCCAACATGATCGACATCAAACGCGTGTCACCGCCATGGGCTATTGTCAGCGGCAAAGAGGTCAACAAGGAATTACAGGGTGTTTCAAAAATGACCGGTATATTTGAAACGGCAATAAAAACTAAACGAGCAGCGATAGAAATACACCGTTTGTTGCAATATGCTTGGGACAACAGTACATTTTCAGGCAGACAAACTTTCGAAATTACAGTAGTTACAATTTTCAACAACAGATGGCGCTGCAAGTGATGCGAAAGATATAGAAGACAACGCAGTCTGTGGGTGCGCCATTCTGTACGTCGTCTTTCTGCTGTAAGCGTGTACTGTTCACAACGTGCAAGTGTGCTGTAGACAACATGGTTTATTCCTTAGAACAGAGGATTTTTCTGGTGTTGGAATTCCACCGCCTAGAACACAGTGTTGTTGCAACAAGACGAAGTTTTCAACGGAGGTTTAATGTAACCAAAGGACCGAAAAGCGATACAATAAAAGATCCGTTTGAAAAATTTCAACGGACTGGGAACGTGACGGATGAACGTGCTGGAAAGGTAGGGCGACCGCGTACGGCAACCACAGAGGGCAACGCGCAGCTAGTGCAGCGGGTGATCCAACAGCGGCCTCGGGTTTCCGTTCGCCGTGTTGCAGCTGCGGTCCAAATGACGCCAACGTCCACGTATCGTCTCATGCGCCAGAGTTTACACCTCTATCCATACAAAATTCAAACGCGGCAACCCCTCAGCGCCGCTACCATTGCTGCACGAGAGACATTCGCTAACGATATGGTGCACAGGATTGATGACGGCGATATGCATGTGGGCAGCATTTGGTTTACTGACGAAGCTTATTTTTACCTGGACGGCTTCGTCAATAAGGAGAACTGGCGCATATGGGGAACCGAAAAGCCCCATGTTGCAGTCCCATCGTCCCTGCATCCTCAAAAAGTACTGGTCTGGGCCGCCCTTTCTTCCAAAGGAATCATTGGCCCATTTTTCAGATCCGAAACGATTACTGCATCACGCTATCTGGACATTCTTCGTGAATTTGTGGCGGTACAAACTGCCTTAGACGACACTGCGAACACCTCGTGGTTTATGCAAGATGGTGCCCGGCCACATCGCACGGCCGACGTCTTTAATTTCCTGAATGAATATTTCGATGATCGTGTGATTGCTTTGGGCTATCCGAAACATACAGGAGGCGGCGTGGATTGGCCTCCCTATTCACCAGACATGACCCCCTGTGACTTCTTTCTGTGGGGACACTTGAAAGACCAGGTGTACCGCCAGAATCCAGAAACAATTGAACAGCTGAAGCAGTACATCTCATCTGCATGTGAAGCCATTCCGCCAGACACGTTGTCAAAGGTTTCGGGTAATTTCATTCAGAGACTACGCCATATTATTGCTACGCAAGGTGGATATGTGGAAAATATCGTACTATAGAGTTTCCCAGACCGCAGCGCCATCTGTTATTGAAAATTGTAACTACTGTAATTTCGAAAGTTTGTCTGCCTGAAAATGTACTGTTGTCCCAAGCATATTGCAACAAACGGTGTATTTCTATCGCTGCTCGTTTAGTTTTTATTGCCGTTTCAAATATACCGGTCATTTTTGAAACACCCTGTAAGTGTAGCGACAAAGTAACTGGGCGGCTACTGGTCCAAACTCGAAACACACGTCCCACCATGGAGATGGACACGGTCAGGAGGTTCTCACCCAATAAGTGACTTGGCTATATGAAGACGCAAGGTAGCACACATATAATCTTCTGCCCAGGCGATGCCTGTAGATTCTAGAACCTAAGTCCATAGTACGTGACTAGCTCCATCACAGTGTAATACCAAATGTCTTCGTATCTAAGTTAAGAGGCGATGGCCGAGTAGCTCGGCATTACGTGCGCACCTGACTACTGACAACATCTGAGCGCGCTGAGGGGGAGAGTCTGACTCAAGTACTATTTATGTGAACCAGGCCGACTAGCGTTTTCCTCCAGCATGCATTTTCTCCCAGAAAACGGAACAAATAAACGCGCTCGTTCACCACTTGGCCTGCTTTTCTCATCTGGTCAGCTTTTCTCGACCCCCTGTCAGAGCTGAATGGTGTCTTAACTTCGCTTTTCAGAAGCAGTGGCGACCATATTTTGCAGTGTCAGCGTGCTGAATAAGCACTCTTGCTCTCTGAATGTGTCGTCTTACTTCGTAGTGTGTTGTCACAACAACAATGGCATTTATCTCCCTGTAATATCGTTTTGCGATATTCACACCAGGCAATTTAATGGTGTGGCCTAGTCGTGGCGTAACAAAAGGCTAATGGAGTGTAGCGGAATTAAACCAGTCGTTGCTGAATGAATACAAGTACCTGTGTATAACAATTTGTAGCGATATGAAATTGCCTACATGGTCTAGAAGATTGACGAATTTGGCCTTATAACACCACCGAACATAGCCTTGCTATGCTGGTATATGAAGCGCTGAACGCTAGGAGAAACGCCGGTCCTTACATTTCCCGCACCATTGTATAAAATGCTTTAATTGTAAACTTAAGATCAATGTTTCGACGTGTTACAACGGCCTTCCTCCACGTAGCACTCGTGGCCTGAGGAAGGCCGTTGTAATATGTCGAAAAATTGGTCTTAAGTTTATAATTAAAGTATTTTATACAATGACGCGCTACAATACCGAGAAGAATTTTAATTATCATCATACCGGTTGCGGAAGCCTACGTAATGGTGCCAAAAAAATTAAACATTTGGAATGGCCAAGCCAGAGACCAGATCTAAATCCAACTGAACATCTCTAGAACGCATTGGATCGATGTGTTCGTTGTAGAAGATATTCAAATAAGGATCAGTTTGCTGCTGCCTTGTTAGACAAATGGTCAAAACTCCCACTTGACCTATTATAAAAACTTGTGGATTCGGTACCAGATAGTGTGCAACTGTGATCAAATCCCATGGGTTCTTCGGATTCCAAAACGGTTTTGTTTTATTCTTACATATTTAGACCTAAAAATTACTTTTGAGTCAGAAGAAACTTTATTTCTGTTTTGAAGTAAGATACCAAATGTAATTTTGTACTAAACGTGTTATAATTACATTCTTATCGTGGTGTCACCGCCAGACACCACACTTGCGAGGTGGTAGCCTTTAAATCGGCCGCGGTCCATTAGTATACGCCGGACCCGCGTGTCGCCACTGTCAGTGATAGCAGACCGAGCGCCACCACACGGCAGGTCTAGAGAGACGTACTGGCACTCGTCCGAGTTGTACAGCCGACGTTCATAGCAATGGTTCACTGACAGATACGCTCTCATTTGCCGAGACGATAGTTAGCATAGCCTTCAGCTACATTTGCTACGACCTAGCAAGGCGCCGTATTCAATTGATATTTATTATGTGAAGCATGTATCACCAAGAGCGATGTTCTACAATTGTGAATTAAAGTTAAGTATTACAAGATTTTCGTACTTTATTTGCAGTTCTCAAGATATTGTCCTGTTCCAGACCTCACGCCAGTCAGCGTGTAATTAAACGCGTGCATTTCGGCCTCCTCTAGAAAAACAGTGTTGGCTCTTCTGCCAACACTACACTTATCAATTGTCCACGGACGGTGTTTTTTATTACGCATTTATGTTTATGTAATTGTAACCAATACTTTCTAGAAAATACTTTTGAGTGCTGCTGTATGTTGTTCAAGCTGCATTTGAGTACAATCCTCTCAACTGTTGTACATGGATCGTGGACAGTCTTCTGCGAGCACTGTTGTACTGCCAAGTTCCAAGAAATATTGTACTTCAAGGTTGCTTGAGAGTTTAATGAGTGCTCCGTGACACTGCCGTGCTTAGTAAACGAAGTCATGTCGAAAAATTCTGTTCTTCTCTGTAGCTTTTCTCCCCCATTAATTCTACTTCGTCAGTGATCTAGTTTGACGACTAACACTCAAGCATCAGTCATGGTGAGTTAGCACTTTCATAGCATTCTTGCACTGAATCACAGTCGGGCATATGGCCAATCGAAGAATAATATATATGCAGGATGTTTGAAAGTCTTTGTATCAAACGTCTAGGAAACATGGGAAACAATTTTTGTTCGAGACAGTATATTCGCTAACACTTCCCAACGACTCAAGTCGTCTTATATTTGCATTTGTTTATGCTGTCCGTCAACCTCCTAGTTCTTGCAATGACGTTGACCCTCTGTTTTCTTATTCTTTATTAGATCTACTCCTGCATTACACCTGTTTGATACATTATTAGACCTACTCCTGCGTTACGCGTATTTAATTTAATATTTGTAGCCCTTTAATCTTCTGACCAAATGTCCTGATCACGAGCCACCGAACTTCGCTAATTCCCCATCTAACTTCAACTTATCCCCATCTTTTTTTTAAAAAATTTGTAACCAACGTGCCTGGTTAAGAGATCTAACTACTTACGTTCCGACCCGTGGAAAGCGTTTTGTTTTTTCCTGATGACGACTTCCTCCTGAGTAGTCCCTGCCCTAAGATGCCACTAGGGGACTATTTAACCTCCGAAATGTTTCACCCAAGAGGGTGCCTTCATCATTTAAACATACATTATAACAACATGCCGTCGGGAAAAATTACGGCTGCAGTTTACCCTAGATTTCAGTCGTTCGCAATATCAGAACATCAAAGCCATGTTGGCTGATGTTACATGGCCAGATCAATCAAATGGTTCAAATGGCTCTGAGCACTACGGGACTTAACATCTGTGGTCATCAGTCCCCTAGAACTTAGAACTACTTAAACCTAACTAACCTAAGGACATCACACACATCCATGCCCGAGGCAGGATTCGAACCTGCGACCGTAGCAGTCGCGCGGTTCCGGACTGAGCGCCTAGAACCGCTAGACCACCGCGGCCGGCCCAGATCAATCAATCATACAGACCGTAGCCCCTGTAACTACTCTCTTTAGGAATCACGGGGTTAGTCTGGCCTCTCCACAGATACCTACGGTAGAGCTACGTGTATAATTGAAGCACGCAAACCACCCCACCGGGCAAGGTCCGTGGTACATAGGGGGCGTCACTTCATACCTGTTGACAACAGATGATGCCACATCTAAGACTAGGCATGTTTTTCCTCTTTCGACACACAGTGTCAGTGCATTCGAACTAATTCCGCCCTTCCAATCATTTTTTTCTACTAGTCAATTCAGGCACTTCTCATTAAGCATTTTCCTTGCTATCTCTTGAGAAAGTACTTAATAATCCTGTTATTTTCAGTGTTTGGTGTTAAATTTTTGTTTGTTTGGGGATAGCTAATTTGCGAGAGAGCACATGATTATTCTGTTGTTTTCTCTCTGTTAAAAGACTCAGTACTCTAGCTGTTATCGCATAAAGATAAAAGTCCGCAGTATGCTAAGAGACGTGACAAAGTCATTCTACACCCCATAATAACGCCACACCAAATGTTGCGAACAGAATGAAGGAGGGGATGTCATACCTTGGCCTCTATATGCACTATACATCGCCCATTCCAATTACCATTTGTTTCGATCTATGCAGCATGGCATTCCTGAGTAACATGTAAAATCTCTTAACGATCTCGAAAACAGGTTCCATGAGTGGATGACCTCGAAAAAACCTGAATTTTTTTATAATGGGATCGATTGTTATTCGAAAAGTGAGTTAAGGTTGTAGTTGCCGAAGGACGTTACTTTCAGCACATTATCTTACACCATTCTATTAAAATAAACATGTGTTTTTTTGTGCAACAGACAGCGAAAATTAATTCGAGTACCCAATATTTCAGATTTTCGTTGGTACTGTCGTTGCTGAATGTTGCTCTATAAAATCACACCCTGATATCTAAAAAGTAAAGAATCGTCGCACCATACTCAGCTAGGAAACAAGAAGAAAAATGTGACAGTACTTTAATGTACATACGCGGGACACTACTAAAGAGATGGATTCGATGCAGCAAAATGGGGGCTTTCTAGAATAGCCTTTAACTTCTCTCATAGGAGCAGGGACAATGAAATTATCCGTCCTTTGAGATGTAAATTCTCGCATGTACGAGCTCATAAATCTGTAGCACTAACTTTCGCCGGAGTAGGATTGTTTTGCTGAAAACGCGGACGTCTCTTTCTGCAATAATAAAGCCCTACGCTGGACACGATTTACTTCGAACTGTACTGGGCCGGTACGCATAGAACACAGAGTAATGACTTTTCCCGCTCTCTTTGCAGAATATATGGTCCCTGGAAATAAAATTAAAAACGCCAGCGGCGCAAAAAAGAAATATTAGTAATGGCCGCCCGGCGGTTGCCCGTAAAGCCTCGCCTACAACCATTCACGTCATTTCATCGCGCATCGCAAATCCACCTATATATGCGCCCGGACATGTAATATAGAGCTCGAATGGCGTAACAGGTTCCGCATTCAGGTCCGGACTGAAACTCGAAACGATTGAACCAGTGAATAGCCTATCCGATTTAGTACTGCAAAAGCCATCGGTTACAACTTTTTCTTTCATGGCGAGCGGGCACGTAATTCCCAGCGCCACACGCGCGCGCGCGCCGGGTTTTGTACATACACGTCCGTCCGTGTAGGGGCTCGCTCGCGCGTGATTGATAGACGCATTATAATCGCCGGGGCGCGCCTGTCGCGTGCTAATAATTCCCCGCGGGGCCGCGGCGCGGCGCTGCGTTCGCGCAAATCCCGACCGACGCGCTCTAGCGTTATTGTTCCAAGAGGCCGCGGGGATGTGGAGGGGAGGAGATGTGTGACGGCCGTTCGGGGGACGCACTTTGATGTCAAATTGATTTACAAGCGCCGCATCACAATTTGGCGTTCAAAATTGCAATTTAGTGGGAGGGGTCGACGACGACGGTGCGAGAAGAGCAGCGCACACGCGAGGCGCTGCTAAGGCACCTGCTGTCTGCAGGCGAGAGCGTGCGTGGATGCGTGGAATGGGGCCAGGCGGGCCGCGATTGTTTCTTGACTAATGACTGCAGCTGGGGTAGGCGCTAGGCGAGGGCCGCTGCAGGAGACGGCGGGCGGCCCGTGTTGTCGGCTACGGCAGCCGATAGCGGACGCCTCGCCACCCCTGGCCACACAAAAGGCCTGTGTTGTGCAAATGACACCCTTTGTGCCGGCGCCTTGTAAGCGCGGGCACCGCCTCGACGCCCGCCCGTTTAAAGTGGGCCGCCCCACGCACTTAGGCTTGTTTCCCATTACACCCGCAATTTGCATTGCAGATGCGATATAATTATTCGTCGCCGAGGTCTTCGCGGGGGCAAGCAAACGTCTGAGAAACGAGGATATTCTTGGCGGAAAACTTTAAGTAATCAAGTGAATGCAGACTGAAAATCTGCGAACAGCCTCGCAAGGTTCCATGTTCATATATTAAGTTCTTTAAGAGAGGGACACGCAGATAAAAGCATGCAAGGCAGGAAAATAATGACTTACACCCATTCTTGACTCTTTGTAGAGATTCATTGAATGTTGCAGTTGAAATATACGAGGGTAATCCCAAAAGTAAGGTCTCCTATTTTTTTATAAGTACATAGACCTGCTTATTTCTACAATGGTTTACATCAGTTTCCAGCTTGAACATTTAGCTATTTTTCGACATAATCACCATTTCTGTCGATGCATTTTTGTAGACGCTGTGGCAGTTTTTGTATGGCCATGTCATACCAGCTCGCCGCCATGCTGTTCAGAGAGTTACGAACCTATTCTTTCACCTCGTCGTCGGAGCTGAATCGCTGGGACCACAATTAACGCTGACAGGTATTGTGAGACTCAGAAAAAACTTAAACGGGCGATTCAGAACCGGAGAAGAGGAATGTTGGGCAAGGGCGTACACATTCTGCATGACAACGCCCGCCCACACATCGCTCGGCAAACCGTTGCTTTCCTGCAACAGTTTCAGTGGATCATTATCACCTACCCACCCACCCACCCTATAGTCCTGACTTGCTTCCCAGTGAGTATCACCTGTTTCCTAGGTTAAATAAACATTTGGTCGGAAAGCGATTCAGCTCCGACGAGGTGAAAGAAGAGGTTCATAACTCTCTGAACAGCATGGCGGCGAACTCGTATGACATGGGCAAACAAAAAGTGCCACAGTGTCTACAAAAATGCATCGACAGAATGGTGACTATGTCGAAAAATAGCTAAATGTTCAAGCTGTAAACTGGTGTAAACCATTGTAGAAATAAACAGATCTATGTACTTATAAAAAAATAGGAGACCTTACTTTTGGGATTACCCTCGTATAATATGCGAAGGCTAATCGGAAAGTAAGAAACGATCGGTCACGAAATGGAAACTACAGTGACAATCCGATGAAGCTTTGCACATATATGTTGAACAGTGTCTTTAGTATGCTCGTAGATAGCGTTACGTCGCAATTCTCAGTTCTGAGCACATAGTCAGCACCAGCACGTAAAGATGCCTAGAAAATAGTGTCTGCCGCCAAGAATTGGAACTTGGCAACAGATTTCGCCTGATTTCATGCAACCCCACATAACTTTACTGTAATGCATAACCTCCACGACAATTCTCGGCCGCACATAACAGCGGCAGTGGGGACGGTCCTGCAGCGTTTTCGACGGAAAGTGATCACCAACCATGATTTGGCTCCCTCTGATGTTCATCTCTGCTCATATGAACCGCTTGGTATAAAGACAGCATCTTGGAAAAGATAACGAGCTGCAGTCCAGCGTAGAAAATTGGCGGAATGCACAGGAAGAGGGTATTGTAGAGATCGTACAAAGCTACGACAGATGTCGAAGTCGGTGCGACGTCTATATAGAGAAGTAGTTGGAAGATGTAGCTAACTGTTGCAAATAAACAATTTTGATTTTCGCCGTGGTTACCATCACGCGACCAATAGTTTCTTACTTTCCGAATAGCCCTCGTAATTGCAACAAATTTTCAGAAATATTCCTTGGCGTCCACTATTAAGTTCAAATACAAAAATTTAACTAAAAATTTTAAGAAATCGAACAAAACTCTCACAACCTAACAATTTCAGAAAGCTACAAATTATATGGAGCAAAAGTCACTGCATTTTTTCCTAGTGTTTTATAGGATATCCTTCTGATTTAAGCACTCTCTTGAATCTGCGCGGAATCGATTTCATGAAATGTCGAAGATCTGGCTTCATCGTCACGAATTGTCGGTGGACTCTAGGAGTTCCCTCTTGTTACTAAGATTCCGTCGTGAAACCGTGAGCAGCCGGCCGGAGTGGCCGTGCTACGGTCGCAGGTTTGAATCCTGCCTCGGACATGGATGTGTGTCATGTCCTTAGGTTAGTTAGGTTTAATTAGTTCTACGTTCTATGCGACTGATGACCTCAGAAGTTAAGTCGCATAGTGCTCAGAACCATTTGAAGCATTTTTTTTTTTACACTGTTGCCAGGCCAGGCCAATAAACAGCACATTAATTTGATGGTCATCGCACCATTTCTTACTGATTATCGCGGTATGACATGGCGCGCTGTCTTGCTGAAAGATGCACTGATGGTTGTTACCTTCAAACAAATCGCCTACAGAGAGCAGCAGTTTCAACTCTAACATTTCGCCTTGGTACTTTTTTTGCGGTAAAGTTGCCCTGTAACTCTGCCAGACGTCCAGTGGCGTGACTTGCCACGCAGCCTCACACCTTGTGACTATTGCGCTGCTTCATAGTGGCAGTGGTGCACGCAGACAATAAGTCGAATCAGCTTAACTCCATCGCTTCCAAAGATGCCGGTCTTCATCTCGTCACTCCAAAAACTCTATCCCAGTCTGCTTGAATCCGTTTCCTGTGTGCTAATGCCCACTGCGCACGTTTCTGCCTCTGCATGTTGTTCAGATAAAGCTTCTTCCTTGGACTGCACACTCGCAAATCAGTTTCATGAAGTTGCTATCTGACGGTTCGATCACAAACTTCAGTCCCTGAAGTCTTCGAGATGTCTTTTACGGCACGCCGACGATCTTGCAGAGAGAGAGAGAGAGAGAGAGAGAGAGAGAGAGAGAGAGAGAGACGGCTGATTCTACATCAGGATTAGTTTTCTGTCTGTTCTTGTAGCAGTTTTGATTGACCCAGTTTCTTCGTAGTGGTTGCAAACTTGCCTCACATCCGACATTGTAGCGCCTCGACCAAACCTTTTTGCTATTTCTGCACACGTACAACCGCTTTCACGGGGTGTTACTGCCTTACTCTGTTTTCTTGGCGACCAGTCAGCACGTTTCGGTAGTGGAGACATCGTTTTTAATAACAAGTTTGTTTGTGTGGCCATCCTCCGCAGCAAGCATATAAATACTTGTTTTTGTAAATAAAACTGCCTTTTCCTGCTGCTATTTACTTTATTTATCCCATACGCGTTTCCCCTTCTCCTGTTCTAAGGTATCATCAGTGGAATCTATAACGATACTGTTTTGTCAGTTTTAGATTATTAAACAGTTCACTTCGCGATTCTTTTGTAAAAAAAAGTAATTACTTACGATTTGCTGATCTGCGTTTTCAATTCTTCTCCCGTCTCAGCTCACACTAAACAAACCTTACACTTCAACAACAACGATGTATTGCTACTGCTGGAGATACAACAATGATCAGAACGCTTTTTCTCACTGGATAAAATAATAACAACACGCTTCTGTTCACTAATTTGTCAGAACAGAACAAATTACAAACAAGTGCACAAGCAGGTAAAACTGTGAAGTTTTTAATCGTTTCAGTTAAGGCTGCTTACTCATTTTTAATAAAAAATATAACATCACATTCTCTAAAAATAATAAGTATTGAGGGGGACATATAACAAACAAAAAATAAAAGCATAATTTATTAATTTAGTGTACCAAAACCCACTTCTCGTGAAGACAAAATGAATGAATATTTCAACAAAGTGTCCCGAACTAATGCCACTGCTGTAGCTACAAGGGACCCGAAAATAAAAATAAAAAACGGGTCCAAAATCCTCCCCTGCATTATGCTTTGTACGAGAATCTTGTTGAAGAAAAATAGGAGGAGAAACACTGGTGAAACGGGGAACAGACATATTTCTCCGTCGTTGTAGGTGGAGGGAAAAATTTTAGAGGGAGGCTAAGGGATGAATACAGTAAGCAGATTCAAGTGGATGTAGCTATCAGTAGTCGTGCAGTGATGAAGCAGAGGCTTGCACAAGTTGTACTGGTTTCGACAGCTGCATCAACACAGTCTTCGGACTAGAGATCACAACGTTTAACCGATCCAGAAACAGTCCACTCACTTGGAACGAATCACTCGTATTTTTCTTAACGGGCAAGGATCACATAAGCTTGTTTAGCAAGAAGTTATCTAATTTTTATAAAAACTCAAACATTGTGTAACATTCTTATAAGTGCAAAAAAAATCTGATATTAAGCGAATCGACAACTTTTATTCTTCTTTTATGGTCTCTACCTCACAGCTATGCAAACTTCATGATTATCTTATTCGTTTTATAGGAAGGATTTAGCAAAACATTGCGGTGTTGCGCTTACGACTTGATGGATGCGTTTCTTGATATAATTTAGAAGAGGAGTTTAACACAACAAGACTATGATAAATTGAAACACATTAAATAAAATAAAAACTAAAATAGTTCTCATACCGAAAGCTTGTTTGAGCACCAGATTGTTATATTCGGGCACGGCGCTATTGATGATGGCATACCTTGGCTTCTCCGTGTTTTTTAAAAAAAAGAAAGAAGCAAAACTCCGCAACTAAAAGGGTGACGTGTGACGTAAGGGGATAACCGGACACACACAACGTGGGAACTGTCATTTATGCAATGAACTGCAAGAGAGGTAAGTCGTATTCAGTGTCAGAATAAACTTCAATTGGCCAAAACTCGAACACCTGACTTGGTACAGTCAACGTGCATTAATAACGAAGGTTGAATGACAGCAAAAGCAGTAGAGATAATAGAACGTAAATGATTGTGGTTTTTCGACTCCTTCCGGCGTAATTCACGACGAAATATTTTGGCAAGCGACCCATTTGTCCTCATGATTGCTGCGTGGGCATTTGTGGTAGCATTCTGCCCATTGAACGTTAAACAAATGGCCATTCATTCGTGAAGTATTTCGTCAACACAGATGACTGTTCACTCATTACGATCGTCGGTTTTCCACTCCATGTGCCCGTGCACTCCATTTGTGTCTGCCCACATACCACTCTTTTCTCAGGACTATATCCCAGCTGACTCCCCTCGTTCCTACATCCTCCTTTACTTCGTCCATCCATCTCTTCCTTGGTCTTCCTACCGGTCTTCTACCAATCACATCTGTGTGTAGCCAATGTTTTGGTATGCTTCTATGCTATCCTGCTATGATCACTCAGGTCCCCGAAATTACACTATGCCATCTACCTCATACGCTGTTATCACTGTACCGGAATAAATGACAACTTCGTGATAGGTACCGATAACCGTTCTAAGGTCTAGAATCAAGAAAGTAGATCAATTTCTGTTTATAGTGCTGAATGAGAGGCAGCTATTTAAAGTTCGCCTATTAACGTATCGATTGGGTATTATGAAGTAACTCCGCACTGCTTAGATTTTTAAATAAAATGCATGGAAAATAAACAACTACTATCTTCACGGTTTGTCGATCACATTGTAGCTGTAATTCTGCTAGAGATGCCAAACTGGGAATACCATTTAAACATAATTGATAGTGTCTCAAAAAGAGGTTATAAGATACGACATGCAGACTTGTTACTTTCAACCATAAAATCTGCATGCCTTTGTAGATTAGGAAATGGTATACTCATCACGTTACCTTCCATTGGGAATGTGGAATGCGCTCAACAACTGTGATATGACTTTCAAAATGACGTGTTCCAAGATTTGGAAACGGTATACTGCAATTAGATCACGAGTTTGCTATTTGAAAAAATAAAAAGTAGACTGGCATTGAAAAGAACAGCCGGCCGCGGTGGTCGTGCGGTTCTAGGCGCTCCAGTCCGGAGCCGCGCTGCTGCTACGGTCGCAGGTTCGAATCCTGCCTCGGGCATGGATGTCTGTGATGTCCTTAGGTTAGTTAGGTTTAATTAGTTCTAAGTTCTAGGGGACTGATGATCACAGCAGTTGAGTCCCATAGTGCTCAGAGCCATTTGAACCATTTGAAAAGAACAGATTTTCTTTTTCAAAAAAAGCAAATTTTAGCACCTAATAGAAATATAAGTGTTAGGAAATCTTCCCTGGAAGTATTCTTCTGAAGTACTGTTGTGGCGTAACAAGACAGCCACGCCACTCTGAAGTAGCCGAAAGGCACGCGCTAAGCTCACGCAGATGGGCGTGAGGTCTCAAACAGGATACGTAATGAATGCTATAAAGAAAAGTACGTAGCTTCTGGAATACTTAACTTTAATCCATCCTTGTGGTACATCGCTCTTGATGAGACAAGTGAGACTCTTTAGATACAAGCTATGTAAGGCTACTGGCGCCTTGCTAGGTCGTAGCCATTGTCTTAGCTGAAGGCTATTCTAACTATCTGCTCTGCAAATGAGCGAGGCTTCGTCAGTGTGGGTCGCTAGCTACGTCGTCCGTACAACTGGGGCGAGTGCTAGTAAGTCTCTCGAGACCTGCCGTGTGGTGGCGCTCGGTCTGCAATCACTGGCAGTGGCGACACGCGGGTCCGACATGTACTAATGGACCGCGGCCGATTTAAAGCTACGACCTAGCAAGTGTGGTGTCTGGCGGTGACACCACAAGTACAGCATTGCATCGAAGTGAAACGCCACCGATAAGGATTTCGTACAAGAAGAGAACTGAAGCTTTCAAAATGTGGTGCTGAAAAAGAATAGTGAAAATTAGATATTTCTGGTGGTTAATGAAGAGGTTCTGAATCGTACTAAAGAGAAAAGAAATTATGGCGCAGCTTGGTTAGATGAACGGATAGGTTATTAGGACACATCCAGAGGATAAAGGAATCGTCAGTTTGGTAAAGTATGGAAATGGTTGGGGGAGGAGGGGAATTGTATAGGCAGACCAGCGCCCGACTGATACACATTAAATAAAACAAAAACTAAAACAGCTCTCATACCGAAAGCCTGTTTGAACACCAGACTGTTATACTAGGCATACATGACGTAGACTGCAGTAGTCGCACACAGTTGAAGAGACGAGCACGGGATAGGCTAGCCTCGAGCGCGACATTTGGGGAGAGAGGAGCTCGATCGGATGGCGAATGTAGCGTTTAACAGGCACTGCCTGGAATCATGAATAAGTGATATGTCTCAGTCGCCCAATAGCTGAATTGATTTTAATCAAAGGAATGCGACGCGTCTGTTGAAGTAACCCACTTGACTCTCAGCATTAACTGTGCCGAAGCGGAAGTGTTGTAGTAGGTGGCAGACACGAGCTGTACGGCAATTACGTATGTAGATGCGAAATGGTATTACTTGTTACCAAATGTAGTATTTGATCTAGAGTGCGCTTCACTACTCTAGCATTAACGTCTTTATTGAGTGCTTACAGAAAAATTTTGTAAGGTATGTTGTGGCACTTATGTAGCAAATAATTCCTTTAGAACAGACACTATAAGTGCTAAAAAATATGTAATTTCTATACTTACATAGTATCCTTACAACTACTACAGTGTTGTGAATAATAATTGGGATATGTCGAGTCACCGTTTTGAGTTTCTGACAACTTTTCTAGGACCAACATAACTGCGATTTAGTGACAAACACAGAATTGTGTTGCTGAATATAAACTGGCAAGGATGCATCTTTACCTCTTTTCGGACACAAAAATACAGTGTAGTCAGAAGACGACTATAATCTACAATACGCAGGAGCTACTACACAAGGATATCTCGTCTTGGTTGTCGAGTGAGCAGGCTCAGTGCTTAATGCAAATTTGCAAAAAATGCGGGGATCGCAGTCCTCCACAGCTAGCCGTAATACCGCTGTTTCAATGCTTTTCTAAGTAACTTCTTGTGATTTATGTCACGATTCCTTCAATATGAGCGCGGCCACATTAACCCTAACCTTGCTCGTAATGTTATACTCGCCAAGGATGGCAAAATGAGTAACGTAATTAACGTTTGGGTATATTTCTTGATTACTATCCTATAATCGTACGACAGCTCTCAGAGTTATTGTCCGAAGCCGTTACTCTGGTTGTCATATCTTACGTCCAGTAAAACATTAAAATGTCATTCTCTGACCAACTAAACACTGCAATTAGAATTTTAAAAGGTGATTGGAATTCTGTTATGAATATCTGTTGGAATTTGCCGACGATTTAGTTTTCCCTAGAGAAAATCTTCATAGAACTTAAGCTTCCTGCCCTTAAAAGTAATGCCTCCGACTTTTTTATGTGAAAACTCAGGATTTTTTAAAAAACAAGTGTTATGAACATTCTACATCTTTATTCTTCATGTCAACATATTTATTTATCAACATAGTCACACTGGTGACGAACACATACAATTTTGCCAATGAGAGACCAATTTGTTGATTCCGTCGCTGTAGAATGTTTAACTTGTTGACGGAACCACAACGTCACCTCTGCTTCCACAGCTTCATTACTGCCAAAATGAAGTTCTCCAAGGCGTTCTTTCAGTTTTGTAAAAAGATGAAAATCGGATGGGGCAAAGTCGGGACCGTACGGATGATTATCGATGACAGTGAACCCAAGGCGCGAGATTGTTTGAGATGTCGCAGCGCTCGTGTGTGTGGTCCGGCATTGTCATGCTGAAGGAGAGAATAGAATTTTAATAACGTTTGCTTTATTTGAGAAGCTTTAAGAGTTTTCACACAAGAAGTTCAGAGATACTTTTCAGGACGCCCTCGTTCTTTCACCATACAGGGCTGGCGTGACTATTCGTAACATGTAGGCCTACTAGAAACATCACATTGCTGTCAGCGAGGTTTGATAGTCTGTTATACGTCAGCAAGCTCTTAAACACCCTAAGAGAAGTTGTTCCAGTGATGTCATTTTTTGCAGTGCCTCCATGTTAATCTAAAGACTGCTTACAGCCGGACGCAGTGGCCGAGAGGTTCTAGGCGCTTCAGTCTGGAACCGCTCGACCGCTGCGGTCGCAGGTTCGAATCCTGCCTCTGGCATGGATGTGTATGATGTCCTTAGGTTAGTTAGGTTTAAGTAGTTGTAAGTTCTAGGGGACTGATGGCCTCAGATGTTAAGTCCCATAGTGCTCAGAGCCATTTGAACCATTTTTTTGGACACTTGACGAAAGGCCTGTTCCTGAGGACTGGAAAGTAACACGGATCACACCAATATTCAAGAAAGGAAACACGGGGAACCAATTGAATTAAAGACCCATATCACTGACCTCAATTTGCAGTAGGATTTTGGAGCATATACTGCACTCGAACATTATGAATCATCTTGAAGAAAATGACTTACTGATAAATAACCGACACGGTTTCAGAAAATATCGTTCTTGTGCAACATTCTATTCCCATGGAGTAATGAGTGCTGTCGACAAGGGATCTGAGATCGATTTCCTATTCCTAGATTTCCAGAAGGCTTTTGTTACCGTTCCTCACAAGTGACTATTAATCAGATTGCGTGCATATGGAGTAACGTCTCAGTTGTGTGACTGGATTCATGATTTCCTCTCAGAGAGGTCACAGTTCGTAGTGATAGACGGTAAATCATCGTGTAGAACAGAAGTGATATCTGGCGTTCCGCAAAGTAGTGTCATAGGCTCTCTGCTGTTCCTGATAAACATAAATGATCTAGGTGATAATCTGAGCAGCCCCCTGAGATAGTTTGCAGATGACGCTATAATTTACCTTCTAGTAAAATCATCAGAGATCGATTCCAATTACGAAATGATCCAGAGAGAATTTCTGTATGGTGCAAAAAGTGGCAATTGGCACTAAACAAAGAAAATTGCAAGGTCATCCACATGGGTACTAAAAGAAATAAATTTTGGGTATACCAAAATCGCACAAATGTAAGGGCTGTCTATGTAAATACCTAGGAATTACAGTTACGAGCAACTTAAATTGGAGAGCCATTTTTGACTGCTTACACCGCTCACATATTCAGTACAACCAAGGATATAAATTACGGATGTATTGTTAAGAAAATGATCTAAATGTTTTATTCACGAGCAACGGTGCCCTTGACAGAATCCTTGATTACAAACTCATCACATCAAATCCTTACTTGCTTCGATTGACAACCGGTCAAGATATGAGCTAATATGTTACGAGGAAATAAACCAGCAAAGTGTCATCGTGTATTAGTTAACTGCAATCAACACGTATTTCAGTGAAAATCTGCAGATATATGAAAGAAAGAAAGAAAGAAAGAAAGAAAGAAAGAAGATTAAAGTCCCGTCGACAATTAGGTCAATAGAGAAGGAGCGCAATCTCGAATTGGAGTATGACGGGGTAGGAAAGCTGTCGTCCTCTTTACAAAAGAACTTTTCAGGCGTTTGCGTTAAGCGGTTTAGGGAAATTACGAAAAACCGAAATCTGATTGGCCTGACACGGATTTGAGGCGTCGTCCTTCCGACCGCGAGTAGAGTGTGCTAATCAGTGCGCTACATCGCTCGGGCTCTGCAGATGGAGCTCAGCTTCTGAAGAACATGTTAAGTTATAATAAGCAACAGTTTATTAGTAACCCATAACGGATTACGTAGTTAAATTGTAGCCAGTCACCATGGTGACTATTAATTCCTTTAACATATTTTGTTGTAAAGCATATTAATAGTTACACTACTGTTCATTAAAATTGCTACACCAAGAAGAAATGCAGATGATAAACGGATATTCATTGGACAAACGTATTACAGTAGAACTAACATGTGATTACATTTTCACGCAATCTGGGTACATAGATCCTGTGAAATCAGTATCCAGAACAACCACCTCTGGCCGTAATAACGGCCATGATACGCCTGGGCATTGAGTCAAACAGAGCATGGATGGCGCGTGCGTGTACAGCTGCCCATGCAGCTTCAACACGATACCACAGTTCATCAAGAGTAGTGACTGGCGTATTGTGATGAGCCAGTTGCTCCACCACCACTGACCAGACGTTTTCAATTGGTGAGAGATCTGGAGAATGTGCTGGCCAGGGCAGCAGTCGAACATTTTCTGTATCCAGAAAGGCCAGTACAGGACCTGCAACATGCGGTCGTGCATTATCCTGCTGAAACGTAGGGTTTCCCAGGAATCGAACGAAGTGTAGAGGCACGGGTCGTAACACTTCTGAAATGTAACGTCCACTGTTCAAAGTGCCGTCAATGCGAACAAGAGGTGACCGAGACTTGTAGCCAATGGCACCCCATACCATCACGCCGGGTGATAGGCCAGTATGGCGAGGACGAATACACGCTTCCAATGTGCGTTCACCGCGATGTCGCCAAACACGGATGCGACCATCATGATGCTGTAAACAGAACCTGGATTCATCCGAAAAAAATGTTTTGCCATTTGTGCACCCAGGTTCGTCGTAGAGTACACCACGGCAGTCGCCTGCTGTCTGTGATGCAGCGTCAAGGATAACCGTAGCCATGGTCTCCCAGCTGATAGTTCATGCTGCTGCAAACGTCGTCGAACTGTTCGTGCAGATGGTTGTTGTCATGCAAACGTCCACATCTGTTGACTCAGGGATCGAGACGTGGCTGCACGATCCGTAACAGCCATGCGGATAAGATGCCTGTCATCTCGACTGCTAGTGATACGAGGGCGTTGGGATCCAGCAGGGCGTTCCGTATTACCCTCCTGAACCCACCTATTCCATATTCTGCTAACAGTCATTGGACCTCGACCAACGCGAGCAGCAACGTCGATTTACGATAAACCACAGTCGCGATAGCCTAGACTCCGACCTTTATGAAAGTCGGAAACGTGATGGTACGCATTTCTTCTCCTTACACAAGGCATCACAACAACGTTTCACCGGGCAACGCCGGTCAACTGCTGTTTGCGTATGAGAAATCGGTTGGAAACTGTCCTCATGTCAGCACGTTGTAGGTGTCGCCACCGGCGCCAACCTTGTGTGAATGCTCTGAAAAGCTAATCATTTGCATATCACAGCATCTTCTTCCTGTCGGTTAAATTTCGCGTCTGTAGCACGTAATCTTCGTGGTGTAGCAATTTTCATGGCCAGTAGTGTACATAACCTGCATGGCTTACTTTTGAGCAAGGCGTAGTGACTGACAACTCGATTTATGCCTTTGTCTTAAGGCTTGTGAACGAATCCTTGTTTCCCATAGCGGCATGGGACCTTATATACACCATGTTTCCTAAGGTCAAGATCGTCTTTGACTGAACTCAACAAATTCCTTAATTTTGGTGGTGTCCGAAAAACACATCTGATGTCGTGTCTCTTGAGGACTCTTTCTATTCTTGAAGACATGCCGCCAATATACGGCAAGAATGGCGTTGCAATGGGTGCCTTCGCATCTTCATTTACATCTCTGCTTTGAACTTTCATGGAACGGAATGCATGGCGTATCTGCCTGTCAGAACAGAGTCCTGTTGGAACACCGTTCTTAGGTATTGTAGCACAGCAGACAGATTGTCTGTGTATGAGACCACATGTGCTCTTATGTACCAAAGAGGGTAAGACACTACCGCGTTGTGTAGGACGATGACAGCTTATGGCCTGCAAATATAACTCTGTGTGAGCTGGTTTGCGGTACTTTGCAGTAGACAGACACTATATTCCTATGTACCATCGGCTTTTCTTTTAACCATGACAGCCATGATTGCTAAGATACCATCTTTTTCCACTTCCATGCTGAACTGTATATTCTGATGGAGCGAGTTCAGATGCCGGTGAAATCTATGTATATTTCACAATTCTCGTTACACACTTCTAGAGGTTGTAGAGGGGACGTAGTAGACCAAGTTCTACATAGGAACCAACGTCCGAAAACGTCATCCAAAGACACTGTCCGCCCCCTCGTAGCTGAATGGTCAGCGTGACGGATTGTGAATCCTCTGGGCCCGGGTTCGATTCCCGGCTGGGTTGGGGAATTTTCTCCGCCCAGGGACTGGGTGTTGTGCTGTCCTCATTATCATTCTATCATCCTCATCGACTGCAGGTCGCCGAAGTTACATCACATTGAAAGACCGGCACCCGGTGAACGGCCTGCCCAACGGGGGGCCCTAGCCATACGATTAAATAAATAATTAATCCAAAGACACTACAGAGCATCAAAGCTACAGTCGTCGGTGCTTGTAAATGTATGTATGTACAGGGTGATTCCGTGATGATGTTACATACTTTCTAGGATGATGGAGAAGAATCAATGTACCAATTGGACGGAAGGGCCCGCGTAAAGAAAATGAACAAGTCGAAAGTTATAATCCAAAACCGTTCTGATACATCTGACAGTGGCGTGCACTAATTGTTACTGCTGTTGCCTTTCAGAGGTAGTAGTATGAACCAAATGAAGAAAAAAAGTCTAGAAAACACGCGGTCTAAAATGCATACCTTAGGAGCTATGAGTACTTGTTCAATGAAAAATGTGTGTTTCACAGTAGCAAAGATGAACAAGTGATCATAGCTTCTCAGGTGTGCATTTTAGAGCCCATGATTACTAGACATTTTTTCCTTGTTTTAGTCCATACTACCACTTCTGACAGGTGTCTACCCTACAATCTTAGCAACAACAGTACCGGTGCATGTATTCCACTGTCAGAGGTATCAGAACGGCTATGCTTATACCTTTCGATTAGGTACAGGGACCTTTACCTCAAACTGACGTGTAACCAGTGGCACCGCATACCATCACGCCGGGTGATAGGCCAGTATGGTGATGACGAATACACGCTTCCAATGTGCGTTCACCGCGATGTCGCCAAACACGGATGCAACCATCATGATGCTGTAAAGAGAACCTGGATTCAACCGAAAAAATGAAGTTTTGCCATTCGTGCACCCAGGTTCGTCGTTGAGTACACCATCGCAGGCGCTCCTGTCTGTGATGCAGCGTCAAGGGTAACCGCAGCCATGGTCTCCGAGCTGACAGTCCATGCTGCTGCAAACGTCGTCGAACAGTTCGTGCAGATGGTTGTTGTCTTGGAAACGTCCCCATCTGTTGACTCAGGGTTCGAGACGTGGCTGCACGACCCGTTACAGCCATACCATAGGGATAAGATGCCTGTCATCTCGACTGCTAGTGATACGAGGGCGTTGGGATCCAGCAAGACGTTCCGTATTACCGTCCTGAACCCACCGATTCCATATTCTACTAACAGTCATTGGATCTCGACCAACGCGAACAGCAATGTCGCGATACGATAAACCGCAATCGCGATAGGCTACAATCCGACCTTTATGAAAGTCGGAAACGTGAAGGTACGCATTTCTCCTCCTTACACGAGGCATCGCAACAACGTTTCACTAGGCAACGCCGGTCAACTGCTGTTTGTGTATGAGAAATCGGTTTGGAAACTTTCCTCATGTCAGCACGTTGTAGGTGTCGCCAGCGGCGCCAGCCTTGTGTGAATTCTCTGAAAAGCTAATCATTTGCATATCACAGCATCTTCTTCCTGTCGGTTAAATTTCGCGTCTGTAGCACGTCATCTTCGTGGTGTAGCAATTTTAATGGCCAGTAGGGTACATTTACAGGTGCCGATGCCTATACCTTTGATTCTCTGTAGTGTCGTTGGATGACGTCTCCCGACAAGGGTTCCTATGTACAACTTAATCTACAACGTCCATTCTACAACATCTAGAAGCGTGTAACATAAATTGTGAAATACCTTATATACTGTGGAATTTGTACAATATGGTCCGGAGGCAAACCCGAGAAGTGAACTTGCAACAGATCCGTGGGAAAATCCTGAAAAATTATAATGAGATGTTTTGAACATTGTAATTAAAACATTAATAATAAGGCACGTATTCTTCTGGACTATTGTTTGTGTTGCTGTCAAGCAATCTCGCCTATAATATGGCGAATTGTGCAACTGAATGAAGAGCAGAGTCCCTCGGGCCTGTGAAGGACTTTGTCGGAGCTGTGTGGTCGGTGGACACGTGGCTAGCACCGCGGGGTTCTCACCAGGCCGGGAAGTGAGTTACGTTTTCGCAAGTTCTTTATCCGAGTGTCGGCGGGAAAGAGGGTTAACTCGCTCGATTTGAAATTCAATGTTTCCGGCGGCGGATTTAGGGGGCGGTCGTCCCCTGGGAGGCCTCTGGGGCCCGGCCTAGCTTCCCGTCGCGTCGCGTCGCGTCGCATCGCATCCCGTCGCCCAGGGCTCTTTCCCACGGACCCACCGTCGACTAATCTCCATTGTCCGCGCCCAGGGACGCCCGTAGTGCTACAGAGCTCGCGACAGCATTTTGCGAGAACGCGTCCCCAGTCGATGGACGTGCGCGTTTCGTGTCACGCAAGTATTAGTTTTGTTCCTGTGTAACTCCTGCCGCTTTTAGAGACAGTGGCGGCGAACCGCGCTGTTACACGCGAGACTGCCGTGTCAGATATCCGAGTCTCGTGTGGAGGCTACTTTCTTTCTTTTGCTTGTGCCGTCACTCAGGGTCGGGATGATCAATCGGATTTGGCAAGGTTAGGGGTGGCCGGATGCCCTTCCTGCCGCCACCCCATACCCCCGGGACGGAATGAGTGTACCCCAACTGTCTGCGTCTAGTGTAATCTATGGAATAGTGTGAATGTGGTCAGATGTCTGCGAGCCGTGGAACTGAGGCGGAACATGGAGACCAGCCCAGTATTAACCTAGTGGGATGTGGAAAACCGCCTAAAAACCACATCCAGGTTGGCCGACACTCCGGCCTCCGTCGGTAATCCCCTGGGCGGATTCGATCCGGGGCCGGCGCGCCTACCCGAGTCCAGGAAGCAGTGCATTAGCGCTCTCGGCTAACCTGCCGGGTATGTGGAGACTACACTGCCAAACAAAGCAAATGCAACGCCCTAAGAAATAATAGCAGGAATGTGAAATTAGCGACCGTAAATACACTGCCTGACAAAAGTAGTGAAGCGCCCAGAAGACAAGATCGGAAGCCATTGTAACCTCGTATGCTTGCACGCCGTTGGCGGCTTATGTTAATGATTAGAGGTAAGATTGTATTCTCAGGTGATAAAAGTGATGGGGTTCCTCCTAATTTCGTGTCGGGCCTCCTTTTGCCCGGCGTAATGCAACAGCTCGACGTGGCATGGACTCAACAAGTCGTTGGAAGTCCCATGCAGAAATATTGAGCCATGCTGACTCTACAGCAATCCATAGTTGCGAAAGTGTTGGCACTGCGGGGTTTTGTGCAGAAACTGACCCCTCCCGATTGCGTCCCATAAATGTTTAATCGGATTCATGTCTGGCCAAATAATTGCTCGAATTGTCCTGAATGTTCAAACTAATGGCGAACAACTGTGGCCTGGTGACATGCCACATTGCCAGCCATGAAGATTCCATCGTTGTTTGGGAACATGAAGCCCGTGAAAGTCTGCAGATTTATTCAAGTAGCGGAACATAACCGTGTCCAGTCAATGATCCGTTCAGTTGGGCCTGACGACCCAGTCCATTCAATGCAAACACATCCCACACCATTGTATGTATGTATTGTATGTTAACCGGGGACCTAGAAACGACGGACAGGCTCCGTCCCCGCCGCAGCCGCAGTTGTCCACAACCCCACAACGACTGCCGCAGTCCACTTCACCCCTCCGCCGCCCCACACCGAACCCAGGGTTATTGTTCGGTTCGGCCCCCGGTGGACCCCCCCCCCCCCCCCCCCCAGGGAACGTCTCACACCAGACGAGTGTAACCCCTATGTTTGCGTGGTAGAGTAATGGTGGTGTACGCGTACGTGGAGAAATTGTTTGCGCAGCAATCGTCGACATAGTGTAACTGAGGCGGCATAAGGGGAACCAGTCCGCATTCGCCGAGGCAGATGGAAAACCGCCTAAAAACCATCCACAACCTGACCTTGACACAAATCCGCCGGCGGATTCGTGCCGGGGACCAGCCGCTCCTTCCCGCCCAGAAAGCCGTGTGCTAGACCGCACTGCCAACCGGGCGGGCTTTGCCTCTCCATTACATAGCCACAACCAGCCGTTGCTCTCGGTGATTGTCCGTCGTGAGAGGTAATGCTTGAAGTCTTGGTATTCTCGGCACACTCTTTTGACACTGAGGATCTCGGAATGTTGAATTCTGTAACGATTTCCGAAATGTAACGTCTCATGCGTCTAGCTCCAACCCTTCCCTTCGTGCGTCCGAAACCTTTTCACATGAAGCACAGTGCTTCATTGACAACTTGGGTCTGTGGCTTCGCGGGATCTGCTCCACACTCGAACCCTACCATCAGCTCTTACCAATTGAAATTGGGACTCATCTCACCAGCCTACGGGTTTCCAGTTGTCTAGGGTCCAACCGATACGGTGACGAGCCCAAGAGAGGCGTTGCAGGCGACGTCCTCCTGTTAGCAAAGGCTCTCTCGTCGGTCGTCTGCTGCCATAGCCCATTCACGCCAGATTTCGCCGCACTATCGTAACGGATACGTTCGTCGTTCGTCTCAAATTGATTTCTGCGGTTGTTTCACACCGTGTTACTTATCTGTCAGCACTGAGAACTATACGCAAACGCCTCTGCTCTCCGTGGTTGGCCGTGGTGAGAGGTAATGCCTGAAAATTTGGTATTCTTGGCACATTTCCGAAGTGGAATGTGCCAGGCTTCTAGATCCAGCTACCGTTCCGTGCTCAGAGTCTGTTAATTTGTGTCGTGCGGCCCTAGTCACGTAGGATCTTTTTCATATGAATCACCTGAGCAGAAATCACAGCTCCACCAATGCACTGCCCTTTTAAATCTTGTGAACGCGATACTACCACCATTTGTACATGTGCATATTGCTATTCCATGACTTTCGTCACCTCGGCGTACACTTCCTGACAAAAAAATGAAGCACGCAGAAGACAAGGACGAATGCCACTGTAACTTCTTATACAGACGCGCCATCGGCGGGTATATAACGGACGTGAAAATTGTCAAATGTTGCGTCATCAGTGTAGAGCAAACGGAGGTCACGCGTACACGTGTGAGAAAGCTTTATCAGCACCTTTCGGAGAAGACAGGGACCTCATTGCGGGTCTCCATTTGTCCGAATCGTGCAATATTCCTATTATGATGTGACAGTGCCCGACGTTACCACTGCATAGGAATGTGAGAGCAACTATGCTCGTCTTGAAGGTGGCAGTCGACCACGTCTGCCCGTCACGATCACTGCACAGTACACCATATAGCTCGTAAGCCCTTCACATCTGCACTTGCCATCCGAAAACAACTAATGGATTCGTTACAGCATTCTGAGTCGTTCTGCACCATTAGTTGGAGACTAGCAGCAGCCGAGATAGGGAATTACAATCCCATCTGTAGGCTGCCATTAGCACTACAGTGCAAACGCCTGTGTTGGAAATGGTGCCATGATCAACTGCTGATGAATGGCGTCGCATTGTGTTCAGCGAATCGTGATTCTGCATTATACTCGATGGTCATCGTCGACGAGTACGGCGGCGACCTCGGGAGATGTCCCATTCTTCCAATGCTTTGGAGAGGCTCAGCGATATAACTCCTGATGTCATGGTGTGGTAAACCATTCCGTATGACTTCAGCTCACGCCTGGTAGTGACTAAGAAACCTCTGACGGCATAACTGGACGTCATGGGCATCCTGTAAACACACGTGTCATCTCTCAAGCGCCAGAATTTTGGTGAAATTTTTCAACACAAATGGCACGTGTCTCTGCGAACTGACTGCGTGATGTCGAGGTACTGCCATGGTCTGCAAGGTCCTATGATCTGCCCCCAGATAGAACATGCCTGGACCTGTTCCAACATCATCTCCGTCCCAGTGTCAGTGCACAGGACATCAACTACCAAAGCCGACCGGTATGGCCGAGCGGTTCTAGGCGCTTCAGTTTGGCACCGCGCGACCGCTACGAATCCTGCCTCGGGCATGGATGTGTGTGATGTCCTTAGGTTAGTTAGGCTCTAGGGGACTAATAACCTCAGATGTTAAGTCCCATAGTGCTCAGAGTCATTTGAACCATTTGATTTTTTCAACTACCAGTTAGTAACAATCGAAGTATCATCTCCTACCTTCTAAAGCCAGAAAGTTTCATTTCATTTCTTCCTCCCCCTCTTAATCTCTCTCTCTCTCTCTTCTTCTTCTTCTTCTTCTTCTTCTCCTCTCTCTCTCTCTCTCTCTCTCTCTCTCTCATCGACAATGTTATTCACTTAAGTGTAACTAAGTTATGGAGAAGATCTCTGTAAGGAAAATTGCTTACTCATAAGGAAAATATGGGAAAGATAAGCTCTCAGATTAATGGAAAATGGTATGGTCTGCCCATTATTTGAAGTTGAGTGGCCAGACATCACGGTAAGGGCTGCTCCATTCGAAAATATTCCGTGTATGGGGCTCCATTGTTGTGCCTAGATGCAGTGTGTAGCGTGAATGTAGACACGGCACACGAGCAGTCTATTAGCGACACGTGTGTAGTGACATGGCAACACATCGCTAGTTACCCATCTTCTGATGTTGGTGGTAATTGATGCAAGGCGCTTAGGTCATAGCGTCTCTAATATTACACACAAATTTGGTTTTTTGAGATTTATTGTGTGTAAGGTCGGTCTTTAGTGTAGTAGAGATGATTTTTCCACATGTATAAACCTCCCATAGGACGACCACAAGTGTTTGAAGAACGGACGTCCCATCTCCTTCGTAAGCTAAATTGGGCGAGGAACGGTCTGTTGTCGTCAGGTGACCGCCGATTTGAATTTGGTGTTTCTGGAGCCTATTTCTATGCAAAGCATAAGCTTCGGCGGCCAGTCAGCGACATCGCATCCAGTGTCTTCGCATGACTTTTGGCGACTCACTGTAAAAGAATGATCCACTGATTTCTGACGACTACGTGGGTATCTCCCTACCGATATCAGTTACAAGATGCTACCCTTGTAATTGAGCTTTCATCGGAGTCAGAGTCGCGTTGTATTTATAGAAATATAGTCGCCTGGAGAAAAAAAACTGTCTTCCTACCATTACCGAAGTTGACTTGGATATTACCAACAATCGGAGTACCACAGCGGATTAAGAAGAAACGGATTCAGTCTGTTTGGCGGGAACCATGTTATTGAAAACGGCTGCCAATTTAACATTATCGCTAATCTACTGTGCTTAGGTTTCATAAATGCGTACACAGACTAACCCCACTAAACGAATTAACCCATTTCCAGCTCACTATGAAGGTAATTAAACTAGTCTTAATGTGGCTGTGGAAAACATTAAGCGTGGCTAGGAATCTCTCAGCAGCTTGCCTTCGGCGGATTATCATTAGCACCATTTAACATAGTACAATAAAAGATGAACAGTCAGTTTGTTTGTCCTAATATTGTCGCTGTTAACTAGGAAAAACCGGATGTTCTATCCTTTCTGAAGTCATAAGGAACCTATACTTGATAATGACTTCTGACAAAAAGCCAGGAATGAAAAGAGGATTTCCATTATGAGATCATTAGAGACAGAGCACAAGCTCGAAATGGATAAGGTTGAGGAACAAAGTAGCGCTGTCCTTTCCGCAATTATCATCCCGGCATTCTAAAATGGTGTGCAAAACTCAAGTACGAAAGTAACTTTCTCATGATGTTTAACAAGAAACGGGTTAGAATTGCTTTCAAGCCGGACAACGAATTAGGACTGATGCTGAGGCAGAAGATCGACACAAATGAGAACTGGATGAGGAAATCGGGAGTGTATTAAATAAAATATCAGAATTGTAAAGCGAGATATGTAGGGCGGACGGTATGGAATTTTAAATTTAGACCTAAAGAGGGGGTTTGAACCGACTTCCTGCCGAATGCGAGTCCAGTGTGCTAACCACTGCGCCACTTCGGTGTTTCTTTTTCTTTTTTTTTTTTCATTGAAATAGCACAGTGATCAGTGAAACTGGCAGGAATTACATCAATCGATAGAAGCTGACTACATATGAGGCAGATAAATAAAAGCGGTCCCATCGGCTACGTGAAGTAGCTGTAAAAAACGTAAACCGCACCAATGTAGGATATCTGCAAACCCAAGCATCCTGGAGATGCTAGGACGTAACCATATCATTCACGACAAAATGTATAATTGAGGCACGGCATAAGACGCAATTAAAATCACCCCCCTAACAAAATCTTGCACGGGTTCCGTCGGAGTAAATAAACAACTTCTTCCTTATAAAACCGCGCGCGATCGGATGAACGACCGGATCCAGACGGAGCGTAAAGAAAAATTAAGGTGAGGTCATAAAAACTACAGCCTATACCGCGGCCATCATCTAGCGTTTCGAATTCCGTCAGCAGAATTCCATCTCGATAAAGAAAAGCCATACCGGTAGAATTTTCAGGCGTGACATTGAAAAACATAGAATATCCAGGAAGACAAAACACATCAAATAATATCTCTTGTGAACACACGATATCAGCTTGGGAATCGTAAAAAACTGGCGTAACGCAGCAAGCCGTAATTGGGAACGTATCCTATTAACATTGAGGGTTAGAAATGTATACGCCTGCATCCGTTAACACATGTAAGGTCAATGAAACAACACTAAGGAAAAAGCACTATCACGTCCGTCTCTCCTCAACATCCGGAGGCGGGGGAAAGAAAGTATAATTCTAGTCGTCCACACCAGACGCCGAGGAATCCTCTTTTTTCTTTTTACGACGCGCCGCGGCACGTGCAGGTTGAAAACGCTGTTTCACGCCACTCCGTGAAAACATACACTCTTGATGTGGAGGGGTTGGGGGCACGTCAAGCTCCGATTTGATAGAGGAGCCATCGCTACCGCACTTATCGGAAATCGGGGAGCACAACTCAGAACGACCAACAACAACATCAGGTACAGAAGAGACAGGTAATGGAGTGCCGGTGTCGGGTGGCATCTCCTGAACATCAGAAAGAGAACCCGTAGAATCCTGTTGCTCTACCGTCTCAGCATGGAGGAGGGGTGGTATTGCACTAGAACTCTGTAAAGACTGGCCAGCAGGCGACGTCTCTGCGGGAACAACGGAACCCACGGGAATCGTCATGTCGGCGGGTGAAGTGGGGGACGCAGATTCAACACACATTTCAACATCAACAGAAGCAGCTACATTCTCTTTGGTAATACTGGAATCACAATTAACATCAGTAGACAACTCATTACCGCCAGAAGGTGCACCCTCTGGCAACACCGTGTCAGGAGAACGAGACTAGAGTGTTGTGTCCTCGAAATCTCTACCGTCCTCAGTCCGCCGGCGTTTGACGTGCGCTGCAGGAGCCGTCGTCCCCTCGTGGACAGAGGCCGCACTGGTACGCGTCGGTAACGGTGGAAATTCGCGAGGAGTAGGGGGTAATGTTGCCCCTACATCGCTTAAACCTGGAGACTGACTAACAGCTGACTACGAAGATACTATCTCTGCTAACGGTAAAGGAAGACGTTTTTGATAAGACGACGTCAGAACAGTAGTACGGCGCGGGCAATCAAATCTGAGATGACCGATTTCGTTACAGAGAAAACATGTTCCTTCTTGTCCTGCATACGTAACATGGACTCGGTAACCACAAACAGTTAAGTGGGAAGGAATATTCTTTTTAACGCACATGTCCACAGTCCGGATACCATTATAACACTGGAAGCGAAGTTGTGTTTACTCTGTTAAAGAGAGATGAGATATACTCAAGGCGATTGCTGTACACAGACGACGAAGATTAAAGGCTCGTGTTTCATATTCCGATGCATCCCTTCCGTTAAATATTTCCAAGTTTGCCTCAACTATTTCGCACGAGTGCGAAGAAAGTTACTATTTTGCTCCAACCCCTTCAGCTGCTTCAACATATAACTACACGCACTGAACAGCAGCACCTTTAAAATACCGTTATTATCGTTTTGATTTTGATTTTCCACGAGAGGAACGAGTAGGAAAGTGAGTGTGCAGCCTTTTGTCGACTGATGTAATCCCTCTCAAATAATCTGACAGGTAGATTAATTTTACGCCTTCATTCTTCTGGTTTCGCCATTAACATTACCATTACTGAACAGTACAAATACATTAAAAGTCACTGTATGTCAAATCGCGACTCACTAACTAATGTTTACTACTTAAATTACGCAACAACAACTGCATTAAGTAGATAACCGATGCATGACGATCAAACATATTAATATTACCCTACAAGACGGTAGCTTCATTTTTCTTTCGGAGCGCAAATACTTCGATATATTACCATAAATACAACATACAGTTGTTTTCCAAATGATAATAACTAGCCACAATTGTTGACGTAACTACTGGGATTGAAATATGTTTTGATTTTCTGTTGTTAGCCGGCCGAAGTGGCCGTGCGGTTAAAGGCGCTGCAGTCTGGAACCGCAAGACCGCTACGGTCGCAGGTTCGAATCCTGCCTCGGGCATGGATGTGTGTGATGTCCTTAGGTTAGTTAGGTTTAACTAGTTCTAAGTTCTAGGGGACTAATGCCCTCAGCAGTTGAGTCCCATAGTGCTCAGAGCCATTTGAACCATTTTTTCTGTTGTTCACAAGAGCACGTATTACGCTGTGTAACTACTTTCAAGTCTGTGGTATAACCCGTCAAACGGAAATATTTGTTTTAAGTCAAAAAGGTACGTTAGTCACACACTGTTATGTTTTGACTCTAATACAAATCAATCCGTCTGACGGGTTATACTGTACACTTCTTCTCCTGCGTTTGAGATGTGGTGCTGTGGAAGCACTTTGAAAATTAGATGGACTGGTAAGACAAGGAATGAGGCGGTTCTCCGCCAAACCGTCGAAGAAAGGAACATATGGGATACACCGTTAACACGAAGGGAAGGGACGACCTGTGTTAAGACAACAGGGAACTGTAGAGAGTAAAAACTTTGAGGGAGAGACACATTTAACAAATAATACAGGACATGCGGTATAAGTTCTACCCTGAGATGCATTCATAGTGGGTCACATCAGATTAGTTATAAGACACACGGCTTCATAAAAAAATAATTAAAATGGCTGCACAGTGAAAACTGTCCAGTAGTGAAAAACACGAAAGAAATGACTATTTTAATCCACGTAACGACAGCCAGTTTTAAAAATAACCGTCATTGAATGTTTCTTATGGTTGTGGATACTGTTGAACTAAAATACAACAAGCAATATGGAGGATATGCAGTCCAGTTTTCAGTCGTGTGATTATTGCCACAACATACTTCGGAACAGCATTATCCCATTTTCAAGTGATAAAAAAGGAAACCAGATAAAACAGTCCTCCTCATACCGACGGACGTATAAGTATTCATACCTTCTGAGTTATAGCCTACCTTTATAAAAATTATGCATTGGGCCTCGTCACAGCTCAAACTATAGAACATCACAAGCCGGTTCACCCACCTTTCCCGAGGTACAGTTGCAAACTGAAAGCCGTTGCGCCGGCCGGTGTGGCCGAGCGGTTCTGGGCGCTTCAGTCGGGAACCGCACGACCGCTACGGTCGCAGGTTCGAATCCTGCCTCTGGCATGGATGTGTGTGATGTCCTTAGGTTAGTCCTATAGTCCCATAGTGCTCAGAGCCATTTTGAAAGCCGTTGCCATTACTTACCAACGATGATATTTACTTAAAGTCTAAAGCTCAGCACCAACGATACTACTATCTGTCATAAAATCTTTGAGAAATGCATGTCTGGTCCTAGCCCATTCTCACTTAAAACTACCTCTACGCCAATCTGAATGAAAATAGAGTGAGTATTTCCTATGTCACTAGGTAAAATATGATGGTGGGTGCTTCTTAAGAAGGATATCGCTGAAGTGTGCCCAGAAATGTCCTTCGACACTTCCATCCTATTTTTTAAAACGCTGACGCTCTCCTCTTTCAAGGCACAATAAATGTCTCCCTCCTCTAAATTTGATGGCAACCAACCTACGAGCCGTTCTCTCTATGACAATGCTCTTTAAATCTAAATCTAAACTTTCATGTCGTCTGCCCGACATATCTCGCTTCACAATCCTGATATTTTATTTCATACACACCTGATTTCCTCATCCAGTTCTCATCTGTGTCGATCTTCTGCCTCAGCTGCAGTCCTAATTCGTTGTCCGGCTTGAAAGCAGTTCTAACCCGTTTCTTGTTAAACAACCCTGCTAATTAGCGTGAGATGGTTCCCCAATATGGTATGACTCTACATCTGTCTGGATTTTTATCATTTTGCTTGTTACTAAGCGTAACTGTTAACATTCAATCGATCTATGAAACTCGCGTCAAAACCGTTTTCTACCGCTGTCGTCGGCGTTTTACATGTGAGAACGGAAGTGTCTAACGAGCATTTCTGGGCACACTTTAGCGATATCCTCCTTAAGAAGCCACCAATATATTTTACCTAGTGACATGGGATTTACGCTCGCTATTTCCATTCAGAATGCGACGTAGAGGCAGTTGTAAGTTATAATAGGCTAGGACCAGACAGGCATTACTCAAAAATTTTATGACAGATGGTACTGAGCATTAGGCTTTAAGTAAATATCATCGTTGGTAGCTGATAGCAACGGCTTTCAGTATGCAAATGCACCACGGGAACGGTGGATGCACCGGCTTGTGGTGTTCTATGGTTTGAACTGACAATGTACGTGTGCAGCTTGTTTTTAAGAATGAACGGAGACGAGGTATTGGCGGAATTGAAGCTGCGAGGACAGGTCGTGAGTCAGGCTTGGGTAGCTCAGATGGTAGAGCACTTGCCCGCGAAAGGCAAAGGTCCCGAGTTCGAGTCTCGGTCCGGCACACGCTTTTAATATGCTAGGAAGCTCGTTTAAGTTTTAACGAGGCGTAATGGCATATTAAATTTTTTACGGTAGGCTATAACTCAGGACATCTGAAATCCTTACACACTGAAGAGCCAAAGAAACTGATACACTTGCCTAGTACCGTGTAGGGCTCCCGCGAATAGCAAGAAGTGCCGCAACACGACTAATGTCTGAAGTAGTGCTGGAGTGAACTGACACCATGAATCCTACAGGGTTTGAACTGACAATGTACGTGTGCAGCTTGTTTTTAAGAATGAACGGAGACGAGGTATTGGCGGAATTGAAGCTGCGAGGACAGGTCGTGAGTCAGGCTTGGGTAGCTCAGATGGTAGAGCACTTGCCCGCGAAAGGCAAAGGTCCCGAGTTCGAGTCTCGGTCCGGCACACGCTTTTAATATGCTAGGAAGCCCGTTTAAGTTTTAACGAGGCGTAATGGCATATTAAATTTTTTACGGTAGGCTATAACTCAGGACATCTGAAATCCTTACACACTGAAGAGCCAAAGAAACTGATACACTTGCCTAGTACCGTGTAGGGCTCCCGCGAATAGCAAGAAGTGCCGCAACACGACGTGTTATGGGCTCGACTAATGTCTGAAGTAGTGCTGGAGTGAACTGACACCATGAATCCTACAGGGCTGTCCATAAATCCGTAAGAGTACGCGGGGGTGATTATCTCTTCTGAACAGCACGTTGCAACGCATCCTAAATACGCTCAATAATGTTCATATCTGGGGAGCTTGGTGGCCGGCGAAAATGTCTAAGAAGAATATTCCTGGAGCCACTCTGTAGCAATTCTGGGCTTATGGTGTGTCGCATTATCCTGCTGTAATTGCCCAAGTCCTTCAGAAATCAAAATGGACATGAATGGATGCACGTAATCAGACAGGATGCTTATGTGCATATCACCTGTCAGAGTCGTATCTAGACGTATCAGGGATCCCATATCATTCCAGCTGCACACGCTCCAGACCATTACAGAACCTCTACCAGCTTGAACAGGCCCCTGCTGACATTCAGGGCCTATGGATTCTGAGGTTGTCTCCACATACATATTCATCCACCCACTCGATACAATTTGAAACGCGACTCCTCCGACGAGCTAACATGTTTTCAATCATCAGTCCCAGGCGAGGCGTAAAGCTTTGCGTCGTGCAGTCATCAAGGATACATGAGTGGGCCTTCGACTTAGAAATCCCATATCGGTGATATTTCGTTGAATGGTTTGCACGCTGGCACTTGTTGATGGACCAGCATTGAAATCTGCAGCAGTTTGCGGAAAGGTTGCACTTCTGCCACGTTGAACGATTCTCTTCAGTCGTCGTTGGTCTCGTTTTGCAGGATCTTTTTCCGTCCGTAGCGATGTCGGAGATTTGATGTTTTACCGGATTCCTGATATTCACGGTACACTCGTGAAATAGTCGTACGGAAAAATCCCCACTTCATCGCTACCTTGGAGATGCTGTGTCCCATCGCTCGTTCAAACACTTAAATCTTGAGAACTTGCCGCTTTAGCAGCAGTAACGGATCTAACAACAGCGCCAGATACATGTTATCTTGTATAGTCGTTGCCGATCGCAGAGCGGTCCCCTGCTTGTTTACATATATCTGTATTTGAATATGCATGCCTACACCAGCTTCATTGCCGCTTCAGTGTATGTCTTCCGGTACAAGGAGGATTGTTTTATCTTGTTTTCTTCCTTTTAGCACTTTAAAATTGGATAATGTTGTCCCAAAACATGTTGTTGCAATAACCTAACGATTGACGACTGGGATGAATTTCATTAATATTGCTTGAATAACAGTTGTATGACGGCTTCACGTCAGGCACAGTACAGCCATAGGCTTGGACCGAACGTCAGTTTTTTTTTCGGTTAGCATGCAGGAAGTCGATGGCTAGTGTCGCCTTGCGCGTCGAGCGGGCAGGTTGCCGTAAACTTCCGTCTGTGCAGCAGCGCCGCTTGGTCGAAGCTACTCAGTCTTGCTGGTGTATCAGCTGGAGTCACATCGCAGTTGCGTAGCGGAGTTTTTTGTTTTCCTGTTGGCGGCGGTGTTTTCTGCCCGCGCCATGGTGTCTGTCGAGTCTCCTAAATCTGTTCCTCGTCGAGCTACTGTTCGTTTCAGTTTTGACAAGAGTACGTATCGTGTTCAACCTGGCTCCTTAGAAATTCTCGATTGGTTGGCTGATGTTATCCGCATTACACCAGATCAGGTAGATAGTCCTTGCTTTGATTCTGATTTGTATGATTCTTTGTGAAGTTTTATGATCCCGTTCAAGTAGAACAACTTCTCTCCTGGGTTGGTTCTAAACTGTTGTTAACACATCGCGATCGTTCCGTTAGTCAAGTCCTCCTTGAAAATGCGGCACTCGAGTATACTCCGGTCAGAATTTATAACCCTCCTCCTGAAGTGGACGATTCATTTCTGAAAACAGCGTTACTTCCGTGTGGAGTAACTAATCTGATGTGACCCACTATGAATTCATCTCAGGGTAGAACTTATACCGCAAGTCCTGTATTATTTGTTAAATGTGTCTCTCCCTCAAAGTTTTTACTCTCTACAGTTCCCTGTTGTCTGAACACAGGTCGTCCCTTCCCTTCGTGTTAACGGTGTATCCCATATGTTCCTTTCTTCGACGGTTTGGCGGAGAACTGCCTCATTCCTTGTCTTACCAGTCCATCTAATTTTCAAAGTGCTTCCACAGCACCACATCTCAAACGCAGGAGAAGAAGTGTACAGTATAGCCCGTCAGACGGATTGATTTGTATTAGAGTCAAAACATAACAGTGTGTGACTAACGTACCTTTTTGACTTAAAACAAATATTTCCGTTTGACGGGTTATACCACAGACTTGAAAGTAGTTACACAGCGTAATACGTGCTCTTGTGAACAACAGAAAATCAAAACATATTTCAATCCCAGTAGTTACGTCAACAATTGTGGCTAGTTGTTATCATTTGGAAAACAACTGTATGTTGTATTTATGGTAATATATCGAAGTATTTGCGCTCCGAAAGAAAAATGAAGCTACCGTCTTGTAGGGTAATATTAATATGTTTGATCGTCATGCATCGGTTATCTACTTAATGCAGTTGTTGTTGCGTAATTTAAGTAGTAAACATTAGTTAGTGAGTCGCGATTTGACATACAGTGACTTTTAATGTATTTGTACTGTTCAGTAATGGTAATGTTAATGGCGAAACCAGAAGAATGAAGGCGTAAAATTAATCTACCTGTCAGATTATTTGAGAGGGATTACATCAGTCGACAAAAGGCTGCACACTCATTTTCCTACTCGTTCCTCTCGTGGAAAATCAAAATCAAAACGATAATAACGGTATTTTAAAGATGCTGCTGTTCAGTGCGTGTAGTTATATGTAGAAACAGCTGAAGGGGTAGGAGCAAAATAGTAACTTTCTTCGCACTCGTGCGAAATAGTTGAGACAAACTTGGAAATATTTAACGGAAGGGATGCATCGGAATATGAAACACGAGCCTTTAATCTTCGTCGTCTGTGTACAGCAATCGCCTTGAGTATATCTCATCTCTCTTTAACAGAGTAAACAACAAGACGTTGAAAACCAGAAGGTTACCTGTAGCCTCTAAAAGCCAGATAAGCGCTCAAGTTTCTCAGAACCTATAAGGATCACATGTTTGCCGACCATCGGGTGTTTTCTTAAGTCTGTTTCGCTGGAAATGGCGTGGACGTAGACGAAACGTACGTTAACATAGACGAAACTCAGATGTTCACTGTGTTGTTAAACAAGTAACTTACTACGATCGGGTGGACAGTGGTAAGGTTACATGCAGGACGTTCTTGTCCCTTCCCATGTATATCTACGGCCACACCAATATGCCCCACAAGCTAGTCTTCTGGAGAAGACTACATCGTTACTGCTCCCGGCACACTATCTGTGTTCCCAACGATGTTTCTAAATCAACACATATGGATAACAAAGTTGTTTCTCCATAAGACCATGTAGGATCACCTGTCGGGGTAAGCTTCCAACGACACCCTGTAGCGAACTATCGGACGGTTTGTAACATGTACTAGATGAATATAATCAGACTGCAAAAGATCTGCTCTTCTCGGAAAAGACACTCAACTGAACACACTTGTCTAGATGGACTGCCGTCACACGACATTAATGCCTATCTACTTTCGGCTAGTGGTTCTTGTTACATTGATACGTTTTCAATGAAATATTAACGATGCGTCCGCACAATAACTCGAACATTTCGATGTTTTGGATTTCAGTAGCGTCAAAATAATGCTCCCGACCTCAAGCTTCTGTAGCTTTGTCACCAAAGAAGTGAGTAAAATCCGGTTTTCAAGAAAACTTCTCGCCCAGAGGAACTTAAATAAATCACTAAAGAATGGTAGTTATCCGTCTAACGAGGTTTCGGTATTTTTGTTTCCCTTTCTCAGTAGATGCTTCTGTGAATCCTCTAGTGAGGAGTTAACCATCGCGAAGATTCGATGGTATTAGGGTTACGTACCTCTCTCGGATGCTAGAGCGCTACGCGTTACACTATAGAAGAAAGTCCCGTAAAAAGAATTAAATTATAAGTAGAAATTCCAGAGAATAAACAACTTTACTACCTTGCGAGTGTCGATTAAGACTTTTCATTTTAAAACTTTATATCACTCTAAAGCAAATATAAAATAAAGACACAAACTTCACATCCTTGAGTTACCTAACCAAATCTCTTTTCAGAATAGAAAGCAATAAATCAGTATAGCACTAGCTTGAAACAAATCGTTATCTGTACAGTTCAAATACTAAGTAACAACAGTTTTATTGCAAAACAATGTTGATTTCCTACATTCGAAAACGCCTGCTGGCTGTAGAGGTTGCCTTATCCAAAAATGAACTGTGATAAAACCAAGATCATGATGAATAAACGGACAACGAAGGGAAATACGAGGGTTGAATGAAAAGTAATGCCTCCACCTCCATTAATTTGGTTTGGATGGGAATATTTTAATAAATCAAACGCAGAAATAATCCTTAGAATGTGATCTTTAATTGCCAATGTTCACTTTTCCTCATAATCACCAGCCAATTGGATACATTCCTGCCAATGATGAACAAGTGCCCGGGTTCCCGGGTTCGATTCCCGGCGGAGTCAGGGATTTTCTCTGCCTCGTGATGACTGGGTGTTTTGTGATGTCCTTAGGTTAGTTAGGTTTAAGTAGTTCTAAGTTCTAGGGGACTGATGACCATAGATGTTAAGTCCCATAGTGCTCAGAGCCATTTCATGAACAAGTTTTCTGAAGCCGTCACGAAAGAAGTCGACACTGTTTCCGCAACCACAGTCTCACAGTTCTCTCAACGTCTTCATCAGAAGTATAATGATGTCCCCGCAGATCGTCTTTGATTATCGGGAACAGATGGAACTCAGACGGTGCTAAACCTGGACTGAATGGAGGTTGCTGTACGGTGGTGAGATTCAGCCTCTGAAGTTCTGCTGTGGTGGCACGTTAAGTGTGTGGTTTGGCATTGTCATGCTGCAGGAAAACATTTCCCTTTTCCTTTCGGACCCTTGTTAGCCGCCGTTTCAGAGTTCGCAGCGTTGTGATGTAACGCTCTGAATTTATTGTTGTTCCACGATCGAGGTAATCAACATGGATATCACCATCTGCGTCCCAGAACACTGTGGCCATGAGTTTTCCAGCTGAGGGCTGCATCTTGAAATTCTTTTCCTGGGGCGAGTCTATGTGTCGATACTCAAATCAACACAATCACCATAAACTGCTCTCATTCTCTGATGAATCTCCTTTGGGGTGACACCTTCTGCTGTCAAGAATTCAATGACTGCACGTTGCTTAAATCGCATTGAACGGCCGTCTGCGCAGAGTTCCATACTTTACAATGTAACAACACAACCGTTTAATGCTAAGGCTTCCTGCCAACTGGACCTGTAGAGAACGGAACAAGCCAGTACCTGCCGCATACCAATGCTGCCAACTGTTGAAGCGCTACGAAGGTGGAGGCAACTCTCGTACACGCTTTGGAAGCATATAACTGTAGAAGGTGACACAGTATGTCTGTCTAGCTCAGCTTGTAACTATGAAAAGAGACCTGAAACCAGATATATTAAATTAGGCTGTTAAGCTTACGGGAGATATTCTTCAGTTTTGACATCGTAAGATGTCGGCTGAGCTGAAGAAAACCGTCTTTGAGCAATATACACTGAGGTAGCCAAAGTCATAGGGTACCTCAAAATGGTTCAAATGGATCTGAGCACTATGGGACTTAACATCTATGGTCATCAGTCCCCTAGAACTTAGAACTACTTAAACCTAACTAACCTAAGGACATCACACAACACCCATCACGAGGCAGAGAAAATCCCTGACCCCGCCGGGAATCGAACCCGGGAACCCGGGCATGGGAAGCGAGAACGCTACCGCACGACCACGAGATGCGGGCTAGGGTACCTCCTAACATCGTGTCGTACCTGCTTTTGCCCGGCGTTGCGCAGCAACTCGACATTGCTTGGACCCGAAAAGTCGTTTGAAGTCCCCTGCAGAAATACTGAGCCGTTCTGCCTCTGTAGCCATCCATAATTGCCGCTACAGTATTTTGTGCACGACCTGTCATCTCGATTAGGTCCCATAAGTGTACGGTGGGATAGAAGTCCTGCGATAGTGGCCAAATCATTCGCTTGAACATTCCAGAATGTTATTGAGACCAATGGCGGGCAATGGAAACCCGGTGACATGGCGAATTGTTGTCTGGGAACATTAAGTCAATGAATAGTCGCACATAGTCTCCACATAGCCCAACGTAACCATTTCCAGAGAATGATCGGTTCTGTTGTACCAGAGGACCCAGTCCATTCCATGTAAACACAGACCACACCATTATGGAACCACCACCAGCTTGCACAGTGCCTTTTTGATGTCTTGGGTCCATGGCTTCGCGGCGTCTGCGCACCATCTTCTCTTACCAACTGAAACCAGGACTCATTTGGCCCCGCCAACGATTTTCCAGTCGTCTAGGGACCAACCAATGTACTCAGGAGCCCAGGAGAGGCGTTGCAGGCGGTATCGTGCTGTTATCAAAGGCACTCGCGCCGATCGTCTGCTGCCATAGCCCATTAAGGCCACATTTCATTCACTGTCATAACGCATGCGCTCGTCGTACGACCCACATCGATTTCTGCTGTTGCTTGTCTATTAGCACTGAAAACTCTACACAAATACCTCTTCTCGCGGTCGTTAAGTGAAGGCCATCGGCCACTGTGAAATTTTGTGTTCTCGGTACACTCCTGATTCTGTGAATCTCTGAATATTGAATACCGTAAAGATTTCTGAAATGGGATGTACAATGTGTCTAGCTCCAACTACCATTCCGCGTTCACAGACTGAATACTACAGATAGGCAAACTCGTTCATCCGCGGGAACTAGTTCACTGGTAATCGCTCTGTTTTGGGAACCGTTCATTTTTACTCGTTCACCGTCCATATGTGCATGGTATATGGTTCTTATGAATAATTGAAAATTAGTAGCATAGGTGACTGAAGATGGAAGGCGCCAAGAGGGTCTACTTGCCTCCCCTCTGGAGTACAGAGTTTTTACTCATTACAGAATTCTCACACACTTGTTGAAGTAATTTTCGTGATTCATCAAAACATCTCGTTTAGCCAACTGTAGCGTTATGTGGCTGATCGCAGTGAAATAATATAAGGTGGCGCACGAAAAGCCGGTCCCGAGTACAGACTGCTCGCCAATTACGCACGATTTGATGACCGCTACGAGCAGAATAGATAAACATGTAATAATTAGGCAGTAAAGAAACAACAAATAAGCTAATGCAAACAACAACTTCGAAACAATACATGACGATTGGTGGGTGACGGTGAGCAGTCTAGTACTCGGGGCCGATTTTTCCGATTTTTCGTGCACCAACCTGTACCACTGAAATAATATTGTAGAAGTTATCGTATTCTCTTTAAAAAAAAATGACACCAGGAACTTAATTATGGAGTGTGGGCTTCATTCGGTGAACCATTTGAGATGTGGTGCTATAGACAAATGTTGAAAATTAGATGGACTTATAAGGTGATGAATGAGGAAGTTGTGTGCAAAATCGGAGAGGAAAGGGATATGTGGAAAACACTGAAGGGAGAGGATGATACGACATCTGTTAGGACATCAGGGAATGACTTCGATGGTACTAAACTGTAGAGGGCAAAGACTGTAGAGGAAGACAGAGACTGGAATATGTCCAGCAAATAATTGGGGACGCAGCTTGGGAGTACTACTCTGAGATGAAGAGGTTGGCACAAGAGAGAAGTTTGTGGCGGGCCGCATCAAACCAGTCAGAAGACTGATCGCCGGACGCGGTGGCCGAGCGGTTCTAGTCGCATCAGTCCGGAACCGCGCGACTGCTACGGTCGCAGGTTCGAATCCTGCCTCGGGCATGGATGTGTGGTTTAAGTAGTTCTAAGTTCTAGGGGGACTGATGACCTCAGATGTTAAGTCCCATTAGTGCTCAGAGCCATTTGAATTTGAGAAGACTGATAAAAAGTGACAGGTCACTACGCATGGATACACTGGGATTCTTGGAGATCTTATGGAATCCCCCCATAAGGGCAACAGAGGTGCGTATATCAGGAGACATTATACCGGTCAGCAGTGGGGGTCAATGAATTGGAGTATATCTGATTGCGTCAGATATTATGCGCATTGTAGTATTCTGCTGTGCGTCAAAAATCATTGTACGGGAAATGTTCGTCCAAACAGATGCACAATACTCAGCTGAATGAGCAACAGCGATACAGGCAGCCAGACTATTTACAGGATCTCCTGGCAATGACATCTGAACTAAACAGCAGAATGAGAAACCAGCAGTATTTGTATTTTATCGAAGACTGCATGAGGGATTCCACGCAAGTGCTCGACGCTGGCACTATAACTAACTTCCTTTTGCGCGTTCCTGCTGACGCGGAGGATAAAAACAAGGGTGGCGGTCCGCCAGCAGCCATCACTAGCAGGGAGCTGCTGAGTCAGCGATTCCTCGCCGGGGAGGGGACGCGCGCCCTGAGACAAAGGCAGCGATAAGGCATTAGCAGGCGCTGTCACATTTGTCACCGCATAGCCGGAATGGAATTCGGTTATCGGAAGGCATTATTCAGCGCGCGGCGGCACGCGGACACGGTATCGACCGGCGCGACTTCAGCGGCCACGCTGGCTGCACTCCCTCCCCACCCCGTGCGTCCCCCCCCCCCTCCACCAACCCCCACTACTCCCCTTCGTCACGGCAGGTGCGCTAACAGCGCCCAAGATTGATGGCGCTCGAGTTTTGTTACGTCCGCCGGCCTCACCAGGATTAATCCAATGGGCTGCGGAACTGGAGCGCCTAGAATGGTTTCCGATCGCGTGAGCGCTATTTAATTTGTTCCGCGCGCGCGAAGATAATGACAATGAAATGGCGCTCTTGGCTGCTGTTGTGGCCAACTACTACGTACTCTCTGTGTATCAAGTGGCATCGATGGAGTGTCGCGATGATTTCCGAACGCTCCATAACTTCTTAAGTTGTGACCTGCCGTAACTTACGAGTCTTTAACCATAATAACAGAATAACAGAACTTCCTGGCATATCGTTGCATGTGACTAGTTTTTATTTAATCGTATGGTGATTTTGTCTTGAAAGGAGGATATAAGATGAACATCAACAGAAGCAAAACGAGGATAATGGAATGTAGTCGAATTAAGTCGTGTGATGCTGAGAGAATTAGATTAGGAAATGAGACACTTACAGTAGTAAAGGAGTTTTGCTATTTGGGGAGCAAAATAACTGATGATGGTCGAAGTAGAGAAGATATAAAATCTAGACTGGCAATGGCAAGGAAAGCGTTTCTGAAGAAGAGAAATTTGTTAACATCGAATATAGATTAAAGTGTCAGGAAGTCGTTTCTGAAAGTATTTGTGTGGAGTGTGGCCATGTACGGAAGTGAAACATGGACGATAAATAGTTTGGACAAGAAGAGAACAGAAGCTTTCGAAACGTGGTGCAACAGACGAATGCTGAAGATTAGATGGGTAGATCACATAACTAATGAGGAGGTATTGAATAGGATTGGGGAGAAGAGAAGTTTGTGGCACAACTTGACTAGAAGAAGGGATCGATTGGTAGGACATGTTCTGAGGCATCAAGGGGTCACCAATTTAATATTGGAGGGCAGCGTGGAGGGTAAAAATCGTACAGGGAGACCAAGACATGAATACACCGAGCAGATTCAGAAGGACGTAGGTTGCAGTAGGTACTGGGAGATGAAGAAGCTTGCACAGGATAGAGTAGCATGGAGAGCTGCATCAAACCAGTCTAAGGACTGAAGACCACAACAACAACAATATGGTGATTTTATACAATATACAGTTGATATAAGGCAAATGATTTCATACAGTTTTCATATAAGACACGATTAAAACTTTAAGTCCGTGTTTTTCAACCAGTTAATTAAGCTGGCTGTGAGAGTGAACAAGTCATAGGGAATTCGAGAGTATGAATGAAGTGGACAGCGTTGGACTAAATGTGCAATTGTCTGCTCTCCTTGATTACATTCACACATTGGTCAATTGATCCAGCCCCATTTGTACCTGAAGTAGCTACAACAACCATGTCCAGTCCTTAAACTGTTGAGGCGATACCAGAAGTTCCTAGGTAGGTCAAAACCTTTTGGCTTCTTTGTGGGATCAAGGTGATGGGCTCTTGTTTCCAGTGTTTTTTTGACCATTCATGCTTCCAGCTTTAATTTAGATCAAAACCATCCGCGATGAGTTGTCCTGCAGTAACACTTGCTGGTCTTCTTGATCGCAATCGTTGCTGTGGCGGATGAATTCCTGGTGCAGTGATAGAGAAGGTGATGCAGAGATTTTCTTGGGCTCCCTCAGTAGAGCTTGTTTCCGCCTTAAGTGAGGTGGAGGGATGTGACTCAGTACAGGTAACCAGTGGCATGGGGTTGATTTGATGGAACCATTGTGTCGTTAAGTTTTGTGTCTACCTTCTTCACATGTACACTATCCAACCAGACAGGTGCACAGTACTCAGCAGCAGAGTACACAAGACTGATGCCAGTTAAACGCAGTCAGCAGAGGTTCCCCAGGTGGTACCACTGAGCTTATGTAGTATGTTGTTCCTTGCAGCAACTTTATGAGAAAGCTTGGTGATGTGCTCTTTGTAGCTCAGGGTTCTATCTAGAGTGATTCCGAGATATTTTGGGAAAGGATTGTACCTCAACGTTTGTCCATTGAGCAGAACTCTTTGTTTATAGATCGCAACACGATTCGCTTGATGGAAACAAGAGACTTCAGTTTTTGATGTGCTTGGGATCAATCTCGAGGTCTTAAAGAAAGTTGACATCTTCTCGAGATCCTCCGTAAGAATTCGTTCACCATCTTCGAAATTACTGCTCTGTGCTACCAGTGCTATGTCATCAGCATAGATGCATTTAGTTGATATTGTGGTTGGTAAATCATTAATGTATAAATTGAATAGTGATGGGGCTAAAACAGATCCCTGTGACTACTGAATGTTACCAACACCAAATTTCACGAAGGTGTGGCAGTATTGTGATTTCAGTATTTCAGTGTCAGAATCTCCCAGTCTCTCTCTCTCGCTCTCGCTCTCTCTCTCTCTCTCTCTCTCTCTCTCTCTCTCTCTCTCTCTCTCTGAAGCAAACTTTTTTGTTCCAGAGCGAACGTTGACAATGTGGGGCGGCACGTCGGGCCACATATGTACGGATCTTCTTATTAACTAGCAGTTGCCCGGCATGCGTTGCTACGCTTCTTTCAGTGGTTTGTAATTGATTGGAAATAGATATATATGAACACCAACGGCCTTGCCGCAGTTGTAACACCGATTCCCGTCAGATCACCGAAGTTAAGCGCTGTTGTGCTTGGCTGTCACTTGAATGGGTCACCGTCCGTTCTGCCCAGCGCTGTTGGCAAGCATGGTGCACTCAGCCCCTGTGTGTCAAATTGCGGAGCTACTTGATTGAGAAGTAGCGACTCCAGTCGCGAAAACTGACAATGGCCGGGAGAGTGGTGTGCTGACCACATGCCCCTCCATATCCGTATCCGCGACGCCAATAGGCTGAGGATGACACGGCGGTCGGTCAGTATCGTTGGGCCTTCCGAGGCATGTTCGGACGAGGGAAAGAGATAGAGAGAGAGAGGGAGAGAATAAACAAAACAGACTCTCGTATATGTAGAAAATAAATTCAATAATAATTTGTTCATCATTGCGTTGCATGTGAATAAGTGTATTAAAGTGTTTTGGGAAATACAATATTTTTGGTCTTTCAGTCTTACACAAAAAAAAAATTTCCTGCTTTCCAACTCGTGAGCAGGCGGCGTATAATAGATTTCAAAGCGATCGACAAGAGCTTTCTCTTTCTTGTCTGGCTGATAGAACTATCAAGCGATATGTGTTTCAGGGGCAAGAATATTTTTACCGAAAAAGCAACAACTTCACGAAGCTTCTGCTCCATCGGATAAACTAACTATTTTGTTACACATGAAAATCATTGTATAGGCTACCCTTTCTGTTAAACAAACTGCTACAAAGGGCTACCAACATCTGAGAGATTTCAGAAATCGCAGCATATAGAAGATACAATGGTGAGAATTGCAGCATTATCTTTCTCGCAGTCGAGTTTATCAGAAAACTGGCACACTGTTGCTGGAAAAGCTATTATATTTAGTTGCATACCTTCTCCAAACAATGCCGATTGTTTTACAAAACCGTGCCTAAATTGGGCCATCACCTTTTGAGATCATACGTTCAGAAACAGCCTGAAAAACTTTCATTTTCATCTAGAGAAGGATTGGTAACCTACATAAATTACTATGTAAGGAGTCCCCAATAGACTAACTATAGTAAGAGTGCGGTAAGTCGGTTGCCGGACCATAACTATATTCGGGGCACTTGGTGCCGAGTTTTCTGTGTTTCAGATTGCTAGCATCCTCAGCGACCCCAAAGTACCACTGTAATTGCCTGACGAAGTAGAGTAGTGAGCGGATGATTAATTGATTAATAACAGTAATTATACTTATATTTAATTGCGTTATGCAATATAATACTGCGTTATATAATATGATACTCTACATGCTCACAGATGTTCACTAAATGTTTTGAATGGTGGTTTTCTTCTACGCACTGCATTGTATTAAACAGACTCCATTAACTAAAAGTTTCTTGCTACAAATAAGTACTGCATTTGAAGACGACGTCCCTGTAATGTATACACATCAAAAAAATTTTTGCATCACCTCGTTTCCTTAAGTTCCGGAACCTGTACCAAAATTGAAATAGAGATCAACATAAACATCATTTCCGCCCTTTCTATTGCTCATGAAAACCACACATTGCATGTTGTAATATCATACAGCGAGACATTCAGAGGTGGCGGTCCAGATTGCTGTACACACCGGCACCTCTAATACCCAGTAGCACGTCCTCTTGCATTGATGCATGCCTGTATTTTTTCCCTCAGAATGGTTGGTAGATCACGTCGTCCATAAACCGCCCTTTTCAATCTCTCCCAGGCATGTTCGATATGGGTCATGTCTGAAGAACATGCTGGCCGTTCTAGTCGAGCGATGTCGTTATCCTGAAGGAAGTCATTCACCATATGTGCACGATGGGGGCGCGAATTTTCGTCCATGAAGACGAATGCCTCGCCAATATGCTGCCAATATGGTTGCACTATCGGTCGGAGGATGGTATTCATGTATCGCATAGCCGTTACAGCGCCTTCCATGACCACCAGCGGCGTACGTCGGCCCCACATAATGCCACCCCAAAACATGAGGGAACCTCCATCTTGCTGCACTCGCTGGACGATGTGTCTAAAGCGTTCAGCCTGACAGGGTTGCCTTCAAACATGTCTCCGACGATTGTCTGGTTGAAGGCATATGCGACACTAATCGGTGAAGAGAACGTGATGCCAATACTGAGCGGTCCATTCAGCATGTTATTGGGCCCATGTGTACGGCGCTGCATGGTATCGTGGTTGCAAAGATGGACCACGCCACGGACGTCGGGAGTGAAGTTGCACAACATGCGCACAGTTTGAATCGTAACACAGCGTCCTGTGGCTGCTCGAAAAGCATTATTCAACATGATGCCGTAGCTGTCAGGGTTCCTCCGAGCCATAATCCGTAGGAAGCCGTCATCCACTGCAGTAGTGGCCCTTGTGCGGCCTGAGCGAGGCATGTCATCGACAGTTCTCGTCTCTCTGTATCTCTTCCATGTCCGAACAACATCGGTTTGGTTGACTCCGAGACGCCTGGACACTTCCCTTGTTGAGAGTCTTTCCTGGCACAGAGTAACAATGCGGGCACGTTCGAGTCGCGGTATTGACCGTCTAGGCATGGTTGAACTGTAGACAACACCATTTCAGTCAGCACGCAACTACTGTAAAGACTAACAATAGGGATTTGAACGTACATAAAGAGGAGCAGCCCGAATGGTCACCGAGCGAGGTGGCGCAGTGGTTAGCACACTGGACTCGCATTCGGGAGGACGACGGTTCAATCCCGTCTCCGGCCATCCTGATTTAGGTTTTCCGTGATTTCCCTAAATCGCCTCAGGCAAATGCCGGGATGGTTTCTTTGACAGGGCACGGCCGATTTCCTTCCCCATCCTTCCCTCACCGAGCTTGCGCTCCGTCTCTAATGACCTCGTTGTCGACGGGACGTTAAACACTAATCTCCTCCTCCTCCCGAATGGTCACAGTTTTGTTTGACTCATGAGAGAGTGTGATGAAGATGCTGAAACAACTGAACTTGGAGACGCTTGAAGATACACGCAGGCTGTACCGTGAATGCCTATTACGAAGTTTCAAGAATGAGCTTTAAGTGAGAAATCTAGGAATAACTTTATACTACAATTCTCTACGAATCACTGCCACAGGGCTTGGAAAGACAAAAGTACAGTGCGCACAGAAGTGGTTAATTAGTGATTCCTCCAACGCTGCAAAAATGAACGGAGTGAGAAGAAGCCGTCGTGTCTAGTACAGTGGAAAGTGTCTTCTGTCATGTACTTCACAACCGTTTGCAGAATATAAATGAAGATGTAAGAGTAGAAGTAATATGTCATCCTTAAAACAATTTGTTTATTACACAAACTGCTCAAACATCAGTGAAGATCGGCGGTCTCTCAATTATTTGTTTGTATATCAACAAATATACCCCAAAAGACACTTTATACAGTCATTAATCGTTCCTTTTCGTGTGCGGTGCGAAAGAAATAATCAGTTGCACGAGAGGGGCGTCGCTTCTGTCGAGGTGTGTACACTGTTAAACAGACCGGTTCATGAACCGCTCGCGAGCACGTTGCTTGGTGTGTTACGGAACCGACCCAGCTGATCCGTCGGGACAGCGCTATCGCGAGCCCGCGAACAATGTGGCACACACAATTGTCTATCGAGGCCCTTCGCGCCAGTTTTTTCCCCTAGCGACTGACGAGCCGCTCGAGTGATTGTTGCTCGCAAGTACAGCGTCTGGACAAAACAAGTACAGCGTCTGGACAAAAATATGGAAACAGCGCCAGAAATGCGTGCTTGAACATAAATGCAGACGCCAACCAGTCCTACAGGTTTCACTGTTGTGTTTTACCATGAACGGCACCTTTGCGATCTCCTCAATACGTTGTAGGTGTCAGACGCGTTCAGGACAGTGTTTTGCGTGATTATAAATACATTATGTCCGAGCTAAGTTAATTCGACCGCGGGCAAATTGCTACGGTGGGCGCTTCCGTAACCAAGGGAGCCGAATTCTGATAAATCGCTCCACGCAAATGCAGCGATGGCTCCTTTGTTTGGGCGCAGTCGACTTCCTTCCCCATCCTTTCGCAATCCGAGCTTGTACTCCCTCTCTAATGACCACACTGTTGACGGGACGTTAAACTCTAATATTCCTTTCTTTATTCGAAGATGTGTGCAGCATACAGGGAAAGCGGAAAAAGACATCCGCTAAGTCATAACACGGCCTGAAGTGTTTTGAGTGATCGAGATACACGGCACTGGAGAAGATTATGAAAAAAGATAAGAGGACGACAGCTGCAAAAGTCACTGCAGAGCTGATTGCCGCACACGCGAAACTGGTCAGCACCGAATCAACAAGAAGGGAGCTCAAAATGGCTCGAACCAGTATGGGGCTTAACATCTGAGGTCATCAGTCCCCTAGACTTAGAACTAATTAAACCTAACTAACCTAAGGACATCTCTCACATCCATGCCCGAGGCAGGATTCGGACCTGCGACCATAGCAGCAGCGCAGTTCCGGACTGAAGCGCCTAGAACCGCTCGGCCACAGCGGCCGGCGAAGGGAGCTCCAGATGATAGCAATTCATGGGTAAGCTGCAATTCCGAAACCACTTAGCAGTGATGCAAATGGCCATAATAGGAAAACGTGATACCGAAGCCATAAAATGTTGGATATGGTGAATGTCGTTTGGACACATGACTCTTCTTTCAAATTGTTTTCAACTTCTGGCCGAGTTTGCATCCCAGGACCGAAACATAGCAGGGATTCGGGGATGATTTGGGCAGCCGCATCGTCATATTCCACGAGCTCCACGGATACTCTGCAACGTCTCATTATTATCTAGGATTTTGCAACCGTGTTGGCTGGTCACGGGTATCCCATGGTGCGACGTTTGTTCCCCAAAGCTGATGCTGTGTTCCAATAGAACATGCCCTTTTTTCACACAGTTGGTATCGTCCGTGATTGGTTTTGTGATATACTGTCTCCCTAAACAAAGAAACTTATTTCCAACGGTATACAGTAGACTTTCCTTTCAAAACTAAATTTACATGCGCTTCTGTTGTCCTATCACGGTCGCCACTTTATAAATAACAAAATAGTGGAATAGATGATAATAAAATGTTGAAATGCGTGGCTTTTTAAAATGTATTGAATTAATGAGATTAATTTCTTTTTTTGGCATGAATGACAAGCACCATAGGCTGAGTTATGCCTGGAAATAAGTTCGTATTAGTTCATGTTATTCTGCAGGGGTTAGTAGTTTCTTTCTCCGCAGTAGATTTGTGCTTATCCTTCTTTATAATGCTACGTTTGCTCGCCGTGTTCACCTTCAAAGTCTTGACCGTGCTCCCATTGAGCTCATCGGATCTTCATACTATTCCAAAGTACACAGGTGGGCTTCAGTTCTTGTAATTATGGTACTATTTGAAATAACAACTCACACGACCTTTCTGTTAATAAAAAAATACTGTATTTTCTAAACGGTGCACATATGAAATACATACTCCTCGCTTATTCATACCGACCCCAAAATGGCGGTCTACAATTACTCGCTTAAAATGGCGTGCTTCTCATTCGCTCTAGCTGAGCGCGAATCCTTCCTTCCTCCTACTGGTACAAGAAAATCACCTCTCTTTTTTAACAGCTGAAAATCAAAATTACACGACGGTAGGCATAGGCTCTATGATGGGCTACCGCTTCATCTTTTCTCTTTGCCTGTAAAGAAGACGAAAGCATAAAAGAAAATGCACAGTGAGCAAGAAGATGAATTGTCGCCTCTCACCTGGTCACCACACTCATCAGCTCTCAGTATTATTGAATCTTTGTGGTCTGCTTTGGTTAGAAGGGTGCGTGATTGCTATCCACCTCGATCGTCATTACCTGAATTTGCCACTATTCTCAGGAAAGATGGCATAAGATTCCCTTGAAAACCATTCTGCTTTGAATGCCAACTGGTTTCCTACACCGTATTAGGCATATTAATGAACTGTGTTTTCTGTGCTTCCGTACTTTCGTCCAAATCCTGAACATATACACCTTCAAAAAGATTCTGTAGTGTAGGCTTACTACATAGCAAGGCGAAAGTGTCCAACTAGAATTGCAAACGACCATCGCACAGCGCAGACCTCACGTGAATGTCTTCTTTACGCAGGATGTGTCGCACAGTCCTTGTTGACACTGTGTTCCCTGTGTTCTCTTTAAGCTGAGCAGTCACTTTTGTAACGGTAGTATTCCTGTTAGAATTCTTTTGTACCCTCTTGATCTTTCACTATTTATGTTGAAAGGCAAAGTTCGCGGATGGTCCGGGAATGTTGTCGTGACACTAGTAATCCCAGACCCCTTTAGCAGCTAGAAATCCCAGACCCCTTTAGCAGATTTGTTACACAGCGGAACTCAAACAACGAACGCCAAAACTGCAATTTTTTGCAAGTCTGCGAGATCCTATATCACGGAACACCAGTGCGACACCGTAACGATTATAACTGTATTGGCGGTTGAAACCGCTTTCGGATGCGTTTTAATACTTCGTCTTTGTATGCCAAAAAACGAGATGAGAAAATAGCTGACCATCGATACTTTCAACATGTTAGACGGGTGACGTGAGAACCGGACGCTGGAACCGCGTGACCGCTACGGTCGCAGATTCGAATCCTGCCTCGGGCATGGATGTATATGATGTCCTTAGGTTAGTTAGGTTTAATTAGTTCTAAGGGACTGATGGCCTCAGATGTTGAGTCCCATAGTGCTCAGAGCCATTTGAACCATTTTTGAGAACCGGACGTGTTATACTTCATCGCATGCTCAGGCGTGTGGTAGCGTTTATTGACATCTAGGACAAGCAAATTCCCACTGAACGCTGAGTGTTGCCTCTTTTTCCGAGGAGTTCCCAAAGTATTGCCGCACTTGACAGGATTGTAGCCTTTCTCCCGAGTTATTAAACCTGTACATTGAGCAATCAATAAAGGAGACAACGGAGAGATTTGGAAAAGATGTTGCAAGAGAAGGAATTAGAAGTGTTCCATAAACTCTCAGGCGTGCAGCAGCATGAATTTACCTTCTTCTTCTTCTTCTTCTTCTTCTTCTTCTTCTTCTTCTTCTTCTTCTAATATTTCGGCTGAATACCATCCAGTGCCGGCCGGAGTGGCCGTGCGGTTCTAGGCTCTACTGTCTGGAACCGCGAAACCGCTACGGTCGCAGGTTCGAATCCTGCCTCGGGCATGGATGTGTGTGATGTTCTTAGGTTAGTTAGGTTTAAGTAGTTCTAAGTTCTAGGGGACTGATGACCTCTGAAGTTGAATCCCATAGTGCTGAGAGCCATTTGAACCATTTGAATACCATCCATTCATCTTCAGAGTGAGCCGAGGTGACTAACGCTCCAGCACTTGCTTCATCCTTTTACACCCGATGACCGAACCACTGCGTATGCGGCCAAAGATCTTCCAGCCGAAATATTAGAAGTAGAGATGAATTTATGCGGCTGCACCCCCGAAATTTTATGGAACAGTCTTTACGCCGCGAAAACATGAAGATGCACAACAAGGAATTAAAAGTTTACGTTCGCTAGTGACATTTTAAATCTGTCACAGACAGCAAAAGACGTGGAATAGCAGTTGAATGGAATGGATAATCTTTTGAAAAGATGCTATAAGATAAATATCAATGTGAGTGTTGGTGGAATGCAGTCGAATTAAATCAGGTGATGTTCAGGGAATTGTATTTGGAAATTAGATACTAATGCTTTTTGGGCAGCAAAATAACTGACGATGGCCAAAGTAGTGAGAATAATAAATGCAGATCGGGGATAGCAATAAACCCGTTTCTGAAAAACAAGGGGGGTGGTGGTGATGGTTGTTGGGATGTTTAAGGGGGACTAAACAGCTAAGGTCATCAGTCCCCCAAAACAAGGGTATGGTGAAAAGTAATGCCCCGAAATTTTCATGTGAAAACTCTGGAAACTGTTTAAATAAAGTAACCTTTATTAACATTCTCCATCTTTATTCTTCATGTCTGTTTATTAATTTCTCGATATAGTCACCCAAGCGACGAATACATTTCTCCCAGCGACAGATCACTTTGTTGATACCGTCGCTGTAGAATGTTTGACTTTGTTGACGGAGTTAGAATCTCACCTACACTTGCACCGCTTCATCACTGTCAAAGATGTTCTTCAAGTTTTGAGTACAGATGCAGCTCTCTCACATCCGCCGATGATAGCACCAGTGTTTCCTTCGTTACGACCACAAAAAACCCAACGTTGCACATTACTGATGTCGACACAATCATCACCATACACATCTTTCATTCTTCTGTGGATTTCAATTAGGGGCATGTTTTATTCTGTTAGAAACTCCGCCACAGCATGCAGTTTCTCACTCACATACACAACGTCGTGTTACAAGCGACAGTTCGAAGCCCTCTATCGGCAGACAGTTGCAACTTGCTTTAGCGATTGAGAAGATCCACCGAGTAACAGCTCGTAATATCTCAACCCATATTGAGAGGAGAATGAAAAAATTGGGAAGCATTACTTTTCAGCACGCGCTCGAAAATTGAAGTTGTCTGAAAGTATTTGTCTCGAGTGTAGCCTTATATGAAAGGACAGTACAGACAGGAAAAGAATTGAATCTTTTGAAATATGGCGCTACAGGAGAACACTGAAAATTAGACGGGTAGATCGACTGACTAATGTAGAGTGATGTAACTGTATCCCAAAGAAAAGAGCTTTATGTCTCAGTTTGACAAACAAGACGGAAAGATAGTGTTCTACGATTAAGTGTGAGGTATCAAGGAAAAGTCAGTTCCGTAATGGAGGGAATTGAGGAGATAGAAATTGTAGAGGAAGACGAATGCAGTAAGGATGTTCAAGCCGATGGTAGGTTGTAGCAGTTATGCAGATATTAAGGCCGGTCACTGTGGCCGAGCGGTTCTAGGCGCTTCAGTCCGGAACAGTGCTGCTGCTACCATCTCAGGTTCGAATCCTGCCTCGGGCATGGATGTGTGTGATGTCCTTAGGTTAGTTAGGTTTAAGTAGTTCTAGGGGACTGATGACCTCAGATGTTAAGTCCCATAGTGCTTAGAGCCATTTAGAGCACATATTGAGAGACTTGTACATCATTAGAGCTGCCCTCTGCAAAAACTACGGTGGTGGTGGTGGTGGTTAGTGTTCAACGTCCCGTCGACAACGAGGTCATTAGAGACGGAGCGAAAGCTCGGGTAAGGGAAGGATTGCGAAGGAAATCGGCCGTGCCCCTTCAAAGGAACCATCCCGGTATTTGCCTCAAACGATTTAGGGAAATCACGGAAAACCTAAATCAGGATGGCTGGAGACGGGATTGAACCGTCGTCCTGCCGAATGCGAGTCCAGTGTGCTAACGCAAAAACTACGGTTCGCTATTTTTTGGCACAGTACACAGATGACGTAGTAAATGGTAAGATTACCGCCAGTATTAATAGGGAAAGAAACATAAATGAGTGTGTGGCAGAGAAAGTGGTAACCGACGACTTCTCTTTGTTTTTTGTTTTGCTCATAATTATAACCAGACATCGTTCAGTGTTAGTCCCTCATGTATTTTATATTTTCACAAAATATAAACTGCACTTTATAAGTAATAGAAATTATTTGATCGCGTAACTTCTGCTTTTTTGTGTAACCAAAGCAGTTACTTTTGATGCAAGGACAGTTTACATGCACAAACATAAAAAATATCTATATAAATATTATTGTTACTTTGTACCCAATAGAACGTTCATCGTGAAAAAAGGGAAGAGTATCCTGTTCTTGTTGGCAAGTGCGAATGTTGTTTATGAATAACAGAAACAAGTCTTTTATAAGCTCTACGAAGTACAGCCTCAGTCGGTAAAAACGAAACCCTTATAGCATCGCTTCGTTGTCCATCCGTCTGTGTGTATCTCTGTCTGTCCGGTGTTTAAATGGGTAGATGTATTAATTGAAAATTATGTCATATACTGAGGGCTGTGTTCCTTCGACAGATAAGTATTTGGTATCTGCAACCAAAAGAGACGGCCACTTTTGTCACACATTTCAACACTCACAAACTCACGCATAGAAATCTACAGGATGTAAGAAAAATGTACGGCACAAATTGCAGGACACATTCCTCACACGTAGACGAAGGAATTATGTTACATGAACATGACTGTGGAAACGCTTTGCTTCCATGTTACAACTCATTTTCTCCGCCTCGTTAATCATGGTAAACACACAAAAGCAGAACGTTATAATCATGGGGAGCATGCACTCTTGGTGACGCCTGATCACGTAGGGCACTGCCAGTGCTTTGTTTTACATGTCCCGGTTGCCATGCGACGTACATTTGCTTGTTTACAGGTAAATACCAACTGTTCCAGCAATCAGTTCTACCGTTGCAAGCGCACGGGTTACTGCGTGGAGTTCGTCACAGATTTAGCTCGTCCAATGGCAGTGTACACAAACGCAGACACGGCAAATTCTCATTTGATATATGGATTAGCTAATGGCAGTGGCGCTCACGCACAGCGTTTGTGCGGTGGCAGAGTTCCCGGACGAAGGCGCCGCGACAGAAAAACGTTTAAAGTCATCTTAGGGAACATGGGGCATTTAAGGCTGATACTCGCGGCCGGGGGAGGCCCAGAAGGACAAGGACACCACAACGGGAAGCGACAGTTCTTCTTGCAGTTGACGACGACCCTGGCGTCATTACAAGACATGTTCCTGCAACTCTAAATGTGTTGGTTGGCGGTGGCGAGTTTGTTGCTGTCAGAAGTAGTTTAACTTGTCACGAAATTGAAGTAGATACCTCCTGTGAGTTAGTATGGGCAGAGGTCGTTCAAAAATGGTTCAAATGGCTCTGAGCACTATGGGACTTAACTTCTGAGGTCATCGGTCTCCTAGAACTTAGAACTACTTAAACCTAATTAACCTAAGAACAACACACACATCCATGCCCGAGGCAGGATTCGAACCTGCGACCGTAGCGGTCGCGCGGTTCCAGACTGAAGCGCCTAGAACCGTTCGGCCACACAGCCGGCCCGTGAAACACAACTAGCTCTTTATTCGCATGAAGTGTTGAGTGCTATTGGCAAGGGATTTCGGATCGATTCCGTATTTCTGGATTTCCGGAAGGCTTTTGACACTGTACAACACAAGCGCCTTGTAGTGAAATTGCGTGCTTATGGAATACCGTCTCAGTTATGCGCGTGGATGTATGATTTCCTGTCAGAGAGTTCGTAGTAATTGACGGAAAGTTACCGAGTAAAACAGAAATGATTTCTGGCGTTCCCCAAGGTAGTGTTATAGGCACTTTGCTGTTCCTTGTGTATACAAACGATTTGGGAGACAATCTGAGCAGCCGCCTTAGGTTGTTTGCAGAAGACGCTGTCGTTTATCGACTAATAAAGTCATCAGAAGATCAAAACGATCTAGAAAAGATATCTGAATGGTGCGAAAAGTGGCAGTTGACCCTAAAAAACGTAAAGTGTGAGGTCATCCACATGAGTGCTAAAAGGAATTCGTTTAACTTCGGTTACATGATAAATCAGTATAATCTAAAAGCCGTAAATTCAACTAAATACCTAGATATTACAATTACGAACAACTTAAATTGGAAGGAACACACAGAACATGTTGTGGGGAAGGCTAACCAAAGACTGCGTTTTATTGGCAGGACACTAAGAAAATGTAACAGGCCAACTAATGAGACTGCCTACACTACGCTTGTCCGTCCACTTTTAGAATACTGCTGCGTGGTGTGGGATCCTTACCAGATAGGACTGACGGAGTACATCGAAAAAATTCAAAGAAAGGCAGCACGTTTTGTATTATCGCGAAATATGGCAGATAGTGTCACAGAAATGATACAGGATGTCGGCTGGACATCATTAAAAGAAAGGCGTTTTTCGTAGCGACGGAATCTTCTCACGAAATTCCAATCACTAACTTTCTCCTCCGAATGCGAAAATATTTTGTTACACCGACCTACATAGGGAGGAACGATCACCACCATAAAATAAGGGAAATCAGAGCTCGTACGGAAAGATACAGGTGTTCATTCTTTCCGCGCGCTATACGAGACTGGAGTAATAGAAAATTGTGAAGGTGGTTCGATGAACCCTCTGCCAGGCACTTAAATGTGATTTGCAGAGTGTCTGTGTAGATGTAGATGTAGACCACATGACTGTCTGGCGAATGTTACATGAGGACCAGCTATGTCCGTACCATTTACGGCATGTGCAGGCACAATCAGCAGCTGATTTCCCTGCGCGGGTGCTCTTCTGCGAATGGCTTATTCAATGAAGTGTCAACCCTAGTTTTAGTGCAAGGTTGCTGTTCACAGATGAGGCGTCGTTACAACGAGATCAGACTGCACATTTTCAGGATAGACATGCATGGAGCGACGTCAATCCTGACGCAGTTGTTGAAGCAAGTCATCAACAAAGATTTTCTGTCAGTGTTTGGGCCGGTATTGTTGATGAGTGCTTGGTAGGGCCTCACTTTCTTCCACCCAGGCTCAACGGACAAGGTTATTATTATTTCGTAGAGAATGGTCCACCTGATCAGTTAGAATATGTGCCTTTAGTTGTGCGACAAAACATGTATTTCATGTACGATGGAGCACCTCGTAATTTCAGTGTTAATGTCCGTCGGGTTCTAAATAACATATTCGGTGACAAATGGATAGGTAGAGGTGGACCAATTGCCTGTCCTCCACGCTCTCCGGACTTAAATTTACTATCCTTTTTTTGTGGGTACATTTGAAAGCTCTTATGCATGGAGCCCCAGTACAAGATGTTCGGAGTCTTCGTGTCCGTGTTATGGAAGGTTGGGAAACCATACATAATACTCCAGGGATACATCAGCGCATCCGAGATTCACTACAACGGCGGGTTGATGCATCTATCAATTCCCACGGAGAGCATATTGAACATCTCCTGTGAGAAAGAGTTGCATGTGGTATGCTGGCGCGCTCTGTTCGTGTGTATTTTCCACGATTAATGAGTTGGAGAAAATGAGCTGTAACATGGAAACAAAGCGTTTCCACAGACATGTTCATAAAACATAATTTCTTCGTCTACATGTGAGGAGTGTGTCCTGTAATTTGCGCCGTATATTTTTGTTACGCCCTGTATAGGGTACTTCACGTTGTTGTAAAGTGATGGAATTTGGTAAGAAGGAAGGTTTCACAGTACAAATAAAGGAAAAAAAATCAGAGAATTCTTAATCTGTAATTATAGCACACGAGAAAAATATTTCTTTTGTCATTTGTTACCCGACATCAAACTTGAAATTAAAACAATTAGTAGTTCTTCATTCAGAATGACTGCGTCACAATGGTAAAAGTCAAACATCTGGCAAGGAATTACTTTATTGCTCATATGACGCGTGTCAGAATGTGTCCATCAGATATTCAGGAGCAATTGCTGTACGTAGATATGGCGTTTCAAGATGTATGTTAAATGTTTCTTTCACATACAACTTGAAACGTCCTATCTATGTGCAATAACTGCTCTTGGATATCTGATGATGGATAAATTCAGGAACGCGTCATGTCAACAATAAAGCCATTCTTTGTCTGATGATTGTGTTTTACCGCTGCGACCCATTCAGACTAAATGGAGAATTACTGATTATTCTGACAATGGTCGCCTGCTTCCTTCATGACTTTGTCGTCACATTTATATTACTGAAGTTAAAACATTGACGAAATTTTTGGAATCCCTGGAACCGATATCTTGCCAGTATCAATGTCGATAACAGTCAAGTATGGTCGGGATTCTCAGTTTCTGGAATGTATGAACAGTGTATATGCATAATAAAGTTTGTACGTAAGCCTCAGTACGTGAGTTCTACTCGCAAATGGCCATTTTTTTATGAAATTTTGTTTTTTTTGGCGCTGTATGATAAATTACAATTTTCGAATAGAAACTGAATTAATCATCGATAATTTCAATTTTGCTAGAAATACTGTTTATTTTGATGTAGCAGACAGAAGGCAAGACGTTTGATACAGTTCCCCACAGTCGTTTAACAAAGTAAGAGCATGTGGACTATCAGACCAGTTGTGCGATTAGATTGAAGAGTTCCTAGATAACAGAACGCAGCATGTCATTCTCAACGGATAGAAGTCTTCCGAAGTAAGAGTGATTTCAAGTGTGCCGCAGGGGAGTGTCGTAGGACCGTTGCTATTCACAATATATGTAAATGACCTTGTGGATAACATCAGAAGTTCACTGAGGCTCTTGCGGATGATGCTGTAGAGTATCGAGAGGTTGTAACAATGGAAAATTGTACTGAAATGCTGGAAGATCTGCAACGAATTGACGCATGTTGCAGGGAATGGCAATTGAATCTCAATGTAGACAAGTGTAATGTGCTGCGAATACATAGAAAGAAAGATCCTTTATCATTTACCTACAATATAGCAGGTCAGCAACTGGAAGCAGTTAATTCCATAAATTATCTGGGAGTAGACATTAGAAGTGATTTAAAATGGAATGACCATATAAAATTAATCGTCAGTAAAGCAGATGCCAGACTGAGATTCATTGGAAGAATCCTAAGGAAATGCAGTCCGAAAACATAAGAAGTATGTTACAGAACACTTGTTCGCCCAGTGCTTGAATACTGCTCACCGGTGTGGGATCCGTACCAGATAGGGCTGATAGAAGAGATAGAGAAGATCCAACGGAGAGCAGCGCGCTACGTTACAGGATCAGTTAGTAATCGCGAAAGCGTTACGGAGATGATAGATAAACTCCAGTGGAAGATTCTGCAAGAGAGACGCTCAGTAGCTCGGTACGGGCTTCTGTTGAAGTTTCGAGAACATACCTTCACCGAGGAGTCAAGCAGTATATTGCTCCCTCCTACGTATATCTCGCGAAAAGACAATGAGGATAAAATCAGAGAGATTAGAGCCCACACAGAGGCATACCGACAATCTTTCTTTCCACGAACAATACGAGACTGGAATGGAAGGGAGAACCGACAGGGTTACTCAAGGTACCCTCCGCCACACACCGCCAGGTGGCTTGCGGAATATGGATGTAGATGTAGAAGGATAACTACGAGTATGTAGAACAAAAATGTTCCGTAGGTTACACAGCACTTCGCAAATCCTCACGCACTTTCTAGGCGGTTCACTGCTTCTGGTTTCTAGGCGAATCTAGTGACATACTGATCGCATACGCAAACGAAGTGACCTAAATGAGGTAACGCCCGACAGTTATGCAACACACCTAACTCATAGGTAACGTGGTTACAGTCTTAACCGATCAAGGCTACTTCGGAAACTATCTCAGCTACGCTCTCTTAGGATAGTCTGCGATAGCCTACGGTTGTTTTACAACTCTTTGTGTGACGAAGACGCAACTGGCGAGCGTAACGGGTCGCGCGTTGGCGCTGTTGCAGGCGACGAGCAGCTCGTCGGGCAACGACGGCCTGACGAAGCAGCAGCTGGAGCTGATCCAGCAGATCATGGAGCAGACGCAGCAGCAGCACGCGGCGGCGCAGAAGCAGCAGCAGCAGGCCAAGCAGGAGGCGGCGGCTGCCAAGACCCGCTCCTGGGCGGCGCAGGTAGGCCGCTGGCCGTGCAAGCGCGCGCCACCGCGCTCTCTCCCTCCCATCGACAGGTGCAGAGGACGAAGCCGAACCCCAAACTTGACCTGGCGCGACGGGAATCCTAAGTCGATTATCTACCGGGCGATTAAAATGTCAGTATAAATTTGAAAACTTAATAAACCACGGAATAATGTAGATACAGAGGTAAAAATTGGCACACATGATTGGAATGACATGGGGTTTTATTAGAACAAAAAAAAAGAAAGTTCACAAAATGTCTGACAGATGGCGCTGGACAGCAAAACGTCAGTGACTGCGCATGACAATCGTGTTACCGAATCGCATCATCCCCTGCCTGGTTGATAAACACCTGATGGAACGTACGATGTTTCTGTAGGATGGCGCTCCACCCCATATTGCTAGACGCGTGAAAGATCTTGCGTGCGTCGTTTGGTGATGATCGTGTGCTCAGCCGCCACTTTTGCCATGCTTGGTCCCCAGACCTCAGTCCTTGCGATTATTGGCTTTGGGGTTACCTGAAGTCGCAAGTGTACCGTGATCGACCGACATCTCTAGGGATGCTGAAAGACAACATCCGACGCCAATGCCTCACCATAACTCCGAACAAGCTTTACAGTGCTGTTCACAACATTATTCCTCGACTACAGCTATTGTTGAGGAATGATGGTGGACATATTGAGCATTTCCTGTAAAGAACATCATCTTTGCTTTGTCTTACTTGGTTATGCTAATTATTGATATTCTGATCAGATGAAGCGCCATCTGTCGGACATTTTTTTAACGTTTGTATTTTTTTGGTTCTAATAAAACCCCATGTCATTCCAAGCATGTGTGTCAATTTGTACCTCTCTATCTAAATTATTCCGTGATTTATTCAGTTTTCAAATTTATACTGACTTTTTGATCACCCGGTATATTACTAAACGGCTGAAGAGACCACACAGACCCAGCTGAGGGTTGCCTATCTAACAGCTTCTACGGCGGAGAGGGGGCAAAAAAATGTGTTCTTCAATATTTCATATGCATTGCGCGTCACGATAAAGAGTCACGTTTTACGAACTCCATAACTGCCTTCCGAAAGTGCGTAATTTATCTCAAAGATTCCTACAGCTTTACTCTGTAATACGACACTGCACTACCAGTGTCGTTCAGATGTACGATGCAATATTCCTTCGGACATACGTACACGTCCGAAGAAACATTGCATCGTACGACTGAACAACACAGGTTGTGCAGTGTCGTATACAGGGTGGTCCATTGATAGTGACCGGGCCAAATATCTCACGAAATAAGCGTCAAACGAAAAAATTACAAAGAACGAAACTTGTCTAGCTTGAAGGGGGAAACCAGATGGCGCTATGGTTGACTCACTAGATGGCGCTGACACAGGTCAAACGGATATCAATTCCTTTTTTTTTTTTTTTTTTTTTTTTTAATAGGAACCCCCATTTTTATTACATATTCGTGTAGTAAGTAAAGAAATATGAATGTTTTAGTTGGACCACTTTTTTGCTTTATGATAGATGGCGCTGTAATAGTCACAAACGTGTAAGTACGTGGTATCAGGTAACATTCCGCCAGTGCGGACGGTATGTGCTTCGTGATACATTACCCGTGTTAAAATTGACCATTTACCAAATGCGGAAAAGGTCGATATCGTGTTGATGTATGGCTATTGTGATCAAAATGCCAAACGGGCGTGTGCTATGTATGCTGCTCGGTCTCCTGGACGACATCATCCAAGTGTCCGGACCGTTCGTCGGATAGTTACGTTATTTAAGGAAACGGGAAGTGTTCAGCCACATGTCAAACGTCAACCACGACCTGCAACAAATGATGATGTCCAAGTAGGTGTTTTATTGCGAAGACTGGGCAAACGACTTTCAATTACAGTATCTCCGGTATATACATAATGAGTGTAAGAGTGGAGGCTGTAGACTCACGGTTGACGAAATACAGAGGTTCCGGTGCGACCATGAGTCGTGCTCGGTTAGCCTAATGGTAAGGCGACCGCTCCCGATAAGCGAGAAATCTGGGTTCGAGTCCCGGTCGGGCACAAAGTTTCGTTGTCGCCGTTCCATTCCACAGCTGATGGTTGACAATATTCGCAATTGGGAATACTTTTCATGTATTACTTTGTAATGGTGCAAAAGCGTGACACCCTACTGCCCCACCCTCGGACACGGCGACGCTCCGAACAGCAATGTGTCGGCACATACAAAAAGAAAAAGCCCAGAGCTCAGAAGTTCATGTGAGTTATACCTTAGATTAATGATGTCACATGTGCACAAGAAATGTTCCTAATGGACCAAACTGCGGAGGTCATCCCACTTAAACTTGCCGGCCGGGGTGGCCGAACGCTTGTAGACGCTACAGTCTGGAACCACGCGACCCCTACGGTCGCAGGTTCGAATCCTGCTTCGGGCATGGATGTGTGTGATGTCCTTACGTCAGTTAGGTTTAAGTAGTTCTAAGTTCTAGGAGACTGATGACCTTAGAAGTTAAGTTCCATAGTGCTCAGAGCCATTTGAACCATTTTTGAACTTAAACTAACTTACGCTAAGAATAACACACACACCCATGCCCGAGGAAGGACTCGAACCTCCGGCGGGAAGGGCCGCGCAATCCGTGACATGGCGCCTGAGACCACGCGGCCAGTACTCTTCGCGGCTCACGTTGACACCAGTTTTCACCACAGTTCTGCCCAATGCAACAGTGGACTTGTTAAACAACGGGAAGGTCGAGGAACCGTCTTTCGGTAGCGCCAAGAAAAGGCTTCAGGATGGGCATAAAGGGCGTCGAGGAAGCCACCCTTCTCCGGGGGCGTTGATTCCCATACATTTCGCGGTCGAAAGCAATAGTTCACAGTGCGACGAGGAACAAGACGACGTTCTAGACTATCTTCACACTGCTGACGCCCCCCTCCCCCCCCCCCCCCCCCCCGGTCGATTCAACCTTTTTCTAAGGACACGTTGGGGCTGAAATTTCATTAAATGTGTTTGTATCCCTCTGCCGGGTGGCGCAATTGCAATTTTTGCTCTGACATGCAGGATAGAACCACTTTGGACCTTTCAAAACCAATCGATGAAATTTTAACGTTAATCCGACCCAACAAAGGTGTTTCTCTTTTTTCACCCCTCCTGTGGCGTGATCGTGCCGGGGTGCAACAGTGACACTTGCTTGAATAAAACGGCAAACGTTCCCTCTAAGACAACCCCCCCCCCCTTCCCCCAGTTCGGTAACACCATCGGTGCCACCTGGGTATCCTTGTTGGGCATTTTTCATGACCCTCTATAGAGACAGGCAGTCATTGATTTTTAGGCGCTGGCGTGACAGGAATCCCTTCCGACATTCCTTACATTTCGCAAGCAGCCAGTAGGCTGTAGACAGCGACGAAGCGCCACCTGAACTGAGGTGTGTCGAAATGATTACCTGTCACACTGACGCCTAGCAATCGATGAATGGCTGTCTCTGTACAGGAGCAAATTTTTAGTGTTCGACAAAAGAGTGCGGGTGGACTGACTGTCGATGTGCCCAATTGGCGGGGTGGTGGGGGGGTGGGTTCTTTGGAGAGACAGTTTGCCATCTTATACACGAATTTGTCTTTATCGAACCATCCATCCTTTACCCCGACGTGATCACTCCACAAGAGGGCGCGAACCTGGTGGGCTGAAAAAGCATGAAAACCCTTTACTACTTCGGATCACATTCAGATTTCTTCGAATAGTTTTCGACAGTCCCTAGCGCTTTCAGCCCGTGTACCATAATGGCTCTAAGCACTATGGGACTTATCATCTGAGGTCATCAGTCCCCTAGACTTAGAACTACTTAAACTTAACTAACCTAAGTACAACACACACATCCATGCCCGAGGCAGGATTCGAACCTGCGACCGTAGCATTAGCGCGGTTCCGGACTGAAGCGCCTAGAACCGCTCGGCCACAGAGGCCGGCCGTGTACCAGAGGAAACATTGTGGTGGCGCTACACTCCAAAAGGATGCGTTCGCGTTCAGTCGGGCTGCAGGCCCGCGATATCCTTAGAGAAAGGTTTAATCGTCAGCTGGTTTTCAGTAGTGTCAAAAGTTGTCAAGAACGTCTTTCGGTTGCTCACGGACAGCAAACTGTCATCTTCGACCGCAAAATATGTGGGAATCAATACCCCAAGGGAAAAAAGTGTTGGTTTCGTTTACACACTTTATGTCACCCCTTAGGCATTTTCGAATCGTTACTTTTCACCACGTACGTTACCTCTTCATCTTTTCGCTGGTGGGATAGCGCTTACAGACAGTGATATTATTGTGTTTCAAATTCCTTTGGTATTGTTTCATGGTATAACTGCGTCTAACAGACAGCGTGGTGGCGCGTGCGTTTGATTATCTGTTCTCATATTTGCTGCAAGCGCAAAGCTATAGATTATTCCCAACACCTTGACGCTTAGCATCATAGACTTACCTGCATGTAGAGAATCAACAGGACGTCGCTTATACAAAGCTGTTTTCCTGACATCGTACCGCAGCACGCCCTGTTTAATGAGTGCCCTTTTGAAATCGTTCTTTTTTTCCCGTTGCATCATTTAGTTGACTTGCTTGTGTTCAGGAGGAACAAGAAAGAGTCTGTTAACTGCGGCCTAAAAAAGCAGTAGTAGATAGCAAGATGGAATTATGTAGGAGGACACGCCAGATTCCACAAAGGATTCACTATTTCCGAATGTAATTCGTATGTCTAGGTAACGTGCTCTGAAAATGTCGTGGCGCAAAATTAAACGGGACTATTATTTAGCTCATAGCATGAAAGAACAGATTTTTTATATTTATTTTTCGTATGTTATAGAGATATTAACCTTGTTCCGAACAAGTTCGATGGTTCACTGACGTTCACCTAAACAGTGAGACCGCTTCTAGCGTTTCAGAGAAGTAGCAACCCGTGTATAATCAATTGCAGAGTAACAGATTTATTCATACACTTTTATAATTTACGTGCATCACATAAATTATAAACGAGAGTCTCCGGAAATGTGTCAAGTACAACTTCGAACGTTCTTATCTAGCTAGAATCCATCAGCATAAATTCCAACAACGCTTCGGCCGCAACCTTCCTCGGACTTTTATACGTTTAAATTTCTTCCTCTCTTTGTCGTCGCCGAGACTTCGCTGATATGCCGAAGTAACGTGCCCAGGTAAGTTGCCTCAGCCATTATCTCTTACATCATTTTCAAACACACAGGTAAACAGTGTGCACCGTATGTATTTACGTCGTGTCTACAAGTCACCACGTCCATAAAGGTGAGAATAGCAAGATGAAAACACTCGTTTGAACAGGCAGTTGAAGATTTTGATAACGTCAAACACTTTAATTATTGTTAAATTTTTACTGTGCGAATTATAAACTGTTAATAGTAATAATTTGAAATTAAATAACTTGTTCATAAATCATTAAACTTTTCTGACATAGCAGCCCATCTTCGAAAATTTTATCTCTACTATGATGTATTCAGCTGAACATGAAATCCGTAAAGACCTACAGTTACTTTAGGTCTTACAAAACTCTGAGCACCGTTAGAGGTGGAGGGTATGAGGGGTACGTGGATGGGCAGCAATAAATTAACGCGTTCTGAAGCACCGATTATAATGACAAACGCCTACAAGGCCATAATTAACATACCTGTAAATGTGTGTTTCTCAGAAATACATCGTACATATTAAACTGCAAGTATTCGTCATGAATGTATATTACTTGTAAAATTTACCATAAATCATGTTTATATTGATATTATATCTTAAGAGCCTCTACATAAAATACAGATTAAGCTGTTACAAAACGGTGTATCGAACTTCTAAATATTTAAACTAATTTATACGCTTTTTGTTTTAAGTATTCTGTAAACATGGAGATCCGGATACTTAAACACAATATATTTACGAAACATTAATTTCGAGTTTCAAGACAGACTCTTGGAATTGGCTCCCCGCAGATAAAATATTGGTGGTTATGAACTTACGTAGACTGTTACACCATAAAATCCTCTTGAGTAGCACTGTCAAGCATTCTATTGAGATTAATATCATCAGCCCATATCCTCCCTAATATTTATTTTATAGTATTTCAACACTGTTAATGGGTTACTGCACGCAACTCTGTAACAGATCAATAAAAAGACCGTTGGTTTAAGTTGAATGGGACGAACAAATCCAGTCAACGCTAAGTTTTATCCTATCACGCAGTGCATGATAATTGAGGCACCCATAATTCTGGAACTTGAGTATAGGCTATTCACTCAACACTGCGTAGTTTTTCTGGATTTTAACCGAGTTGATCAGCGAGTACTACGACTAAGCATTGTATTTGTATACAGTGCATTTTGAAATCGTCCGATATGTAGTACCGTAAGGCATTTTTATTCCTTCCTTTTACAAGGAAGCTAAAGGAGGTGGTTAATGATTATACTCAGTTTTACATTTCCCATTTGCTCCGAGTACACGAGAAGCTCCATCCATACGGCACAGTGATTGCGTCTTTCTCGAGGCACACACTCACTTCGTCGGGTTACTGATCATGTGCCTCGGAAGGAACAGTATATGTCTTAAGACGGTGGTTGTGCGAACAGCCGCTATTTTAAATGTTTAAGTAAACAAGTTTTCAGTATTTTAACACAGTTAGTGACGTATATGTTTGTCAAAGGCCTTGGCGCAGTGGTAACACCGGTTCCCGTCACATCACCGAAGTTAAACGCTATCGGGCTGCGTTAGCACTTGGATGGGTGACCACCAAGTCTGTAGAACGTTGTTGGCAAGTGGGGTGCGCTCAGCCCTGGTGAGGGAAACTGAGGAGCTAATTGCCTGAGAAGTAGATGCTCCGGTCTCGGAAGCTGACGTACGGCCGGAGAGAGGTGTGCTGACCACATGCCCCTCCATATCCGCATCCAGTGACTCCTATGGGCTGAGGCTGACAAAGCGGCCGGTCGGTACCATTGGGCCTTCATGGCCTGTTCGGGAGGAGTTTTGTTTAGTGACGTATATGTGTCTGAAATAAGGCCATACGTTCAGAATATGGTAGTCCTGGAGAGATAATTGGCATACAGCAATGCGACGTAAAATTTGGCCAGTGAATACTTGCCAATCTATAAATACTTCGTTAATATCATTTACTGATGAACAGACAGTGACCTGAAAATGTTGAACGATATCATAAATGAACTTTCACGATCAGCGAGTATAAATATATGATCTTTAATCATTTAAGACAAGGAAAGTTAATGTTTCGGCGAGAGAATTTCATTGCATGTGAAGGCTACCGAGACGCGCGCGTGTTGATACCACATGTAAAAGCCGTCTATCCACTAGGTAACAGAAAATGTCAATACACGCACTGGTGTAGGATTCTCCAAATTTTTCATCCGAAGAAAGTGCTATTAACCCAATTTTTCTTGTGCTTCTCTGTCAGCTGTTTACGGATCCATTTTGCTCATAGTTTCCGGTATCCCAGCGTTTCTGTGAGTGTCTCGTATAACAAAGTTCTGGAGAGTTGTGGAAACAACGTAGAAATTTTATCCACTGTCAATCGGTGGTCTTCACAAATTTTTACACCAACTTAAGTCAAAATGGAAGGTCTTCCACTCCTCTGTTCGTCATGAACATTTTTTCTCCTTCCACTAAACTCCCAACATCACTTTAACACACTTGTTCTGTTCATCACACCTTCACCGTAAACAGTTTTGATTAGCGAAGAAAATTCTGTAGGTGTCTGTCTTCCAAGAGTAATTTCTTACCGACGTCCTTCAGGCAACTGGACAGTAGAAGTGAATTTACGTACTACCGTGTCCCTGCGATGCTCGCTCTGATCAGGGGATCCCCTTTACCACTCAGAATTGCCAACCCTCAGAAATAAAAGAAAACAGTCCGGTATGGTCGCAGTACACTTACTTTCCGAATATGCGTCGTAGAATACATGTTAGACACTGAAACATGGCTCAGTCCACAGCCTGACGCCCACAAAACAGAAATCACCAAGGTTGTTAAATCCCTTTTACGTACAGGCTTTATCTTCTAATTTTAGAGACTGGCAATAATCGTCAGTACGTGTATTTGTATGCGTTCATGATTACACGAGTAATTTAACTGATCAAAATTAACCGCGCTTCACATATAAAGGTTTAACTCTTAGAAATGGTGGCCTTGTGCACTTAAGTCACTTTTTTTTGCCGTCGTACAGTATAGGGCAAGGAAATCTCTTCGCGGTACATCCGTCTCATATTTTGACCTTCTTCCTATTGCTGTAAGTGGAAGATCGGAAACCATTCTTAGGGCAATAACTTGAATGTCAATAAACGCTCCCTAACATTCCAAGAATCCGATTGTAGTCGCATTTCTGTCTTGACGTTGTCATGGCCCTCCATTCAAGCACAGACTTGTCAGTTTCAGTTACGGGAGAGGACACGACGGAGTAGAGAAAGATGAAGGGCACTTGCAGCTTGCCAGTTAAACGCGAAGCACACCCAGAAACAAAAAGTTGGGCGCTGCAAGATCCCCGGCCTTCTGGCTTAGGCGTAAGGGCCCCTCGGGTGCCCCAGTCCGGCAATAAACGGAAACAAGCTGTAACCCCGCTTACAGATTGCCAATTTGGGTGGCGCCGATCAGCCGATTAGGTGCGATCGCCGGCGAAACGCTCAAACGAGAGGGCGGCGAGCGGCCTCCAGCCGGGGCCGTAATGCGATGTCCTTGTCCAGCAGCGCCCGCAAACAGCCGCCGTGCACTCATTACCTCCGTCCTGAGAGCCGATCGCCCGACACTGCCGTTACTCAGCAGGGTTCCCAATTCAGGGGAGTGGAACGCCTGCTGACTCGGAAACTAAACGCCTTCCTGTCATTATCTCTACATTTCTGAGTCGTAGGGAGAGGTGCTGAATAAGTAATAACGTTGTGGATAAATGGAAGTGTGGATTTTTTTCCCCGTAACACTCACGTGTTTCACTTGTCGTTAGGGAAAGGGGCGAACGTCGGTAGCCAATAACACTTACGCATAATATACGAAGTGCGACAATAAAGTAATGAGACTGATTTTCTTTGCAAGACGTGGCAACCCTGCAGGCTTGCGTAGGCACAGTATCTTTAACCTTGGACTATAAGCTGCTTCTAGTCCAAGCGGCACATCGATGCAACTGCTCAGTCGTGAGTTGTGCTGTAATAAGTTAACACGTGTTTGTGCCTCTCGTCACGGAAATATTGCGCAACGGTATGCCATTTCTTTTTGCGTTAAATTGGGTGAAAACGCTACGACAACACACGGTAAGCTTCAGAAGGCTTTTGGAGAGGAGGTTATGTCAAGAGCTCAAGTTTTTCGTTGGCATAAAATGTTTAGTGAAGGCAGAAGTAATGTTGAAGATGAAGACCGTAGTGGACGACCATCAGCTTCACGGACGGATGTCAACTTGGCCAGGGTGCGTGAACTCGTACGATCCGATCGAAGATTACCCGTGAAAATGATTGCAGAACAACTGATCCTCAATCGAGAAACGGTTCGTCCAATAATAACTGAAGATCTTTGTATGACAAAGATTTGGCCGGCCGCTGTGACCGAGCGGTGCTAGGCGCTTCAGTCCGGAACCGAGCTGCTGCTACGGTCGCGGGTTCGAATACTGCCTCGGGCATGGATGTGTGTGATGTCCTTAGTTAGTTAGGTATAAGTAGTTCTAAGTCTAGGGGACTGATGTCCTCAGATGTTAACTTCCATAGTGCTTAGAGCCTTTGAGAAAGATTTGTGCAAAAATTGTCCCCAAAAATCTCACACCACGACGGGGAGAAACACGGAAAAATGTAGCAGCCGATCTGTTAGAGCAAACGGAAATCAATCGAGAATTGTTGAGCCGTGTTATCACTGGTGATGAAAGTTTGTTTTTTCAGTACTATCCAGAGACAAAACGCCAAAGTTCGCAATGGTGCTGAAAGGGATCACCGAAACCAAAAAAGCTCGCATGTCAAAGTCAAAAGTGAAATGCATGCTTGTGTGCTACTTTGATTCCAAGGGAATTGTTAGTAAAGAGTGGGTGCAGCCTAGACAAACACTTAACCGATATTACTTCAAAGAATTTTAGAAAGACTTCGTGAAAGAGTTCTTCGTGTCCGTGACAACATTGCTGATAATTGGATTCTGCATCATGATAATGCGCCATCCCATACTGCTCCGTCAGTACAGCAATTTTTAACCTCAAAACAAATTTCAGTACTACCACAGCCACCTTATTCACCAGATATCGCTCCGTGCAACTTTTTCCTATTTCCAAGAGTCATAACGGCGGTCAAGGGACACCATTTTCAAACAACACAAGATGTCCAAAGAGCTGTGACGAGTGTCTTGGAGGGTATTTCAGAAGATGAGTTCCAGAAATGTTGCCATCAATGGCAGAAGCGCTGGGAAAAGTGTGTGCAGTCAAAACGGCTTTGAAGGAGATTACACTAAACTTGACCAAAAAGGTAAGCACCATTTTTTCACATCAGTCTCATTAATTTACTGTTGCACCTCGTAGAAATGAAGATAAATTAAATGGAAATTATACTACTAACAGCAGCATAACAACAAACTAAATGTAATAAAGTACAGATGGTTCAAGTGGCTCTGAGCACTATGGGACTCAACTTCTAAGGTCATCAGTCACCTAGAACTTAGAACTACTTAAACCTAACTAACATAAGGACAGCACACACCTCCATACCCGAGGCAGGATTCGAACCTGCGACCGTAGTGGTCGCGCGGTTCCAGACTGTAGCGCCTAGAACCGCTCGGCCACCCCGGCCGGCTAATAAAGTTCAAAACATAGGAAACACAGTAAAGTAGTACACAAAATATCGCAACATCCAAAAGGAGTGATGTCATATATTAAATTCGTCGAAATTAGAAAGCAGTGTGATGACCTGCGAGCGGATCAGTTGTGAAGTGGCTCGTCCAACACGTAAGAATGAAATAATTTGTGTGGCATTGATGGCCGGAAGGCCCCATCCGAGGAAGTTCGGCAGCCGGATGCAAGTCGTATTTCAGGAGATGGAACACTGGGCGACTTACACGTTGGTGATGATGAGATGACGATGAGGACAACACAATTCCCAGTCCACGAGCGGAGAGGATCTCCAACCCTGCCGGGAATCGAAACCGGGACCACTGCAAGATGTCCGACACTTAGACCTGGTGCCTGGGAATACAAGCCGGAAATTTTTCAGGAAGGGAAATCGGTAGAAAAGGGACGAGGAACTGTGATAAATGGCTGAGACTGAATAATTAGGTAAGAATCTACTCTGGAATTCTACGAGGTACTAACTTACTGACTGCGTTGTGCAATCCTGTATGTACCCTGAGCAGCTAAGTGCCACAAGAAGCTAAGTCCCGTGCCGGGGGCACAGTAAAGCAGGTCCAGCGTCTGATACAGACCGTGTTCGAAATCTAGAGCAGCACCGCTTGTAAAGGCTCGAGTGACGCACCTCCCACGCGATCACGTGCCGTCCTCCTGACCTCTGTTCCTTCTAGAAGCTTCTCTACAGTCCGTCACTTAGGATGCTGCTTCCTAGCGTCCCTGCTGACGTTAAGTTGCCCTTCTACACGTACACACTGTGCAACATTACAGTTCTGACTATTCCCTCGTAGTATGGCACGTGATTCAGTCGTGACAGCGGGGTAAAAGCCGCCATGTTGTTCCGGAAAATTGAGAAGGACTGGGAGGTTTAAAATGACAATATGAAAGGCATTTGACGCGTTCTTACCTAAACTAAGGGTCAAATCACCATCCAAATCATGTCCTGCCGTCGCTCTGCATCATGAGAAGGAATTAACGCATCATGTAGCAGTGCCCAGTCTCTTACATTCAAACTCCCACCCCCAAACGCCACCGTCCTCTCACCTCATCAGCATGATACGTGAATTTTTTCTTTAACAGCGAGTAATTTTATTTTAGCAGGGAAAAGAGAAAATCACGGGTTCAGTGGATTCGTTGCCGTGATGGGTACATACATTGTGAATGGCTTTCAGCGAATTTCTTGGGGTGTTGTCTTGTTGCCCACAGCAAAGCCTATAAGACCGTTTGTCACTCTGCTTAATAGACGACAAATTTATCTCGTAACGAAGAGAGCGTTCGAAAGCTCTCATTTTACTACCTTTATATAATTAAACAGGTGATGGTGCATATTAAAGAGATTGTATTGTGGAGTTAAGCTGGCTTCTTCCAGATAGGAACAAGATAAGCCAACGAGAGAAAAATAAGTAGAAAGGAAACAGAAATACACTAATGCCCCGGCTAGGCAGGTGAAACATATTTTGGAGACTGAAAATAGATGTACGAGGCGGGCGTTTGCTTGAATTTGTACGAACACGAAGGCAGTATTAACAAGTGAGATATTGAGCGATAGCTGTACATTGTGTTTCTCCTAGTGCATATTGCATAATGAGACGTCTTCAGGGGTAGTATTAATCTTTTCTTATTAAACCTCTTGGTTTTTTAATGTACAGAAGTACAAAAGTAACAATGAATTTATCACATGGAAGTATTTCACTATGTAAATAACCTTTATCAGCATCAAGTACATGACAAAAATGGTATTCTACATCTACGTTTACATATATACTCCGCAATCCACCATACGGTGCGTGGCGGAGGGTACCTCGTACCACAACTAGCCTCTTCTCTCCCTGTTCCACTCCCAAACAGAACGAGGGAAAAATGACTGCCTATATTTCTCTGTACGAGCCCTAATCTCTCTTATCTTATCTTTGTGGTCTTTCCGCGAAATGTAAGTTGGCGGCAGTAAAATTGTACTGCAGTCAGCCTCAAATGCTGGTTCTCTAAATTTCCTCAGTAGCGATTCACGAAAAGAACGCCTCCTTTCCCACCAGAGACTCCCACCCGAGTTCCTGAAGCATTTCCGTAACACTCGCGTGATGATCAAACCTACCAGTAACAAATCGAGCAGCCCGCCTCTGAATTGCTTCTATGTCCTCCCTCAATCTGACCTGATAGGGATCCCAAACGCTCGGGCAGTACTCAACAACAGGTCGTATTAGTGTTTTATAAGCGGTCTCCTTTACAGACGAACCACATCTTCCCAAAATTCTACCAATGAACCGAAGACGACTATCCGCCTTCCCAACAACTGCCATTACATGCTTGTCCCACTTCATATCGCTCTGCAGTGTTACGCCATAATATTTAATCGACGTGACTGTGACAAGCGCTACACTACTAATGGAGTATTCAAACATTATGGGATTCTTTTTCCTACTCATCTGCATTAATTTACATTTATCTATATTTAGAGTTAGCTGCCATTCTTTACACCAATCACAAATCCTGTCCAAGTCATCTTGTATCCTCCTACAGTCACTCAACGACGACACCTTCCCGTACACCACAGCATCATCAGCAAACAGCTGCACATTACTAGCCACCCTATCCAAAAGATCATTTATGTAGATAGAAAACAACAGCGGACCTACCACACTTCCCTGGGGCACTCCAGATGATACCCTCACCTCCGATGAACACTCACCATCGAGGACAACGTATTGGGTTCTATTACTTAAGAAGTCTTCGAGCCACTCACATACTTGGGAACCAATCCCATATGCTCGTACCTTAGATAGGAGTCTGCAGTGGGGCACCGAGTCAAACGCTTTCTGGAATTCAAGGAATATGGCATCCGTCTGATACCATTCATCCATGGTTTGCAAGATATCATGTGAAACAAGGGCGAGTTGCGTTTCGCAGGAGCGATGCTTTCTAAAGCCGTGCTGATGCATGAACAGCAACTTCTCTGTCTCAAGGAAATTCATTATATTCGAACTGAGAATATGTTCGAGAATCCTGCAACAAACCGATGTTAAGGATATTGGTCTGTAATTTTGAGGACCGTCCTTCTACCCTTCTTATATACAGGTGTCACCCGCGTTTTTACCCTGTGTCATTACACGTAAATGTGAGTTTCGTCTTTCCAAACATAAATTATGCAACACCTTTTTTATCCTTGATAGGCGGAACAAAATTCAATCAAGTGCACCATTCTTGCTCTCCCAACTTGTCTTTTGCATTCAAAGAATAATAGTCTAGTATAAAAAGCCTCCCTGAATAGTACTTGATCAGGGATCAGTAGAACTCGTAAAATGCTTCAACATTATCTACGATTGGTGATTGGTGACTCTGATGAGCAGGCCGAGCTGCAGCTCTCGCTTACTCCAAACAATACTCGGAAAAAAAGAAAAGAAAACCGCACTACGCGATAAGAAGGGGCAAGTAGGGCACGTGCTTAACACGTTGCTAGCGCGAGAAGATTGCCTGACTGGTCAACGTTCAGGACTCGCATACGGAAGCAGCGGTGTTCAAATCCTCGTCCGGTCAGCTGGAAGTGGGATTCCGTGGTTTATCTGAATTAATTACAGTGAATGCTAGAATGGTTTCTTTGAAGAGTACACAGCCTGTTTCCTTCCGCATCCTTACAAAATCGGACCTCATGATCCATCTCATTGTCGGCGGGACGTTAACACTCAGATCTTGTTCGCTTAACACATTGCTGTGTCAAACGCGGAGCGACATTAGGTGAGGAAGACACAAGAGATAACTTGAGAATTTGCTGTAACAGTACTGAAACTGCGACATCCGATGATGCAATTTGTTGTAATGCGCTAACAAACGCTAAGTAGCCTTGTTACAGTGTATACTTCTGAGTACTTCTCACGTCAGTGGTTAGCACACTGGACTCGCATTCGGGAGGACGACGGTTCAATCCCGTCTCCGGCCGTCCTGATTTAGGTTTTCCGTGATTTCCCTAAATCGCTTCAGGGAAATGCCGGGATGGTTCCTTTGAACGGGCACGGCCGATTTCCTTCCCCATCCTTCCCTCACCCGAGCTTGCGCTCCGTCTCTAATGACCTCGTTGCCGACGGGACGTTAAACACTAATATCCTCCTCCTACTTCTCACGTCAGATTTTTCGGGCAGTCATAAACAACGCCCTACTCGATTTGTGCGCAACCCGCCACACGTTCATGTGATGCCGGCAGCCTACTAAATAGGCGAACCGTAAACTGCTGTCTACTTACGTCTGAAATTTTGACGTGTTGCTGTAAATTAAAACGGCCCTTCCTCTCGATCGACGACATATCAAAAATCGCTCCATTAGCTACCGTTTCTTTCGTCCGATATCCTTTATGGATATTTTCTGTTCAGTACTCTACGTAACAAATTTGATTTACGCTTTGCTACACTTCAAATGACATCCCCTATTGCGAAAATTAGCCGTTCGATCTGTCTTGCTGTGGCTTTACGAAAATTCTCGCAGCAACACTATTGTTGTCGTTCGTCTGCGTTTCAAGGTGACGGAAAACTAACAGCTATTATCAGCGCTGTCGAACTTCTTGTTACTTGAAAGTTCTTTTTGGTGCATGCCTAGTTTCAGCGCTGGCAGTCTTACAGGAATCACAAGCGTTTATCTGACAGTTTAGTGTATTGGGACTGTGTGTGTAATGATGGTTTTGACACTTGCGAGCCCTGGTGGCCGAGCGGTTCTAGCTATTACAGTCTGGAACCGCGCGAATCCTGCCTCGGGCATGGATGTGTGTGATGTCCTTAGGTCAGTTATGTTTGAGTAGTTCTAAGTTCTAGAGGACTGATGACCTCATACGGTAAGTCCCGTAGTGCTCAGAGCCATTTAAACCATTTGACAGTTGCGATACAAAATTGTGTTCCTGCGTGTGAATGTCCAAAATTTTGAAGGCTCTACCTTATATTCGCATACTCCTTTGACAGTACTTGGTCATTGTAATTGCCCATATCCTCGAAATCAAACCTTATATAGCTATTAAATTTACTTACTTGCAGTGCTTTTCAGTTGAATAACAGAAATTTTTGTAAGCATCTTTACAAAAAGTCTTCCTCACCGCTTGTTCTTGTGTATGTGTGTGTGTGTGTGTGTGTGTGTGTGTGTGTGTGTGTGTGTGTGTGTGTAATTGTTAAAAGGGGGTCGGGAAATTGGGAATCATTTCAGTTATTACCACGTGTAAACGAAAAGAAACCTAGAGCGTTGACACTACTATAATTATTATTATGATCATCAGTCATTTGATCCCTAGTGCTGGACAAGGACCTCCTGTAGATTTTTCCTTGAATTGTGGTCTTTAGCGATACCCACCCATACCGACATCATATTCACCAATATACAGCGATCTGCTAGTCACTGAAATCCCAATAATACTGTAAATTAGCTTGTACCTATTACATTTGTGTCACATAATACTGAACACGAGCCGGAATAGTCAGTATTCAGAGCTATGATCGAAACAATCCTTTAAAGCAAAAATCTTATTGTCATTATCCCTATTCCTAACGGTGTCGAAGATAGAACACATTTAATGTACAGTGTTATTTATTTTCTGTGTTATTCAATACAATATTTACATATGTTCACATCTACAGTAGTTAGTGAACACTATAACATGAGTTTTTCAAAGCATAAATTGAAAAACGCGTATCGTACACGCCTCATGACAGCTGTCCTACAGTTCACAATAAATGTTCGAATAACCCATCGTCAGCTTCAGCGCGTTTGTGCACTCTTGGGAGAACATGTGTTGCGTCATAGACGGCAGCAGGGTCTATGACGCGACCAAGCAGTTCATCTCAAGTATTCATCTTTCGTTTGTACGCCTCCGACCTCATCCAACCCTGCAAACAAAAATCTAATGGCGCAAGGTCTGGCGATCTCGGTGGCCAGTTAATTGTACAACCACGGCCAATCCACCGGTCAGGATAAGTACGGTCGATATGTTCTCTCACATGTCTAGCAGAATGTAGAGGGGCCCCGTCACGCTGGAAATAAATTGCAGTCCGCGTGGCCAAAGAAGCATACCCAAGGTGTTCAAACAAACGAATTTAAAAAAAAGGCACGTAATTTTGCCCGTAATTTTGCCCCGTTATTCGCTGTTCTAAAGTTACTGCACTTATCAACATGGTGCAAATTATGCCGAACCAAATACTGATCGGAAAACTAACTTGAGAATAGTTTTCCACAGTATTGTGTTAATTTTCGTGCGACCATCGATGTTGTTTATTCCATTCCGTGTAAACGTTGCTTCGTTAATAAATAGTATTAATGGGAGCAAACGATAGTTGTCATTTAACCAGTGACAAAATTCTAGTCGTGTGACATTGTCACACAGTTTTCGTGGGACACAGGTATGTGCAGAAAGTCGTCGTGTGTTGGTAGTAGATTTATGCTGCGCCATTTCAAAGAGATAATGCTGTTAGTGCACAGATTGGTGATCTAAAATCTCATAAGAAAATTGAGAACATGGAAGAACACACGTTCCACGCCATGTGCTGAAAAGCGCCGACGGTATTCTTCGACAGCAGCAGCAGCAGCACAACCACCGCAGGAGCGCTAAACACACATAATATCTGCATATTCTTCATTAGTGCAGGTGTCAGGCATTTTAGCCAGCACGTGTAGAAACAAAGTTAACACACTCTATCGGTTGCTCTACTTCACTCACAACATACAGTGGACAGCTGTGAGTTCAGAGGTCTAGTTTAATGGCAGAAGGATAGCACGAGAAAAGAGAATGAAAAGTCGAAGAGGTTAGCTGCGTTTAGCTGCGTAACAGACATAAGTGAGCGCCACTGAACGAAGTACTGGGTGATTATAATTAAAGTTAAACTTTCAAACCGCTGTAAAAATAACACCACTGGTCAGATTGCAATGGAATATTATCGGAGAAGTGGGAAAACGTTTGGCAGAAGGAAAATAAATAATTACAAAATGTAGCAATAGATGGCGCTGTAAACATCATAATTTAATAGTGGTCGACTACGAATGACAAAAGAATCATACAACCATGCTTAAGGTGTTAAACAAACTGTACTACTCAGTGTGCATGGGTGTACAGGTGTGATACTGTTAGTTATGAAAGCCCATCCACCACGGCAAGTTCATATCACATCAGATAGGACAGATCTATTTTTAATTGTCCTGACGCCAAAAACCGCATAAAGAGCATCACTCACGTCGGTTTTTAATTTTCCTGGGGCCAAAAACTGCATAAAAAGCGTCTATCACATCGGTTTTTAACTGTCCGGAGGCCAAAATCAGCATAAAAAGCATAAATCAAAATCAAATCGGATTTCCGTGTGACTGGCGCAAAACACGTTCAATGTGTTGTCCACCGTTTGCTGCAACAAGTTGCAATCGAGAAACAGCATGTTCCACAACTGATCGAAGTGTTCTCGGGGCCACGTTCAGAATCTGATGCGCAATATGTGCCTTCAGTGCAGTTAAGTTTGCAATCGGGACACTGAACACATCTTTCAGATAGCCCCACAGCCAAAAGTCACTCGGATTAAGATCAAGTGATCGGGACGGCCAAGCTGTAGGGAAATGGGGCCTGATAATTCTAACATTTCCGAAATGGCGCTTCAGCAGCTACTTAACTGGATTTGCAATGCGCAGAGATGCGCCATCTTGCATAAAAATGATCCTATCCACACATCCACGCTGTTGGAGAGCTGGAATGACGTAGTTGCAGAAAAAACGCTCATAGTGCTTACCAGTTACGATACAGGTAACACGACAGGAAGCACCTGTCTGTTTGAAATGGGCTTCGTCTGTCCACAAAATCTTCAACGACCAATCATTGTCCACTTCCATGTAAGCAAAAAGTTTTAAGCAAAGGTCTCTCCTGCTCGTAGGGCAACATGAAACAACTCGTGCACATGGGTGATTTTGAATGGATAGCAAAGAAAGATGTTTCGGAGGATTTTACGCACCGTGCTCAGGGGTATGTCCAATGCTCAGGCAATTCTCCGTGCGCTACACTTTTGCACACCACCACTCATCTCCTCCGGCATTGCTGTGGCCACTGCTTCAGCTGACGTTGAATCAATTCTCTTCCTTCCTCTACCAAGTTGCACATCAAAAGAACCCGTCTTTTCGAATTTCCGCATCATTTTCACCAGACCCACGGCAGTCATCGGGTCAACGCCTTTTTTCAAACCCTTCTGTGTCCGGAACTTCTGCAGAGGGACGCGTGCACAGTCATCATTCTTGTAATACAGTTCTACAAACAGAGCACGATTCTGCTTTGAGACAGTCATGGCGAACGTCGCAGTTGCGAAAGGAGGAACAGCTGTGCACCCGGCGTGTTTATAGCAACTTTAATGGGTCGTGCACATGACAGGTGTTTTCATTTACATATTCTGACACATACAGCGCCATCTATCGATCAATTTTCACACTATTTTCTTTCTTCTGCCATACGTTTTCCCCCCTTATTCGATAATATTCCGTTGCAATTTGACGTCATTCCGACCAGTGGTGTTATTTTTACAGCATTTTGAAAGTTTAACTTTAATTATAATCACTCTGTACTTGCCGGAGCACTAAAGTATTTCGGGCACTGTTTCGGTGCTTGAAATAGCATCAGAGTAGAAACAGAGTGATATTTCGCGTAATTACACGGAAATGAAATACTTGCCGAAGTACGAACGCATTTGGGGCACCAATTCCCGTGTCCGAAATAGCATCAGGGTAGAAAGGAATTGTTATTTCGCGTAATTAGACGAAAGTAAATATGTTGTGTAGGAACGGTTTTTGGTGTGTGTTGTAATATTTTTGGCTATCAAGAGATCTAGAACGACGTAGGTCTGCGTTCTCATGTCAAAATACTGCTAGCTCAAAATAGGTAAGTGGTTCTAGAATTTGGCTTTCCACTTGCGTGGTTTTTCATGTTGCTTTGGTCCTCGTCCACGCAGATGGCCGACTTGTCGCGGAATTAAAGTTTAAAGCCCCGATTCTTTTTTTTTCATTTAGATTGTTCAGCGCAGCATGAGTTTCTTTTGGAGACTTAGGTTAAAGAACCGAGTGGCAGTGCAGATTTTCATGAAATACTATTTCTAAGTTTTATACTTTCTAAATTCAAATTTCTCGTAGTAAGTTACTTACACTCGAAATCCAGCTGAATAGTTTGTTTGTTTGTAAGTATACGGTTCATGATAAATTCTATAAGAAACTCGATTAACAGTCATATCGTAAATAGTGCGCAAGGGAAAGCGTCCGCCAGACATCAGCGTCTTTCCTGTGCTCTCGCAAAACTCTGGTAGAATTCCGTTGGCTTGCTGCCAAGCTCGGTTAATCGGTTAATGACTAGCGAGGAAGGAATGTATTCAAACGACGGGACGGTCACATCAGGCCGATACAAAGTCTAAACCCTTCAGTTTTAGCTTTATTGAAGAAAGAGCATTCTCCTACTTGTACTGATAGTAAGGTCGAATTGATATTTTAAAATCGTATCCCGCCTGCTAGCTCCCACGTTATTGGTTCTCGCAGTACACCAAACGATGAGTTTGCGTAGCGCGGGAAACATGCCTGAGGTAAAGCTTGGATGGTGACAGTGCTCGTGATAAATAAATTAGAGAAGAAATTCAGTGCTTCGCTAACGATCGGATGACGTGGAAGTACTCGCAGTGCTATTACAGCCAAACAGCGGGCGCAGATACGCTAGGAGGAATGTCTCCCGCGGTAAGAGAAGCGGTGCCTTTCCGCGAGGTCGCGGGGAAGCTCCACGGCCGTACGTTTCCATCCAGCCAGAACGTTATTCTGCTCGCAGCCGTCTCTGCGGCTAGCGTCCCTACATTTTTCACGGAGCCGCATATTACACTTTACACGGCGGGTGTGCTCCCGGGAAGCCACGCTTCGCTTCCTCATACCGGACTCCCAGATAACCTGCGGCGCGACGAAACGCGGAGAAACAGCCCCTACGTGTTTATTGCTCTTTGAATAGTGTAGCACGCCCCCTTAAAGTACTCAGCCCGGTCTGATAACATTTTTCGTCGGGGGGAAAAGCATGAAATAGGGTCACTGCGAAAGAACGCAGGCAACTGTGCCAAGGAAACGGAGGTGGCGCTTTTTATTTCTCTGAGGTCTCCAGCAGAAGTAAAACGGCTATATCGTCTCCGGCTTTAATCCAGACGGACGTACATAATAGTGTACTATAATTTAACGCAATTGCCTGATAACGTGAAATGGCAAATGATAACAATCTGTGTCTTCCGTATGGTTTGTACGTAGCGTTTTTTCGACGTCCACGCAATTATAGTCGGAGTTAGAGGTCCATGAGATTGTAATTCTGTCAGAGACAGCAAAGGACTTGGAAGAGCAGTTGAACGGAATGGACAGTGTCTTGAAAGAAGGATATAATATGAACATCAACAAAAGCAAAACGAGGATAATGGAATGTAGTCGAATTAAATCGGGTGATGCTGCCGGAATTAGATTAGGAAATGAGACACTTATAGTAGTAAATGAGTTTTGCTATTTGGGGAGCAAAATAACTGATGATGGTCGAAGTAGAGAGGATATAAAGTGTAGACTGGCAATGGCAAGGAAAGCGTTTCTGAAGAAGAGAAATTTGTTAACATCGAGTATAGATTTAAGCGTCAGGAAGTCGTTTCTGAAAGTATGGAGTGTAGTCATGTATGGAAGTAAAAAGTGGAAGATAAATAGTTTAGACAAGAAGAAAATAGAAGCTTTCGAAATGTGGTGCTACAGAATAATGTTGAAGATTAGATGGGTAGATCACATAACTAATGAGGAGGTATTGAATAGAATTGAGGAGAAGAGAAATTTGTGTCACAACTTGACTAGAAGAAGGGATCGGCTGGTAGGGCATGTTCTGAGGCATCAAGGGATCACCAATTTAGTATTGGAGGGCAGCGTGGAGGGTAAAAATCGTAGAGGGAGATCAAGAGATGAATACACTAAGAAGATTCAGAAGGATGTAGGCTGCAGTAGGTACTGGGAGATGAAGAACCTTGCACAGGATAGAGTAGCATGGAGAGCTGCATCAAACTGAGTGGGCTGAAGACCACAACAACAACAGAGGTTAATACGGAAGAAGTAAAACAATAAATAAGGCTTCAAAAGTCCGTGGAACAGCCAACAACCAGTAATCACAAAAATTGTGGCTTTCACCCAAGTTTTATAGATATGTCAGGTTATTTTTACATTTAACTCCATTTCCAACCTCTTCGACCCGTCGCAGGTCTTGCATTCACCCGAATTAATTAAGGAAACCAAGGCAATCTTAACTGTGGGTATCCTGCCCGGAGCTTGAACTCTGCTCTTTCCGAATACGAGTCCTGTCCCTCAACCCATACTTCACAGTCTTCTGGAGTATGCCTGCAACACAATAGAACAGACAGTAAACAAATTGTTTGGAGTAATTATGTATTTATTCTCTGAAAGTTAACTGTCACTTAGGTTAGAAATCTGTGCATGCACTTCTGTACAAAAGAACACCAGGCAAGAAGTTCGAGGGCCTGCTGCTGAGAAAAGCCTTCGAATCTTTTATTGTGTTCTTAATATCGGTTGAGGTGCTACATGTCAAGCATTTTGTATCCCACCTGGGAGGCGGCGCGTGGGTAGGAACGGGGAAAAGGAAAAATTACATCGGTACTGCCAATAAAGTGGTTTACTGGTGCAAAAACAAGGTGATAAACGATTACATGGCTTTGTACGTAGGTGCGATGCTGAAGCGAAGTGTCCTGGCTGGCTGCACCTGATCGAATGGGCAGAAGCAGTCGCGTAGCACGTAGACCTCGACAGCACCTGCTAGAGGGCGCTGTCGTCGGTGTCTCTTGTAGTGCCAACCTAGCAGAGCGGACCTACGTTGTGGCATCGTAGCTACCGATACCACAAAGCATACTACTCGGTCGTCTTTCCTGCTTCTCTGACGCAAGCTGCAACTGCTTGCCGCCAGCGGGCTCCTAATTGTACCGTGTAACATGACTATGTGTAACGCAACTACGTCGGTCCGTGAGAAACGCCGGCCGAAGTAGCCGTGCGGTTAAAGGCGCTGCAGCCTGGAACCGCAAGACCGCTACGGTCGCAGGTTCGAATCCTGCCTCGGGCGTGGATGTTTGTGATGTCCTTAGGTTAGTTAGGTTTGACTAGTTCTAAGTTCTAGGGGACTAATGACCTCAGCAGTTGAGTCCCATAGTGCTCAGAGCCATTTGAACCGTGAGAAACAGCGTGCTGTAATCGAGTTTCGAATTCGAAGAGGTCGTCCACACGTGGAGCAACGTCACTTCTGCATCACAATGCCATACTACTCACGAGCGCTACATCTGCAACAAACTGACGTCTTCGGTTCATTGCCATCGAACATCCTCCATACAGTCCCGCCCTGGCCCCATCCAATTTTCATCGGTTTCCAAAACTTACAGAACACCTTCGAGGACTTCACTTTGATAACGATAAAGTGATGCAAGCAGAGGTGAGGCTGTGGCTTTATCAACAAAGTCGAACATTCTACTGCGACGTTATTCACAAACTGGTCTCTCGTTGGGTGACACATGTTCGTTGCCAGGGTGACTAGGTTGAGAAAGAGATATGTAGACATGAAGAATAAATTTACAGAATGTTAATGAAATTTGTTTTATTTTAAAAGTTTTAAGCATTTTCACATAAAAAAATATTGAGGCATCATTTTTCAGAATGCCCTCAGACAACCAGCCAGGAGAAGCTACCCCATGACATACAGTTTCTAAACTTTTTCTGTGAGCCTGTGTACAAGGAGGTACGTTATAAATAGGATATAATTCATTATGTTAAGTTACCGACGTACACTACAAGCCATTAAAAATTCTACACCAAGAAGAAATGCAGATGATAAACGGGTATTCATTGGACAAATATATTATACTAGAACTGACATGTGATTACATTTTCACGCAATTTGGGTAGATAGATACTGAGAAATCAGTACCCAGAACAACCACGTCTGGTCGTAATAACAGCCTTGATACGCCTAGGCATTGAGTCAAACAGAGCGTGGATGGCGTGTACAGGTACAGCTCCCCATGCAGTTTCTACACGATACCACAGTTCATCAACAGTAGTGACTGGCGTATTGTGACGAGCCAGTTGCTCGGCCACCATTGACCAGACGTTTTCAATTGGTGAGAGATCTGGAGAATGTGCTGGCCAGGGCAGCAGTCGAACATTTTCTGTATCCAGAACGGCCCGTACGGGGCCTGCAACATGCGGCCGTGGATTATCCTGCTGAAACGTAGGGTTTCGCAGGGATCGAATGAAGGGTAGAGCCACGGGTCGTAATACATCTGAAATGTAACGTCCACTGTTCAAAGTGCCGTCAATGCGAACAAGAGGTGACCGAGACGTGTAACCAACGGCACTCCATACCATCACGCCGGGTGATACGCCAGTATGGCGATGACGAATACACGCTTCCAATGTGCGTTCACCGCGATGTCGCCAAACACGGATGCGACCATCATGATGCTGTAAACAGAACCTGGATTCATTCGAAAAAATGACGTTTTGCCATTCGTACACCCAGGTTCATCGTTGAGTACACCATCGCAGGCGCTCCTGTCTGTGATGCAGCGTCAAGGGTAACCGCAGCCATGGTCTCCGAGCTCACAGTCCATGCTGCTGCAAACGTCTTCGAACTGTTCGTGCAGATGGTTGTTGTCTTGCAAACGTGCCCTTCTGCTGAGTCAGGGATCGAGACGTGGCTGCACGATCCGTTACAGCCATGCGGATAAGATGCCTGTCATCTCGACTGCTAGTGATACGAGGCCGTTGGGATCCAGCACGGCGTTCCGTATTACCCTCCTGAACCCACCGATTCCATATTCTGCTAACAGTCATTGGATCTCGACCAACGCGAGCAGGAATTGTGCGATACGATAAACCGCAATCGCGATAGGATACAATCCGACCTTTATCAAAGTGAGAAGCCTGATGGTACGCATTTCTCCTCCTTACACGAGGCATCACAACATCGTTTCACCAGGCAACGCCGGTCAACTGCTGTTTGTGTATGAGAAATCTGTCGGAAACTTTCCTCATGTCAGCACGTTGTAGGTGTCGCCACCGGCGCCAACCTTGTGTGAAGGCTCTGAAAAGCTAATCATTTGCATATCACAGCATCTTCTTCCTGTCGGTTAAATTTCGCGTCTGTAGCACGTCATCTTCGTGGTGTAGCAATTTTAATGGCCAGTTTTGTATATGTGCTGAAGAAAATGATATAAAATTAACTTCTTATTTGTGATATTTTCGTTCTTCGATGACAGTCGGACACCTGAATTCCTAGGAATAACGTACTCTTAGGATTAACGTCAAGTGTACAGTCCTTGGCCTAAACCTGATAACCCTTAAATCCATGACATCAGTGACATGTCTCGTTTACACTCAAACCATTATGAACATTTACATTAACAACCGATCATGACCTACAAATGACAGTGACTTTAGTTCCCATAACAGAATGAAAAAATGGTCTTCAGTAACCAGTGTTTATATTTATTCTTAATGATACTATTTTCAATCAATTCCCAACCAAACATTACGATGGATAGTGAAAATGATTTATTAACAGATTGAAATACTTTTACCTTACCAGGTCCTTCCGTTCAATTGGAATTTTAAATACACTCCTGGAAATGGAAAAAAGAACACATTGACACCGGTGTGTCAGACCCACCATACCTGCTCCGGACACTGCAAGAGGGCTGTACAAGCAATGATCACACGCACGGCACAGCGGACACACCAGGAACAGCGGTGTTGGCCGTCGAATGGCGCTAGCTGCGCAGCATTTGTGCACCGCCGCCGTCAGTGTCAGCCAGTTTGCCGTGGCATACGGAGCTCCATCGCAGTCTTTAACACTGGTAGCATGCCGCGACAGCGTGGACGTGAACCGTATGTGCAGTTGACGGACTTTGAGCGAGGGCGTATAGTGGGCATGCGGGAGGCCGGGTGGACGTACCGCCGAATTGCTCAACACGTGGGGCGTGAGGTCTCCACAGTACATCGATGTTGTCGCCAGTGGTCGGCGGAAGGTGCACGTGCCCGTCGACCTGGGACCGGACCGCAGCGACGCACGGATGCACGCCAAGACCGTAGGATCCTACGCAGTGCCGTAGGGGACCGCACCGCCACTTCCCAGCAAATTAGGGACACTGTTGCTCCTGGGGTATCGGCGAGGACCATTCGCAACCGTCTCCATGAAGCTGGGCTACGGTCCCGCACACCGTTAGGCCGTCTTCCGCTCACGCCCCAACATCGTGCAGCCCGCCTCCAGTGGTGTCGCGACAGGCGTGAATGGAGGGACGAATGGAGACGTGTCGTCTTCAGCGATGAGAGTTGCTTCTGCCTTGGTGCCAATGATGGTCGTACGCGTGTTTGGCGCCGTGCAGGTGAGCGCCACAATCAGGACTGCATACGACCGAGGCACACAGGGCCAACACCCGGCATCATGGTGTGGGGAGCGATCTCCTACACTGGCCGTACACCACTGGTGATCGTCGAGGGGACACTGAATAGTGCACGGTACATCCAAACCGTCATCGAACCCATCGTTCTACCATTCCTAGACCGGCAAGGGAACTTGCTGTTCCAACAGGACAATGCACGTCCGCATGTATCCCGTGCCACCCAACGTGCTCTAGAAGGTGTAAGTCAACTACCCTGGCCAGCAAGATCTCCGAATCTGTCCCCCATTGAGCATGTTTGGGACTGGATGAAGCGTCGTCTCACGCGGTCTGCACGTCCAGCACGAATGCTGGTCCAACTGAGGCGCCAGGTGGAAATGGCATGGCAAGCCGCTCCACAGGACTACATCCAGCATCTCTACGATCGTCTCCATGGGAGAGTAGCAGCCTGCATTGCTGCGAAAGGTGGATATACACTGTACTAGTGCCGACAATGTGCATGCTCTGTTGCCTGTGTCTATGTGCCTGTGGTTCTGTCAGTGTGATCATGTGATGTATCTGACCCCAGGAATGTGTCAATAAAGTTTCCCCTTCCTGGGACAATGAATTCACGGTGTTCTTATTTCAATTTCCAGGAGTGTATTAGTTTCATAGAAAAGTCTGTTACAACAATGTTATTTGTTACAAGTTGATACTTGTAATTTCATTAGTTTCACAATTATTTCGGTACAGGCTTGATAGCGCTCTCGGCTCAGCGAAGTAAGCCTGTGTTTATTGCAATAACTAAATGGACTACGACTATCATGCACTTGATAGGCGATGTTAGCGAAGGTTCCAATGCAACTGTCTCCGCTAAACCGGCAATATTTCAGGTCCTGATCTTCTCAGTTTAGAGATTATTACAAAATTCTTCTTCTTGTGCATTTCAAGGCTTGGATACTTGCGCCTGATTCAATTTTCACTGCCACCTCATTCTGAGTCTTCCTAAGGCCCTTCTTCCGGCCGGTACAACGTGGAGAGACGTGAGATGAGATTCTATATGCACTTATTTTTTGTAGATGATGTTTTATCTTGTTCAATCTTTTCATTACTACTATAAATATCTAGTTCATTCCTAATATCTTCATTTCTTACACGCCCTTTCCTGTTAACACCTCTCACTTGCCTAACAAATCTCATTTCTGCTGCTTGCGATTTGCTTTTATCGTGTTTTTTAGGGATCCATGACTCACATCCATATAACAGTACCTGTGTAGCCATTGTTTTCTAAAACTTTAATTTTATTTCCTTCCGTATTTTGTTATGAAAAGTTTTATCATTCCACATACTGCCTGATCTTTGTAAATTCTATTTTCTATGTCTTTGTTCATGTCATAGCTTACATCGCACCCTAAAACATTGAAGTTGGAGATCTGCTCAAGTGGTGTATCCAGTGCTTTTTTCTCTAAAAAAAAGTTTGAGAGTACTCCGACATTGGATATAATGCAGCGAAAACTAATTATAACTGACGCATGGGATACCACCTAAACTTCCTACTTCTATGCAAATTCTGCAGCCAAGTGTTTTGTTTGAAACGATCAACCAGTCATTTTTCTCACAAAATGCGATTTCTTGTTCCAAAGTCCAACATTCTGGACGATCATTTAATTTTCTGTCATGCACACGTTCGTTCACTGCATTTTCACTCATAGGTTCAGTGCTCAGGTTTAGTTTCACTTTCGTCATCCACTGATGTTGAACTTCCTGGCTTTTCACCCGCAGAGGAGTTATTGACAGTTTTTGGTTTTTTAGATGCAGGAGAACATGTAAAATAGTTTGTTAGTTTTCTGCTCATCTCTCACCTCTAGCTTAACTTACAAGTTGCAACGAAAGTGAGGACACACTGTAAAATTTCGCACAACCGACAAGAACGGAACAGCAAACGCAAACGAATAAAGAACAACAAATCAAAGATGGCAATGAATCGCGAAGGATCATGGTAGCGGGTCCGTAGAGACATCTATCGGTATCTCGGCCTTTGAAGGTATGCATATCCATTTAGCACTACCATTGCCCACTATTAGCAGGCGAGAGCACTACATGCTTGTCGAACTGGCTGCCAGCGATTCAGATGTCGAGAACGGTTGCCGCAGCTTCGAAATGCTTGAGACAGTCAATGACATCGCTTTTCCCACCAAAACCTGCACTGGCATCGTTCGTATTGCAATTACCAACACGAAATATGAAATAGAAATTTTACGTCAGTGAAATAAATCTTTGGTACTCTTCCAAGTTCTCAACTTCGTAAAAAAATTACTTTGTCAACGAAAAAGTTTAGGGTACGCATCCCCCAGCGTTCCCCCAGAAAAACAACACTGGGTGTATCATCTGTGATGAGTTTTGGGAGTGTTGGTTGTTTTTCAGGATGAGCCACGATTTTAGTTTTCTTTATGTAGGTTACTATCTTAGAAGCTAGATTAAGGAAAGGCAAACCTACGTTTCTAGCGTTTGTAGAGTTAGAGAAAGCTTTTGACAATGTTGAGTGGAATGCTCTCTTTCAAATTCTGAAGGTGGCAGGGGTAAAATACAGGGAGCGAAAGGCTATTTACAATTTATATAGAAACCAGATGGCAGTTATAAGAGTCGATGGGCACAAAAGGGAAGCAGTGGTTGGGAAGGGAGTGAGACAGGGTTGTAGCCTATACCCGATGTTATTCAATCTGTATATTGAGCAAGCAGTGAAGGAAACAAAAGAAAAATTCGGAATAGGTATTAAAATCCATGGAGAAGAAATAAAAACTTTGAGGTTCGCCGATGACATTGTAGTTCCGTCAGAGACAGCAAAGGACTTGGAAGAGCAGTTGAAAGGAATGTACAGTGTCATGAAAGGAGGGTATAAGATGAACATCAACAAAAGCAAAACGAGGATAATGGAATGTAGTCGAATTAAGCCGGGTGATGCTGTGGGAATTAGATTAGGAAATGAGACACTTAAAGTAGTAAAGGAGTTTTGCTATTTGGGGAGCAAAATAACTGATGATGGTCGAAGTAGAGAGGATATAAAATTTAGACTGGCAATGGCAAGGAAAGCTTTTCTGAAGAAGAGAAATTTGTTAACATCGAGTATAGATTTAAGTGTCAGGAAGTCATTTCTGAAAGTATTTGTATGGAGTGTAGCCATGTATGGAAGTGAAACATGGACGATAAATAGTTTGGACAAGAAGAGAATAGAAGCATTCGAAATGTGGTGCTACAGAAGAATGCTGAAGATTAGATGGGTAGATCAGATAACTAATGAGGAGGTACTGAATAGAATTGGGGAGGAGTTCGCGGCACAACTTGACAAGAAGAAGGGACCGGTTGGTAGGACATGTTCTGAGGCATCAGGGGATCACAAATTTAGCATTGGAGGGCAGCGTGGAGGGTAAAAATCGTAGAGGGAGTCCAAGAGATGAATAGACTAAACAGATTCAGAAGGATGTAGGTTGCAGTAGGTACTGGGAGATGAAGAAGCCTGCACGGGATAGAGTAGCATGGAGAGCTGCATCAAACCAGTCTCAGGACTGAAGACCGCAACAACAACATGTATGTTACATTTTCTTTTTCGTAAGTGTTGTAATTTTCTGACTGCTTTTTGTAGTTCATCTTGACTTCTTTTCCGAATGACAGCATATCTGCGTACATAACAATATTAACATATTTATTTGTATTATATTGTATACTCAGATTTACTTCCTGCAAAATTATTTCGACCTTTGCTTTTTTTTCCACCAACTAGTTCTCTATCATGTTGGTGGACAATGTAAATCGGAATATTAGGGAACAAACTGTCTTTCAGAAGCACTGAGCTTTGGATATTTAATCTCGGACGCTACGAAAAACGTAACAGAGACTTTTAGTTGATCGGCGGGACTCAAACCTACAGCGAGCCGACGAGGCGCACGATCGTTCTGCCGGCACCAGCGAGCAGGAACCGAGGGGCATTGCGACAGCCGGAAGGCGCATTTGAAATGGTGCACGCCAGTGGAAGCTCACGTAGCGAGCAGCGCAGTGCGGTTCCATTCATTGGCGTCGCCGAGCGCAACACGCACATCAGCCGGGCGCCGCTCGTTACGTCACGCACCACGTGATCACCGCACCAATTTCTCCCTCCCCTCCCACAGCCCCTGCGCCCCCCTCCACCCTCTCCCTCACCCTCACAGCGGACACAGCAGCACTTTCCCATTCCGCGTAGCGGCGGCGGCCCGCTCACCACAACCAGCCATTACCGGCGTTTTCATTATATTTAAATTCCTTTCTCCCTCGCCACTTCCCTGGGGATCGGCGAGCGGGAGCAGAGATAGGTAGAGGGCACGTGGGAGGGGGCGGCCGCAAATAAATTGCCCACAGCGCAGAGTCGGTCCTTTCCGCGCCGCTGGTCTGTGGCGTGGTGGTGTGGCGTTCTGTACGCGATGCGCGGCGCTGTACCGGCCAGCCGGCGTGGCTAATTCGCGACCGTTTGTCTCTGACATTATCGCGCATTTTCGCTGTTTGCGTTTCGTCATGCGCTGTATTTAGTGCTCGTTGCTGGAAACCGGCTGTCCGCGTTCGGCGGCGGCGCGCGGCGCAGCGCTGTTGATTTAACGCTGTTTCTGAAACTAATACGCGTGCGCCGGCGTTCGAAAACTGCACTTCCGGAAACTGAATCCCATCGCCGCCAGGCATCTCTGTGCGGACGCTGGGTCGACAGCCGACGTAGTTAGCGAATGCCGCTGCCACCTATTTCCAGAGCAGTACCGGTGTTCGTCCGGTAGGTGTGAGGCAACCATTCATTACGCACCATACATCATTCGTCGTCTCTTTTCTGTGCCGAAAAAAAAAATTTTTTTATTTTTCCTACGACTGTAGGAGACGAACTTCTGCTCCAAGGACGTATCATCCACTGGGCCGGAACTGGCACATAAATAAAGCACATAAACAGTCGAAGACAACCATTACGGCTGGAATACACTATTTGTAACTAGCCAATTTCCCGCGGCTTCGCTCGCGTATGCGTTCGACACACATTGAATACACTTCCTCCCTCCCCTGTCTGCTTCCACCTCTTCCTTCCTCTGTCTATTCACCTCATCCTCCAACCTCTATCTGTCTATATCCTCTTCTGCATTCTGTTTCTTCATCTCCTCCTCCTCTTGTCTTTGTCCATTTATTCAACCCTCTCTCCCTTTTCATTTCCAGGTCCCCCCCCCCTTTTCCTTTTACAACTGCTCACTACCCTCAACATATTCTGCCTGCCTCATGCACCTCCCCCTCCTCCCCTCTCTCTGTCCATTTCTTCCTCTCCCTCATTCTGTCCATCCCCTCTTTCTATCTCATCCTGTCCCAAGCTATACTCATAGGCACATGTAGCTCCTGTGATACAGTTAAATAAACCAGGCTGATACTACTCCCACAGCACACGGGTCATGCAGCACACTCTACTTGTCAGGTCCCAGAGAAGTGTTTCTTGCCCCTGACATGCAGGTTGTCCGTGCAAAGCACATTGATTTGGCAGGCCGATACTGTTCCCACACAACATTCCCCTCATGGAGGGCAGCCTATATGCCAGGGGCTCGAGAAAAACACGTTCTCGCTTCTATCTCCGCTCCTATTGGAACTAGGACGTTATAACTGCACAGTGGTGATATTCGTGAGGTGAGGCCTTCTGTTTCTGTGCCAAATTTGGTTGAAATCGAACAAGGGGTTTGAGAGAAGATACCAGACATACACACAAACACTCTGCTTTATATATATATATATATATATATATATATATATATAAACCATTGGAAATCACAAGAGCTGGAAAATATCTAGTGGTAGTCGCCTGGAGTAGTCTAAACTGGAATGACCACTAAAACTAACTGCAGAAAAGTTAGCTGCCATTTGAAGATTCTTTAGAAAAATCTTAAGGAAATGCAATTCATCCATAAAAGAATTTTCTTACAAAACTTTTGTTCGACTGATTCTTGAGTATTACTCAATAGTCTGTAACCCTTACCAGATTGGATTAATAGAGAAAATAGACATGATCCAACGAAGAGTGGAGCATTTCGTTATTCGATCGTTTAGTCGATGTTATGGAGATGATCAACAAACAGCAGTGACAGGCGCTACAAGAGAGATGTCGTGTTTGACAGATAAGTTTACTGTTGCAGTACAGAGCGCATACGTTTGAAGAAGAATCGCAGAAAAACTATTTCCTCCATCACACGTCTCGCTAAGTGACGGGGATGAGAGAATCGGAGGCATCAGATCCCAGACGGAGTTTTACCTGTAGCCATTCTTCCCACGACCCATGTGCGAGTGAAACACGAGGCCCTCCGCCCCACACTGTAAGCTGGCAGAGTATACTCGCAGATTCAAATAAATACATGTAAGCTAACACTACAGTGGAACTTAATAGACTTTAAGGATTGAGTTGGTTATTGCTTCAGGTTTATAAAGCTTCATGGACTTAGCGTGCGGACCAAAGTCAAAATATCTCAGAAAACGCCACCAGAGTATGAAGAGAAAAATTATCTTTCCATTGCTTTTATTAATCAACATCGAAAGAAATCCAGCGTGGAACTAATCCAAATAGCGAATATTGACAAAACTCGCCTGATGTTTGATGTACCGAGTAACAGAACTGTTGCAATGAAAAGTGCTAAAACTGTAACTATAAAAACAAGTGAACATGAAGAAATGCACTAAACTATCGTCCTTTCATGTTGTGCTGATGATACTAAACTTAATGCAATGATCATTTTCAAGCGCAAAACAATGTCAAAACCTTTCTGAAATACCACGTGTTGTTGTTCATGTACATGACAAGGGTTGAATGGACGTGGTTGGTAAGAAACTATAGATTAACAGAGTGTGGGGGAGAAGGGAAGGTGCTTTATTGAAGAAGAGTTCTCTTCTTGTGCTCGATCAGTTCAGAAATCATTTTAAAAGTTCTTTGAAAGAGAAATTGAAACTAGGAAATATAGATCTTGCTGTTATTCCGGGAGGACGTACTTCAGAATTGCAACCTCCGTTGCGATTAATAGACCATATAAAGTGTATATGAAAGAGGAATGGAACAAATGGATGATAGATGAAACTCAGCAGAATTCACGCCGAAGGGAGCTTTAAAATAACGCACAATCAAATAAGTGTGTCAGTGGATAAAACAGTCGTGGTCTAGAGTGAGGGAAGGCATTATTGTTAAATCTCTCAAGAAGTGTGGCATAAGTAACGCTCTCGGTGACAGTGAAGACCATCTTACATATGAAGAGGGCAACGATGACGACGAAGAGGAAGAAGAAGAAAGTTCAGATGACGATTTTCATGGATTTTAAAGGTCAGTTCGATTTTATAAACTAAGAATTGTTTTGGTCTGGCTTTACAATCTAATAATAAAAATGGTGAAAATGCCATTTTAAAAAAATGCTTAAAAATTAGGGTGTGATATATAGTCCGGAGCATCTTACAGTCCGTAAAATACGGTATTAAAAGTGGGGTCGACAATGACAACACTGTCTATAAACACGTTTCACTGAAATTACATTTATTTCTAAGGAAAGCAAATATTGTGAGAAGTATGTAATAAAGGAGAAAGTAATTACATTTGAAACTACACGAAATAATTAGAGTCTTTACAGGGAGAGAGCGCTTGACTTTGCAGCTTATCTGTCTCTGTGGTCGATGCGTTGTAACATCGACAGCGCTTCGTTGATGCTGGCGGCGTAATGATTATGGTCCCGTCAGTCATAAAATTGCAATGGATTAGTCCTCTTGCTTCGAATATGATTTTACAGACGGTCATGTTATCCTCCGTCACGGGCCCTTGCTCACAAGGCGGTGGACGTAGTTGTATAATTAACGTTCGCATCACTACCTTCCATACACGCGTTTCTGTTTCTGACGCCCCGTGCACTGTTTTAAAAACGTATACAATGTATTTTTTACTCGCCCATCCCGAAGATACAGTCCGTCCGTTTTTAGCAATCGTAATCATGAAATCACAGTTCTGATGAAAAACAGTACCACACGTAACAAACAGCTAAAAACTCTATATGGCAACAGTTAACGTTTTAGCGCGTGCAGCAGTTCATTAAGCCACACATCAGTACATTAGTTCGTTCAACCCAGTTACGGGTAAAACAGTTAGGTCCTAACCACGAGTATCAAAGTCCATTCGGGTATTCATTGTCACTGCTGTTTGTAGAACTCAATAAAATTCTCAGTACTCGCGGTCTAACATTTTGTTTTATAACGTCCATGTAGAAATTGCGTTTATAACGAGCTTCTGTCTAACACGATTACACAACACACAGGTGTTCGTCACGCCACTGCAAATCCACTCTGTGTCACCCTTAGTCTGCACACTTTCGATATCGCCCTCGCAACACATTTCATAAAAGTATTACAGGGAACATCAAACATAATTGACACTTTTGCGTACTCAATTGGAAAAGATTCATGTACCAATATTAATAAAACAAAAAACATTTACATATCATACTAAAGAACAAAACAAGAGATATGTATACGGAGTAAATGAAGCAGAAGAAAAGAGAAAAGAAAAAGGAAAAAAAAATATCACTTATAATTAGCATTATCTCCACATGGAAATGTCATCACTGGTCCTCATTGCACCGCACAGAAGCTTAAAGGGGCACTGCGCGCATACATGTTTCATTCATACACAGCTGTGAATACAATCGGTTTTTTTCAAGTTATATTACTATTATGAACGTATGTATTAATTAGGTAACTGAATTTGCCTTTATTTAAAAAATAATGATTTATACACACATCAGAAAAAGCTTTGCATCACCCCAGTTCCCAGAACTTAGAAAATGCAACGGTCTACTAAAGAGACTGGCTGCACTAAGCTTGTCCGATCTCTCTTGGAGTACTGCTGTGCAGTCTAGGATCCTTACCAGATACGATTAACGGAGTACATCGAGAAAGTTCAAAGAAGAGCAGCACGTTTTGTATTATTGCGAAATAGGGGAGACAGTGTTACTGACACGGTACAGGAAATGGTGTGAACGTCATTAAAACAAAGGCGATGTCACGAAATTTTAGTCAGCAACTACATCCTCAGAAGCGAAAATATTTTGTTTACACCGAACTACATAGGGAGAAACGATCATCATAATAAAATGGGGGAAATCAGAGCTCGCATGGAAAGATACAGGTGTTCGTTTTTTCCGCGCACTTTTCAAGATTGGAGTAATAGGGAATTATTGTGAAGGTGGTTCGATGAACCCTCTGCCACGCACTTAAGTGTGATTTGCGGGGTATCCATGTGGATGGAGAGGTATATGTAGGTTGTGAATCTTAGATCTTAAGTCGAGTACGACCTGGTCGGAGGTATTCATTGATGCTTTTGAGTTCATGGGTTGCTGATACTTGGATCTGTCTTCAGAACAGATGTAAACAGTTGGAGCCGACCGGGGTGGCCGAACGGTTCTCGCTTCAGGCTGGAACCGCGCGACCGTTACGGTCACAGGTTCGAATCATGCCTCGGGCATGGACGTGTGTGATGTCCTTAGGTTAGTTAGGTTTAAGTAGTTCTAAGTTCTAGGGGACTGATGCCCTCAGAAGTTAAGTCCCATAGTGCTCAGAGCCATTTGAACCATTAAATAGTTGGAATAAAACAAAAGATTATTCATTAAGACGTATTCGTCATTCAGTAGTTGTAAGTAGTGAGGCAACCTCTTACATCATCTCCCTGCCTGGACGTGAAGTCAAGAGGAATAAGTTTGCGCACGGGAGTGACAGTATTGGAAGAACAACAATCAAAGGTAACTTATTGTTAGACCAAATCACACTGGCAGATCCGCCATCCAGACTTCCCTGCTCTTGGTGTTACATCCAGGACGCCTTGGGAGGAAACGCAGCAGTATTATACTTGTTACAGATGTTGATACAATTAAATGACTATACTGATTTGATTGGAAGTTCTCGTGTATCCTTTTCCCAATCCCTTACGAAAAACGTTTTCTTGTTATGTTTTCAGGATAATTATCAAGTAAATAATAAATGAATCATTCAATATTGATAATTTGCACAGTTGTAATAAATATGTTGTTAGAATTACGTGGAAATGAAAAAAGTACCAGAGCGAGATTCGATCCAGAGACCTCGCGTTTATGAAAGTACGCGCTTATTCGTTGGCCAGCAGAGTGCTTAAATATTAAAGACCGTACAAAGCATATAAGCACACTTAAAATTTTCAAACTCGATTTTCTTAAAAACAGTTGAGTGTTGCGCCTTCCTGTTTAGATATATTGACATCTAGTCGTGCCCCACATCCTGTCAATATGAATCAGATCAATGAGTGGAAGTTAGTACGGTCCGCTTGTCAGTATTTGGGCAGCTTATTTTGAGACTCGCTGGTGTAGCGGCGCGTGCATACTGCAGTTGCAGCCTGCGCGCAAACTGCAGCGAGCGAGACGAGCACGCCCTGGCGCGGCCGTGAGCACGCCGGCCCAGCCAGTCTCCTTTATTTCTTCCTCACTTGTTGGCTTAACCTTGAGGCATGACGTCAGCCAGTTTAGCCTACCGCAGCTCTACTCGTTGTCTATTTTCTGAAGCTCTATTAAGCACCCACGCCTGCCCAAAAAGCCTTCTCGTACGCTGTGCGCCAGTGTAGCTTCTTCAGAGCCACATGTGCTCGCGAAGAACTGTGACCAGTCGAACTGCAATATCGTAATAATGCTCAGCATTTTTCCTTATAACTCTTCAGCATGTACACTACTGGCCATTAAAATTGCGACACTAAGAAGAAATTCAGATGATAACCAGGACAAATATATTGTACTAGAACTGACTTGTGATTACATTTTCACGCAATTTGGGTGCATAGATCCTGAGAAATCAGTGCCCAGAACAACCACCTCTGGCCGTAATAACGGCCTTGATACGCCTGGGCATTGAGTAAAACAGAGCTTGACTGGCGTGTACAGGTACAGCTGCCCATGCAGCTTCAACACGATGCCACAGTTCATCAAGAGTAGTGACTGGCGTATTGTGACGAGCCAGTTGCTCGGCCACCATTGACCAGACGTTTTCAATTGGTGAGAGATCTGGAGAATGTGCTGGCCAGGGCAGCAGTCGATCATTTTCTGAATCCAGCAAGGCCCGTACAGGACCTGAAACATGCGGTCGTGCATTATCCTGCTGAAACGTAGGGTTTCGCAGGGATCGAATCAAGGGTAGAGCCACGGGTCGTAACACATCTGAAATGTAACGTTCACTGTTCAAAGTGCCGTCAATGCGAACAAGAGGTGACCGAGACGTGTAACCAACGGCACTCCATACCATCACGCCGGGTGATACGCCAGTATGGCGATGACGAATACAGACTTCCAATGTGCGTTCACTGCCATGTCCCCAAACACGGATGCGACCATCATGATGCTGTAAACAGAACCTGGATTCATCCGAAAAAATGACGTTTTGCCATTCGTACACCCAGGTTCGTCGTTGAGTACACCATCGCAGGCGCTCCTGTCTGTGATGCAGCGTCAAGGGTAACCGCAGTCATGGTCTCCGAGCCCACAGTCCATGCTGCTGCAAACGTCTTCGAACTGCAAACGTCTTCGAACTCTTCGTGCAGATGGTTGTTGTCTTGCAAACGTGCCCTTCTGTTGACTCAGGGATCGAGACGTGGCTGCACGATCCGTTACAGCCATTCGGATAAGATGCCTGTCATCTCGACTGCTAGTGATACGAGGCCGTTGGGATCCAGCACGGCGTTCCGTATTACCCTCCTGAACCCACCGATTCCATACTCTGCTAACAGTCATTGGATCTCGACCAACGCGAACAGCAATGTCGCGATACGATAAACCGCAATCGCGATAGGCTACAATCCGACCTTTATCAAAGTGAGAACCGTGATGGTACGCATTTCTCCTCCTTACACGAGGAATCACAACATCGTTTCACCAGGCAACGTCGGTCAACTGCTGTTTGTGTATGAGAAATCGGTCGGAAACTTTCCTCATGTCAGCACGTTGTAGGTGTCGCCGCCGGCGCCAGCCTTGTGTGAATGCTCTGAAAAGCTATTCATTTGCATATCACAGCATCTTCTTCCTGTCGGTTAAATATCGCGTTTGTAGCACGTCATCTTCGTGGTGTAGCAACTTTAATGGCCCATAGTGTAATTAATATTATGTCGGTGTCTAACTTCATAGCGTTTTCCCACAGATGTAATAAAAAAAGCAGATACACAGAACAGTCATCAATAGCATACTCTTGCTCACTATTTACGTCTGCTAATGCTGGGATAGCTTCTCTGTTCCGCGACTGTAGAAATCGCGTGGTTTTGAGGTGAAGAACTCGTCGAGTCACATCCGGAGCCTGTTTTCATCCAGAAAGGAAGTTCTTTGAAAGTTCTTCGATGGAGACCGGAAAAAGTGAAAATCTGAGCGCGCAAGATCAAGTGAAACAGGTGGCTGCGGAATGATTTCCCATCCCAGCTCCTGTATGATGTTCTTTGTCGGTCTATCAACGTGCCGGCCGGCGTTATCGTGGACTGGCATCACTTCACTCAGTCTTCCTGATCGTTGTTCTTGGATTGCGTCTCAAGACATCTCATTCGTTGACAGTAAATGCCAGCAATGATGGTTACACCTTGGCGGAGTAATTCGTAGTACACTACACTGTCGCTGTTCCATCAGACATACAGGGTGTTACAAAAAGGTACGGCCAAACTTTCAGGAAACATTCCTCACACACAAAGAAAGAAAATATGTTATGTGGTAATGTGTCCGGAAACGCTTACTTTCCATGTTAGATCTCATTTTATTACTTCTCTTCAAATCACATTAATCATGGAATGGAAACACCAGCGTGACTTCACTTTGTTACAGGAAATGTTCAAAATGTCCTCTGTTAGCGAGGATACATTCATCCACCATCCGTCGTATGGAATCCCTGATGCGCTGATGCAGCCCTGGTGAATGGCGTATTGTATCACAGCCGTCCACAATACGAGCACGAAGAGTCTCTACATTTGGTACCGGGGTTGCGTAGACAAGAGCTTTCAAATGCCCCCAAAAATGAAAGTCAAGAGGGTTGAGGTCAGGAGAGCGTGGAGGCCATGGAATTGGTCCACCTCTACCAATCCATTGGTCACCGAATCTGTTGTTGAGAAGCGTTCGAACACTTCGACTGAAATGTGCAGGAGCTCCATCGTGCATGAACCACATGTCGTGTCGTACTTGAAAAGGCACATGTTCTAGCAGCACAGGTACAGTATCTCGTATGAAATCATGATAACGTGCTCCATTGAGCGTAGGTGGAAGAACATGGGGGCCAATCAAGACATCACCAACATTGCCTGCCCAAACGTTCACAGAAAATCTGTGTTGATGACGTGATTGCACAATTGCGTGCGGATTCTTGTCAACCCACACATGTTGATTGTGAAAATTTACAATTTGATCGCATTGGAATGAAACCTCATCCGCAAAGAGAACATTTGTACTGAAATGAGGACTGACGCATTGTTGGATGAACCATTCGCAGAAGTGTACCCGTGGAGGCCAATCAGCTGCTGATAGTGCCTGCACACGCTGTACATGGTACGGAAACAACTGGTTCTCCCGTAGCACTCTCCATACAGTGACGTGGTCAACGTTACCTTGTACAGCAGCAACTTCTCTGACGCTGACAGTAGGGTTATCGTCAACTGCACGAAGAATTGCCTCGTCCATTGCAGGTGTCCTCGTCGTTCTAGGTCTTCTCCAGTCGCGAGTCATAGGCTGGAATGTGCCGTTCTCCCTAAGACGCCGATCAATTGCTTCGAACGTCTTCCCGTCGGGACACCTTCGTTCTGGAAATCTGTCTCGATACAAACGTACCGCGCCACGGCTATTGCCCGTGCTAATCCATACATCAAATGGGCATCTGCCAACTCCGCATTTGTAAACATTGCACTGACTGCAAAACCGCGTTCGTGGTGAACACTAACCTGTTGATGCTACGTACTGATGTGGTTGGTGCTAGTACTGTAGAGCAATGAGTCGCATGTCAACACAAGCACCGAAGTCAACATTACCTTCCTTCAATTGGGCCAACTGGCGGTGAATCGAGAAGTACAGTACATATTGACGAAACTAAAGTGAGCTCTAACATGGAAATTAAGCGTTTCCGGACACATGTCCACATAACATCTTTTCTTTACTTGTGTGTGAGGGATATTTCCTGAAAGTTTGGCCGTACCTTTTTGTAACACCATGTATATATTTTGGGGATGCGCGCAGGTTCTTGTACGGGGAATTGCTCCTTTGTTTGAGCTCAGTAATTCATTTCTTTTCCTTATAGTAGCATAAAGACGCATTTCTCGTCACCATTAACGACACATGATAGGAACGGTCGGTGTTGTTCACGAGTCAATTGATGGCAAGGAAGCAGAAATGCACATAAGGCCACTTGCTGATTTTTGAGGTTTTTTGGCTTATCATGCGGTACAACCGAGTTTTGAATTTTCCTCGTTGGATGCAAATGTCACACGACGGTGGAATGATCATAGTTCATCATATTTGCTAGTCTCGGATACACTAGCGTAGGTCATTGTGGATTAGTGCGTTTAAATGATTTCCCTCAAACCCTGGAGGTCTTCCTGAACGTGGAGACACACTAATGTCGAAACTATCCTCCTTCGAACGGGAAAACCATTTTCTTGCCGTGCTCTGCCCAATGGCATTATCTCTCTAGACGGCGCAATGTTTCTGGCTGCCTCTGCTACTGTCACACCTCTACCGCACTCAAACAGGAGAATACGTCATAAATGTTGTGATTTGTCCACTTGGCACTTCATTTTCTAGCGTCCACAGTTCCACTCACTATCTCCAAATGCCAAAATGACGGTATGTAAACTCAGATGGCAACAGTATATTACAAATAAAAACTGGCAATCGATAAATAAAACCATAGCAACCGAAATAGCAACATGCAAATCAAAATGCTACGAAGTTATGCACCAATCTAATCGATTGTTTAACTGTTCTCTGGCGATTACACTGGTTATTAATGTACCAACATTTCACATTTGCACTGACTTATCTCGATCTTACATTAACATGTAATCATGCAATATTTATCACTTATACATGTTACCTAGATAAATGAATTCCCAAAATTTCAGTAGTGTACATTAATTATTTTTTGATGCTGATTTTTTTCCTTCAGTGTATTTAGAATACCTAATTCTTAAAAATGATGCTTCATTTATTAGTCATATACCGATTCCCTACCTCTTTACAACGCCTATGAGTGGTAATTATAAGCACTTTATTTAAGAAATTCATCTGCATTAACATGTAATCATGCAATATTTATCACTTATACATGTTGCCTAGATAAATGAATTTCCAAAATTTCAGTAGTGTACATTAATAATTTTTTGATGCTGATTTTTTTCCTTCAGTGTATTTAGAATACCTAATTCTTAAAAATGATGCTTCATTTATTAGTCATATACCGATTCCCTACCTCTTTACAACGCCTATGAGTGGTAATTATAAGCACTTTATTTAAGAAATTCATCTGCGAGAAGACTGTATTAGCTAATGTAATTATGTTCATGCTTCTGAGATATTTAATGAGACGTCCTGGACAAAATACTGTTTTTCCTTCTCCACTAATGTTGAAAGAAGTTTCCTGTTCGTCTCATTAATCCAGCTTCTGTCTTCACTTCTTTTATTTGTCAGCAGCTGACGGAAAGTGTGCCGTGGGGTACTTAAATGCAATTACGTTCAAGAATATCCGCGTCATAGTTCATCACACCCATCTCTGGTCCAGTTGGAAGAAGCTGCAACTCATCGTTGATATAAAGCATTCACGTAATATCCTAATTCCAATGTAATTCCAGAAAACTACTCATACATGTCACAGCTACACTTGAACAAGCTGAAATCCATTTTTGAAATTAATCAAAAGTCTTCAGCAGCACAAAAAAGTTACTCTCTCAGAAACCAGTTCTGTAATCTTCGCTGACGCTTATTTTGTTCAGCTGGCGCTGTGAGATTCAATCACACAGCCAAACACATACCAGAAGCATTTCCTTCAAAAATAAATCGGTACCAGGCTTAAAATAAATTTGACCGTTCTATAAGTGTATTCTGACTGGGATACCAATTTCTGTAACAGACTTGCTACACTCTATTTACACGACTGTCTCCGCCTCCTGCATAACTTAAGCTAGCGACGTAGTTAATGTATCAGTTCCCGTTTATTTTCTACTCTTGTTCTACACTTCACAATTCTGTTTCATCATGAGCCTTGGTTTCTAGACACAGAAGGACGTTGTTATTGGCTCAAACCAAAAAATCGTTTTTTGAGTGTGGTAGCCGCACTATTATAACGTAATCCTTGTAGCCACTTGTTCCAAGGATGTCAGCGAATCTGGGAGAATAACTTTGATCAAAACTCAGATACAATACTATGTAATTAAATTTATGGCAAACGGTGACGTCATTTTTGGTACAACATTTCGAACAGTATGGCAGGTAATGTACAGTTCGCATACGCATTTTAAACCTCTGCATTACAATTTTCTGTTACGACATATAGCGTACGTCGAATTGGTTCACGTTACGATCTTATTGATAAACTACATCGTAACTTCGAACCAGCGACTTTAGCCAAAGTCGACAAGTTTTGTTGTGTTATTTAGAGTGGCCACTAGGTACCCGAAGAGTAAGAGAGGTTTTAGTCTTTGGACATGTGCTGGGATGAGACGTACGCACAGATGCATATCAGTGACTCGTGCCTCACTAGCCCGACAGAAATTCCAAATCTCGCCACTGCGTTGCCTGAAACGCCGTTTCAGTGTACAGCGAAGTAGATATTGTAACAAAAAGTCGTGACATTAATTTATTTACGTTTGTAACATGGGGTATGTAACGTAATGCAGGACATATTTTACAACAAATTCTCTGAATGTGATTTGAATGACACAGCTTTCAGTGTTGATATGAATCACACTTTATACCTCTGTCTAGAACTATTGCTACAATTAAAACGAAATGCAGAAAAAATGGTTTAGACACAGGTCAAGGTATTGTTTCCAGAATAAATCTGTCATTCTGTAGCGAAGCGTGCACTGTTTTGAAGATGGACCGGGACTCTAACCCAGAACTTGATTTTCGTGAGCAGTGCCCTGACTGACTGAGCTATTCAGGAAGAACTCACGGCGTCCTTTATTGGAAGATTGCTAGTCCCGCAAGATATGCAGGAAAACTTCTGTGAAGTTTAGAAGGTAGGGCAGAGGTACTGCCGGAAATAACGCAGTCGGTATTAGTCGTGGCGGGATAGCTACGTCGGTAAGAACGTTTCCTATAAAATGTACGTTTTTTGGTTCGACTCTCGGTCCGGGATACAATTCTAATCTGTCAGGAAGTTCACAGTCCAGAGAACTTCACTGCTAGTGGCAACTTCTCTTCGAGCTCTGTGCATTCTGAAAGTCTGGGAGATTTACAATTCATCCAGTCATAGTGAAACACGGCAGCGCTACTCAAATAGAAGGATCAATTAGGGGGTAATCGAATCGCAAGGACCGACTGAAAATAGATTTATTTGCAGTTTTCTGTGAGTTGCCCTTCTACACAGTGTCTTATGGATTGAAGGCGTATGTCATTTTTTATAGTGATACGTCCATCAGACACAGTAGTCAAGTTGCTGAGCCCTGTCCTTTCTTTCACGAATACTACACTCACTATGCACAACATTTACGTTTTCAAAGATCGCATATTGTGACATAAAGATACCTGCGAAACTTGCTGGATTAACACTCCTTGAAGAAAAAAGACGTGACTTAGCTACAGTCAGCCTGGAGGGATGTTTCTCGAATGAATTCTGACACTTTCAGGTTATTTCTCTACAGCACCATTCTCGAATAGCACGTGGGAAAAATGACCACATTAGCTATCTGTGCGAGCTCAGATCTGCCTTGTTTTATTACCGTAGTTATTGCTCCTCAAGTAGGTGGTAGTCAACAAAATATTTTGGCATTCGGAGGAGAAAGTTGGTGATTGAAATTTGGTGAAAAGAAAGATCTCGCCGCAACGAAAAATGGCTTTATGCTAATGATTGCCACCCCAACTTGCTTGTCATATTCGTGACACTCCGTCCCCTATTACGCGATAATGCAAAACGAGCTGCCCATCTTGGAACTTTTTCGAGCTCCTCCGTCAGTCCTACATAATAAGAATCCCATATCGCGGAGCAGTAGTCCAGAGGAGAACGAACAGGAGTGGTGTAGGGAGTACAACAGCGGTGCAGCTGTTGGGCCTTTTAAGTGATAAGCCACTAAAACACAGCCCTTGGTGCGTCTTCAAAAAATGGTTCAAATGGCTCTAAGCACTATGGGACTTAACATCTGTGGTCATCAGTCCCCTAGAACTTAGAACTACTTAAACCTAACTAACCTAAGGACATCACGCACATCCATGCCCGAGGCAGGATTCGAACCTGCGACCGTAGCGGTCGCGCGGTTCCAGACTGAAGCGCCTAGAACCGCTCGGCCACTCAGGCCGGCGGTGCGTCTTCCCCACAATATGTTCTGCGTGATGCTTCCAACTGAGGTTGTTTGTAGTTGTAATCTCTTGGTATTTAATTAACTATTCATCCTTTAAATTTGTGTGTGATTTATCGTGCAACAGAAATTTAACCCAAATTCTTTAGTACTCATGTCGAGGACCTCACGCTTTTTATTGTTTAGCGTCAAGTGCCGCTTTTCCCATCATGCGTATATTTCCTCCAAATATTCGATTTACGATATTGCGATAACTGTACTAGAAGTTGACGACAGCATTATGTGCTAACAATCAAGACGGCTGCTCATAATATATCATAAATTGTTTATGTAGGTTAAGGACAGCAGACGACCTATAACACTGCCTTGTGGAATCCCAAATTACATATCTTTGGATTCAGCACAAATTACATATCTTTGGATTCACCACAGAAATGCCTGTCAGTTATTACGAAGTGTAACATTTCTTACAGGGAATCATGAATCCAGTTGCACAACTGATACGAAACTCCATGGCCACGCAATTTGATGAGAATTCACTTATGAGGAACGGTATCTGAAATCTTTTGGAAATCTAGAAACATGAAACCAGCTTGAGATCCCTTGTCGATATCACTAATTGCTTCGTGTGAACAAGGAGCCAGTTGTGTTGTAGAAGAACGATATTTTCTGAATTTTACTGATTTTGTGCCAATAGATCGTTTTCTTCTACGTATTTCAAAATGCTGGAAGCATGTTATAACGTCCTACTACAAATCTGTGTGAATGATAGGAGTCTATAATTCAGCGGCTAATATCTATTTCCTCTCTTGTATATTGGTGTAACCTGTGCATCTTTCTAGTCTTTACGTACTCGTCTTTCGTCGAGGGATCGGCGATGTATGATTCCTAAAAATGAAGTATCAGCATACTCTGGTGGAAATCTAATCTTATTACTAAATGGCTAACCAAGGGCACGATCTCAGTTACAGACTGTCTGCTAACGGTTTTCAGGAGCAGCAGAAATTTTATTTGCAATATTTCTTGCAGTTATTGACCGAATTTAAAGGTTTAAACTGCTGTCGCAATGTACTCATTAACAGCTATAGTCTTACGTTAAAGGTTTCACACAGTAAGTCAAGTATTACAGATATAAACAGAGTTGCGCGCAGATTATATAGATTATATTCATCCAGTATTTGCGATTAAGAACAATTACCGATTTGCAACCAATTTTACACATAATTTCAAACCTTCATCAAACTTCTTCTCGCTGACACCACCCTGTAAATAATAAACAGGAATAAGTTTATCGGTTAGTACATGTTGGCTGTTTATGCAGTAAAACTGTAACATCAGGCACGACGTTATAATTTATTACTTCTTTACTACTAACACTATTCAGAATACATTTTACAAGCTATATGCACACATGGCATTGAGTGCACCTTCAATATTATGTCGCTGTGCGATAAATAGTTCGTAAGGAATGGCGTTTATTTATACAAGGGAGTTCGAATCTTTAAGGAACTGGTCATGGCGATTACTGCTTGAAGTCTGGACTGGAAGACTTGTGTTTATTAAGTGACAAGCTACTTCGCTACACCGAGGGCGTATACATCGAAATTCGAAGGGGAAAAAAAAATACATGGTTTGTGGCCGCACACCTAAAAAGCGAACCTTACCTGAAAATTGCAATTATAGCCCGATTAAAATTACTTAATAGCTGCCGTTCGTCACTTGCCGCTACAGTGTTGCCACATCGGCTGCTGGCTACTTTACAAATGTGTATCGCGTAACAACATTAAGTGACCGCCGCGAGGTGTGTTGGAGATGCGAGACGCTCTATCGATAGCTGATTTTAAGCGATCAGGACTAAGTTGCGGCAGACGACGCGTTTCGTAACCCCGAATTTAAACTCCCGAGCTAATCGCAACCTCGAGATGTGCAGTGCGTCCGAGAAAACGGCGATCAGCAGTCTGCGACAGAACTAAAATTGCGATCGCTTTGTTCACGGCGATTAAAACTAACCCCCACAAGCAAACTCAAGACAGAAAACATTCGGGTTAAGCACTAAAAGGGAACTGTAATTTCTCGCTATCATTGGTTACCTGAAAATATGCCCACACTGGCTACATAAGCTGCCGCGTTAGCATCCTATGAGTAGTTCAGGTTGACACTTGACTGCAGATTATAGGCAACATAGGCAGATTCCAAACGGTGGTGAAAATGACGGCTCGAAGTATAAGAAACAAAAAAATACATTTAAACTAATTAACTGAACAAAAATAGTCCAGCACTTTTCATTAGATTTAGAAATGAAAAATTCGGTACCTTACATGAATCCGAACCTGCGACCTTCAGTACGTCGGCCTTGTACGGTAATCATCGTGCTGTGCCACAACAGTCGGCTGCGTAGTTGCAGCGGATAGGCACTTGGTGCAGGGAGTGGCAACTGACCCTTAACATAGACAAATGTAATGTATTGCGAACACATAGAAAGAAGGATCCCTTATTATATGATTATATGATAGCGGAACAAACACTGGTAGCAGTTACTTCTCTAAAATATCTGGGAGTATGCGTACGGAACGATTTGAAGTGGAATGATCATATGAAATTAATTGTTGGTAAGGCGGGTGCCAGGTTGAGATGTAGTGCATCAACAAAGGAGGTGGCTTACAAAACACTCGTTCGACCTATACTTGAGTATTGCTCATCAGTGTGGGATCCGTACCAGGTCAGGTTGACAGGGGAGATAGAGAAGATCCAAAGAAGAGTGGCACGTTTCGTCACAGGGTTATTTGGTAAGCGTGACAGCGTTACGGCGATGTTCAGCAAACCCAAGTGGCAGACTCTGCAAGAGAGGCGCTCTGCATCGCGGTGTAGCTTGCTGTCCAGGTTTCGAGAGGGTGCGTTTCTGGATGAGGTATCCAATATATTGCTTCCCCCTACTTATACCTCCCGAGGAGATCACGAATGTAAAATTAGAGAGATTCGAGCACGCACGGAAGCTTTCTGACAGTCGTTCTTCCCGCGAACCATACGCGACTGGAACAGGAAAGGGAGGTAATGACAGTGGCACGTAAAGTGCCCTCCGCCACACACCGTTGGGTGCCTTGCGAAGTATAAATGTGGATGTAGATACACACTGACGGGAAAAAGTAGCAACAACGAGAAGAAGTTGTGCGACGTAAACGAAAGTTTATGGGCGTGTTTCTACATCTTCAAGATGATGTCTATTCAAATTTCGTGCAGTCGCAGAAGTGTGGCGCTAGTGGCGCCACTATGAGGATACAAATCAGGTTTGCTTCAAATACATTCTGTAGCGTGAACGTTAGTTATCTTTGAGATTGGACGTTGTGTGTAGATGTTCGTCAAGAATGCCTTTAAGACGACAAACACGCCATTATCAACCCCTCACTGAGTTTGAACGAGGTCGTGTAATAGGGCTACGAGAAACCGGATGTTCCTTCTGCGATATTGCAGAGAAGCTTGGCAAGAATATAGCCGCGGTACGTGGTAGCTGGCGGCGGTGGTCTCGAGAATTTACGGTCGCAAGAAGAGCGTTCTTTAGACGGACGCGTGGCACTACCGACAGAGACGACCATCATGTTCGGCGTATGGTCTTGGAGCTTCGTACTGCATCTGCAGCAGCAATTTGAGCAGCAGTTGGCACCACAGTGACATAACGAACTGTAACAAATCGGTTACTTCAAAGACAGCTTTGAGCCGTACGCCCTTTATCGTGCATTCCACTGACCCTAAACGATAGCCGTTTGCGACTTCAGTGGTGTCAAGCGAGAGCCCACTGGATGGCAGGGTTGTGATTCTGATGAAAGCTAGTTCTGCCTTGCTTCGGTACCAGTGGTGGCCGTGTGTTTGGTTACAAGAAGGTCAGTTGTGGGACTGCAACCACCCTATCTGCGTGCTAGGCACGCTGGACTTCCACGACAAGTCATAGTTTGGCGTGCGATTTCGTATGACAGCAGGAGCGGTCTCGTGATTATTCTACGCGCCCTAACCGCAAAATTGTACTTCACTCTGGCGATTCGACCTTTTGCGCTGACACTCTCGTACATCATTCCAGAGGGTCTTTTCCAACAGGATAACGCTCGCCAACGTCCCGCTCTTGTAACCCTTCATTCTCTGCTGGGTGGCGAATTGTTGTCTTGGCAGGCTCGACCACCAGATCTGTCCCCATATATCATCGGACGACATCTCGAGCGTCATCCACAAACAGCATTAACCGTCACTGTTTTGCAAAGTGCAATAAACATAAAACTCTAGTCCAACAAGGAGCCAAGGTACCTAGGTGTCACGTTAGACAAAACCTTGTCATTTAAATCACACCCTGCAAAAGCAGCTGCCAAGGTGAGGACAAGAAACAACCTCATCCATAAACTCTGCGGAACCACCTGAGGATCAACTGCAACAACTCTGAGGATGTCTGCACTGAGCCTGGTACACTCTGCGGCGGAGTACTGTGCACCGGTATGGCTAAACAGCAGTAATGTGAACCAAATCGATGTCGAACTTAACAAAACCGTGCGCATTATTTCAGGAACCGTTAGGACTACCCCTAACATATGGCTACCTGTCCTGAGTCATATACCACCCCCAAAAATACGACGAGAAGCCGTCTTGGTCAGGGAATACAACAAGATCGAAGCAAACCCTGAACTACCGGTACACATCGATATACCTGATTTGAGTACCAAAAGGCTTCGTTCAACACATCCTCCTCTTGCTCTCGACAGCCTCACTGGGTCTCTCTTGGAGAAGAGAATGGCTCCAGAATGCCCCAACAACTTGGCACCTAATACCTTACCAAGGCCGTTCTTGGGTTTGATCAGCCCCGCAAGATCAGGTCAACTCTGAACCGACTAAGAACCGGGCATTGTAGATGTGCTGACTCACTCTTCAAATGGGGACTGCTGTCTTCGCCAGCATGTGACTGCAGTGCGCCCAAGCAGACCATCCAACACATCAGTGAAGAATGCAGTGCTAGAGCGTTCAGTGGGGACTTTGAAGAATTCCTGGTGGCATCACAAAAATCCATCGAATATATACAAGGAATAGATGTTTGTCCGTGAATATATGTAATTTTATGTAATGTAGAATAACGTGATCCAATACTGCAATGTACTTAAATGCCATACGCCAAAATAAAATAAAATCTAGTCCACAATATGACATTCGGCATCTATACAACACATTGCCTACACATTTGCATGCTTGCATTCAACGTTGTGGTGGTTACACCGGTTAATACACTCCTGGCCATTAAAATTGCTACACCACGAAGATGACGTGCTACAGACGCGAAATTTCACCGACAGGAAGAAGATGCCGTGATATGCAAATGATTAGCTTTTCAGAGCGTTCACACAAGGTTGGCGTCGGTGGCGACACCTACAACGTGCTGACATGAGGAAAGTTTCCAACCGATTTCTCATACACAAACAGCAGTTAACCGGCGTTGCCTGTTGAAACGTTGTTCTGATGCCTCGTGTAAGGAGGAGAAATGCGTACCATCACGTTTCCGACTTTGATAAAGATCGGACTGTGGCCTATCGCGATTGCGGTTTATCGTATCGCGACATTGCTGCTCGCGTTGGTCGAGATCCAGTGGAATCGGTGGGTTCAGGAGGGTAATACGGAACACGGTGCTGGATCCCAACGGCCTCGTATCACTAGCAGTCGAGATGACAGGCATCTTATCCGCATGGCTGTAACGGATCGTGCAACCACGTCTGGATCCCTGAGTCAACAGGTGGGGACGTTTGCAAGACAACAACCATCTGCACGAACAGTTCGACGACGTTTGCAGCAGCATGGACTATCAGCTCTGAGACCATGGCTGCGGTGCCGGCCGCGGTGGCCGTGCGGTTCTAGGCGCTGCAGTCGGGAACCGCGGGACTGCTACGGTCGCAGGTTAGAATCCTGCCTCGGGCGTGGATGTGTGTGATGTCCTTAGGTTAGTTAGGTTTAAGTAGTTGTCAGTTCTAGGGGACTGATGACCTAAGATGTTAAGTCGCATTGTGCTCAGAGCCATTTGAACCATGGCTGTGGTTACCCTTGACGCTGCATCACAGACAGGAGCGCCTGCGATGGTGTACTAAACGACGAACCTGGGTGCACGTATGGCAAAACGTCATTTTTGCGGATGAATCCAGCTTCTTTTTACAGCATCATGATGGTGGCATCAGTGTTTGGCGACATCACGGTGAACGCACATTGGAAGCATGTATTCGTCATCGCCATACTGGCGTATCACCCGGCGTGATGGTATAGGGTGGCATTTGTTACACGTCTCGGTCACCTCTTGTTGCCGGCCGCGGTGGTCGTGCGGTTCTAGGCACTGCAGTCCGGAACCGCGGAACTGCTACGGTCGCAGGTTCGAATCCTGCCTCGGACATGGATGTGTGTGATGTCCTTAGGTTAGTTATGTTTAAGTTGTTCTACGTTCTAGGCGACTGATGACCTAAGATGTTAAGTCCCATAGTGCTCAGAGCCATTTGAACCATTTGAAACACCTCTTGTTCCCATTGACGGCACTTTGAACAGTAGACGTTACATGTCAGATGTGTTACGACCCGTGGCTCTACCCTTCATTCGACCCCAGCGAAACCCTACATTTCAGCAGGATAATGCACGACCGCTTGTTGCAGGTCCTGTACGGGCCTTTCTGGATACAGAAAATGTTCGACTGCTGCCCTGGCCAGCACATTCTCCAGATCTCCCAGCACTTGAAAACATTTGGCCAATGGCGGCCGAATAACTGGCTCGTCACAGTACGCCAGTCACTACACCTGATGAACTGTGGTATTGTGTTGAAGTGCATGGGCAGCTGTACCTGTACACGCCATCCAAGCTCTGTTTGACTCAATGCCCAGGCCTATCAAGGCCGTTATTGCGGTGGGTGCTGATTTCTCAGGATCTATGCACCCAAACTGCGTGAAAATGTAATGGCATGTGAGTTCTAGTATAATATATTTGTCCAATGAATACCCGTTTATCATCTGCATTTCTTCTTGGTGTAGCAATTTTAATGGTCAGTAGTGTAATTCGATCATTTGACATTTGCAATGACTTATGTCGCGCTTACATTAACCTGTGATCTTGCTGCATTAGTCACTTAAATTTGTTGCCTAGACAATGTATTCCCGAAATTTCATTACTGTATAATGATCATTTTTCCTTCGGTGCATTGGTCACTAGCTGTTAAAGGGTTAAGGACGCAGCGAATTTGAAAGATTACAGTGACGGTGTGTGTGGCTTAAGATAGATGTTGCGCACAAGCCTCTGGGAGAAGCGTACGTCACCGAGGCTCGGCCAGTCCGAGCGAGTCCGACCGTTGCGCGCCGAGCCACGTAAAAAGCGGAGGCCGGCGTCCGTCGCGTGGTGACGAGGTGTCAAGCCGGCGCGCGGGCGGCACGCGACTCGGCCGATGAAGTCTTGGCCGGCGGCTCGGCGGGAGGTGGGGGAGGCGAGCGGTAGGTCAGTAAATGCTAGCAGCGTGGTGGGGCGCCGGCCGCGACGCGACGCGCCGCTGCCGCGGGAGGAGGCAGTCTGCCGCGGACGGGCACCGGCGCCCTGCACGCGACACCAGCGCCGCCCCGCCGCCCACCGAGCTCCGCAGGTACTGTGTCCCGGCCCCAGCCGCTACTAACCACCACCAGGGAGCACCCCCGCGCCCCCCACTAACACCGCACGCGACCCGACGGCCTCCGTAACCACCCCCCGCAATGGTAACGACACGCAGACGAATTTGGGGCTCCAGACACGTGGCAAAGGAAGGCAGAACCCACGTGACCTGCGATTTAGAGCTCTGCCTCATTCTCCGCAATTCTCTAAAAACACAGGTACTCTCTGGACCCCGGCATCGTCTTGGTCGAAAGCAGTGAAAGGACGTCGGCGGAGTTTGTGTTCGTGAAGGCTGACGTTAATATTACTGAGGAGAGACGACAGGGGTGGCCCACACGAGGATCGTGCTCAACATTCATTGGATTCCTCCCTCCTGGTAACAGGACTGAAGCCATCTGCGCCACCAGACAGCGCAGCTTTCACGTGGCGTAGCTCGCAGATGATAGGACACACACAGTCTGTTAAGTAAGAACGTGGTCGGCGTTACATACAGATGCTAAAAGATTTCTTTCACAGCCCAATAGAGAGAACCTTTGTCCTTCATGCAACGCCCATAAGCATCAGTTTCCTTTGAATTCTTGACTGAGATACAGAAGAAGAGACATCAATGCAGCTTACGCGTCGCGTTTTGAGGCTGTGTTTCTATGCAGCCACCACAAAGACTCGAGACTACGGCGTCTAAATATGCAGGGAAATCAATGTCATTTATACAAAAGTGGACAGCGACATGTAAATTGGTTAAAAACGCGGATGACTTTGAACAAAGTGGCTCAGTCGGTAAAGTGACTCCAAAAGTGGAAAAAATTATTATTATCCCTTTTTCGGAAAAATAATTCTTAACGTTGCGTCAAGCGCTATCAAAATTCACTTTGAACAGCTGTCAACCTGAATTCGACGCGTCTGGAACTCCCTTCCACATGAATACGTGGAAAACTTTGGTTTGAAGCATACCTCGGAGTTGCCATGCAATTAGTGACGCTGTGGGTGACTGGACGTATTATTAAATGTAACTGCAGTTTTCTTATGCGCGTATGTAACGTATCTATATGTTTTTGTTTGTTGTCAAACGTATTTTTCTATTGATTAACTCGACTACGATCTTACCTAACAGACTTTATGTCTATATCGAAATCTACCTCATATTTGAAACATCTCTGCAAATCTGTCAAATTTTACATCCGCTCTTGATCAAGTAAGGGTTCCGGTATCGTCTTCTATGAGAGGCTATTAATAAAGGTGCCTGGATTTTCGGAAAATCACGGTACATCACGGTAATTTTATCAAGAACAAATGAGTTAGCCTACAGTGAGTGTCAAGGTCGTTATTCGTCAAATCCTTCTCACTTGAAACCTGGCTTTAAGATACGTGTACCATCACAAATGATAGTACATGTGTACCTTGGATGTTTCGAGGTCTGCTGCACATTTTGCTCGTTCTCTACAAGACCTCGAACTATACACAAGGTATTATTCGTCAGCGAAGACTTTCAGGACTGTCCTCGTTGACAACGTATTAAGGTGGATGCAGTAGCATTGGTTTTCAAGATTTGAGGTCTGCATCATTATCAAGAAACAAAGGGGGTGGCTGGCTTGTAGTGCAGATGAAGTCCATCATATGCGTCAATATCCTCAACTGACAATCTGTTTGATAAGCGATTACCATCTTCATCTCTGGTCACAGGATTTAGTCGGATAGGGGTAGTTGGAGAAAGATTGACACATGGTGTAACTCGTAAGTTTGGGACTGAATTGTGACTTAAGGTCTACCGTACCCACGAACATCTCGAACGTTCCCTGTTATGTTGGAAAATTCTGCATATCTTATTCACCAAGAAAGGTCATCAGCACCGTCCACTCGGCCATATATTCTGTCAGAAGAAACTCATTCATTACAACATGTTTCTGCCACTCACTCTCCAAGCACTAAGCTATGTGTTTCGACGCTTTACATCCTATTTCCCTCATTTTTTTGCTTCTTCCTTAGCTTCCTGCCTGGCATAAGGAAAACACGTAAGCTGCCGGCGCCATGTTGTTAATGGAATCGCCTAGTGTCTGCCTTAATTTAGAACGACAGCGGAAAATCTATTCCATGTTGACCTGGTCGGAATTTTATTCCACTGTTCAGAATACGACTCTATTTTCTCAAGCACTTCGCCATGTCGCTCTACTAACATTGTAGAATGGAGAACCAGAGTCAGGTATACTGCATAAAGAACACTGTGACAGTTCTTTCTAACCCGAGCACACACTTATTTTGATTTAACCGAGGATAAAACAACATAAGTGCTGCTCCTTAAGTACTGTGTGACAGGATGAAAGTGAAAGGCAGCCATTTTGCATAAAAATTATGAGATGTAACGGTAAAATCATTACCCTTGTCTTACTTAACATAATGAAATATTCAGCTCTAAGCGTTAAACGATTCTTTGTTGTTAATATTAATACTTGCCCTATGTACATCGATTTACGTCTCTTGATCAGTAATCAAACGTAACTGATTTTCTACCTGAAGCTCATATATCGTAAATAAGTAACTGAAAAGAAAGAGATCGTCGACGAGCGATACTTGTACTTACAATTAAATGCAGTGAACTCGCTATTCACAAACGTACACTTTCATAGAAAACACTTGTGAAACAGAAAACATAACATAAAATTCCCTGAAGAGGAAGAAATGAAAAATACTGTCTCTCATACCTGCCAGTTCCGTTAAAAGAAAAGTTAATTACTAGCTAAAAACTTACTTAAACTACCCGAATTTCCTGAGCAAATTAATAAAAGACGGCATTAAATAGCGCTTACATCATATGTAACAACATGAACTCTGTCGCATGTGTGCTACTTATTTTAGGGCACAACAGAAAACCATTACCACAACATTCAGACATAAAAAAGCTATTTTCTCTTCAAAATTCCATAGCAGTGGTAGCCAAAATCCATTATGAGTCTCATGTCCCTAAGATTAAGAGTCCGCGTTTAGATTTAAACAACAATTACAGAGATTCTACACCCAACCATTTACTCTGTTCTCATTTAAGGGTAATAACTGACAGTGATTTTTTAATGCAGGTAAAACAATGCAAAAGGAGAATGTAGAGAATTGTTGTTGGTACGTGATATGGAATGGTATGATCTCCGCGTAAATACCTCACATAAGGTATTGCTTTTGAGTAATGGGATAGGGTAAAAGAAAAGGGTACAAACCAAAGAACGCCAGCAGCGTAATGGTTTAAGCAAGTTTGTATGAACAGTTTTATCCAAAACTTTTTAGAAGTTTAAGTTCGTATATTACTTCATCAATCTACTGTAGGCTATTGAAAACTAATACATGAATCTGTCTTTCCTAGTAACACATTATTCTCCTAAATTTTCGACGATAAAAGAAATATTTTGTAGATAACTATCTGATGAACATTTTTTTTGTTTCCGTCATGGGCCAGATTCATGTTTGTTACTTCTCTGCCACAGTAATACAAAACTGAAGCAATTTCGTTGGATTGCTTGAGGAAGAGACACATGGATTCTATCAGCAGCACTGTTCTCTATGTGGTAGCATATCAATAATTCTGTCATGTAAAACGGACTTTCTTCACCAGCTGATTATACAACATGTCCCTCTAATTACACGATCATTTTCATCACACATAGTAGATTTTTTAGGTTGTCAGCTAAGTACACTAGCAGTTTTACGCTGTTAGAAATATCTGTATTACAATGCCGTTGTTTCCCTGGGTTAAAATAGTTGAGAACGCTTAACATATGGAACGCATTCGTATTAATACTAATGTTATTGCTTAAATAACTGCAGTCATGAAATAAGTCTGTAAGTGCTGCTCAGAGGTGCAGCACATTTACGCAGATAATTTTAAAACCTAGTATGTTTCCCATTTACTGTCTTTATCAGAAATGCGGAAGTTCCTCAGGATATTTTATATTCCACAATTTTCATTGCATACCATCATCTATGGGTACACACCTCCGATCAGTGACCTCGTTACCTGAATCGAATACATTTACATGTCATCTTAAAATAAAAGGTCATTCTCCCACAAAATAAGAACTGAATGAATGGCCGGCCAAGGTCGTCGTCCGTGTCATTTTGGTTGGTTCTGAACACTTTAGAAGCCGAAGTATTCCCAATAGTCATTACATTCAAATGTATGTTCTAAAATTTCCTGGGATTTTTTAATATAAGATATGCTGCATCCTCATTTACAGAAAGAGCCGAAGATCCATTTATTGTGACAGAATCAGTAGGCATATGTTTCGTGTGTGACAGTTTCTGGAAACTGTATACAAACCAAAATTACCTCTATCTGAATTGAACAGACTGTATGAATAGGTTTGCGCCCATAATTTCATTCTAATAAAAACTCTAATCCTTGGAAATTTTCATCAGTTAGCTTACTTTGCAGTGATGATTGTTTTCAAAATGTGGAACTGGAATACGTGTCTGATTTGCACATGTTTACATACTTGTTTCACAGTTAGTGGGAAGCCTGTAATGCGTGTACATATGATATAAGAAAATAAGGAAAATTCTAAATTTCAATGTAGACAGCATACATTCACGCATGAAAAATTGTTATAATTCATAGTTTTTTTTAGGTTTTAATAGGATTCTCATGTGTTTTTGGAAATAATACATCTACAACCTGATTATTTTCAATTTAAGATGCAATCTATTAAATGTGCAGCGCTATTTCAATTTCAAGAACATGTAGAATAGCTTGAGTTATTGTTACATGGCAGATTATGACAATAACTGAAAAAAATAAATACTTTCATGATGTTTTGAAACAACTTTTATTTATTCACTAACCAGTTTCCGTTTTCTTAGGCAATCATGAACCGAAAGCTTGCCTTCATAATTCCAAATAAAACAATATGAGATAGACAGAGCTTTAGCTGAAGCAAAAATTATGAGATTTAAAACTGTTAAACTGACTTTAAATGAAGTTAAATACAACATGCAGTGTTACATAAAAAAAGCTAATTTCATTGTTGTAATTGTCTAGATGTCTAACACAATCATAAATGAGAATTATTTTAATAGAGAGACAAAAAAGGAAATACTTGTAAAACTATGACAGAATTCTGCGTCATCGTGAAGGACGTCACATGTACAGCATCCGTATGATGTCAACCGATAATGGCCAAAGAGGCAGAACCGCTTAGTGAATAATAAGAAACATCAAAAAATCTAATACTAGGAATAAGCGATTCTCGTGCCACAAATTATCGGTTAAATGTGCTGTCAGATTGCTAGTTCCTCTTTCTTACGCGTGATGCCAACAATAGTTTTCATATTGTACATTATTCTGTGGTTTATTGTTAGAGTTCTCAAAGAAAACAAGTTATCTCCAGGCACCGCAATATCATCTAAATTGCGTTGTTCAATTGTTAGTTTGTTTGCGCAGTTATTTGTATTTGTAATTAACTCTAACTGCAAAGAACATCAGGTTACTGCAGTTAAACAACCTCTTATTGTGATTTGGAGCTGCAGTGGTCGAAAGGCATTGATACACACATGCTTCTCCACTTTTATTTTTCTTAATTTGAACTTAAAATTCAAATAATTTCTTTAAAAGAACGAACTAGTGTAAGCTGTAAGTAGCAATCCTAATTAAATTATTTTCAATGCGAAATGAAATGACGAAGAGGAAACAAAATATGCATACAAAAAAAGTGTTCGACCTGCATGAATTTTCCTGTTTTTCTGTAGTCCAACGTTTCGAATAGTGGCCATTTGCGTCCATTGTCACCTGTAGTCTTCTAGGCATGAAATCGGACATGAAATAACTAAACATTTAACATTGATTGTGGCAACACAGACATTGGAAGCAAACTGCAGTTACCTCACACTGCAATGGAGTACCAGCCATTCCAAAGAACTTTAAGAAATATCGATCGACGACGAGGCTCGTGCGAGACCACTGAAGACTCTTACAGCGAGGAATGCCCGCTACGTCACAAGGAGAAGTGCGGAAAAGCTTCTGAAGAATGTTTGTGAGATGTCACGAAAAGACCATTAGAAAGAATAGACGATGCTGGATATTAGAGTAACACATCGAGAAAGAAGCCAGGAGCGAGAGAAACGGGGAACTCCAGTTAGAACTCTCCCATATCTGCATAAAAAAATGGAGTAAACTTTGGAAAAATTAGCACTTCGCTGGGAAATCAAATACACTATATTTGGTTCTGACTAGCGCCAATTGGTTGACAGAAACACAAGAACGAAGGGAAACCGAAGAAATTGTGCACACAATGAAACGTAGAGGAGAAAGTGTCATGTTTTGGGCCTATGTATCCACGCATACATTGAAGAACTAGCCGTTATTGTTAAAATTCTAAATACAGACTATTAAAATAAAGATTTTTTGAAATAATTTATTAGGAAGTGTACAGAAACTTGGAATTGAAAGGAGGTTTTCACTCCAGTAAATAATGGTCCCAAATATAGAGCACGTAAAAACCAATAATGACTGCTTTAGGGTGCATCCTGTCAGTTATAAACAACTGATCAACAATGAGTAAACGGTCGAGTAGAAAATTTGGGGTCTATATTGTGGAATGGAAACAGGATAAGGAAGTACTCATCGTGAATTGAGTTAATAAGGAGCTTGGACGCAGTCTGGGAAGAAATATGTCCTCCGGTCAGAGCTAGTCTTGTGGATTCTAAGTTTAGAAGACTACATGCCATAACCGCCTTCGTTATTTGGTAGGGTGTACCAAACAGTTCATTCTTTTTTGTTGCTAGTATAATATTATATTCGTATATTTTTGTAAAGAAATTATCATAATGTTTAGTTAACCGTAGCAGTAAAAAATAAGTGTACAGGCATGGATGTATGAACAGTGCCTTTATCATTTTAGAAAAAAGAAAATGGTTCAAATGGCTCTAAGCACTATGGGACTTAACATCTGAGGTCATCAGTCCCCTAGACTTAGAACTACTTAAACCTAACTAACCTAAGGACATCGCACACATCCATGTCCGAGGCAGGATTCGAACCTGCGACCGCAGCAGCAGTGCGGTTCCGGACTGAAGCGCATAGAACCGCTCGGCCACAGCGGCCGGCCTCATTTTAGAAAACACTAGTAAGAAATTATTCGTTAGCGTGATTCGTTAACCAAATGACAAACTGTTGTGATACCTGTTGGAACTTTTACATAAAATTCTTATATAATTCCACAATCTCTCTTGGTTGTAACAGCTCAGTCAGATGCAAATCAGTGCCATTAATTACGAAACACGTCATGTCGAAGGAGCACCGTTACCTGTCATACGTCCTCGAGTGAACCCAGTTCATAGGAAGTAGGCGAGACGGGCCGCAAAGTTCCCATCGGGCCGACCCAATGAACGTTCTCTAGTCTAATATCAGGCCGCTGACACCATCGTTCCTTATTACACTGATGGCCCCAACCACCTAAAGCACATCAATATTTTCTCTCCAACGATTGTTTACAGGACGGTACAAAATTATTTTATTGTTCTTTAAGACTGAAGTTTGCCAAGATCGCTAGTAATTCTTTTTATTACTACTAACGGTTCCGACAGATCTACGTCATCATCGGATCTGAAAGTTACAAAAACAAACATCTTCAGTGAAGGTGGCTCATGCATATACGATTTCATGTAAGCGTTGTGTACACTACTGCAACATTTGAACGCACCTTATAACACTATTATATGTACATACTTTGCATAACATGAAAGTCACATAGTGATATTGCGTCAAATCGCCTCCAACGATTGACGCAATGTCAAACAAATACAACAAATTGGTTTTGTCAGATATTATTGAATCCAAGCAGAGTAAGAGCGGAATGCCCTATGGTACACAGCGGTAGGTAGATCATGTTATAGCATTAGTATGCAGACATGAGGGACAGTGCAAGAACTTCACACCTTACTTTCATCAGAAGCCTATTTTGTTCCTTGAGACTTTCGACAGTATATCCTATATACTGTTCCACAGATTACACCCTTTCTTCAGAGTGAGAGCTGAGTTTATATTGTTGATAAGGATGACAGGACCAAACCAAAACATTCGGATCTGTGAATTTATCCACTCCTGTGGAATAACTCCACCTATAGATGTCAACTTCAACTTCTCTTTTACGAAGGATCAGCCAATGTCCGTAGTGTGCTCCAGAAGTCTTTGTGGGTGGAATTGGGATGTTGGAATAGATGTTATAAGGAAACTGAAGTAGGCAAGATAAACATCATAGATGAAAATGCCGTTTACCATCTGCTTTCTAAATTAGTCTTTTTAAGCGCTAGCGTAAATTTGTTATTACATAGCTTGCGCCTCAGAGAAACTTCTCAGCTATTGGGTACTTTATTGCAACCATGAAACAAAACTCTGTCATTACCGGAAGTATTCAGATTAAATAATTGTCTACCTGCGTTTTACATGAAAAATAAAGATATGGGTCGAGTGAAAGTGGTAGGATTATGTCTTACTCAAACCTGAAAACCTGGACACTAAGCTATTTGCAACTTTAATGTGGACAGCAGTACTTCTTAGTATGTGTCATATATGTACGACATTGGTGGAAGTAAAATGCTCGGTAAATGCCTGAAAAACATGCTCTGTTCAATAGGGACTAGAAACGTCCACCTTGCTATTAGGAAGCATACACCGCAACAGACTGAGTTACTAGGCTATCTGTAGCAGTATGTCATGCAAGAGCCCGCAAAAACTTAACTACTCATAGTTCGCTTGAACTTCTACTTAAAAATAAGCTAGTAATAATCAACCAGGAGGTCGGTATGAGCGACACACTATTTTATTCGAGACTGTCTTGTTGGAGATACACGCCCTTGTACTCTGACTTACGAAATATCTCATTTTGACTTTTATGAAGGGGCATACGAAATTTGGACGATGATTATCTAACCATATCATATCCAGGAGAGGGAGAAATTTGACGTTTTGTGGCATACGTATACATCACCAGAGATAAAACTCCGGTTATCTGACAGAAAAAGTGTGAAGCAATAGGAAAGAGTCAACGTTTCTAACGATTTCAAGTTTCAATTAAACGAAGCTAATTTATTCTTTTCTGTCCACACAGATGTGTTAGTGTAAAAGAGCTGTATTTATAAGTTATCACCATTTTCATTGTGTTCTTAAAGATGTTTTTCATTTCACTTGGAATGGTCCAATTTACGATTTTTCGAGGCAGTATCGATTGGAAACATTTATGTGCTGCTGTTGGAATTTCTTACCATTAAGTCTACTTTTGTACTCCGAAGACATTTTATGGACTGTGACAGAGAGTACATATTGTGCTAGAATTATTTTCCGTCCTTCCTTTCGGGAAGTACGATAGTCAACACCCTTCTGTGTAACCTACTGTCCTGATCATTATGCGTGGGCGTCTAAACATCGTTGGCCTGTAACGAGTGGCCATTTGTCACTGGTTTTAGTCAATTACTTACCAAAAAACCGTTTTCTTGTAAATATTAAATGTTGGTAGTCGTGTCCATATTCTGCGTCTAATTTATACTTAAAAATTTATTTTAAAAATTAAAAATTAAATTAAAAATTTATTTTAAAAATTTATATTTAAAAATTGTATCTCTTTTTTTTTGTTTTTAGAGATTGTATAATTTTAACTACGTACTCCTGTCACGCAACCAATGGAAACAGCGTTGTACGTCACTTGTATGTCACTGAAACGACGTCACTACGACGTAATGTGTCCTCAAGAAGTCACGTTTTTATAAAGCATTGCCTCTCGTACACATTTATTTCTCAATAGTCACCCTGCGAACGAATACATTTCTTGCAACGGGAGACGTTTGTTGATACGTCACTAGAATGTTCGCTTTGTTAACAGAGCCATAACCTAGCATTTGTTTACACCGTTTCATCACTACCAAAGTGAAATCCTCGAAGGTATTCTTTAAGGTTTGGAAACAGATGAAAATCGGATGGGGCCAACTGTATGCAGATGATAGATGACAGTGAAACCAGGGCTTTTGGATTGTTGCGGCTGGCCGTCGCAGCGCTCGTGCTGGTCAGGCATTATCATGTTGAAGGCGATGGTGCTCCATGTGTCGAGGAACTCTTTGAATTCGTACTTTTAGTTTCTCACGCAACGACAGAATCGCAGCACTCATGTTGGTCTCCCATCCTCACGCTGAAGGACGAACTCTTCGAATTCGTACTTATACTTTCTCACAGAATGACATAGTTGCTTTATACACCGCCAAGTTACATACTACAATTCGGAGCTCTCTAGTGGCAAACGTCAGCGAGCGCACGGGAAAGTCAGCCGAGTAATATGCATGACATGTGATACCTCAGCCAGTATTGAGAAGAGAATAAAAAATTCGGAGGCATTACTTTTCAGCAGGCCGTCGTAATATCAGTACTGCTACTGACGCACATCAGTAGTTCTAGCAACTTCCATCACTTTTCAGTTAAAGGTATAACACAGTTCCTAGAATCTTCGTAGACAGTTCAAGTTTTGCCAGCTGCTCACTGCAACAAGATTGTAACATTAATCTCGTTACGTAAGCTCTTTGTTTCTTGGCGTGGCTGTCACTTTCTCCACCGTGAAGCCTTTGTCACTTCCACGTGGGCCCACGCGGCTTTCCTCGGCTTCTTTCGAGACACTTTTTTCCGTGGAACACTGATCAGCCTCCTCAAAGAAGAAAATAACTTATAATTATACGATCTCTTAACACTATATAACTGTAGACATAGCTAAAATTTAAAAATACCGTGCTCAGAATCATCCGCCATCATCATCCGTCTAGGACTCTAAGATAAAGGTTAGAAACAGTTCCGCGTTAATGGGTCACTCCATCAGAAAAATTAAATGAAAATGTGATGGAAGTTACTTTCAGAATGGTAGAGCGTTACAATCAAAAAGCGAAGATAACGTTTCCAACACAGTACACATTTATTATCTTCCAAAAACTTTGGAGAGTAATTTAGATACAGAATAGTACCAACTCATGAATAATCTTTAAATATACTACTAATTGTGATAGATGTGCCGAAGACTTGCGGACTGGTATGCCTTCTTCATTTTACCGCCTGTCTTAGGTCTTCTGAAGTATTGGCAAAAATTATATCAACTTTTGCAGCATCGTCATAGGTATTGTTTAGCTTATATTCAGTAACTGTTGCTCGATTTTTGTCCTTTGTTGAAACATACACAGTACATTTGATACTCGTTCCTGTTACTATTGTGTTTCTTTTATTCCTAAGCTTTATATCCCACGGTGTCGTAATGTACGTTTTTGGTGCTGTATGAAGTAGTTTCTTGTATAATTCTGTTACCTACGTTTACTTGCGTTCGAAAGGCAATTTTCTGAAACATTTTATCTTACTCCTCCATCATTATTGTAACTTTTTACCCATGCTTACCTAATAATAATTTTATTGTTTTCAACCTGCACAACGGTAACGATGAAGTCCATTAATCGGCTCCGGAGTTGTCTGCAGTGGGAAACCATAGCTGAAATAATGAGGAACCACGCATTTCAGCCACACTTTTGCACGTAGCCATTCACTGAACAATGTCCGGTCCCAGATCGTAGTTCAGAATCAAAGGGTGAGATGAGACATATCTCTCAATACAGCATGCCGAGCGATAGAAAATGTATCAGAAATATGACATCAACGATTTGAAAAGTATTATTATTAGTGTTCTTATGTTTCGATAGACACACGCAGTAATACAAGACTTTCGTAATACTGAAAACGTATAGTTCACACTCACACCGGCTTCAAGGAAATAACTACTGTCAGACAACTGGAAGGTATACTATCTCTTAAAGATGTTTTGATATAATAACACTGGTCATAAGAGATGTTCTCAGAAATTAAATTAAAGTGTGATGGTAGGACGTTGCTGTGAAAAGCATAAATAACGTTTCGGACGCAGCAATGTGCCACACAGTTATTATATGCCAGGAAGTGCATTTATGTTTCCTGTAGCAATTTCTCACAATATTCCGTTGCACCAGGTTGTAGTATTGTTTAAAGAACGACAGGCGCAGAAATCCAGTACTGTTCCATTGCGCCATTGGCGGCAAATCACTGGAAGTAGTAACTACTGTAAAATCCCTGGGAGTAACCATCCCTGGGCGTAACCCAGTTCTAAGCAAAGAAGGGAAAGCTGAAAGGTGGAAGGGTGACTATGCAAGGGAGATGTACTTGAGGGAAATATTATAGAAATGGAAGAGGCCGTCAGTGAAGATCAGATGGGAGACACGATACTGCGATAAGAATTTGACAGAGCACTGAAAGACTACAACGAATAAAATTGTATAATCTAAAATTAGCTGAAGAACAAGGGAAAAATCAGTTGACGAACTTTAATGTAGTGTAGCAATGGGTGTTGACCGTGGAAGATAGGCTTCGCCTAATGCACTGGTCAGCTAACTCATTAGCCAACGTAGCCTGCCGGCCGAAGTGGCCGTGCGGTTAAAGGCGCTGCAGTCTGGAACCGCAAGACCGCTACGGTCGCAGGTTCGCATCCTGCCTCGGGCATGGATGTTTGTGATGTCCTTAGGTTAGTTAGGTTTAACTAGTTCTAAATTCTAGGGGACTAATGACCTCAGCAGTTGAGTCCCATAGTGCTCAGAGCCATTTGAACCAACGTAGCCAAATATCAACATTACAAAGACTGAATTTTTTTTAAACTTGAAATATATACTTAGGTGCATTTTTCTTAACTTCATTAACATACTTCTATGCTGACATTTGCTAAAATCATTCTCAATCTGACTGTGGTGTGTTCACTGAGGTCGACCCCTTCCTACTTTCTCCCATCCACTCTCATCTTCGTTACTTTTATTCTTCTATCTTCCTTTGTCCATCGTCTCTATATATCCACACCATCTCAACATTCCGTTCTCGACACTCGACACTACATCTTCTTTCATTCTACAACATTCCTTATTTTATCAACGAAATAAACTCTTATGTTTTAAGTGTTAGTTAAACTATAGGTATGTTGTATAAAACTCGATGTCATACATCGTAACCACATTTTTTATTGATAAAATTAAACTGTAATTTATCCGTAAAATTAAATCATGACAAAGACAAACACTAATGTCGACCATGTCATCTTCTTGGATACTTTCAATAAGTCACATCTGTATGTCTTTTTAGACACGATTCCAGGTTCTCAGCAATAACATTACTTTTCCGTTTACTATTGACAAGGTTCATGCTAGAAAAGGATTGCGCACATGAATACCTAGACCCGAAGACAAAAAGAAAAGCAAACTCTATAGTCTTCTTTCGACGGATAGCACGCTGCTTGCATACTTCTCGAGAAACAGTTTCAACTGCAATTTCTTTGCACTGCTTCAAGTATGAACTTTAGCACGTCTCTGACTCCAAGCATTATTCATCCCCACTTTCCAAGACACTGTCACAAGCAACAAAATCGGTACAGGTGGTAGCCAGTATACACGGCCTGAGTTGCGAGAGAAAATGTAAATTTCACCTACAACCCCATCTAACGCCATTTCTTTAAAATCGACTCTCTCAGGTCGAAAACCCACTTCTGCGCATGGACCACGAAGTTTCAGTCGCACTGTACGAGCGCGCCAGTATCTTATGGAAGAGCCACAGTCAGTGGACCAAAGAATCGCACGTGGTATGTGGGACGCGGTTTGCCGACCACTGGCCTAAAGCTTTCGCTATAAAAAAGGTGATTCTTTGTCACTGCAATTTCTGTCATTCAGTCGTGTAATCAGACAGACAAGCCCTTTGAAACGAATATGGATAGAATTAAATCGTGTGTTATCATAGCTTCGCAGTAATAAATTTTCTTGCCATTGGCACTCAGCATACGAGTTATATATCTCAATAGTAGAACAACAGGACTCCCTGCATTTCAATATGACGAAGCATTATTATTATTTCTTTCTTGTCTCAGACGTTATGTCTGGTTAAAAATGGAGGGTGACGCGGACCTTGATCAAGCGTGACTTCCTTTTAACTGTACGGTATATGTTACATTGCATTTGGGAACTTTCGGGTAATTGAACAAGTGTCATAATTACAGATTTCTGTAGTTGTATATATAAGTTTGGATGTAGCTGTATTGCATTGATGTACTGGTGGATATTGTGTGGTATGACTCCTGTAGTTGATAGTATAATTGGTATAATGTCAACTTTATCCTGATGCCACATGTCCTTGACTTCCTCAGCCAGTTGGATGTATTTTTCAATTTTTTCTCCTGTTTTCTTTTGTATATTTGTTGTATTGGGTATGGATATTTCGATTAGTTGTGTTAATTTCTTCTTTTTATTGGTGAGTATGATGTCAGGTTTGTTATGTGGTGTTGTTTTATCTGTTATAATGGTTCTGTTCCAGTATAATTTGTATTCATCATTCTCCAGTACATTTTGTGGTGCATACTTGTATGTGGGAACATGTTGTTTTATAAGTTTATGTTGTAAGGCAAGCTGTTGATGTATTATTTTTGCTACATTGTCATGTCTTCTGGGGTATTCTGTATTTGTTAGTATTGTACATCCGCTTGTGATGTGATCTACTGTTTCTATTTGTTGTTTGCAAAGTCTGCATTTATCTGTTGTGGTATTGGGATCTTTAATAATATGTTTGCTGTAATATCTGGTGTTTATTGTTTGATCCTGTATTGCAATCATGAATCCTTCCGTTTCACTGTATATATTGCCTTTTCTTAGCCATGTGTTGGATGCGTCTTGATCGATGTGTGGCTGTGTTAGATGATACGGGTGCTTGCCATGTAGTGTTTTCTTTTTCCAATTTACTTTCTTCGTATCTGTTGATGTTATGTGATCTAAAGGGTTGTAGAAGTGGTTATGAAATTGCAGTGGTGTAGCCGATGTATTTATATGACTGATTGCTTTGTGTATTTTGCTAATTTCTGCTCGTTCTATAAAGAATTTTCTTAAATTGTCTACCTGTCCATAATGTAGGTTTTTTTATGTCGATAAATCCCCTTCCTCCTTCCTTTCTGCTTAATGTGAATCTTTCAGTTGCTGAATGTATGTGATGTGTTCTATATTTGTGGCATTGTGATCGTGTAAGTGTATTGAGTGCTTCTAGGTCTGTGTTACTCCATTTCACTACTCCAAATGAGTAGGTCAATATTGGTATAGCATAAGTATTTATAGCTTTTGTCTTGTTTCTTGCTGTCAATTCTGTTTTCAGTATTTTTGTTAATCTTCGTCTATATTTTTCTTTTAGTTCTTCTTTAATATTTGTATTATCTATTCCTATTTTTTGTCTGTATCCTAGATATTTATAGGCATCTGTTTTTTCCATCGCTTCTATGCAGTCGCTGTGGTTATCCAATTTGTAATCTTCTTGTTTAATGTGTTTTCCCTTGACTATGCTATTTTTCTTACATTTGTCTGTTCCAAAAGCCATGTTTATATCATCGCTGAATACTTCTGTTATCTTTAGTAATTGGTTGAGTTGTTGATTTGTTGCTGCCAGTAGTTTTAGATCATCCATGTATAGCAGATGTGTGATTTTGTGTGGGTATGTTCCAGTAATATTGTATCCATAATTTGTATTATTTAGCATGTTGGATAGTGGGTTCAGAGCAAGGCAGAACCAGAAACGACTTAATGAGTCTCCTTGGTATATTCCACGCTTAATCTGTAATGGCTGTGATGTGATATTATTTGAATTTGTTTGGATATTAAGTGTGGTTTTCCAATTTTTCATTACTATGTTTAGGAACTGAATCAATTTAGGATCTACTTTGTATATTTCCAATATTTGTAGTACACTATCAAAAGCTTTTTGGTAATCAGTGTATGCATAGTGTAGCGACCTTTGTTTAGTTTTAGCTTGATATGTCACCTCTGCATCTATTATGTTGCTCTTTACATCCTCGTGCTCCTTTGCAACAGCCTTTTTGTTCTTCATTTATAATTTTGTTCTGTGCTGTATGTGTCATTAATTTCTGTGTAATGACTGAAGTTAATATTTTGTATATTGTTGGTAGGCATGTTATGGGGCGATATTTGGCTGGGTTTGCTGTGTCTGCTTGATCTTTAGGTTTCAGATAAGTTATTCCATGTGTAGGTGTATCAGGGAATGTGTATGGGTCTGCAAGGCAATTGTTAAATAATTTAGTTAGATGTGGATGTGTTGAGGTGAATTTCTTTAGCCAGAAATTTGCTATTTTATCTTTTCCAGGGGCTTTCCAATTGTGAGTAGAATTAATTGCTTGGGTGACTTCATGTTGCAAAATTATCACTTCAGGCATTTGTGGTATCATCTTGTATGTATCTGTTTCTGCTTGTATCCACCGTGCATGCCTGTTATGTTGTACCGGGTTTGACCATATGTTGCTCCAGAAGTGTTCCATGTCTGTTATGTTTGGTGGAGTGTTTATTTTAATGTGTGTGGTATCTATTGTCAGGTAAAATTTCTTTTGGTTTGGGTTGAATGTTTGGTTTTGTTTCCTTCTATTTTCACTTTTTTTGTATCTTCTAAGTCGTTTGGCCAATGCTTGTAATTTCTGCTTCTTTTCATCTAATTGCTCTATCACTTCTTGTTGTGAGATTTTACCTAACCTTTTTCGTTTTTTTTTTTTCTGACATTTCATTTCTTATAAATTGTGTTAGCTGTTCGATGTCTTTTCTCAGTTTTTCTATTCTGATCTGTAGCCTGTGTTGCCATGCTGGTTTTATGGGTTTCTTCTGTGTGTTGGTTGGTTCTGATCTCTGCCTAGTGTGTATATTTAGTGTAGTGAGTGCTCCTATATAAACCAGTAGTTGTAACTCTTCCATAGTTGTGTTTTCATTTATTTTGTTGTGTATGATTTTGTTGATAGTTTTTATTGTTGTTTCGACTTGTGGGTTATTTGGCGGTCTATGCAAGAATGGTCTAATGTCTGCATTTGTGTCTTTGTATTCTATATATGTCAGCTGAAATTTTTCTTCTATATCTAACATGTGTGTCACTTCGTGTTCTATTTGAGCTTGTTCTGGTGGCTGTCTTAAGATTTCGTTTTCCTCTGACTGTTTAATTGATGCGTGTTGTTCTTTGTTTGTTTGCTCTGGGATGTTTGAGTCCATTACTGTATTTTCTTCTTCTTCTGATTGCACATTATTTTGTTCCAGTATTTGTTGTACTTGTTGTTTGATGTTTTCTAATTCTGACTGGGGTATCCTGTTATTTTTGATTATTACACGAATCTGATCAGCTAGTCGTTGTTCTGTTAAAAATTTTAATTCTGGGTATCTGGTAATAAATGTTGTGTATACTTGTGATCTGTATCCAGTTCTGTTGGTTCCTAGGTTTGTTGCTTGGTAATAACAGAACATGAGGTGTCGATTAACTTCATCTGACCATCTCATCCTCTGTCTTTGTTTTCCTTCTAGGGTGGTTGCAGGAAGCATATCCTGCAAAACACCTCTATTTGGATTTGAATCATTTTCCAGTTGGCTAGCAGTGTCGTTACCATTGTGGGCGGGCATAGGGTTCAAGCGTCGTCCCCGACCATGACGGCGCTTGTCCGAGGCTTCTTTAGTTCTGTCCTGAACCAACTAATCACATTAAAAGGGGGGTTAGCCCTATTAGTATTTGTTGTTTTCGTCGCCTTTTACGACTGGCAGAACATACCGGAACCCTATTCTTTTCCCGGGCCTCCACGGGAATTATTATTATTATTATTATTATTATTTTCTTACAACCATACGAAACCGTCTGTTGTCTTGAACGCCACAGTGGTTTACTGGGTATGGTGCTAATGTAGATTGTATAACCTTTTCTTCCTCTGACCTTTGAATAAACTAACCCATACTGTTGTACGAGAACTACAGCTTAACATGGACTGCAATCCACAGCGTTGCTTGGATTATTCACGTTAACAAATCAGAGATGGCACTTACCGCTGGGTCACGGAAACTTTTCTTCAATCCGTAATCCCGAGTAGATACCACGCTACATTTTGAGATCCTTGTTATTTGCTCTTTTCTTTTCCTCCAACATTCTCTCATCTGTTCACTATGTCACTTTTTTTCCTTTTTTTCAGACCTCTTTACACAGTTCTCTTACTACTTTTGCCCAGGAATCCTAAGTTTAACATTTCCCTTCTGAAAAATATCTTTTTGTGCTGATTCTTCTGCTTTTGTGTGTGTCTTTCTAAAGATTTATTAAGTTCTATGATCTATTTGTTATTACTTTCTTTTCCCAGAGGTACTTGAAGATCTGTTATCAGCCGGCCGTAGTAGCCGAGTGGTTGTAGGCGCTTCAGTCTGGAACCGCGTGACCGCTACGGTCGCACGTTCGAGTCCTGCCTCGGGCATGGATGTGTATGATGTCCTTAGGTTAGTCAGGTTTAAGTAGTTCTAAGTTCTAGGGGACTGATGATATCAGAAGTTAAGTCCCATAGTGCTCAGAGCCATTTGAACCATTTATAAAGGGTCGGGTAACCTAAGGGACGTTTTTCTTCTACATTATTATCCTCATGTCTGTTGCTTAAAAACAAATAGCAATTAGCAAAATTGAAATTTTCAATGTTTAATTCAGGTTTTGTTCGAAAATTGTAAATTTGTAACGTGGAACACAGGCATTTGTAATGAAAATAAAGGAAGCTATGCAGATATAGCACAAGAAAAATAAATTTCCCCGACGAGAAGATAAAAACACGACGAAGACGACTATATATCAAATCGCTTCAGAACTTCATCGAACTTACATAAACAATGTTTCTGTTACTCACACACAATTTTCGCTTTTATCAATAATAACAGGAAACTCTTGTCTTTCGCCATTACGAAAAATGTTCTACTAGGTGCAAAATAATAACAGTGATTATGTAGATTTTTTTATGTTTGAGCGGGAAACTGTACTTACATCAAAAGTCAATACAGGGTGACAATTATTGAAGTATATGAAGTAAAATCGTCGTGACTTCTGAACGGTTTGCGTTAGGACGTTCATACTGTACGGTTGGCTGAAGGGGCAAGATGGGAATTAGTACGTGCCATATGGTTTGGTTTGGAGACGAAGCCCATTTTCATTTGGATGATTTCGTCAATAAGGAAAATTGGCGCATTTGGGGGACGGAGAATCCGCATTCCGCGATCTAGAAGTCTCTTCACCCTCAACAGGTGACTGTGGTGTACAGTGTCCAGTCACGGAATAATCGGTGCGATATTCCTTATGTCACGTTGACTACCGAACGGCACGTCAAAGTTTTGGAACATGATTTCATCCCCATTATCCAAAGTGACCCTGGTTTCGACGAGATTTCGTTCATGAAAGACGGAGCTCGACACCATTGAAGCAGGACAGTGTTTGATGTCCTGGAGGAGCGCTTTGGGAACCGCATTCTGCCTCTGGGGTTCCCAGAGGACACTGGCATGGGAATCGACTGGCCGCCCTATCCTCCGGGCCTGAACACATGCGACCCTTTTTTGTGGGGCTATATTTAAAGACAAGGTGTTCAGCAATAACCCCAAAACCAATCGTGAGCTCAAAACAGCCATTCAGAAGGCCATCGACAGCATCAGTATTCCGACACTTCAGCGGGTCATCCGGAATTTCGCTATTCGTCTGCGCCACATCATCGTCAGTGATGGCAGGCATATCGATCGTGTTAATAACCTCAATCTAAATATCTGTAGTGACGTTTACATGTTGAATAAACTGAAACTAATTTACATTTTTATACACACTACTGGCCATTAAAATTGCTGCACCACGAAGATGATGTGCTACAGACGCGAAATTTAACCGACAGGAAGAAGATGCTGTGATATGCAAATGATTAGCTTTTCAGAGCATTCACACAAGGTTGGCGCCGGTAGCGACATCTACAACGTGCTGACATGAGGAAAGTTCCCAACCGATTTCTCATACACAAACAGCAGTTGACCGGCGTTGCCTGGTGAAACGTTGTTGTGATGCCTCGTATAAGGGCGCCGGCCGGTGTGGCCGTGCGGTTAAGACGCTTCAGTCTGGAACCGCGTGACCGCTACGGTCGGAGGTTCTAATCCTGCCTCGGGCATGGATGTGTGTGATGTCCTTAGGTTAGTTAGGTTTAATTAGTTCTAAGTTCTAGGCGACTGATGACCTCAGAAGTTAAGTCGCATAGTGCTCAGAACCATTTGAACCATTTGAACCTCGTGTAAGGAGGAGATATGCGTACCACCACGTTTCCGACTTTGATAGAGGTAGGATTGTAGCCTATCGCCATTGCGGTTTATCGTATCGCGACATTGCTGCTCGCGTTGGTCGAGATCCAATGACTGATTGCAGAATATGGAATCGGTGGGTTCAGGAGGGTAATACGGAACGCTAAGCTGGATCCAAACGGCCTCGTATCACTAGCAGTCGAGACGACAGGCATCTTATCCGCATGGCTGTAACGGATCGTGCAGCCACGTCTCGATCCCTGTGTCAACAGATGGGGACGTTTGCAAAACAACAACCATGTGCACGAACAGTTCGACGACGTTTGCAACAGCATGGACTATCAGCTCGGAGACCACGGCTGCGGTTACCCTTGACGCTGCATCACAGACAGGAGCGCCTGCGGGGGTGTACTCGACGACGAACCTGGGTGCACGAATGGCAAAACGTCATTTTTTCCGATGAATCCAGGCTCTCTTTACAGTATCATGATGGTCGCATCCGTGTTTGGCGACATCGCAGTGGACGCACATTGGAAGCGTGTATTCGATATCGCCATACTGGCGTATCACCCGGCGTGATGGTATGGGGTGCCATCGGTTACACGTCTCGGTCTCCTCTTGTTGGCATTGACGGCACTTCGAACAGTGGACGTTACATTTCAGGCGTGTTACGACCCGTGGCTATACTCTTCATTCGATTCCTGCGAAACCCTACATTTCAGCAGGATAATGCACGACCGCAAGTTGCAAGTCCTGTACCGGCCTTTCGGGATACAGAAAATGTTCAACTGCTGCGCTGGCCAGCACATTCTCCAGATCTCTCCCCAATTGAAAACGTCTGGTCAATGGTGGCCGAGCAACTGGCTCGTCACAATACGCCAGTCACTACTCTTGATTAACTGTGGTATCGTGCTGAAGCTGCATGAGCAGCTGCAGCTGTACACGCCATCCAAGCTCTGTTGGGCTCAATGCCCAGGCGTATCAAGGCCGTTATTACGGCCAGAGGTGGTTGTTCGGGGTACTGATTTCTCAGGATCTATGCACCCAAATTGCGTGAAAATGTAATCACATGTCATTGTGTATTTGTCCAGTGAATATCCATTTATCATTTGCATTTCTTCTTGGTGTAGCAATTTTAATAGCCAGTAGTGTAATTACGTGCAAAAAATAAAAAGCAAAGAGAAGATGCTATCAATACTACCGATAATCCCAGCACTTATGACGTCGTGTTTGTAGAGTAGAAAACAGCGAACCGTAGTTATTGTAGAGGTCAACTCTAGACGTGTCCAATAGGTCACACTGCTCCTTCCGCAGAACAGACCAGTCTCTTAAGCAGCCCGCACGCCTGCTGACCTCGGTGTCGATGGGTCGTTAAACCCAGTAACAAGGCTCCTTATTCCCCAGTTACTGCCCCCTGTTTGACGCTGGACTGGGAACCGCCGGCATCTCATTACGGCGTCAGCTCGACGGGACTTTTGGCGGCCCCGAACTGCGGCGAGGACGCGGCCAGGGTTGTTTCACGAGCCGCCGGCGGCAGCCAGCCAGCGGGCCTGCTGCCTTTATGTGGCCGGCCTGCCAAGGTCGCGAATGCATCATACTTCGTTAGCTGCACCGGCGGCTGCGGCAGCGCGCCATACCGCGCAGCCGGCACCAGGGCCGCCGCTCTCATTACCAGACTGCCCTGTCTGTCCGCACCGACATCACCAGCCCACAGATAATAATTGTCGCCAAGCAGCGGAAGATTAAAAAAAATGCGCTTCTTATTCGATGCATGTCACTCTTAGGTTAATGCCCTAATGAGATTTTGGTGTGTAGCATGGTTGCCAGCTCCCTTACCGCATTTTACGGCTTACAACACACACTTTCTCTAAATATCCTCAGTAGCGATTCACGAAAAGAACGCCTCCTTTCCTCTAGAGACTCCCACCCGAGTTCCTGAAGCATTTCCGTAACACTCGCGTGATGATCAAACCTACTAGTAACAAATCTAGCAGTCCGCCTCTGAATTGCTTCTATGTCCTCCCTCAAATCGACCTGACAGGGATCTCAAACGCTCGAGCAGAACTCAAGAATAGGTCGTATTAGTGTTTTATAAGCGGTCTCCTTTACAGATGAACCACATCTTCCCAAAAGTCTATCAATGAACCGAAGACGACTATCCGCCTTCCCCACAACTGCCATTACATGCTTATCCCACTTCATATCACTCTGCAATGTTACGCCCAAATATTTAATCGACGTGACTGTGTCAAGCGCTACACTACTAATGGAGTATTCAAACATTACGGGATTATTTTTCCTATTCATCTGCATTGATTTACATTTATCTGTATTTAGAGTTAGCTGTCATTCTTTACACCAATCACAAATCCTGTCCAAGTCAACTTGTATCCTCCTACAGTCACTCAGCGACGACACCTTCCCGTACACCACAGCATCATCAGCAAAAAGCCGCACATTGCTATCCACCCTATCCAAAAGATCATTTATGTAGATAGAAAACAACAGCGGACCTACCACAAGCCTGCTAACAGTCTCCCTCTTGGCCCGCCCTCACAAACCCAGAACACTGCCTAGCCTATGATACGTTATTGCAGTCTACGGTGCCAGTGAACTTGAATTGACAGTGATTTGTGTTATCGGTGACAGTACAATATTTTTGATAGCTAGTTTCGGAATGGAAAAAAAAGGTACCGGTATTCATATATGAGATGCTGAGAACCAAAGTGGTCTAAGTAAAAAAGAATTAGTTTTTGAGTTGTACCATTAGGTTTACTCACAGTGCACGGAAATTCGTTAAGAAGTCTCTAACGGCAACTCCATCGGGAGCCACTTCAGTCCTTCAGATGCAGGGAGGGGGGGGGGGGGGGGGGGGGGCAGGGAAATAGTGATGTAAGTCAAGCAGCAACACCTCTTTGTCTTGTTGGTCTATGTTATTTTGCGCGTTTATTTACGCTATAAAATCAAAAAGACATTGTACTGTGCTAGTATGTATTAGCGTTCTTTTCTTTCTTTAGATTTCTAATATCTAGATCTTATTAAAGCAGAGAGAAGTTTCCACTCCATGTTGAAATCTAGCTTCAAACCTACACGAATCAAGCAGTGATGTCTCACATTAAATACACGGACCATAGAACTCATCCCTCTCAACAATGTTATGCGACCTGTCACCGAGCTAAACAGGAAAACCATGACGACACTTCTCCCGTATATCCCTCCGATGCACCAGACTTTCTTCCCCAGGTGACATCTGAAAGTAAGGCTCAGGAATCTGGACCTGAACTTGTTGACACTTTGGTAGAGGAGGATGATACGGACGGAGAAATGGAGTAAACAGAAATGGCCCATTATAAAGCCTCTTGAAATATCAGCGTGAAAAGAATTACGTTTCAAAAAGTTTCAACATGAAACGACAATTTATTAATAAGCCGCAGATGATCTCACTGCTGAACTATTTAGACAGATTCAGTAGGTTGCATTCTAGTAATTGACAACAATAACGCAATTCGTTTAACTCAATTTGTGACAGAAAAGTGCATAATGGGAGCAACAAGTGCAGACACATATTTACCGTATCACATTACCTTTTATAAATAAATTCCAATTATGGAGATTAAAATACACCGTATGCGCCCTCAGGTACTCCAATTCACCCAAAAGTTTATAGAAAGTCTAGTACAACTTTTTATTTATACCACTTTACCTTTCACTATGAATAAATTTCTGAGAGGAAAAGTGGTATCCCCGACTTTGGCTCTAACAAGGAACCTCCCCATCGCAACCCCCTCAGATTTAGTTATAAGTTGGCACAGTGGATAGGCCTTGAAAAACTGAACACGGATCAATTGAGAAAACAGGAAGAATTTGTGTGGAACTGTGAAAAAATAAGCAAAATATACAAACTGAGTAGTTCATGGGAAGATAGGCAACAACAAGGACACTACAGACGCAAGAGCGCCGTGGTCTCGTGGTAACGTCAGCAGCTGCGGAACGGGAGGTCCTTGGTTCAAATCTTCCATCGATTGAAAAGTTTAATTTTTTATTTTCAGTTTATGTGGCAAACTCTTACGTTTTCATCACTTTTCTGGGAGTGATTATCACATTCACAAGAAAACCTAAATCGGGCAAGGTAGAAGAATCTTTTTACCCATTCGCCAAGTGTACAAGTTAGGTGCGTCGACAACATATTCCTGTCATGTGACGCACATGCCGTCACCAATGTCGTATAGAATATATCAGATGTGTTTTCCTGTGGGGGAATCGGTTGACCTATGACCTTGCGATCAAATGTTTTCGGTTCCCATTGGAGAAGCACGTCCTTTCGTCTACTAATCGCACGGTTTTGCGATGCGGTCGCAAAACACAGACACTAAACTTATTACAGTGAACGGAGACGTCAGTGAACGAACGGACAGATAATAACTATGCAAAAATAAAGAAAGTAAAATTTTCACTCGAGTGAAGACTTGAACCAAGGACCTCTCCTTCTGCAGCTGCTCACGCTACCACGGGACCACGGCGCTCCCGAGCTGCCGGTCTCCATGATGTTGCCTATATGGCCCATGGACTACTCGGTTTGTATATTTTGCTTATTTTTTCACAGTTCCACACAACTTCTTCCTGTTTTCTCAATTGATCTGTGTTCAGTTTATCAAGGCCTATCCACTGTGCCAACTTATAACTAAATCTGATGGGGGTGCGATGGGGAGGTTCCCTTGTAAGCACTATGGGACTTAACATCAGTCCCCTGGACTTAGAACCACTTAAATCTACCTAACCTAAGGACATCACACACATCCATGCCCGAGGCAGGATCCGAACCTGCGAACGAAGCAGCAGCGCGATCGCGGACTGAAGCGCCTAGAACCGCTCGGCCACAGTGGCCGGCTCCTCGAATTTTATGGACTATAAAAAGCTATTTAAGACACAAATAATTAAAGTGTCTGTTGCAAACGTAATTATAATATTTCATTTGTCCATTTCATCAAATAAATCACGAATTTTTGTAAAGCATGAATTTACATTAAACGAAACGCATAGCCTTTCATTTCTCAGAAGTGAGAAAAATTGAGTTATACCACTTTGGCTCTCATCGGCACATAAGATTCGGGTTATAAGTTGGAAGTAACGGCTTATGCAGAAGAACATGGAACCAGAGCAGCTGAGCGATATTACAGCCCTCCACCAACAGAAAAAAAAACAAAAAAAACAATTGGCTGTTGGCGGGTTAGTAAAGATGAATTGTAAAAAATGAGGTAGAGTGAATGCGCAAATAGGGGACTGAATTCAGAATGATCAAAAATAAAAGATAATTATTTTCAGCTATTTCAATCGGGTAAAATGTTATTTTCTAACAAATAAAATTAAGGTGCGGCTTTTAGTCCGTAGCGTCTTACAAAAATACGGTATTGGATATCAACATACATGTGAAATTGTTGTGACGATTTCCCCAGAAACACATATTAGCAGGTTTCTTCAGGGTGTTTTGCTATGATGACACAGATATGTGGTTGTTATGCGTTAAAATCGCCGATCGTGTGGGGGAAATGTCTTCACGACACACTGCCCGTTGTATGAGTGGTTCACGAAGGGGAAAGTGTGGTAAGATTTGGTGGCTGATATTCCAAGGCCCTTTGGAACTAAACTAGAAATTGAGAGATTTAGTGAAAATAATCGACGTTGTGATTGGGTACAGTACATTAGTCCTGATAAATACTTTTTTAGTGAGAGGTTCTTTTATAGATAAAGTCAAATCACTGGGTCTTACCTCACTATGGGGGTAAGAGCGGGTACACATAACGAATTTATGGGAATACAGAAAATAAAAATCTGCAGTGGAAAAGCAACGAAACTGTTTGTTGAAACATAATTTAATCAGCAATATTATTGACAAAATTCACATGTAAAGTAACAATCCCCATTATCTACTCCACTGCATCTTTAGCAGGACAAGCAAATACATTTTCTCCACTGAATCCAACCTTCTTCTTATGAGTTTGAGAATACGTCTCAGTAAATCCGTTGATGTCTGAACTGTTTTTATCGTCTTCATCCGGGGATTCATTGTCGAAGGGCTGGCCGGGTCTTACCCCGAGTGCAGAGGTTATAAAAACGGAACAAAAGCATGCTATTGCTAGGAAAATCTCAATTAGTATAAACAGCTACAATCATGCGATATTCCTAAATAAGTAGCATTTTTATAAGTGTAATGGCTAAGAAATAGTCTCGGTTTAAAAATAAAAGAACATTATTCAGTTCTTACCGTAGTACAAACTGGTTTTCACAGAGTGAACTGAAGAACAACAACTCGTCGATATGGTCGCTCTTTCTTCTTGACTAGTGGAGTGTATTTGTGTGTCCCTCCACTACAGGGCATTAATAATGGCATCAGAAACATGGTACCTGGTTTCACCCCATTTCCGCTTCACAAATAAATAAATAAAAGTGGAGTCCGAGGCACCCACTCAATTTTGCATTGTAAATATTAACGCAACCAAACATTCTGAGAGTGTCCTTACAGTTTTGCGATTTTCAATGTAAAGCGTGACTAGTTTCCTCAAACACAATCGGAGCTGGCGCAAGTAAATATTAAAAAGCTTCATTTATGCTTCTCAAGAAACATCAGTCTGAAGGCTGCACAATAGACACTGCAAAACGTATGCTTAATTTCAGCAGATTAGTAATATTTTCCGCTCGTCTTTGGTGGCATTCAGCACTTGCTTATCACAGTCGCTACGGGAATATTAGTAGTAGGTTAATTCAGGTTTGTGCTCCTATGCTTCCACACACATCATGGGTGCGTTGCAGAGTGCAGACGGCGCATTCAAACAGTTTTGGACCACTTCGCCAACTCACGTTACGTAAGTAACGCTCGTTACGACGCAGGTTGTATGTGTATTCGTTACGCCTCGCTGATTCTAAGAACGTGAGTTTTTGCACTGTCGAGCTACATGCATTAATTTGTTACGTCGTAAGCGTCCGAAGCCACAGTGCTTGGACATTACACCGCGTGTATGTGCAAACTAAAGTATAGGGAATGTCTCTTATGAATCGGAACGTCTACACACACCACATTTATAAATTTTGTCCCCGTACAGTTTCCGATCCGCAAAAAAATGCAAAAATCCTATTTGTGGCCTATTGCTTTCTATCCATTGCTTCCTAAAATAAAAGCAAGCTACAGAAAAACAAATTTTTCGAAAAGCAAGAGACTCTCTTTTCTCTTGGTAGAAACTGTTATGGCTCCAAAAAACCGAAAATGACTGTCTCCTTCATCATCATCATCATCATCTATTTTCTAATATTTTGAAAAATCGCCTCTTCGTTGTACTGATGAAACTGACAGGCACTCGTTTCTCAATAGCGCAATTTGCACCTTACCTTGCTCACGCAGATGTAAGAATTTGATTACTCTTATTCTCAACAACGTATTTCATAAGGATCTAATGCCTCACACATCATTTTTTGTCCACTGTGATGCTGCGTAACTGAAGCATGTTTCTTGTCCACATTGAAAGGCATATCGTGACGCTATAAGAATTTCGAAACGCTGTCTTCTTATTGCAGCGGCGTCCTTGCTTTGTCTGCTCGATAACACGCTACTAACGTCATGCTAATCCTGAGTAGTATACAGTACGACAAGCAAAAGGAAACTTTTTTTCAGAATAATACTGCAATCGAAGGAGAAGCTATGATCCCAGCTAGTTAAAACGTCGATATTCTGTACTTCAGCGTGGAAACTTCATTTGAAAGCTGATCTGCATTTGGCTTCTTACGTTACTTGAAAATGGGAAGAGTCACATTATATTTTCAGTACACTAAACAGATGACTCCTAGCGTGTATGGTTGACATTCTTTCTTGCATCAGAACAAAGGCCAGTAAGAGAAAATACATTTCTCCTAAGAAAAATTTAAAAAAAGTGTTAAATGTACCTGAATTCTGTCCAAAAAAAGAAAAAAAACACATATAATATTCTGAAGGTATAGGTGCGTTGTTTACTGAAAATAAATACACGTCGAGATTATGAACTTGACAGAAAATGAAAGTTACGTCTCGTCTACATTTAGATACAGAAGAATCGCTGCTTCAAATGATAAATGATGTAGATGGAAACTGCCAGTGGATAGGTTTCTAAAGAATCATCCTGATGTACGCCATAAGTAATTTAGGGAAGAAGAGTACAAACTTAAATCTAAATGGTTAGGCAAAGACTGGGACCTTTCTCCTCTCTATTAATGTAAATTCAGCTAAATATATTTTATTCAGTTTCCAATCTCAGCTGCTTCCATCTTGCTGCCATCAGACATCGTACACTAATGGGGGAAAACTGAAATGAGAATGCTATGATAGAACTCCGCCAGATTATGCATATACTTATTCTCATCGATTCACGTCCAGACGGCAATCTCTAAAAGCACATGCGATTTTTAAATTACCAGTTGTTGCACATTCTGCAATGGAACAGAATAGTACCGAAACAAGATCACTTTGTACTATCTTCGTCAACTTTGGTTTCAGAGTTATTTCTAGCGATTAACAAATTCATTTCTCTTCCCCTGTGGTGTCATTCTTTTTTTGACGTCTTGATGTACTTTGCTGCCATTCCATATTCATCGATATATGCATCTCCTCAAAATTGTATCAAATTGGTAATGAAACATTCATTTTAAACAAAATCCGCATCCAGAAGAAAGAATTGTATCAAGGGAGAGTGAAGCATACTGACGTGGTTGTTCAAGGGTGAAATTCATACTGTTTTTCCTTATTGAATCCGATTTTTAGTAGAAGTAAAGGAAATAACGAAAAAGATCTGTTGACTCGAAAATGTCTAACCGCACGAGTGTTTTCTTGCACGCTAAGAAGTATATCTGCATGTTCATAGAACTGCTTCTCAAAAGTATTATGCAACCTTAACGGATGTTTGTGAGAAATAAAATGAACGTGCTCAGTTTTCTTCACAACTTTTTCTTTTGTACAGTAAGAGATAAGTGTAACAGGTTTATTATTCCACGACGATGCAGGGTGATGCAATGGTTACGGCACCGGACTAGCATTCGGAAGGGGACATGGCTTTTGTCCCCATCCACCCAGACAGAATTACTGTGATCCAAAGTTTCGTTAAATATAAAAACGTAAAGGTCGACCGCGTGCCACGTTTTTGTTCATTGTGTGCGAATGCTCCTGCTCTAATGTCCCCCGTCTAATCTTCGTCCTTTTGTTTCTGTAGTCACTCCAGTGATAGAAACGTGCCTTAAGTCTTGCGAGCACTAACGAGCTAGCCGGCAGGTGTGGCCGTGCGGTTCTAAGCGCGTCAGTTTGGAACCGCGTGACCGCTACGGTCGCAGGTTCGAATCCTGCCTCGGGTATGGATGTGTGTGATGTCCTTAGGTTAGTTAGGTTTGAGTAGTTCTAAGTTCTAGGGGACTGATGACCTCAGGTGTTAAGTCCCATAGTGCTCAGAGCCATTTGAACCACCCTGGCGTCACTTCTGGTTTATCGGACGTTCTGCTACAAACTATGTATCTTCTACACCGTAACTACCAGAGAAGTGACTCTAGCGCTGCATTATTCTCACAGGAATTACTTGCCAAATGTTTCCGAAGTCTCTGCTTTGGGAGGCGGCGCTTTGCGTGGCTGTTAGAGAGCATACCGAGAGACGGCGGCGCCGGTCACGGGCGATTTCGACTGGACGCGACATCCTCGTACGTGCCCCGTGCCCTCTTTGCAGGGCACGCAGAATACTCCCACACTCGCAACAGGGCGCCCTCAGAGGCACGTTGCGCCGTTGCTCTTCTTACAGAACCCTTGCGCGCTGACTCATCTTTACCATCTACTTGTACACTCTGCAATACGTACACTACTGGCCATTAAAATTGCCACACCACGAAGATGACGTGCTACAGACGCGAAATCTAACTGACATGAAGAAGATTCTGTGATATGCAAATGATTAGCTTTGCAGAGCATTCACACAAGGTTGGCGCCGGTGGCGACACCTACAACGTGCTCACATGAGGAAAGTTTCCAACCGATTTCTCATACACAAACAGCAGTTGACCGGCGTTGCCTGGTGAAACGTTGTTGTGATGCCTCGTGTAAGGAGGAGAAATGCGTACCATCACGTTTCCGACTTTCATAAAGGTCGGATTGTAGCCTATGGCGATTGTGGTTTATCGTATCGCGACATTGCTGCTCGCGTTGGCCGAGATCCAATGAATGTTAGCAGAATATGGAATCGGTGGGTTCAGGAGGGTAATACGGAACGCCGTGCTGAATCCCAACGGCCTCGTATCACTAGCAGTCGAGATGACAGGCATCTTATCTGCATGGCTGTAATGGATCGTGCAGCCACGTCTCGATCCCTGAGTCAACAGATAGGGGCTTTTGCAAGACAACAAATATCTCCGCGAACAGTTCGACGACGTTTGCAGCTCGGAGACCGTGGCTGAGTTTACCCTTGACGCTGCATTACTGACAGGAGCACCTGCGATGGTGTACTCAACGACGAACCTGGGTGCACGAATGGAAAAACGTCATTTTTTCGGATGAATCCAGGTTCTGTTTACATGATGGTCGCATCCGTGTTTGGCGCCATCTCGGTGAATGCACATTGGAAGCGTGTATTGGTCATCGCCATACTGGCGTATCACCCGGCGTGATGGTATGGGGTGCAATTGGTTACACGTCCGGGTCACCTCTTGTTCGCATTGACGGCACTTTGAACAGTGGACGCTACATTTCAGATGTGTTACGACCCGTGGCTCTACCCTTCATTCGATCCCTGCGAAACCCTACATTTCAGCAGGATAATGCACGACCGCATGTTGCAGGTATTGTACGGGCCTTTCTGGATACAGAAAATGTTCGACTGCTGCCCTGGCCAGCACATTCTCCAGATCTCTCACCAACTGAAAACGTCTGGTCAATGGTGGCCGAGCAGCTGGCTCGTTTCAATACGCCAGTCACTACTCTTGATGAAATGTGGTATCGTGTTGAAGCTGCATGGGCAGCTGTAGCTGTACACTCCATCCAAGCTCTGTTTCACTCAATGCCCATGCGTATCAAGGCCATTATTACGGCCAGAGGTGGTTGTTATGGGTAGTGATTTCTCAGCATCTATGCACCCAAATTGCGTGAAAATGTAATTACATGTCAGTTCTAGTATAATATATTCGTCCAATGAATACCCGTTTATCATCGGCATTTCTTCTTGGTGTAGCAATTTTAATGGCCAGTAGTGTACAATGCTTGGTAGACAGTACCTCGTACCAATGTTTTTACTGCGAGGGAAAAATGTCTACACTCCTCTGTATCCACCCTGACCTCTCTTATCTTATTCTCATGATTCTACACTAGATATACGGTAGGTACTCTCGAAAAGTGCTACAACGTCTAGTATCTATTGAAAATAAAGTAATAAAACTGCGTCGTCCTAACAACGAGTCTAGTTAACCTAAATACGTCGTGGACCCATCATCTTTGTATAAAGAGGAGATGAGCGTAACTAGTGAATATTCAGAATACTTGTCATAAACGACTAAAGACATAAAAGGCAGGACTCATTCTTCCTTCTCCTCTTTTTTTTCTCCGTAGTCCGTCTTTGACTGGTTCGTGACCTCTTACTTCATTTCTGTAAGGATCTCTTCATTCTTTCAAGTACTACACACCATACATGATAACCTGGGCCACATATTCGAGTCAAAAAGTTTTCGCATGCTACTTCCGTAACTGCCAGACTCATTACTCGTCGGTTACATAGTAACATAGTACTCATCTGGTGAGACTTTCCCACTTCTTTTCTCGCCTATGATACCAAATACATTTTCATTCTGCACTTTATCACACCACTTAATTTTTGAATTTTGTTCTGTTACACAATATTTTAAATAATTTCTATTTCTTTTTCTCTTGGTTTTGCCACTGTGTGCGTCTCACATGCTGCAGTGCTATGACTCCAGCATAACATCTGAGAACTTTTATTTCTCAGTTTTGACGAATTTCTGTGGTGGAGTAAGGATAAAGAAAGTTTATCTCGAAAGGGACGAAGGAAGTTTCAATGTTGACGATGCACTGGCATTTATGACGTTAGGAAGGAGTACCAGATCGGACTTGACAGAACAGTTCTTTAAATCGAGTGGTCTGGGATTCACTCAAAGTCATCTGGGGAAACTGCGGAAAAATTAAATTATGGTTCAAATGGCTCTGAGCACTATGGGACTTAACTTCTGAGGTCATCAGTCCCCTAGAACTTAGAACTACTTAAACCTAACTAACCTAAGGACATCACACACATCCATGCCCGGGGTAGGATTCGAACCTGCGGCAGTCGCGCGGTTCCGGACTGAAGCGCCTAGAACCGCTCGGCCACCGCGGCTGGCAGTTCAATTGTAATTGTTGATCGGGAATTCCACACATCTCTTATCTACTGTACGAATCAAGCAGTTGCCCTGTCGCTCTGTATAATGCTCTGGGAGATTACGAAGGAGATTCCTTCATATTGTGTGGATTGTACGTAGATTTTCATTCATCGGCTGAACTGTTTAACAGTTCCTTCGCGTCCTAATTTCTGCCACAAGATCATGCTTCAAAGTTTCTTTTGTTTCTCATTTCTCGCTGTCAGTGTTTCACTTTCGTATGGTGTTATGCAGTGTGCTTACCGTCTCGAAAAATCCTTAATGAAAGCTCTTTAAAAACCTTTGTTGTTGTTGTTGTGGTCTTCAGTCCTGAGACTGGTTTGATGCAGCTCTCCATGCCACTCTATCCTGTGCAAGCTTTTTCATCTCCCAGTACCTACTGCAACCTACATCCTTTTGAATCTGCTTAGTGTATTCATCTCTTGGTCTCCGTCTACGATTTTTACCCTCCACGCTGCCCTCCAATACTAAATTGGTGATACCTTGATGCCTCAGAACATGTCCTACCAACCGATTCCTTCTTCTGGTCAAGTTGTGCCACAAACTTCTCTTCTCCCCAATCCTATTCAATACTTCCTCATTAGTTATGTGATCTACCCATCTAATCTTCAGCATTCTTCTGTAGCACCACATTTCGAAAGCTTCTATTCTCTTCTTGTCCAAACTATTTATCGTCCATGTTTCACTTCCATACATGGCTACACTCCATACGAATACTTTCAGAAATGACTTCCTGACACTTAAATCAATACTGGATGTTAACAAATTTCTCTTCTTCAGAAACGCTTTCCTTGCCATTGCCAGCCTACTTTTTATATCCTCTCTACTTCGACCATCATTAGTTATTTTGCTCCCCAAATAGCAAAACTCCTTTACTACTTTAAGTGCCTCATTTCCTAATCTAATTCCCTCAGCATCACCAAACTTAATTAGACTACATTCCATTATCCTCGTTTTGCTTTTGTTGATGTTCATAAAAACCTTTATGCTATCTTAAATAGGTTTTTGTTCATTATCCTGCCTCACATGAAACTAACAGTTGTTCTTTGCTGGCAGTTTTATATGTACCGTATATGTCATGTGTTTTGGTACTGTAGTCTTGTCTCCCGTTGTGTTAGACTTGCTAAAACATTTTGTTGACAGTCGTTTTCAACCGTTACACAAGCATTTTATTTATTTTATCACGAAAGCACAAGGTCTCTACCGTAAGCTGAGACATATGCACCAATAAATGGAAGTAACTGCTCAGTCATACGGTTCTAAGAATTGTTACTTAATCAGTGACTCCTATTTTCCATAAAAGTAAGGTCAATCAATTTACTTTTGTCCTCAGGAGATAGTCTTCAAAACTCGTATCATGCTCTGTCTTGCTACTCTCTTGCATAAGGCGAAATTTTTCTCAAATGTTACGTATTTAAAATAAAAATCGGAACTCAGTTCGGAGTACGCAAACTCATCGTCGTCGGCTCTGCATCAGTTGTGATAAAAATCTTTCCTTTCGGTAGATTCTAAAAGGCTGCGAACGACTCAAGTACTGCTACGCCGTTGCGAGTTGAAGCCTCAACCAGCGACACTGTTATGGTGTGTGACTGACGTCGAATTATTTTTATCCAAAAAGAAACTCGACCTGGACGCGTACCTTGATATGCAGATTGCCGTAGGTCACATATGACTCCCACACCCCAGTGGAGCAAGTACAAGAGTTGCCATACCGGAATTCCAGGTGCTGAGGTCTCTGAATGCAGGCGAGTTATATTTTCGAGGGCCGCAGCACGCCAACGCCAACAATAATGGAGTGTTCGAATCAGGCTCACGAGACGACCGGTAGGCACGAAGCAAACGGTACTCTAAACGAAAGTAGAGTCGAAGAATTATTGTCTGCAAATAGACTTTTTAAGAGTGGCTCAGTACTCTGCCGTAGTTTACCTTTCAATGGCCTGTGCCTGCACTTTTCTGTTGTGCTGAAACAGCACTGCCAAAACGAGATTATATAATAACGGTATATGTTCTCTGGTATATTTCATTATGAAACTTCCTGGCAGATTAAAATTGTGTGCCCGACAGAGACTCGAACTCGGGACCTTTGCCTTTCGCGGGCAAGTGCTCTACCAACTGAGCTACCGAAGCACGACTCACGCCCGGTACTCACAGCTGTACTTATGCCAGTACCTCGTCTCCTACCTTCCAAACTTTACAGAAGCTCTCCTGCGAACCTTGCAGAACTAGCACTCCTGAAAGAAAGGATATTGCGGAGACATGGCTTAGCCACAGCCAGGGGGATGTTTCCAGAATGAGATTTTCACTCTGCAGAGGAGTGTGCGCTGATATGAAACTTCCTGGCAGATTAAAACTGTGTGCCCGACCGAGACTCGAACTCGGGACCTTCGGCAAAGTTCCCGAGTACTCTATAATTAGTCGCGCTAGTGTCTTGGAATCGATTTCGTTTAGAGATGCACTGCATATTCCTTGAACCTTTCTAACATTACTAAATATTTCATTCTCTTCCCGTAATACTGAAGTTACGTGTTTGATTAGCTTTGTATCGATTCCCACTAGACATTTAAAATATGTCATGGACTTGACAAGTTCAACACTAATCATTTAATCGTATACTATAACGTTGTTTCTCTTTGTTAAAGGCATTGTCTTGCATGTATCCACAATTAAGAAAATCTAGCATTGATTGCACCAAGTGGAAATTTTGCCTTTTTGTCTGCCTTTTTGTGGTGCAGCCGATGTTACCTTTGTTTCTGTCGGCCATTAGCTGTCCGGCTGTACTTGGTTCTACTAGCGAAAAATTCATCGATCCAATCGCATATACAGGGCGTAAATTTTAAGTTGACAAACAAAAATAACTCGAAAAATAAGCTTCGCACGAAAAAAATGTGTAGAATCCAAAGTTGATTATTTTCGAGGGGGACAACTGCTGGTGCTAAAATTAGCCCGTCACCCCACCCCCTGGGGGTGGGGCGGGAGGCAACTTTAAAATTTCAAATGGGAACCCTCATTTTTTATTGTAGAATCAGATTCTACATAAAAAAACTACGTACATTTTGTCTTAAACATTTGTTTCGATTCTTGGTAGTTGGCGCTGTAATTCAAGAAAATCCGTGTTCTAATTTTTGCGTGGTAAATGGTTACGGTTAAATAAAAAATACTTATTTACTTCGTAAATTTTGACTTGCTAAAACTAAAACTCGCACTCTCTCCCCATAGGATTGGGTTTGAGAGAGAGGAATTTGAGTTTTACAGATGTTGACCACGAAACAAACAAAACTTATCCGAATCTGCGGAAAAAATTAATATTTGGGTCAGCATTTGTAAAATTCTAATTCCTCTCTCTAAACCCCACCCTATGGAAAGAGAGAGCGATTTTTAGTTTTAGCGAATTATAATTTATGAAGTAAATATGTATTTTTTATTTATCTGTAATCATTTTCCACGCAGAAATGAGAACATAGATTTTCTTGAGGGATCCCATTTGAAATTTTAAAGTTGCCTCCCGCCCCACCCCCAGGGGGCTGGGGTGACGGGCTAATTTTAGCACCAGCAGATGTCCCCCTCGAAAATAATCAACTTTGGATTCTACACATTTTTTTCGTGTGAAGCTTATTTTTCGAGTTATTTTGGTTTGTCAACTTAAAATTTACACCCAGTATACGACGCGAAAAATTCATCGATCCAGTCGCATACCTGACTGATGATTTATGATGGTCTTTTGGATATTAGACGATGATGTGATATAATGTCGAACGCGTTATGGAAGTCGATGAAGAGAGATGTTACATACATTCAAATCACGAGGCAAGGCGAACAGGTTTGAGATTAAATCCGCGGCAAAGGCGTACAGTCTGTTGTTCAGGAACTGTACGCCATCAAGCTTCCTCCACTTGTCAGCCAAATATCCCAAATGCAAATTCCTTTCACCGGCCGATTCGAACCGGCTAGCTCCGGGCTGAGTGCCACAGAACAAGTATTCGTTAGCAGCTTCGGCTGCGGAGGGGCGTTCCGAGGTAAAGAAAAGCAGGCAGTGTACTTAGAGTAGACGATGCCGTTATTTTTCCGTTGGTACGTACACAAAACACGCGCGAAACGTCTCGTTAACAAGTGGTGGCCATCTGGTGGCGGCTCATACACTTGACAGCATGCGATATTATGAACCACACTTAAGCTGTCGCGCGTAACGGTGACCCATTTCATTTCGCGGTGGGCGTTTATACATACGAACAGTAGCTTATAATTAGAGGCTGCGTCAAGCAGCCTCTCTCGTTCATTATCCACGGAAAGAAGAGACGGAGTACGAAAAAGTGTAGCTGCCAGTTATTATCAACGTTTTTTTTTCGTACGGTACATCTCACTGTGCAACAACTACGGTAAAGAAATGAGGTGCCTTTATTTCCTTCGCGTGATACCGTATTTGGAAGTAACGTATCATTTCTCGGGGGAACTTAATCTATAGAGGTGCTGACGCGAACTACTTTTTCAATTCCCCCCCCCCCCCCCTTCTTTCCTGATGAGGTCGAGAACGAGTATTAATTGAGATGCTGCAAAGCCTCAGAACCGACTGCCAACATTTTCTAACTGACCTGTTTACGCCAATATGATCAGTGAGTTACAGCAAGAGCACAGCGTAAGTATATAGGTTCACTGCAAGTGAGGACGAAAGGCGGCAGTACTGGTAACCTTTATGCTGTTTCATTACCGAACTATGCTACGCATCGAGTTGGATCACAAGACTGAACAGTTCTAGATTCTTACCGAAGAAATAACTTTCAGATTTCTCGTCAGGAACGATATTTCTCAAGAGCATCATCTTTCCGCCATTGACTATAGACGATCACAATTTCAGCACCTAGATCATTGTAAAGCGCTTACAACAGTGAATTAGCAAAGATCACAAATATAGGGCCATTACGCAAACATTATATTCGAATCTGTTAACAAGAAAATTTTCGTAGCAAAATAATTTGCTCGTAAAATAAAGTCTGTCAAACAGTTTTCTTTGTGTGCTGTCACCATGACGTAACAACGCAAACTAACCATCCGGCATGGCTAGACACAGAGACAAGTGATTAATAGACTTCAAGTATCAAATTATGATGCCTGGTATCTTTGATTATTGTCAGGGCACTACTTTAAGCACTTGACAGTGACGTAAGCACTGAAATGTCAGAAGTTTTTTTTCCTGTAAGAGCTTCAGTTGCGCAGCTTTGATCGTACAAACATAACGCAACTTGCTGGAAGCGACGTCAGAGTTGTACTTTAATAGTTTAGGAGAATAATTCGGCTCATCCACATTTGTAATGTTAACCACATTAAATTATGATAATTTCAAAAATGAGTTGTATCAATAGTACAGGATTTCAACTACAGGTTCAAACAATCAGGACGATCAAAATATCAACGAATAAAAGGACAAACCAGTTCGGAAAAAATTCAGTTTTTTTCAGGCCAGGTTATCTTAGTTTACATCCCTTCATCGCCCTCTTGTCAGACACCACGTCTGTTGTGACCGTAGAGCACGACGAATAGCCATAAAGTTTTTATCACCACTACAGAAAGACGAAAGTTGCGACCATGCAACTTCGTGGTAGTGTTCGTCTTTCTCTACATATTCCCACCTCAGTGTGACACTTTTTCAAAGAAAGGATGACTTGGCGAAGAACTTGGTTGCACACATCTGCATTTTGGCTGTTTGGAAAATGTTCCACCTTGAAAATCCCTCGGCGTCATTCTGGAAATGCCTGTCACACAATGCTTTCTTCATACGAGGAAAGAAGAAGTCAGTGTGTGCCGTGTCAGGAGAAAACAGGAGCGATGCAGAATTTGATAGCCCACATATGGAGCATATGTCGATGTGATGCATGTAGAAAGAGCAGAGGTGTTGTGGAACAGAAACATCACTTTTATCAGCTTCCCACGGCAGCCGTCCGTAAGCACTTGAGGAGGTTTCGATAGCATGTTCTTGAGACCGTTTGGCCCTTGAGATAGTTTGGCCCTTACGAAAATACTATGTTAACACTATACGTCAGTCAAAAACACTCAGTATCGCATTGCCCGATGACTTTTGCCTTCGCTCTTTTCGGCGTTTGTGAATTCACATTTTTGCCCTTCTTGCTGTGCTCCTTTGTCTCGGAGTCATAGAGATATACACAGAACAAACCACTGTGATTACGCGGCTAAACACATCTTGAACATTCCCACTGCTGCCTCGGTTCTGGGGACTTTGCGAATGGGTGTGAGCAGTAACGGAACGCAGCGTGCGGCAACTTTTATCGTGGTCAGAATGTCGTGGAAAATGTTGAAATCTGATCCATGACTGATCTTCACTTTTTTTACTGCCGCCACTGACTCCTGACTTCGAGCATCAGGGCCGCCTCTTACGATTCCCGGTTCTTCACAGAGAGATGGTCTCTCGATTCCTTCATTATCATTGAGACTTGTTTCACCACAATGGAAGTTTCTGCTACACATAAAACCTGGGTCACGTGGTAGTGCATTATAGCCGTACACTTCCGTCACATCGTTCTTGCACTTGAAATGCAAAAAACCAATTACTACATTTTAACAATGCGATGCGCTGTATTGTATTGGCTCCTGTACGGGCGTGCAGCGGTCGTATGGCGCGGGGATTTCTGTGTGCACCAGGGCTGCAGACATGTATTGGCAGGAAAAACATTAATTAACTAATGTTTTGCGAGGTGATAATTAAAACCTTACGAGTAACTCTCGGGACTAAGGCAGACACTACCAGTATTGCACGGGCGGTATAAGTGACAGTCCCGCATACATCGGAAAGAAGATAAACAAGGTTCTGGAAATCATGACAAAGGTCATTGACCTAGGACGCTGCACAATTCAGCATACTGTGTTATGACATAAGTTACTTCTAAGTTCATATATATACCTTCTTGCAAGACGGGGCCACCACGCACATCCGCCTCGTACTCTTTCGCCAGCTGCCCTGCACCACAATCCTTCCAAAGATATACTCGCGAGTTCTCGGCTCGCTGATGGCGCGTGTTATCGAGATATGACCCTCACAAACCCACTTTAGGATCAAGTGCCATCTTTTATACGAGGGCAGTTCAATAAGTAATGCAACACTTTTTTTTCTCGGCCAATTTTGGTTGAAAAAACTGGAAATTTCTTGTGGAATATTTTCAAACATTCCCGCTTCGTCTCGTATAGTTTCATTGACTTCCGACAGGTGGCAGCGCTGTACGGAGCTGTTAAAATGGCGTCTGTAACGGATGTGTGTTGCAAACATCGGGCAGTGATCGAGTTTCTTTTGGCGGAAAACCAGGGCATCTCAGATATTCATAGGCGCTTGCAGAATGTCTACGGTGATCTGGCAGTGGACAAAAGCACGGTGAGTCGTTGGGCAAAGCGTGTGTCATCATCGCCGCAAGGTCAAGCAAGACTGATCTCCCGCGTGCGGGCCGGCCGTGCACAGCTGTGACTCCTACAATGGCGGAGCGTGCGAACACACTCGTTCGAGATGATCGACGGATCACCATCAAACAACTCAGTGCTCAACTTGACATCTCTGTTGGTAGTGCTGTCACAATTGTTCACCAGGTGGGATATTCAAAGGTTTGTTCCCGCTGGGTCCCTCGTTGTCTAACCGAACACCATAAAGAGCAAAGGAGAACCATCTGTACGGAATTGCTTGCTCGTCATGTGGCTGAGGGTGACAATTTCTTGTCAAAGATTGTTACAGGCGATGAAACATGGGTTCATCACTTCGAACCTGAAACAAAACGGCAATCAATGGAGTGGCGCCACACCCACTCCCCTACCAAGAAAAAGTTTAAAGCCATATCCTCAGCCGGTAAAGTCATGGTTACAGTCTTCTGGGACGCTGAAGGGGTTATTCTGTTCGATGTCCTTCCCCATGGTCAAACGATCAACTCTGAAGTGTATTGTGCTACTCTTCAGAAATTGAAGAAACGACTTCAGCGTGTTCGTAGGCACAAAAATCTGAACAAACTTCTCCTTCTTCATGACAACGCAAGACCTCACACAAGTCTTCGCACCCGAGAGGAGCTCACAAAACTTCAGTGGACTGTTCTTCCTCATGCACCCTACAGCCCCGATCTCGCACCGTCGGATTTCCATATGTTTGGCCCAATGAAGGACGCAATCCGTGGGAGGCACTACGCGGATGATGAAGAAGTTATTGATGCAGTACGACGTTGGCTCCGACATCGACCAGTGGAATGGTACCGTGCAGGCATACAGGCCCTCATTTCAAGGTGGCGTAAGGCCGTAGCATTGAATGGAGATTACGTTGAAAAATAGTGTTGTGTAGCTAAAAGATTGGGGAATGACCTGGTGTATTTCAATGCTGAATAAAACAACCCCTGTTTCAGAAAAAAAAATGTGTTGCATTACTTATTGAACTGCCCTCGTATGTCTACAGCCCTGCGCAGGCTATTTGTAACTGTAGCAAGACAATGCGACGCGCCATAGCTCCAGGATTATATCGGAATGAAAGCACTTGAATGGCCCCTCAGGTCACCTGACCTCGAACTTGACATCCACAAATACGGAATCAATCTCCATTAGTTGTGGGAGCCGTCTGAGTGGCCACAGGTCAGGACGACTTCCCAGTTATTCAGTTGTCTCGTGGAGCTGAGGTCTCAACGCTTCTCAACCGCCTTCAGGGCGAAAGTGGTTTCTCACGTTGCTAGACGGCTGCCTGTAATTCAGTCGCTAATGAGTGTATAATAAAAAGAATACAGAACAGGTTTAAAAATAAATTTAATTAAAACACAAATCCTTTTTTCGCTTACCTGCGTGCTCGGTTTGGATAACCTAATGTGGCTGGCTTAAATTCAATTATGTATTTAATTTGAAAAGAGGAAAATGGGCATTCATAAATGACGAGCCGCAGTGATTAAAGTGTCATTAACTGTGTCTGGCTTAAATCAAATCCAAACATTTCTAATTTAAAAGTAGGTATTTCTGACAAATGTGACATGTTTTCCTTCACATCTCAAACATTAGTTTTCATTTTATCTTTCCCTCCAGAACAATGTAACCAGTGGAGAAGGAAGACGATAAGCGTTATGCTTGATGCCCATGTTAGTTCTTAGTTTGCAAAAGGCCATTACGAACTATCTGCGAATTGCAGGAGAACCTGCACAGAATAGACGCTTCGTGCAACGATCGGCATTTGACCCTCAACACAAATCTAGCGTATTGATCATAAACAGGAGCAAATACAAGTTAGTGAACGAATACACCACCGCCAAACAATCACAGGGAGTAGTCATATCCATTAAATATATCACCATATGCGTACAAATAGATTTAAAGTAGAACGACTACATATAACTATTTATAGGCAAATGTCACATTCTGATTCATTGGAAGAATTCTCAGGAAGTGTAGTCCACACGCGAAGGAGATAAGTTACAATATCTACGTTCGACTCATACTTGAATATTTGAGTAAGTCTGGGGCTTTTGCCAGGTGGGATTGGTAGAGGAAATACAGGAGATCAAAAGGAGAGCAGCGCGTTTCCTCATCGGCTCTTTCAGGAAACGCCAAACTGTCACGGAGTTGCTCACCCAACTCCATTGGCAGATGCTACGAGCGAAGCGTCGCGCATCACAGCGTGGCTTACTTTTTAAATTCTGAGACATTACGTTCCTAGGAGAATCAACCAATATATTGTTTACTCCTAGGTATTTGTCGTGAAGAGACCATGAAGGTAAAATCCGGGAGACGGGGAGGAGTGCGACAAGTACGCATAGTACATCATAAGATCGTAGACGTATGAACTAGGTGTTTTCAAGTCACCTTGTCTAAACCAGGGACGAGGTTTCTTGCAGGAGGGTTGTCAGTAGAACACTAGACAAAGTAAAACGACCACTCAGTAATTCTGACTGCACCCTTCATAACGAAAGGAAGAAAAGTTGGAAACGTGTGGTAAGTTCCAAAGGGGCCAAACTGCTGAGGTCATCGGTCCCTAGGCTTACACACCACTTAATCTAACTTAAACTAACTTATGCTACGGACAACACACACGCACACACACACACACACACACACACACACACACACACACGCCCGAGGGAGGACTCGAACGAGGGGGGGAGTCCCGCGAACCGTGGGAAGGCGCCTAAGGCCGGACGGCTGCCCCGCGAGGCGAAATGAGATACAGTTGGACGCGAACAGAAAGGAAGAATTACGAAAAAAATGGCATTTTTGGAATTCAATAAAAAGAAATATGTATTTGGTTTCTCACGATGTAGGCTTTAAGCACAGAACCATTGTATCCTCATAGCCTGTGTTCACAATGACCACCACCAGCGTCAATACAATCTTGCAGCCTGGCATGCTACACACGTTTTAGCATTTCAGCGGAAGTTGCAGCGCAGGCAGCAGTAATACGCCGTTTCATTTCATCTGTAATTGTTTGAAGACATTGGCGTCTGTTGGGATATCTTTCGGCGTACACGGTACACGAAAAACGGCCTACATTCACCGTAAACTATGAACATGTCCGCTTTTTACGCGTTCGGAAATACCGTCTTCCAAGCACGTCCTACTGTGTCCATTACCGCACAATATGTGACAGGACTGTCGCAATGCAATCGCAGTATACACACAAGACAATGTAAAAAACATAACGTTGTCGAACTACTTGCACAAGCTTGCTGCGACAAACTCAGTTCAAATTCTCAGTTACTCTACTTTTAGGATTTTAATGTCAATAGGCATTGTCCCATTTAAAAATCTGTAGCTGTTGTAAAAAAACTGCACTTTTGTGAACGGCTCAGTTCTGTGTACCGGCTGTAAATACGCGCCACTGCCAAAAATTTAACTCTGTGAAAACCGCGTATCGCTGCTGGCTTCCATGTCCGAAATATTTGCGGTGCAAGCATTAGGTGATCCACGTTATAGAGTGGACATAGGGGAAAATAAGGAGCTGGATACATTTGACAAGTTTCGCTAAAATAAGGCGAGTAAATAAACTACGAAATGGAAAAGCTCTAGGAAAACCTTAACTAGCGGATGTAAAGCGTGCTTAAGGAACTACAAAAGGTTGAATTGGTTATCCGAGATGCGGTACAGTGGTTAGAAACTGGAAGATAACAAAGCTTGGAAACATTACGCATGCTGCTAAGGATACTGATATTAGCAGCTGAGACCTTGTCGTGTAGCTTAATGTGCAGCCCTCTAGATTGCGATACAGGGAGGTGAGCTAGACGCGGATTGAGTTTGCGCGGTAGATTAACGACCGTTGGGAGATGCACAAGCCAGCCAAAGTGTGGAATACGTAAAAAGTCAAGTTACTATCAATTTAACTTAAAAGTAACGGTTACCCATACTCGTTTAGCCAAATGCTGGGCTGATCCGCAAATTCCGCCTCAGTAAATATGATGCACAAACAGAAAAAATACGATCACACACAGAACAAGGTTTACATGATTCACAGACAAATGGCGCACACGACTTCCCTCTCTTTGTTACTGTTGACGGTTGGGCGTCGGAAACGCATTCAACCATAAAGTTAAATAACGAAATAGAATTTGCTAAATCCTGAAAAAGCTGACCACATACTAGACTGGATAAAAGTTAGGGAAAAGAAGAAAGAAGAACGTGTTAGCGGAAGAAGGAAGATGCAAGAGAGACATAGTACTGAAGGCTGCATAAGGCAAAAGTCTTTCGAACAGACAACAGCTGCTAAGACACAAAAATTTATATTCTATGACTAGATATAGATTCATTGGTTCGAAATGTGGCAGTATGAAAGACAGAAATGGAAAGATACGAAGTCTTTGAAATGTGGTACTACAAGAGACAATTGGCGATGAGTGGATATATTATGTTTGTTGTTGTGGTCTTCAATCCGAAGACTGGCTTGATGCAGCTCTCCATCCTACTCTATCCTCTGCAAGCCTCTTCTTTTCCGAGCAACTACTGCTCCTTACGTTCTCGTGAATCTGCTTACTTTATTCATCTCTTGGTCCCCCCTCTCCCAATGCACAGACACAAACAACCGATCCTTTCTTCTAGTCAGGCTGTGCCACAAATTCTTTTCAGCACTTCATCATTAGTTACTTGAGTTACCCATCTGACCTTCAGTATTCTTCTGTACTACCGAATTCAAAAGTTCCTATTCTCTCCTTTTCTAAACTGTGTATGTCCATGTTTCGCTTCCATCGCTACACTCCATACAAATATTTTCGAAAAAGACTTCCTAAAACTTAAATCTGTATTCGATGTCAATAAATATCCTTTCTTCAGAAATGCTTTTCTTGCTATTGTCAGTCTACATTTTATATCCTCTCTACTTTGGCCATCATCAGTTATTTTATTGCTCTTGTAACAAAACTCATCTACTGCTTTAGGTTTCTCGTTTGCTAATATACTTTCTCAGCATCACCTCATGTAATTCGACTACGTTACATTATCCTTGTTTTGGTTTTGTTGATGTTCATCTTATATTCTTCTTTCAAGACACTGCCCATTCCGTTCGACCACTCTTCCAAGTCGCTTACTATCTGTGACAGAATTACAATGTAATCGGCAAATGTTAACGTTTGTCTTTCGTGTCCCTGAACTTTAACGCTTACTCCAAATTATCCTTTTGTTTTCTTTACTGCTTGCTTCAATGTACACACTGAATAACATCGGAGATGAGCTACAACCCTCGCTTCTTGTTACTGTAACAGTTGCAAATGGTCTTTCGCTCCCTGTATTTTACCCCTGCTACCTTCAGAATTTGAAAGAGAGTGTTCCAGTCATCATTGTCAACAGCTCTCTGTAAGCTCAAATATGCTATAAACGTAGGTTTGCCTCCACTTTATCTACCTTGTGTAAGAAATGCAGTCAGCGAGAAAAAAAAGTAATAAAAAACATAATGAATCGAAGAGAGAGAGAGAGTGGTTGTGTGCATTATAGAAGTGAGCTATTGCTGAAACTGTAGGTGAAGGAATGGCGGAGAAACAGATATGTATACATTTTATTAATTAGAGACCCACTCAGAATTGTTCTGTCTATATGTAAAGGGTAATCTCAGGAACCACTATAGGGATTTTGATACTGTTTTTTGATTGACGAGGAAGGTTTGTATATACAGGGTGTATAATATTTAATGGCGTAGCGCAAACAGCTGAAAGTACACGATACTAGAAGTAAAAAAGTCTTAGTAAACACGGCCTGTAAAACGCATACCTTAAGAGCGATGAGCACTTCTTCATCTTTGATACTGTGGAACAGATCTCTTCTATTACAGGCTCTCTGCTTTCTACATTTTGAGAGATGGTAGTATCGACCAAAACAATAAAAAGAATTCCAGTAAGCAGGGACTCGAAAGTGCATACCTTAAAAGCTATGAGCACTCCTTCATCTTCGCTGCCGTGAATCACCTCTTCCACTGAACAAGTACTCATAGCTCTCGAGGAATGCACTTTAGAGCCCATGTTTACTGGAAATGTTTTTCTTGTTTTGGTCCGCACTACCTCCTATCTCCTCCCAAAATATGGAAAGCAGAGAGAAGAGATTTGTTTCATAGTATCGAAGATGTAGAAGTGCTCATTGCTCTTAAGGTATGCGTTTTAGAGCTCATGCTTGCTGAGACTTTTTGCTTTTAGTGTCGTGTACTTTCACCTGTGTGCGTTTGTACCATTAATTATGGCACAGCCTGCATAATTTATTACCGCTATGCCAGATACGTCGTCTGGTCGTAGTTATTTTAGTGCTACCCGTGCCAAGTTGGGGCAGGTCGCTAGTGAGTACATAAAGCAGATCGTTAATGATGCAGGATACAGCAGTTGTTTATTTATTATTATTATTATTTTTATTTAATCGCTGCCATTTACAAATGACCTGCCACCTCGTTACTAAGACAGGTGGTACTTTTACAATACGAAATTTTTATGTACAGAATTTGAACCTATTTGTTATTTCTTATTTTAATATGGGTTAATAATATTGCAGTTTTAAATGTAAACTTAATAGTAACTAAGAAACAAAAATATTAAAATTAGAATGGAAGCTAGGAATTTATGAAGGCAGAGAAGAGGTTATGACGTATTATAACTTTCAGACATATTGTAAATTCGGAAAAATGTTTCTAAAATAAACGAGATTCTTACATTTAAGATGGATAGGTAAAAGATAATAAACATTTATGAAATTAACAAAATTTTCGAAAATCCAATTATAAACCGTAACCACATTTTTGGGAATAATAAAAACAGAACATAGGAAAGATGATAGTGGAAGGATGTCCCTTCATCAAGTGTGTACGACGGTGAGTGTCTTGGAATTGTCCATCAAGCAACCGACCGCCAATCACAGCTCTTGATTTAAATGTAACATCTACTCTAGATTTCCTAATAACTAAACTTTAACCTCTAATTTGTGTTGTTTATTTAGGGTATTTCTTCATTTTCATTTACGGTCCAGTCGGGATCAGTGTCATCACCTGATTCCATGTCTGAATCACTGCTGTTTTCCTTCCTGTGGATTCCTTGCTGTCTTTGCATATAGGATCGTTGTCTGGCTTGGACATACTCTCTGTAGATCGCTTTGGATGTATCGTCAGTGAGTGTGTTTTACATGGTCCTTTGGTCTTCGTCTTTGTGAGCACTGTGTGGATGGTGTTGAGGTTTAAGTACATTGTGTGTCTGATGTTGGTATATCGTCCGCAGTAAAAGACAACTTGTTCTGAAGAGCCTTCTTCCCCTACTTGTGCATGATGGTGTCTTTCTCAGACTCATGCGGTTTAAGTGCGTGGGATCAGGGTCGTGTCCTATTAAGAAGTGGACCATACCGAAGTTGGGATCGATATGTTTGAGTTTTATTCTCTCCCTTGCATCGGGAAAGAAGTGGTGCAGCCCGCGGCCCTTATCACTTGTGTCCCACTCACCTTTCCAGGTACCCACCCTTCAATTTCGTAATGGGCATTTCGTGTCGTTTGGTACTCCAGTGAGCTTTCGAAACTGATCGTGCCTTCCCCACCTTAAGCCAGTACATAGCCGCTCCATATCTTACCGAATGTCTATTGGGTAGGTTCCGAGCACCACACAGAGTGATTCCACTGAGGTGGAGTGAAAAGCTCCCGATTGTCTAAGTAAGCCGCTCCTTTGTCCTAGTCTGACGAGGGTCCGGTTATTGATAGGTTCAATCTGTTCGGTTTGTTGATAGGTTCAACCTGTTGAGCTCACGTGCTGGATGCGAAGCCAAGTACAGACGATGGTGTGTCCTTGTAACTGACAAGGAGAGTTTAAATTGTTCTGAATTTAGTCGTGCCAGTTTGTGTAGTATTTTTTCTGCTTGGTTTGTGATAATGCGCATGTGTTCACGGAAATTTTGCTTTTCGTCCATGTGTAGCCCAAGGTAGCGTGTGGTAACTGCTCGTTTAATGTTTGTGTCTCCTATTTTAACACTAGTGTTTCTGTGGAGAGATCCTTTCAGTAAAGTGTATGCTCTTTTGTTATCGGCTGTCTTGAGTGTTTTTGTTGTGGCACCATAGTGTTATTGTTATGAGTGTTCCATTTGCTCTTTCTTCTAGGTGAGACCTATTGTTAGCAGACACTACAACCAAAAGCTCGTCTGCTTAAGCGACAACTCTGTCGTTATTGTTCCCTTCAGTAGTTGCAGGAGGGGTTCAATAGTGATGTCACAGAAGATGAGGACACAGATCGACCCTTGTGGGCAGCCTTTTATAATTAGTTTGATTTTTTTCGGCCGTCCATCTTCCATTCGACCACTCTGTTCTTATAGTAGTCTAGTAGACTTGTGTAGTGTTTCGGGTACCTTCAGTTGTCTGAGCCTCTTGAATGCAGCGGGCCATCAGAGATTATCAAAGGCACCCGCAGTGTCGATCATAACTGCCGTTGCATACTTAGCCCTGGTGTTGTTGGCAAATTGTAGGCTTGGTTGATGGCATCATCAGCTGACTTTCCCTCTCTGAAGACGAATTGGTGTTAACTTAGCCATGGAGAGCTCTGCGCGCCTGTTAACGTCTGCACAGGAGTTTTTCTGGGACCTTGGCTAGTGTATTTATAAGATATATAGTCCTATATGACTTGGGATCTGATGGATCCCTTTCAGCTCCCTTCTTTATCACGACTGCCTTGGAGACCTTCCAAACTGTGGGCATAGTAGTTTTTCCGAAATGAACAGGGTAACTGGCAAACGACTGGTGTAATGAATTGCAACAAACCAGAACAACAACAGCAACAGCACTGATTGTGCCGAAAATACAGAAGTGAATATATTAACAAAGGATACACGGAAAATAAAAGACGATGTCTGTCCATTTGAGTGACTGGTGTTCGAGGTATAAGATAGGACCAGGAGAGTATTTACTGGTAAACAGAGAAGCGGACAATTTTGCACGCTGCCTGCTGAGAATGCGAATGCTTCGCGCTTCGAGAACTTTCCCGCGTAAGGCCGGCAACAGCACTGAAGTCTTCGGCGAGCTCCATATTGATATCAGGAATGTGCTCGCGCGGGCAGACGACGTGAAATAAACATGCCACGACGACTGCAGCAGATGATGTTTATTGCAACCTGCCTGATGGATTTATAGGCGGACGCCGGATCGCTCAGGGGGAACATAACTCGCGTCAGCTCGCCCTGTGACGTATTTCCGCACGTGGGTGCAGTCGAAAGTGCCACAGTAAATGACAAGTCTTGCATCACGCGGCTCTGCCGAAAACGACAATCCCTCACCAGTCTGGCGGTGGACACAGCGGCAGCCGAAATGCGGTACGCTGCTCTGGATGCAGAGCTTTCGTGGAGAATAAATTTTATATCCTGGTCAACAATAAACGAATTAGCATACATGCTTTTATAACTCTAACATATTTCGTACGCTTTACTCTCTTAATTGGTATAGTGCACGAGAAGATTTTCGCGAATATCTAGAAAGCCCATACAAAATACGAGTGTCTGGTGACGCTACTGCATGCCGAATCTAGATTTAAGAGAAACAGTGCGACATTACGCGCTTGAACATACGTGATCAACAGCAGATTAAATGAGCATGTGAAAAGACAAGTTGCTCAAGAGAAGCTCGTACGACCGAGCCCCCAGTGTTCTTCCTCCGTTTCTCGTATTTGAAGTCTCATCCCCTTTCCGTCGAGGGAGATGTGTGGGATTTTCTTCTACTTTTGCTTCTGCTAACGTTTTGCATGTGCGAATCCCTCGTTAAGATATGTAGGATATGAACGACAGCGATGTAGGTTAAATCGAGATGAACAATTTGCTACAAAACATTTGTGATCTATCAAGGTAGGAAACAGCCTCAAACTGGCCCTAAGCCATAGCGCAAGCACGCCGTACGAGATTTTGAATATCCTGTCACACTCCTACGCCACGGCAGAGCCACATTTGTGAAATTTTTAACATTAGCAATTTGGGCTTTCTCTTGAGGATAATTAAAGAAAAAAATTTTGTGAACGTTATACAAAAATTTTACGTTTACATTCGATATTAAACTAACGCTTATAAGTAGAGTAGTGTCGTAGTAAGAGGGCCAGAGAAACAAAACGATTTAATTGTAAATTTTAGACTGTTAAAATTCACAAAATTTGGATGTAAAATATACACAATTGGTAATTTTAGAATTTGCAAGTGCAAGAACAAGTTGTGTTGAATATCCAAGGACGATTTTAGCGAGCAAAATAAATGAGCTCCGAGATGTTAAGACCGACTAAGCCAATGGCCGCGTCATATACTGTAGCTTTGGTGGCTTTTGTAGACCAATATAAGATTGTTTCCCAGCTTGACAGACCGCAAGTGTCCTATATAAAACAATAGAAACGTACTCGATTGCAATGTGTTTCAGTGGTTGCCAAGAGAATCAGAGATGCACCGAAGGGATGTTAAACCTGTCCCGCCTTCTTCTTTCCTTTCATCACGGTTTGCATGTCTTATCAACATGATTGTTGTCATAATTTGAGTACTTTTTTTTTTACACTGCGCGCGATGAACTTGTCGAATCATACTGTGCTAACGATCCACAAACTTAATACTCGCCACGTTGGTTGAAATATGGAACTGTTCTAAAATCAACAGTGGCACAAAAGTTAATTTCCTTTCTAAACGTGAAAAGATTTAGAAAATAACAAAAACACATATGTTGCGTTTTTACGCAGACATGCTTTGCAAATTTTAAAAGGATTGGCGTTATAAAGTCTACCATAAACAATATGGGCGTCCAACGATACAGAGAAACAAGTACATGTTTGTTCGATTATCTGAAACAGATTGTTAGAGAAATTCTCGATAGCTGTTGAAATACACGAAGGCTGGATTGAATAAGAAGAATTCAGTTGATGTGCAGAACAGTGAATTTTGCCCACAGGTAAGACATAAGCGGTAGTATAACGTTTACGGCTGTCAATTTTAGCAGAGAGCCGCTTACGGGTATAAAGCACGTATGAAAGGGGATTTCTGCTCGTTGGAATGATATAAACCCCTGTAATTGAAAATAACTTGTGAACGCGACCATGAAGTATCAATTATCCTTTTCGCAAGGCCATCGTAAAGTTTAATAAGCTGAGTAGTGACACTACCAGAATAAATTTACGCCGTTATTATTCAAAGAAAATGTTTGGCAAATAATAAATTAAACGGCAGAAGACGCTCTTAAAAAATTGAACATACGATACGCTTGATGAAGCATAAATATCTTTATGAACGAGACCAGAATGGAACTTTCCTCGACTTCACATTCATTAAATGTCCAGTATATCAATACTCAGTATTAATGGGAAAAAATTTGCCAAGTGCAACTAAGACTCACGCTCTGAGGATTCCGTACAAATTTAATTACGTGTGTAAGTAGTTAACGCATCACTGGAATCTAGAATCTCGCCGATTTTGCCCGTTATCGATATCGATATTCCCAAGATATCGGTCCCTGGAATTCCAGGATTTTAGAGAACGTTTTAATGTTAAGTTTTAAGTTTAAATTTTCGGGTAATTTCGCAGTTGCTATAGTATTTCCTGAGATTCATGAGTTTTAACAGACACACTGACAGTCTTGTAATGTTTCCATAAGGTTCAAATGGTTCAAATGGCTCTGAGCACTATGGGACTCAACTTCTGAGGTCATTAGTCCCCTAGAACTTAGAACTAGTTAAACCTAAGGACATCACAAACATCCATGCCCGAGGCAGGATTCGAACCTGCGACCGTAGCGGTCCTGCGGTTCCAGACTGCAGCGCCTTTAACCGCACGGCCATTTCCATAAGGCAACGGCGTTCAGCACCCTTGAAGTATTTTATAAAATGCATTTTAATCATCAGCTGTTTATTTGTCCCATTAGTCTACCGTTTTCTTTTTTTTTTTTTTTTTGTAAACATTTTTGGAAAATAGTGAGGAGAGCTCCGCCTACCATCCTAAGGGAGCCATGGGTCTGATGATGGTTATGTAAAAATAACCGAAACCGGTTACCTGTGTCATTGAAACATAAATGGTGTGATCAAGACTGAACTTTAGTCAAAATATAGTCATCTACTGGTTTCGGTTATTAACCATCATCCAGGACGTAGTGTGCAACAGATTAGTTAAAAGCATCCCACGCTTGAAGCTGAGCAATACCGAACTTATCCACTGCAATTGTAGAAACAATTTGTCTTCGTATCTTATGTCAAGCAGACAGACAGCACAAGAGAAACAAAACGAACAATTACTGGAAGAGTTATTCTTCTAGTAACTGTTCGCCTTGTTTCAAATGTGATGACTTGTCTGCTTGACGTAAGATATGACTGTCAGTATTCTAACACAAATTGTTTGTACAATTGCATCGGATGTTTCCGATATTGTTCAGCTTCAAAGGAATATGCGATGCTTTTTACTAATCTGTTGTACCCTTCATTCTGCATGATGGTTAATATGGTTCAAATGGCTCCGAGGAGTAAGGGACTTAACTGCTAAGGTCATCAGTCCCCTAGAACTTAGAACAACTTAAACCTAACTAACCTAAGGACATCACACACGTCCGTGCCCGAGGCAGGATTCGAACCTGCGACCGTAGCGGCCGCGCGGTTCCGGACTGTAGCGCCTAGAACCGCTCGGCCACCTTGGCCGGCCGATGGTTAATAACCGAAACCGGTAAATGACTGATGGGACAAATGAATAGCTGATGGTTAAAATGCATTTTATAAAACACTGACAGTCGGATAACAAATGACAAAATATTATTTTTTTTCTTGTGATATAATAACAGATTAACAATTTTCTGATTTTTCCCTTTAATTGTGCTGTGAAGCGTTGCTTCTTGCCAAATTTTATTATTCTAGGTCAAGGGAAGTGCCTTATAGGTTTTGATGAGTGCTAGTGGCAAAATATTTGACATGAGTAGCCGAATCTTTTGACAGAATTGACGTAGAAGTTTAAATTTTTTACACCGCCAAGAGACCGCTGACTTTAGTATGTGACCTTAATTTCAACTTGATACGTCTACCCATTCCTAAGAAAAACGATTCTTGACAGACAGGGATTCTTAACAGACAGACAGACTGACAAGTGGACAAAAAACTTATAAGGGTTCTGTTTTCTTCTGATCGAGCTACGGAGCCGTACAGAGCACCACAGGACACGTATGGTATTCATACGCTGGATGGGGTGGAAAGTTTACACCGTGCATACACTGACCGAGCAATACTAAAATGGTACTCCAGTATTTCCATGCCTGTGGGATATCTTGATCGAAGTTCCAGCCATATGTGACCTTATTTTCAGAATTTCAGTACAGAAAAGGAAAATAAAGAACATTCCTACAGATGAAGAATAGTCTAAATACGTACATGATGGCTCTTGAGTGGGCCTAACGATTCTCTCAGGGGGATTTCGCAACACGTCACGCCAGAGAACGTAGACATGCACTTTATCGCCGTCTTTCAGACTCTGAGAAAATTCGAATCACTAGCATGAGGGACATGGTAGTATGATAATATACTTCCACAGATTCAAAAAACTCCGAATCTATGTTAAATGAACAAACAGATTTCGGTAGCCGTAGTTTATTTCAAATTGATTTCTCGCATATATCAACTTCTTAAAAGTCAATACACTATACGATAAACTTCATCTGTGATCACACCAGGTTAAACTAAATCTGTGAAGTGTTTTGAAACAGTTGTAAACAAATGTGCGTCTTGAGTGACGTGATGTGCGACGACAGTAAGTATAAACCAACGTATGCTGACCAAGTAGTCTTCCTTGTTTGTTCGGTAATTTACCACTGTTTTTTCTTACATATTTACGCACTCGTTTCACGGAATACGAAACTAACACTCATACGGGGAATTGCATTTCACATCACTCAAGAGGAAATGTAAATTATGTATCAGACAATTTTCACCTGGAGATGTACCCACAGGGTCCGAAATGCGTTGTCTAATGTAATAAACCACGAAAAAAAGCTGTGACTGAAGGCGTTTTTATTCAGAAACATTAGTCAAGGTCCTGTAGTGGGAAATACTCCCCTTAAAAAAATGTCGTAATAGAAATGTGCGTCATCTTACCTCCTCCATCAATCCTGCAATTATGTAAACGACTTTTTTTGTTTCCTTTGTAAGACTGTTTTTGTGCTTTAGTATCAACAATTTTCAGCGTCAATCATACTTTATTCGTCGATTCTCGGCTGGGTTAGAGATTTTCTCTGCCCGGGGACTGGGTGTTTGTGTTGTCCTCACCATTTCATCATCATCATCATCATCGTTATTCGTGACAGTGGCTAGATTGGACTGTTTAAAAAAAATGGACTGTGTAGAAATTGGGGCGTTGTACGGGCGCTGATGACCGCGCAGTTGGGCGCCCCACAAACCAGACGTCATCATCATCATCATCATCATACTTTATTCAAGTCCACTACATTTTTAGATGCTAGTGCCAACATCGTAAGTACGTCAGAAATCAACAACAGAAGCGACAAGGGCCGCCACGGCGGACAACTTGTACCCAGGCTGCTCGACTTGCGTTGCCTGCACCCGCTCTCGTGGTAACCTGCAAGGGGTGAATGGCGAGGGGGTGGGGGTAGCGCCTGACTCGCAGCGCGGCAAGTGTTCCTTAATACGAGTTTACGGAGCTGGTGGGGAGCAGTTAACCCGGTCCAGAGCGGCGGAGGGGGGCAAGCTGACCGCCGGGCTGCGCTAGAGATGCGGCCGTTGCTAGTTTGCTTACGCATCCTCTTCCCTGTCTTTGTTGGATCCACTCTCCTCATGAATAAATGCGGTTCCGGGCATCCTTTTTGATTCTCTCGTTTCCGTTAGTGCATGTTGACCTCATGATAACACCAGGTGTCTCTTTTGTTACCGTGACAAAGCTAGCTCGGGTGCCTGGTACGAATGACAAGTTCCTTTATGGTTTTGTTCGCATTTTGCCTAACGTTACTTGCTCGTACCTACGATGAACGTCATACTGCGTCGTTACTGGCAGTTACGGCTGTTGGTCTGTAAAGCGCAATTATCGATAAATGACTATTTAATTTTCTCCTCTATGCGAAAGCATTACGGTACAATTGCTGAATCGAAGTAATTGGATATTCAGGGCCGTTAATTTGAAGCAAATGTACGTTGTACGAACTCTTCCTTTTCAGGCTGTCGTCAGTAACGTGATACTTTCGCGAAAACCATTATTTCGGAGAATAAATTCTGTTCCATGGCTAACTGGGTTATACTTAAGAAACTACTCACCCGAGGACATATGAAAGGCACTAGTGCTCATAGGGCAAAGCATTTTCATGCGCATTAACCAACTCACAGCGTAAGATCGACTTTCATGTTCGACGTGCTCTGGTAAGCTGCCATGTTCCGGCATTATATACTCTAACACTGGATGACAAATTGTAAGGCTTACAATAGTGCGATTGAGGTGGGTTTGAAGCAACAGGAAGGCTACAATGAACTACCATCTTTTACAAAAACGCCTACTAAAGGATTTTGGAATTAAAACCATCTTTTATCTTCAAAAGAAAGGCTTTCAAATATATGTCGTCCCACAATTCGCTTAAACAGATGTTGCTAAAGATAAATCGGAATGTTAGAGGGAAGTACGTTTAGAGTGTAACGTCCGGATCATTAGAAACACAGGACGTTCGAGAAATCGCTTTTGGTCTATTGATATGAACCAACGCGACATTCGTGTTATCGAAATCTGGTCGGGAATTAAATCCCGTCTAAATAGCTGCTGCGGTATTTTAATCTAGTAACACACATTTACTTCGGAGTTCTACAGAAAATCTGTTAGGGAACATTCGTGTTATCGCACAATAGGGGTGAGAGTGTCACTGATATGATACGCGAGTTGGGGTGGCAGTCACTGAAACAAAGGCGGTTTTCTTTGCGGCGAGATCTATTTACGAAATTTCGATCACCAACTTTCTCTTCCGAATCCGAAAATATTTTGTTGACACCCACCTAAGTAGGGAGAAATGATCATCAAAATATGAGAAATCAGAGCTCGAACGGAAAGATTTAGGTGTTCCTTTTTCCCACACGCCACTCCAGAGTGGAATGCCAGACACTTAAGTGTGAATTGCAGAGTAACCATGTAGATGTAGATGTAGATGTAGATGTAGCGAACGGGCAGAACAGTCACAATGTAGTTTTGTTTGGGATTTGGGACACGTGATGAGGGAGTAGAAAGGATGAGGTAGCGACTGGTGCCACAGGGTGATAGAAAGAAGAAAAATTACTGCTCTCTTTGTCTGACATTTGAACAGATATTTTATTTTCCTGGAATAGCATTGTTCACATAGTTTATTTGCAAGCCTCATGAGGCTACGCGGTATGTCAAAATATTTCATTTCAGCCTTCCCTCTTTCACAGTCTAAATTGTAAAACCATGTCAAACTGCTGCTACATAAATCCAAGTCATGGAAACTGTCTTAAATCTTTTGCAGCAGATAATGTGTATGCGTAATAGTTCACTCCATGCTCTGCATTTATTACATAGCACTGTAATAAAATATTCTGTATTTTCTTCGGGCTCATAGTCTGTTTCGGCTTTGGTTATTTTGTGACAACGGAGAATGTGTCGTTCGTGATCACGTATCTGCCTTATCTGTCTGAAATTAAGAAGAAATGCATCAAAAATGTGAGTGAATCTAATAAGAGCACTCTAGAAAATAATAATTCTAGCACACTGCACGTTCGCAAAACGATTCACTTTTGATTCAAAACCTTTGTTTCGAATCTCATCATTTTCCAAGAAATAAACACAGGCTGCCCCAATGACTGCCACCATTTAGGAGCCAGTGGCCTATGCTGTTAACTGCCATCACTATGGCTCGTTATAGCAATTAGAGCGAGCCTATTAAGCCTTTGGGTTCCTTTGTTGCAGTCGTAATTCGTGGTCAAGTTCACAGTATTTCAGAGGAGATGACACGGACGCTCGGTAAAGGCAGTCTCTAAACTTGTCATCCCGCCAACTACGTAAATCAATAGCATAACCACAAAGATGATAGTCTACAGCATAGCAGTGGTCTTAACCTTCAAGTTAAAGCTAGAGCGATGTGGCTTCTATACACAGAGCGACAATAAATTTACAACGAAATTCTCGAGAGACAGTTCCAAGATACTCTAGGGCAAACCTGAACCCACCTATAAAATTTCGGACAATGTTCAGGCATATTTTCTGTGTATTTTGGCGCAATGGAATCGTCGTCACCCGTGGAATAAGGAAGAGGAAAGGACAAACGTCCGAGTGTTGTTGCAGCACTCTCTGTTTTGTGTTATGTGTATCGGGGACTGCATTTCCAGGCTTTGTCACTGTTTTAAATCTATTTTCACTGAAACAAAAGTAAATGGGGTGTTGTTGTTGTGGTCTTCAGTCCTGAGACTGGGATGATGCAGCTCTCCATGCTACTCTATCCTGTGCAAGCCTCATCATCTCCCAGTACCTACTGCAACCTACATCCTTCTGAATCTCTTGGTCTCCCTCTACGCTTTTTACTCTCCACGCTGCCCTCCAATACTAAATTGGTGATCCCTTGATGCCTCAACACATGTCCTACCAACCGATCCCTTCTTCTAGTCAAGTCGTACCACAAACTTCTCTTCTCCCCAATCCTATTTAATACTTCCACATTAGTTATGTGATCTATTCCAGTCAACATTGTCAAAAACTTTCCCTAAGTCTACAAATGCTAGAGACGTAGGTTTGCCTTTCCTTAATCTAGCTTCTAAGATAAGTCGTAGGGTCAGTATCGCCTCACGTGTTCCAACGAAAAGGCGCCAAACGATATAAATCATTACATTATTACTTTATAAATGGTCACCGGTGACCATGAGTCCCTGTGCAACCTCCGCAACTTTTTCGATGGGGTGCCAGATTCAACCAGTATAGTAGCTTCCGAAACAAGAAAAGTCTTTATTCGGTGTTATGGTTTGTAATAATATTTCAATTTTCTGTATAGTGTCACAATAACCAGCTTCTAATACATATTGAGATTCAGCGTTCCCACCGAAGGGGTACCTGATTACAAAATTAAATGCTCGAAAAATAAGATCGATAGATGAGTGTAACGAAGGATATGTTTCTTGCGAAAGCTGTACAGATTTTACGCTTAAATTATACAGAACTGTCGAAATAGTTCGAAAATCTGTTAACACATGGCACTGCAGGCCATGCATCTCGTATAGTATCTAGCGTACATAATAAAACTCGCCCTCTGCAAGCAGTATGTGCAATCACATCACTTTTTTTTTCGAAATTTCCACCACTGGCAGTACGGAGATGGCACAAACGAACAATGAAATTTACTGTCACATCTTCTAGTGTCTTCACGGAAATGGCTTCAACAGTAAAAACTGTAGAGATTGGAATACATCCAGCAAGTAATTGAGGACGTAGGTTGCAAGTACAACTCTGACATGAAGAGGCTGGTACAGGAGAGAAATTCGTGGTGAAACGCATCAAACTATTCAGAAGACTTAAGACTCAAAACAACGTGACTAAAAGCCCTTTAGTTTCAAAAGAACCATTTTCCCAGCAATACAAGAAAATTTAATTTTGAAATATTTCACGAAACTGACCTTCATTTTCATAATAAGCAACGAATCAACAAGAAATTTTGCAAAAAGTAAACAATTATTTTAAAGTTGTGGTTTCACTTCGGAGCCACTGGGGCCTACCGTTTTCAACACCCATGATTTCATGAGATATGCCTGAAAGCAATTGCGCATTTTTCCTAGTCACAGTCCCACATGTGTGATATAATTGAAAGCAATTTCGCGTTTTTCCTAGTCACAGTCCCACATGTGTAAACTTTTAAGAACAAATAATGCCTAAAAAAATTATTGTAAATAACAAGCAAAAATGCGCCCAAAATTTAATATCAAAAGTTCATATTGGTCGAGTGGTTTCATTTCGAAACCACTCTAAACAGCACAGTATAACCTCAAATTTACATTATAATAACTTTAGATACACCTGGTTTCACTATCAGTGACCTGTACAATATGATCACTATATAAAAGAAAACACACATGCTAAATCTCCTACAATCACGTAGCACAATCTCTGCGTTGACTGCTGCTTTGAATGCTGTTGCTTCTACAATGCGTTACATTCGTAGCAGTACATCAATGGAAATGAGACGCTTAAAGTAGTAAATGAGTTTTGGTATTTGGGGAGCAAAATAACTGATGACTGTCGAAGTAGATAGGATATAAAATGGCAATGGCAAGGAAAGCGTTTCTGAAGAAGAGAAATTTGTTAACATCGAGTATAGATTTAAGTGTCAGGAAGTCGTTTCTGAAAGTGTTTGTATGGAGTGTAGCCATGTATGGAAGTGAAACGTGGACGATAAATAGTTTGGACAAGAAGAGAATAGAAGCTTTCGAAATGTGATGCTACAGAAGAATGTTGAAGATTAGATGGGTAGATCACATAAGTAATGAGGAAGTATTGAATAGAATTATAGAAAAGAGAAAGTTGTGGCACAACTTGACTAGAAGAAGGGATCGGTTGGTAGGGCATATTCTGAGGCATCAAGGGATCACCAGTTTATTATTGGAGGGCAGCGTGGAGGGTAAAAATCGCAGAGGGAGACCAAGAGGTGAATACACTAAACAGATTCAGAAGGATGCAGGTTGCAGTAAGTACTGGGAGATGAAGAAGCTTGCACAGGATACAGTAGCATGGAGAGCTGCACCAAACCAGTCTCTGGACTGAAGACCACCACAACAACAACAACAACAACAACAACACATCAGTGTACCACTATATGTCTCACGCGTATACTTAAAAAATATTAATAAAATGGTGGTTTCAGGCAAACCCGTACTCAAGGGGTTACGTAATGTTCTCATCCGCAGGCGCCATTGCAGTGGTACGCTGTTCTGTTGAAAAGTGAAATTTTCACCAAGTTCTCGAAATTATGTAATGAATGAATGAATGAATGAACGAGCGAGAGGACTAGCTAATACAGGGAGACCTATACCGACGAACACACCAGCCGGCAGCTTAGAAATGGCGTCACGATAAATTTTTATTTCCGATGCGTAAGTTAAAATACACCCCACGCGTCTGTCTCTATTCGCGTAGAACATACGCGGTTGTTGGTGAGTGGCTCTGTGGTTTCTGAAAGCAACTGCCAGCAAACTTCAAGACGTGCAGAGAGCGGACACATATCAATGAATAGAGTATTTTTACAAGATTTTAAGTCACATTACAGGTGCTCAGTATGGGCACCGCTTTCGAACGTCAATACGTGAGCGTAGTGCGTTGAAGTCGCTTACAGGTATATTGACCAGGAAGACGAGAGCAATTCGCTGTGGGTATCTGATCTTTGTGTTGCCTATGCGAGGGCGAACTACTCGTAATTCGATACGACAATACGGAGCGGATGGTTTGTCAACATGCTGTCTCTTGGCAGTGAGTAATACTGTATCACTGGTAGTAATGCTCGCAGACGCTCTGGCCGTAAACAGCGACAGCTACATGGGAAGATAGTCTGCAAAGTACTCTCCGAGCTAATTGCATGCAGTGAACGGTGCTGTCTAATTGCTGCTGTGGAATTCTGTGAGTACCCGCGGCGCATTGCGTTTAGAGCATTTCGGCGGAAGAATATCCGTGTGCGCGGAAGCAAGTAGTCCTCGATTCAAGGCGTTAGCTTTGGCGGACGTAGACGACGTTCCCAAGGAAGTGACGTGGGGGCAGTAAGAGATGTGTTTGTGGGCGCCATGTGTGAGCCGAGAGACGCCAGGTGTATGGCTGTGCCTGCAGTATTTGTTGTGAACGTCTTCTTTGGTACACAACGCATTCCGACCCAGTGGAGACACGGGATAAAAGCCAGGAAAATGAGAAGACACCAAGCGGAAACAAGCCAATCCTGGCGAGCTCCTACCAGTAACTACGCTCCGAACAGCCCCCCAAAAAGTCTGCTAAATCATGCGTGTAGCATGCCAATCTGTGTTTTTATTTTGAAACAAATGCCCAATGCTCGAATGCTCAATATGTGTCTCATTATACAGGACGTTTTGTCCGTAGTCATATCTTCGAAAGTAAAAATTTGTGAACCTAGAGAAAAAAGTGAGGGTGGTATCTGACAAGGAGGCCACGAAGCAATCGGATTACTGTATTGTTTTTATATTTATCATTCGTGAAGTTCAGATCACAGATATTAATTTCCCAAAGCAGCTCCATACTGCTCACAAAAACTATCGAGAAAATCGACTTTGAACTTTCCCGACCAACTTTAATACGCTAAAATACGTGCAGCCTGCCTGTCTCGTAGAATACTACGTAGATATATTCGGTTCGATTCCTGGCCGATGCAAATTTTTAAATAGAGGTGTATGTTCTGCTACAATTTCCGTGAAGCGTAAAATGGAAATGAAAATTGGAAACAAAATGAGTAGCACTCGAAAATCGCTGGTTCGAAACTCGTTTCAGTCATTATTTTTTTTCGTTCACTCCCCAAACCTGTCTCATTTCGATAAAAATTCATCAAATCTATGCTAATTAGCAGATGTCATTTTTATGAAAAGTGGATGTCTTCTTGTTTGTAACAGCATACGGCAAGGAAAAACACAGTTTTCATTGCAAATATGAATTCTTAATTACTGATCTTTTATAAAAGATTGTTTAAATTATGAGTAATACAAATTCGCGCATTGAGTGTTCAGGACAATCCAGCCATACCGGAAATAAAGAACCTCGACGATTTTTTCCTGTAATCGACATTGATACTAGCAAGTTATCGGACCAACGGATTCCAAGACTTTCGAGAATGTTTCAATTTCAAGTTTGAAGTCGGATGATAAATGACAAAAGAAACAATTTTTTGCGTTATATAATTATAACTTAACAATTTTCTGACTTTTTTACTGTACTTGTACTGTGAAACCTTTCTTCTTGCCCAATTTCATTACCTACGTCGAGGGAAGGCACCCACAAGTTTGTAATGAAAGAGTTTACGAGGATCTAAACATGTGACATAAATGACTGTAAGTATGACATAAATTTCAGCGTGGTACATCTGTCTGCTCATGGGAAGAAAGGGTCTTGATGGACGGAGGGACAGAAAGTCTGATAACAAATGACAAAACAATTTTTTCGTGTGATATAATTACAAATTAAGAATTTTCAGATTTTCTCCTTTGGTTCTAGTGCGAAACCTTGCCTCTTGGCAAACCTGTTGATTCTAGACTAACGGGAGTACCCTTTAGGTTTTGATGAGTTTTGTGACGTAAATGGCTGCATCTCTTGATTGCATCGACATAGAAGCTTCACTTTTTTACTCGATCTTAATACGTGACATAAATTTCAACTTGATACGTGTAGCCGTTCCTGAGAAAAAAGATTTTGAAAAGTCCAACAGACAGACAGACGAGAACAGAGTGATCCTGGGAGGGTTCCGTTTTTACCGATTGAGGTACGGAACCTTACAAACATTGAAATTAATTTTGTTCTTCGTTATGTATTTTACACTTCACAGAAATGTTCATCGAACATGTAACTTGGCTTCAAATTTTACCATGGCCGGGAAACGGACGGGCCAGCCATCTGGTAGAGAACCATTCTAACACAGACTGATACTTCATATCGGAAAGAGGATCTTGCTCTAAGGCAGGGGTTCCCAACAAAATTTTCTTGAGGACCTCCTCATCGAGCATGATTGGTACCTTGTCATATCACAGTATCGAGTAGCTAAAAAAGCCAAATTAAGAGCCTTTTTATACGTTTTCTATTTTTGGTAATTAGAAAAAAAACATTGACATCTTCATCATTGAAAAAATATTGAGTTTAAAACTATTTCGATTTAGCCACCATTATTATTGTTAAATTTTTGATTATTGCTCAAAATCTTTGTCTTCAAATCTGGGTGTTTAGTATAACAAACTCCTTAAAAAAAATAAAAATTGAGTATGAACTGAAAATGACAGGAAAAAATTAAAACTGAGTGTATTAGTGTTTCAGGTGTACTACAGTTGAGATTGCATTGAGTAGACATGTGTGAAAAATAAGAAAACACTATTTTCATACAATGTATTATTTATTTGAAAAAATATAGTTACAACAGATAGCTCCATCAGTACACATTTAGTTTTAATTTTCAGCTCATAATGAGATGAGTTTAATTTGACCTTTGAGTCCATTATTTCTGAAATACTAGATTCCAAACTTGAAACTGTCACTCTGAAATCCGACCGCATGTCGAGTCGATTCCTATATTTGTTTTCGTGAAATACATGGAAGAAAATGCTTGCTCACAGCGATATGTGGTTGCAGATGGAAGGATCTAACGGCATACAGCAGAACTATTTTCCTCTATCTAATTCTAGTTTTGCCCTGCTAGTGTCAGTTGGCTCTAGGAAGACGCTAGACGCAGAAGTTAGCGTTCGCTAAAGCTCTGCTCATGTAGGAAGCAGCCAAAACGATAAATCTGTTATCATACGAAATATATTTAATATACCAGATGATCAAAAAGTCAGTATACATTTGAAAACTGAATAAAACACGAAATAATGTAGATAGAGAGGTACAAATTGACACACATGCTTGGAATGACATGAGGTTTTATTAGAACAAAAAAAAAATACAAAAGTTCAAAAAATGTCCGACAGATGACGCTTCATCTGATCAGAATAGCAATAATTAGCATAACAAAGTAAGACAAAGCAAAGATGATGTTCTTCACAGGAAATGCTCAATATGTCCACCATCATTCCTCAACAATAGCTGTAGTCGAGGAATAATTCTGTGAACAGCACTGTAAAGCATGTCCGGAGTTATGGTGAGGCATTGGCGTCGGATGTTGTCTTTCAGCATCCCTAGAGATGTCGGTCGATCACGATACACTTGCGACTTCAGGTAACCCCAAAGCCAATAATCGCACGGACTGAGGTCTGGGGACCTGGGAGGCCAAGCGTGACGAAAGTGGCGGCTGAGCACACGATCATCACCAAACGACGCGCGCAAGAGATCTTTCACGCGTCTAGCACTATGGGGTGGAGCGCCATCCTGCATAAGCATCGTACTTTCCAGCAGGTGTTTATCAGCCAGGCTGGGGATGATGAGATTCTGTAACATATCGGCGTACCTCTCACCCGTCACGGTAGAAGTTACAAAACCAGTATCACACATTTCCTCGAAGAAAAAAGGCTCGATAACGGTAGATGTGGTAAATCCAACCCATACCGTGACTTTCTCGTCGTGCAATGAAGTTTGCACGACAGTTCTAGGATTTTCGGTAGCCCAAATTCTGCAGTTGTGGGCGTTGACTGACCCTCGGAGCGTGAAATGAGCTTCGTCGGTCCACAACACGTTACTCAACCAATCGTCATCTTCCGCCATCTTTTGAAACGCCCACACCGCAAATGCCCTCCGCTTCAGTAAATCGCCAGGATTTTGTACGGATAGCATCGGAGGGTACGCCTAAGTGCCAACCAAACAGTAGCGTATGGAATGCCGGTACGACGTGCGACTGCACGAGCGCTGACTTCCCCGTGCGTAGACGAACCCGCTACAGTCTCGACTTCTTCCTGAACTGTCTCAGCAGCATTACGCCTTCTCGGTCGGCCACTATCGTCTAAACAACCCGTGGCTTCGAACTTCGAAATCATTCTCCCCACAGCTGCATTTGTCCACGGACCTTTACCCGTTCGAATCCCGTTCCTATGGCGATAGGATCGTAACGCTGAACTAGCACATTCCCCATTCTGATAAGACAGCTTCACTAAAAGCGCCTTTTCAGGTAACGTCAACATGCGGCGACTGCTGGCGCATCTGATTGTGTCTCTCATTACAGCTCCTTTTATATATTTACTAAGATGGTATCTGTTCTTTTGGACATGGCCGAAAGAACAAATACCATATTAATAAATATATATATAGTTAAGGCTCACCGGCCATTTGACCATCTTCTTCTTCTGTGCGAATGCACAAACAGTGCCAGAACTCTTACGGGAATCGGCAACGCGCCGCGAGTAATGAGTATAATGGGCGGGGACACTACGAATGTAGTGCGGGACAATACGTTGAGAATGTGGGTTTCGCGGGAGGCGTGCCAGAGATAAATCTCTGCAGTCGCGCTATCCTCTGTGTCCTCGGTGGCTCAGATGGCTGCCGGCACGGTAGCTCAGCGTGTTCGGTCAGAGGGGTAGTTGCCCTCTGTAATAAAAAAACTGAGTTAATGGAACAACGACGAACTGAAACGGGTGCCTTGCGACACCCGTCCCGAGCAGATGCACCGAACTAAAACGAACAAAATGAGATTAAAAAGAAAAAAAAGATGGATAAAGCGTCTGCCATGTAAGCAGGAGATCCCGGGTTCGAGTCCTGGTCGGGGCACACATTTTCATCTGTCCCCGTTACCGTATGTCAACGCCTGTAAGCAGCTAAGGGTGTTGATTTCATTGTAACAGCTCCTGTTATACACGATTGTCATGCGCAGTCACTGACGTTTTGCTGTCCAGCGCCATCTGTCGGATATTTTGTGAACTTTGTTTTTTTTTTTTGTTCTAATAAAACCCCATGTCATTCCAAGCATGTGTGTCAATTTTTACCTCTCTATCTACATTATTCCGTGGTTTATCAAGTTTTGAAATTTATACTGACTTTTTGATCACCCGGTATCTTTTATTGTAATAGCAATTTGCGGACCCCTCTGGCATAGCTCGCGGACTCCTGGGGGTCCGCGGACCACCTGTTGGGAACCACTGCTGTAAAATATTAAGAACACTCGGAAAACTGCAAAGTCGATTTTGTCGGAATTTCTGATAGTTGTGTCAAACTGCTTTTGATGATTGACATGTGTTTTCTGAACTTCATGTACAGTAAATATATAAAAGAAAATGAAAAAAATATGATTGTCGTGTTGTCTGCTTGTGAACATTTCGACAAGCGGGACCTCAGTTTGGGCGTAGTGCCGTGCGAGCTACAGTCGGAGGCGAGAGCGGGCCGCGCGCATCGCTGGAAACGCGCACAAGGCAGTGTCGCGCCCCTGCTTTTGTATATGGTGTATGTTATTTGTGTGCAAATGACGGGATCGAGGGGTGGGGCGGCCCGCGGGGCGTGTCGTGGCAGGCAGGCGCCACCGCGTCACGCCGCGCCGCCGACGTGTCACACGCCGCTGCAGCCGCCGCCGCCGCCGCCACCTGGCCTCGCTCCGACGCTGCGCCGCGGCGACCCGCCTGGACCACGCCGCCCTCACCTGTCTCACCAGCTGCGCAAACGATGACAGCGGTGCAGTCTGTGCTCCGAAAGCACTTAGAAAACTGTCCTCGCGAGAAACACAGTTCCGCATACCTAGGGATGCTGTTACAATATCGATAGTCTTCCAAAACGAATCGATATACATCGGCGTCATTTTTTCACAACTGACATCGATATCAAACTGCAATATCGAGAGCCGCCGATATTTTTATATTGTACTCTTACTTTTTTTTCTTTTTTTTGCAATTTTCGATAGATATTTGAAGTTCTTTTGAAATTGTAGTACGACATAATTTTACCATAATTTTACTTTCAGTGTATGAAGGACTCTTACTACTTCCTAAGCTTTGCCACGTCCAGTCTTTCTCTTTGTCTGCGTGTAGCAAGTATAGATGACACAAAGAAGAAGTCTGATTGCATTGGGGGTGGCGATGTGAATGAAATAACAAGGTATCCAATGTGAAGAAATAGCACTTCAGTTGCGTTAAAAATGTTTTTAACGCATTGGCGTTAAAAACAGTTTTTAACGCAATGATTGTGCTATTTCTTCACATCGGCAGGCTTCAAAAATAGTTACTGAAACTTAAGAACAAAAATCTAAATGAAAGGATTGGTCTTTGTGGAGGGCTGAAACGTGACGAGAAATGCTGACGGAATCGGCGCTCCAGGAACTCTAAAGTTTAACTCCACCACGCAGTTTTCACACTACAACTGCTAGGTCGCAGGCGCTTGCAAAAACGAGAAAACAGGGAAGTCGACATGAAATGTTGCGGACAAATCCTATATGTGACAAAACCGAACGGCGGAACCATCAGACACAATTTATTGTGCCACTTACCTGCAGTTAACCACTGTTAACAAAGTGGTTATCGCCAAGCGTGAATGTGCATCGTTCGGCTTCCAGTTCTTACTCTAACGAGTATAAGCAGGTTGCCAGCTTGATTATTTACATAATATCTAATAAGAAAATCAGTATTTAAATATTCAGCTCTAAAACTGACATTACGTTTACAATATGCAACCTTTCTCCTTTTTTTTCGGTACGTCGGTATTTTTTCCCGTCAATATATATACTACTGGCCATTAAAATTGCTACACCAAGAAGAAATACAGATGATAAACGGGTGTTCACTGGACAAATATATTATACTAGAACTGACATGTGATTACATTTTCACGCAATTTGGGGGCATAGATCCTGAGAAATCAGTACCCAGACCAACCACCTCTGGCCGTAAAAACGGCCTTGATACGACTGGGCATTTTGAGTCAAACAGACCTTGGATGGCGTGTACAGGTACAGCTGCCCATGCAGCTTCAACACGATACCACAGTTCATCAAGAGTAGTGACTGGCGTATTGTGACGAGCCAGTTGCTCGGCCACCATTGACCAGCCGTTTTCAGTTGGTGAGAGATCTGGAGAATGTGCTGGCCAGGGCAGCAGTCGAACATTTTCTGTATCCAGAAAGGCCCGTACAGGACCTGCAACATGCGGTCGTGCGTTATCCTGCTGAAATGTAGGGTTTCGCAGGTATCGAGTGAAGGGTAGAGCGACGGGTCGTAACGCATCTGAAATGTAACGTCCACTGTTCAAAGCGCCGTCATGCGAAGAAGGGGTGACAGAGACGTGTAACCAATGGCTCCTCATACCACCACGCCGGGTGATACGCCAGTATGGCGATGACGAATACACGCTTCCAATGTGCGTTCACCGAGATGTCGCCAAACACGGATGCGACCGTCATGATGCTGTAAACAGAACCTGGATTCATCCGAAACAATGATGGTTGTTGTATTGCAAACGTCCCCATCTGTTGACACAGGGATCGAGACGTGGCTGCACGATCCGTTACAGCCATGCTGATAAGATGCCTGTCATCTCGACTGCTAGTGATACGAGGCTGTTGGGATCCAGCACGGCGTTTCGTATTACCCTCCTGAACCACCGATTCCACATTCTGCTAACAGTCATTGGATCTCGACCAACGCGAGCAGCAATGTCGCGAGACGATAAACCGCAATAGCGATAGGCTGTAACGGATCGTGCAGCCACGTCTCGATCCCTGAGTCAACAGATGGGGACGTTTGCAAGAAAACAACCATCATTCTTTCGGATGAATCCAGGTTCCGTTTACAGCATCATGATGGTCGCATCCGTGTTTGGCGACATCGCGGTGAACGCACATTGGAAGCGTGATGGTATGCATTTCTCCTCCTTACACGAGTCGTCACAACAACTTTTCACCAGTCAACGCCGTCAACTGCTGTTTGTGTATGAGAAATCGGTTGGAAACTTCCCTCATGTCAGCACGTTGTAGATGTCGCCACCGGCGCCAACCTTGTGTGAATGCTCTGAAAAGCTAATCATTTGCATATCACAGCATCTTCTTCCTGTCGATTAAATTTCGCGTCTGTAGCACGTCATCTTCGTGGTGTAGCAATTTTAATAGCCAGTATTATATATGATATTTTCAAATATCGATATATCGGATTCCCATTATTTTTTAAAAATATCAATAGCTCTACAGGTAACTACCGACGACTTGTCCAATCCGTGCCGTGCAGGATGGCTGTTGTTTGCATTCCAAAAGTGTTTTCGCTCAACGGTTTATTTTAGATCTGAAGACGGCCTAATTCAGTTCGAACCAACCCCAACGATACAAATACGTGATTTGCGGGGGTGGTTCGATAAGTCTGGTAAATTTCCACGAAAGAGTGGAACATTTTTGTTGTGCCTTCATTGTTGGTAAGCGTGATTATTCCAAGGATCATATGAAGAACTTTGACAATGTGCAGTGTACAGTCCATTGTTGACAGATATCGGAATTGGTCAGGGTGTCGACTGCGATTGAAACTGGAGAAAACCGAATTTCGTGCTGTTTCTAACGAATTTAATTTGAGTGGTTCGACTACCGCACAGATCAAAACAGAGGTGGATGAAGTTCACGAGGATTCTGCACCGTCATTGAAAACCATTACTGTTAGATTAATGAATTGAAACGTGGACGCCGGCCGCTGTGACCGAGCGATTCTAGGCACTCCAGTCTGGAACCGCGCTTCTGCTACGGTCTCAGGTTCGAATCCTGCCTCGGGCATGGATGTGTGTGATGTCCTTAGGTTGGTTAGGTTTAAGTAGTTCTAAGTCTAGGGGACTGATGACCTCAGATGTTAAGTCCCATAGTGCTTAGAGCCATTTGAAACGTGGACAGACAAGCACCGGTCGTCCAACTGAGGTCTTCACAAAAGAAACCATCGACCTAATCCATGACACGGTAACGTAAGATCGGCGAATAAAAATTCATGAGATTTCTGGGAGAAAGTGCATAATATCCTGCACAGAGAACTGGCTATGAGGAAGCTATGTGCGAGGATGGCCGCGATTGCTCGCAGTCGACTAAAAGCGTATCTGGCATAACATTTCAGCACAATGTCTGAAGATGTTTAATCGCAATCCCCGCGAGTATTTGGGCCGGTTTGTGACTATTGATGAAACGAGGATTCATCATTACGCTAGAGTCAAAATGGCAATCAAAATAATGGACATAGACTGTTGAAAGTTCATCGAAGAAGGCAAAGACCATTTTGTCAGCTGGTAATGTGATGACCACTGTTCTTTGGGACTGCCAAGGAATAATCCTCGCAGATACTTGAGAATAGCTGGACCCTATTAGGCTTCATTGTTGGATGGTTTGAAATTTGCGCTGGTTGAAGAAAGGGAAGCGAAGGCATTCCACTTCCAGTACAAACAAGCCTATACTCCATTCACCGAAACAAGAGACGTACTGTAAACACGGCAAGGCGCGTGACCACAGCGCAGCCGTCGAGGGGTGTACAAGGCAGGGGAGTCAGAAATTAAAAAAATGAAAGTCGTGTTTTTTATAGTTTGGCACCTGAACATGATAAAGTGATCCGAGAACTACCTTTTTTTACATTACATTAAAATTTATTGTCACTGAAAAAGAGAAATATTTAAGCTTTCAGGAAAAGTTGTTTTTTCCCGTTACTCTATATTTATCACGCCATATCTCCTAAACTGTGTGTCGCGCAGCAAAATAATTTTATAATTGCCTTCAGTACTATATGTTGATGACGTCTGCAAGTTTTCTGCCCAATAGAGTCAGTAACAGTGAAGTAATAAATTAAAATCTCACGTATGATGCAGAACTTTTACCAAATCATCATCCGAAATATAGTAAGCGACAAACTTTTCCCCTTTTAATTTTTTTGTGAGGGTGTAAGCGAGAAAAGTTTCATAAAGGTTTGAATTTAATTTTGTAGTTTGTTCGAATGCGATGGGTGGAACCGTTGTCCTTTATGAGCGATGCATTGTGCGGTTCGCAGGCGCGGCGCTCAGTCAGTGTGGCCGTCTCAGTTGCAGGTGTGAGCTCGTTAGTGGGTGTTGTACAGCGGCGATTTCACGATATCTTAAGTTCATCTGTAAAGACGCTTGAAAGACTAGTTGTTGATTATTAGAGTACGTACATGTGTTTTTAGCCACGCTGAGCATTCACTGTTTACGTGCGTATCCAATAGCATCGCATGGTTTCTTATTTTATATATTCACTTATTTCATTAGCATCACATATGGCTGTCCTCATTATGTCATCCACGGATTCAGCGAGCGGGGCCGACGTGTCAGTTCCGAGCCCACTAAAGAAGCGAGCAAAGAAGAAATCATTAAGTTCTTCTGAGAAGCACATGGTGCTTAATGTGTATAAAACGGAACTGTTACATCAGAGCAGTCGATGAGTGACATTGTTTCGAAAACAGCTCCATCTACAGGTATTGGATATTCTTCAATGTATCGTGTGATGAGTGAGTACAAGGCCACACTCTCTTTGAAGTCTCCCAAGAAAGGAAAATTACGACAGAAACTTTCTGAAAGTGTTGATGACTTCGATAGAAATGCGATACGAAGGAAAGTACACGAATTTTTTGTTTTTCATAAGGAATTGCCAACAATTGACAAAGTGCTTACAGTCGTGAACGTAGATGCAGATCTGGGCAATTTTCGGAGAACTACATTTTATAAGTTATTGAGAGAAATGAATTTCAAATATGTCCGGCGTGGGCGCGATAACATGCTTATAGACAGGGATGACATGATTTTATGGAGGCGGCGTTATCTTCGAACCATTAAACGGTTGAGAGATGAAGGTAGACCCATTTACTATTTGGACGAGGCGTGGGTGAACGCAGGACATACCCGAAGTTACGTCTGGGTAGATGACACTATAAATTCCTCAAAACAAGCGTTTCTGTCCGCGTTATCCACCGGAAGCAAGGGCCCACTAGGTAAAGGGAAACGTCTGATTATCGCACACACTGGCAGCAAAGCAGGGTTCGTTGAAGGATGTGTGTGGACTTTCGAATCCAAGAAAAGTGGAGATTATCATGAGGAGATGTGCGCCGAAACCTTCGAGAAGTGGTTTCAAGATGTTCTTCCTCGGCTTCAGGTAAAATGCGGTTATTGTTCTTGATAACGCGCCGTACCATTCTCGGAGAAAAGAAAAAGTTCCCAATGCGAATTCCAATAACCACGAAATATCAGAGTGGCTAAAATCTAAAAACATCGATTTCGAAGACGGTAAGTTGAAGAAAGAACTTTTAGATGTAGTTAAAAATCACAGAACAGCGCACAACGAATATGCAATAGATGAAATGGCGAAGAATGCAGGGAAAACTGTTCTCTGAATTCCTCCGTACCACTGTGAATTAAACGCCATCGAGTTAGAGTGGACAGAATCAAAGGCTATGTTGCAGCGAAAAACAAAACATGCAAAATGCTGGAAGTACTGCTAGAAGAAGCAGTAAAAACAGTGACTGCACAGGATTGGAGCAAGTGCGTCCTCCATGTCGTAGAAAAAGTGGAATCTCAAATGTGGAAATTAGACTGCATTATAGAGGAGAGAGAGGAGCGGTTTGTTATAAACCTCAATCAAAACAGTTCGACAGAGTGAACCTTGTTTCGTCCTTTATCATTATTATTACTGGTATTGTTATTAAAATTAACAATTAATTGTGTTTGAATGGAGCGTTTTGTTAGCAACCTGAAAGACAATAAATCTGCTTCTTCATGAACTCAGTTTAACATTATTGTTAAATTTATTTCGTACATTGTTGCTCAGGTTTCTCACGGTCTGCTGTGACAGCTCGGCAGCCAGCCGAACGCCGCCAGTTGCAAACCGTGCGCCAAGGATTTTTCACATCCCTACGTATCACGTGAACACCGAATGCTTTCTCTGGAAACGAGCGTAGTCACTCACGTGACACTATTTATGTTTCGTCCCAGCTCTCGGTGAATAGACCGTAGTACAAACGTATAGGCTGAGGAACTCTTTTCTCTTGCTTTTAACTCAGAATTTTTATACATTATTTGGAGCGCGTGTGGTTGTGCGTGCGCGTACAATAAAAAACTGGTTGTACCGTTTCAACAAGTACGACGTATTTGTCTAGGCCCGTGGCAGTTGCTCCTGTATTCCAGAAGAACATAACAAACACGTGACGTGTGTCGAGGAGCTGTCACGTACCGGCACCTTGATACGCGTGCCACGACGTAGCTTGGTTCTGCCTGCCTCGGGCGTGGGCGGGCGCAACACCCGCACTTCCTGCTCTGCCGCCGCTCACGGGAAACATTAATTTCTTTACTGATTACAGGTGGAACCATTACCTGCCAGCGCAGGCAGGAAATGCTGACCACCTTCAACTAGCAGCCACTTAATTGTCTGCCGTGAGCTCCTGTCCGCTTGTTATAAGCCTTGACTTCGACGACGATAGGACATTACAGCTCTAAACGTCCTTCCTCCATAGTGCGGGTCTTACTTTTAATTACATTTCTTGCAGTCAAGACCTAATATCTGAGCAGTTTTTCCAGATGAAATGAATTAATACTTATTAATACGAGGGTTGTCCAGAAAGTAAGTTCCGATCGCTTGCGAAATGGAAGCCACAGTGAAAACCAGAACGTTTTATTTGCAACATTTAGGTACACTTTCCACCTACTTCTCTACATGAAAGGAACCACAGTCGCAGTATCCTCTGTGCCCTCGGTGGCTCAGATGGACAGGGCGTCTTCCATGTAAGCAGGAGATCCCGGGTTCGAGTCCCGGTCGGGGCATACATTTTCACTTGTCCCCGTTGATATATGTCAACGCCCGTCAGCAGCTGAAGGTATTACTATATAATTCTAATTTCGTTCTAGACGTCTGCAGGTCGTCAATGTCGGAAAGAACAGACACCATATCCATATAAGTATATACTTCACTACATAGTCGCCGCTCCAACTTCGAGTTTTGTCATAGTGTTGTATCAACTTCCCAGTATCCTCGTAAAAGAAAGCAGCCGCCTGTGCTTTCGGCCAGTTATCTGCACTGGCCTGCAGCTCGTTGTCAGTGGAAAATTTCTGTCTTCATAGCCAGCGGTTCTTGTGAGCAGAGATCAGACTTATGGGAAGCCAATTACGGACTGTATTGTGGGTGATCAAACACTTCTCATCGGAAACGCTGCAGGGGCGTCATTGCCCCTGCAATGTGCGGCCGAGAATTGGCATGAAGAAGGAACTGTTCGACAGTTGTGTTATGTGGGGTGCATGACACAGGCGAAATCTCTAACCAGGGCCTCATACTTGGCGGGAGACGCTGTTCCCTCCGCATCTTTACCTGCTCACTGTTCACTCAAAACTGAAAAGAGCGACGCGACTCGATCGTCGGGCATACTAGAGACACCACCCAACACATCTGTGCAAAGCTTTACCGGATTTTCCCAGTGGTTTCCATTTCGTGGCCGATCGGAACTTACTTTCTGGATAACCCTCGCATGTCTGCAAGTAGAGGTCGTTAGTCGAAGAGGGGAATGAAGGTGTCCCTCATTTTCGACGGATGTTCGAAAGATCAGAAAAAAGGCTCACTGTGTACACTGATGTGACAAAAGTCATGAGATACCGACGTACACATATACAGATGGCGGTAGTACTGCGCACACAAGGTATAAAAGGACAGTGCGTTGGCGTAGCTGTCATTTGGACTCAGCTGACGCACGTGAAAGATTTCCGACCTGTTTATGGCCATACGACGGAAATGAACGGACTTTGTACGCGGAATACTAGTTGGAGCTAGACAAGAAACATTCCGTTTCGGAAATCGTGAAGGAATTCAATATTCTGTGATCCAGAGAGTCAAGAGTGCCGAGAATACCAAATTTCAGGCATTACCTCTCGCCACGGACTGCACAGTAGTCGACTGCCTTCGAATTAACGACCGAGAGCAGCGTCGTTAGCGAACAGTTGTCAGTGCTAATAGACAAGCAACACCACAGAAATCAATGTGGCCGTGCGGTTAGAGCCGCCATGTCACTAGTCGTGCGGTCCCTCACGACGGAGGAGTCCTCCTCCGGGCATGGGTGTGTGTGTTGTTCTTAGCATAGGTTAGTTTAAGTAGTGTGTAAGTCTAGGGACCGATGACCTCAGCAGTTTGGTCCCTTAGGAATTCATAAACACAAATCAATGTTGGACGTACGATGATCGTATCCGTTCGGGCACTGCGGCGAAATTTGGCGTTCATGGGTTATGGCAGCAGGCGACCGACGTGAATGCCTTTGCTAACAGCACGACATCATTTGCATCGCCTCTCCTGGGCTTGTGACCATATTCGTTGGACCCTAGAGAATTGGAAAACCACATGTTCGAATGTGACGCAGACCCCATGAAGCCATGCACTCAAGTTGTAATGGTGTGGACTGAGTGTACATGGAATGGGCCAAGTCCTCCGGTCCAACTAAACCGATAATTGACTGGAAACAGTTATGCTCGGCTACATGGAAAACATTTGCGGTTCTTCATGCACTTCATTTTCTGAAACAAAGGTGCAGTCTTTATGGATGACAATGCGCCATGTCACCGGGCGACTGTTGTTTGCATTTGGTTTGAAAAACGTTTTGGACAATTCGAGTGAATGATTTGGCCACCCAGATCGCGTGACATGAATCCTTCGAACACTTAAGAGACATAATTGAGAGATAAATTCTGTATAATTGAGAGATAAGTTCTGTACAGAATCCTACACTGGCAACATCTTCACAATTATCGACGGATATAGGCAGCACGGCTAAATATTTCTGCAGGAGACTTCCAACGACTTGAAACTTCCTGGCAGAGTAAAACTGTGTGCCGGACCGAGACTCGAACTCGGGACCTTTGCCTTTCGCGGGCAAGTGCTCTACTTTCTGAGCTACCGAAGCACGACTCACAGTGTAAAGAAAGGATATTGCGGCAGCTCAGATGGTAGAGCACTTGCCCGCGAAAGGCAAAGGTCCCGAGTTCGAGTCTCGGTCCGGCAGACAGTTTTAATCAGCCAGGAAGTTTCATAGCAGCGCACACTCCGCTGCAGAGTGAAAATCTCATTCTGTGAACATCCCCCAGGCTGTGGCTAAGCCATATCCTTTCTTTCAGTAGTGCTAGTTCTGCAAGGCTCGAAGGAGAGCTTCTGTAAAGTTTGGAAAGTGGGAGACGAGGTACTGGCAGAAGTAAAGCTGTGAGGACGGGGTGTTAGTCGTACTTGGGTCGCTCAGATGGTAGAGCAATTGCCCGCGAAAGGCAAAGGTCCCGAGTTCGAGTCTCGGTCCGGCACACAGTTTTAATCAGCCAGGAAGTTTCATATCAGCGCACACTCCGCTGCAGAGTGAAAAGCTCATTCTTCCAGCGACTTGTTGAGTCCGTGCCACGTCGAATTGCTGCACTACTCAGGGGAAAGGAGTTCCGGCACGATGTTAGGAAATACCTATGACTTTTGTCACCTCAGTGTAAAAAGACCTACAAAATGGTGACAAATTACTCACTTAACGTACATACGTACATAGCTTAAGTGGGCCGTCCGTAAATTTGAGACTAAGGAGGAGAAGAACTGCGTGTGGCCGCTACGAAAGCGCGCGGCAATTTGTTGTTCTGGGACACGGCGGCGAGGATTGCCGGGAGCGGCGCGACGCACAGACTTAACTCCTGAACGGAGGATTGCTTGCGCGACCCCGCGGCGCCTGCCTAATAATTTATCCGCATTGACCTCGGCGAGAGCTCCTCCAGTTGGCGGGTGGGTCAGCTGCTCTATTTCAGCCACTTGGTGGTGCTCGTTTAACCGCAGAGATTGTCAGACGACGGAAGGCCACTCTTCCAATTGCCGCAGCAAGTCTCCGTACACTCAGAGGAGGATGCGGCTGCCAAACTGTTAGCTACCACTATTCCGATATCATTTTCCTGTATTTTCATTTTTCCCTGTAATCATCGTTAGTGGTACGGGGTGACACCAAGCCGCTTGTGGTAGAGTAGGTTGTTGTGGTCTTCAGTCCAGAGACTGGTTTGATGCAGCTCTCCATGCTACTCTATTCTGTGCAAGTTTCTTCATCTCCGTGTACCTACTGCAACCTACATCTTTCTGAATGTGCTTAGTGTATTCATCTCTTGGTCTCTCTCTACCACTCTATAGAGTGGTAGAGAATACGCTACTTTAATTTTGCACAGTTAAAGCCGTGTGCCAGAGCATTACACGTGGGTAAACACGTACTTTTCGAGTATAGTGTCCTTCGGACTGAAACTACCCGAGCACTCATGAAAAATCGATTCAGAGTTTCAACCTGTTGCCAGAGTGGCCAGTGCAAAATTAGACACCTCAAGGTCAGAGCCGCGGCCTGCAGTCCACAGGTGTTAAGCGCTATGATTCGCCTCCTTCATAGCACTGTTGCAGTATGTAGGTGCCAAGTGTGGTTTCAGTCTTCCGTGGAACGGTGCATTGACGTGTATTTGGTAGCGAGCGGAATGCATGAGCGGACCCTACATGTAGTGGTATTCCAGTCGGTGTGCGCAAAGGGCAAAGATACATTCGAAAAGCCGGCAGCTGTAGCCGAGAGGTTCTAGGCGCTTCAGTCCGGAACCGCGTGACTGCTACGGTCGCAGGTTCGAAAAAATGGTTCAAATGGCTCTGTGCACTATGGGACTCAACTGCTGTGGTCATAAGTCCCCTAGAACTTAGAACTACTTAAACCTAACTAACCTAAGGACATCACACACATCCATGCCCGAGGCAGGATTCGAACCTGCGACCGTAGCGGTCGTGCGGTTCCAGACTGTAGCGCCTTTAACCGCTCGGCCACTCCGGCCGGCCGCAGGTTCGAATCCTGCCTCGGGCATGGATGTGTGTGATGTCCTTAGGTTAATTAGGTTCAAGTAGTTCTAAGTTCTAGGGGACTAATGACCTCAGATGTCAAGTCCCATAGTGATCAGAGCCATTTGACCCATTTTGAAGATTCGAAAACAGTCTAAAATTATCGTACCGAATGTACTGAATTTTTCTTACTGATCTGGCTAACAATGAAGAAACCAGGAGTAATATAAATTTTGCGCAAGGTCGTGAAATGAAAACAAAAGCTTATTGTATTCGGAATTAAGAAAAAAAAGTCTGTGAAATCTTATGGGACTTAAATGCTAAGGTCATCAGTCCCTAAGCTTACACACTACTTAACCTAAATTATCCTAAGGACAAACACAGACACTCATGCCCGAGGGAGGACTCGAACCTCCGCCGGGACCAGCCGCATAGTCGGAATTAGGAGTGCAGTAAACTCGACATAATCTTTAGATGTGAGTATATGGTTTAGTTCTGTGTCGTCAACAGGTTGAAGTAACAAATTATTTTTCTTGAAAATCTTTTGTGGCGTAATTATTTCTTATTCGTTGTAGCGGGCAACAAAAAAATGGTTCAAATGGCTCTGAGCACTATGGGACTTAACTTCTGTGGTCATCAGTCCCCTAGAACTTAGAACTACTTAAACCTAACTAACCTAAGGACATCACACACATCCATGCCCGAGGCAGGATTCGAACCTGCGACCGTAGCAGTCGCGCGGTTCCGGACTGAGCGCCTTAACCGTGAGACCACCGCGGCCGGCCGTAGCGGGCAACAATTTTAGTTTGTAAAGCACTCCTATAGTAAAAATAGAGATGTCTATAATTTCTTTCGGAATCAAAAAAAGGTTCAAATGGCTCTGAGCACTATGGGACTTAACATCTGAGGTCATCAGTCCCCTAGAACTTAGAGCTAGTTAAACCTAACTAACCTAAGGTCATCACACACATCCATGCCCGAAGCAGGATTCGAACCTGCGACCGTAGTGGTCGCGCGGTTCCAGACTGAAGCGCCTAGAATCTCTCGGCCACATCGGCCGGCTCAGGAATATAGATTAAAACAAACCCAAACCTTATATGCCTGTTCACCGTAGATTTCTCCTACCATTTTCGGGTGGAGGAAGTTCGTGTCTCGTCAGCGAGCGACTCTACGTCTGTCAAAATTAACTATGTCAATTTGTGAAATGCAACATGGAAGAGTGGATTTGTCAACCTGACTGGACACTTGTGAACATATAAGATATAAAAACTACGTATACAAAATTTTACAGTCTTTAGAGAAGATAAAAAGAATTATTTTTTAATGCGAAAGGTGTCACCGGTGTGCCGTTTCCCCGCAAGGGGTCGTGAAGATTTTGATGCTAGTGAAGTTCATAGACATATTCAGACTGTTGTGTGATGATGACTGTGTTACAAATATTGCTGCCCTCCCTCCTATGGATTTTTTTTTGTTGCTCTGGGTTAGAGGAAGCTTTTGTTGTGGGAGACACTGATAGACATTCGGGATGTTGTTGTTGCCCGTTTGGCTAAAAATGCAGCAACTATTTGTGAGACTCTAGGTTGGCACGCAGATGCAAGTTGTGCATTAATATAACCGGACATTTTTCAGTAACTTCTCTAAAACAATGTTCATCACATGGCAGTTTGAACACAAGAGTCTGAAAATGAATAGCGTCAAAATCTTCATGGATGCCTAACGGGGAAACGGTATACCTGTGTTATTTTTGTCACACAAAAAAGTTTTTGTTTTTATATCCTTTAAATACTTCAAAATTTTGTGTACGTAGTTTTTCTCATACTGTATATTTTCTCAATCACTACCGGAACACCTGACGAATCACATCACGAGAAAAATATTTCCGGCATGATTTGACTTTTAGTTATGAAACACAAGGGAGGTTAGGGTTTAATGTCCCTTCGACGACAAAGTCATTACAGACGGAGCACAAGCCAGGTTTATTTTTGGGGAAGAAAATCGGTTGTCCTTTTTCAAAGAAATCGCTTAAGGAGTTTACAGAAATCACGGAAAACGTAAATCTGTCTAACCTTTCAAGTGTACGCTATTTTGTTTAGCACTCATTGATTGTACACAGCACATTTGTTTTTGTAATACACTAATGATGGGCAAAATAATGGACTCAATTTTTTCTTGATCCTTTGCTAATGAAGAGCAATTTCATTCGACAGTGTTTTGCTGTTACGGTATCTTAATATATGACGTAGTCATACCATGGTACTTCACCTGTTCATGTGCAACAGATCTCCGCTATGTCGTGTGAGACGGGGGTACATAGCTGAATTTCAGAAAGGACTGATCGTTGCGCGAAAAGTGGGCGTCTGTTTCATTATATACCATCTTGCTCAGTGAATCAACAGACAGCATCTAGTCCAATCGGTTTCTTTAAAAAAACTACCAGTTTCGGGTTCATGTTTATCTTCACGTGATTACATTCAGTTTCGTCTATACATGTTCATGTTACAGTCCAGTATAGATCGAGTTTCCTACCAGAAATTACATATTTGGCTAAAAAGTAGCCATTTGAAGCACCATATTCTTTAATTCACACACTAATTTCATTTAAAATTTTATAAACTGTGGACAAAACATAAAACCACACTAACATGTTTACGTTCGAATATAGAATTTAACATATTAACAGAGCGGGTGCAGACTACGGCACACATCCAATGATCCTAAGTGACAGTATCTTAATGTATCATCAGTATCCAGGGATAGTCTATAGAGATCTGTAACAAGTTTCAAATTGCTGTGGGCCGGCAAAATTTTCCGATTTCAGAATTAGCAATATGTTTTTAATTCCACTTTTTAATTCAAAATGGCTCTGAGCACTATGGGACTTAACATCTGTGGTCATCAGTCCCCTAGAATTTAGAACTACTTAAACCTAACTAACCTAAGGACATCACACACATCCATGCCCGAGGCAGGATTCGAACCTGCGACCGTAGCAGTCGCGCGGTTCCGGACTGAGCGCCTAGAGCCGCTAGACCACCGCGGCCGGCCCACTTTTTAATACCAGTATGTTTTTATTTACCCCTTCCTATTAGGTGCACCTGCTGAGTAAGCTGAATCACGAAACAGATGTAAAATCCACCCAAAGCTATCCAGGCCATCTATATACTGTGCTCTGCCTTGCGAATGTGCTTCTTGGCAACATTAACAACTCCCTTCCCTGTTCCATTCACTAATGGAACGAATAGAAAACGACTGCCTATATGCTTCTGTACTGGCCCTAATTTGTCTTGCCTTATTCTCATGATCCCTTCCAGAGATACACGATGAGAAGCAGTAGAACTGTTACATAGTCAACATCGTATACCGGTTCTCTAATTTTACGCAACAGGTTTCCGCGAGAACAACATCGCCTTCCTTCCTACAGCCTCCATTTAAGTTTACTTTTCGTTTCTATTGAACTTATGGATAGACTATACCGATCTATTGGTTTTGTGATAACGAATCTTTTCGGCAGTATCCGTTACGCCCATTTCATCAGTACCCCAAACTTGGAAAGGTACTCTAAGAACTAGTAGACCCTTCTCTGCGATTTCTTTAACAATATAAGCGTTGCATTTTCTCATAATCTCTCCAATAAATCTGTCTTCCATTCGCCTTCTTTCTACAGATGTAACGTGTACGTAGCATTTAATGTCGATTCACATAACGAGTATTAATCATCCTGACGTATTTACCCAAGGTTACAGGTCCCAGTATTTTAGGAGTATTGTTGTAATCAGCTACTGTGTGGCTCTCTTCTCTTATTTATCGGTATCGTCTCTTATTTGGTAACACATAGGAGGCTACCATTCAGCAACGATAGGGATCCTATTAGGCTTCTTTGCCTGTGTTTCTTGTGGCGTCTCTCACTACAGTTAGTTGAGCATTTCCGTGACGCCCCCGCGCCGACCGAGCAAACCCGTGACTAAGCGCACAGTTCTTCTGTAAATCTTCCGTTAGTCCAACTTTGCGAGAGACCGCAACTGACAAACGATGCTTGAAAATTAATCCAGCGAGGTTTTTGCAAGCTATCTACTTCGTAACTGAAACAAAGTATCGACCACGAAGAAGCATTGTATACAGGATGTTCATTGTATACAGACAAATAGTATTGCCCCAATGTTGTATTCTCGCAAGCGCATAGTTGTCTTCGCACATTACACGTGATGGAGCATTTGAGCTGACCTTCGTTGTCGGTGGTATGTTTTCAAAACTTACCCACCACTGACTAACCTCTCACATTACTCACTTTCACTCCACTACGACATACGTTCATTAGAATCTATATTTACAGTTATACTGAACTGTTGCAGTGGTTTAGGTCTTTTATCATACTATATAGTGAACTCTCCAAGAAAGCTAAAATTTGTCTGTTGGGTACTAGAATATAATTTGGTTAGCAGTGCCATATACCAATATGGTTGATAAGTACCCTCTGCATTCTCTGAATTTTGTGCAAATGGATTAAAATTCTCCGACTTAAAACGATATAGTTCATTTCCCAACGCTCCTTCGTGTCGGGGATAATCTCAAACGCCCTTCGGCCATCACCATCGTCGTCCCATTCCCTCTGTCTGAATTTCACCCTGGAGTTAAGTAAATGAGTCTTAATATATAAATCGGTCTCCTTTTGTCCTGTTAACCTTCTGTAAATTAGTCGCTTTCAGACAGTACACTGCTGCTTTGAACGGAGTCGAAATCTCCGTGTGATATAGCATCGGGGACCTGAGACGTCACGTTGAGAACTGGAATAGTCATACGCTGGGTCGAAACTGCTGACAGCTGTAAATATCCCCAGACATCAGTTCCCTGAAGTACTATATCACAGTTCTCAAAAAAGTGGAAAATATCGCGTTTGAAAATCAGAAGTTGTCAGAGTGCTTTTAAGTTTAAAACGTTTCAAGAATGTAGGTGCGTCCGTAGAGTAAAATAATTGCTCTCATGTTTTTTTTAATTGCAGTCTATTGTCATTTATCTATGTAACGATTACCGGATCGTTAAAATTTCGAACATGTTCAGGTCACTGCAGGTGCAAAACAATCCTTCAGTTTGTGTCCAGTACGCAGCCTTCATATGGTACTACTAACTGCGTAGTATTACGATACCCAACAGATGATACATCCAGACAAATTTTAACTTTCCTGGATAACAGGACTTCTGGAGGCTGCGCTAAGCACATGAACTGAAGGATTCTCTGCAGCTACAACGATCTAAAGTTATACGAAATTTGAACGAAACTGGCATGATTATACAGATTAATATAATAGACTGCAAAAAAATACTAGAATAATAATCGGTAGTCACAGATATAGAGTGCCGCTCCCAACAGCAGACAGGCGTGTTTTCTCTGTTGTTTCATTGGGTATTTGGATGACGGGAAGCTCGGTTTTTTCCCCGTTAGGAACTAAATGATGTTCGAGGCGCAATTCATGTGCGGTTCGATACAGCAGTCCCAAGTTAGTCTAGTGCGATATTCATTTTATCGACAACCAGTAGCGTAGCAGCGACAGCATCGCCCTGACCCGCACTCGCTGCTACCATCATACAGCAGCACTACTCATTCGCTGCTAGAGTACTGATTTTCTTCCTGTTTTACTGTTCCTGTTAAAACATGCCACTAAGAAATATTGCACTAAACTAATCTGGGACCGCTCTGTCGAATGGGCACGTCAAATGCTCATTTAGGAATCATTTTCTTTGTAACGGGATCAAGCCAATGCTTTCCATCGACACAGAGCGTCACCAGAAAGACGTGATGATTAGCATTTGTTTGGGATAACTCCAGTTACACAGTGCAAAAATGGAATTACAGATACCTGCCGAAACATCAGAGAAAACACGCCAGACGTTTCTTAGGGGGGACACCCGGTATATTTCCACTTGAAATCATACCAAACTTTTATATAAGAACTGTAATCTTAAAGACAACAGTTAGAATCTCAATAACTGCAGCTTTTTTAGTGTTGTTTTAATTTCATATTTATTAACAAATGGAGACTTTTATTAATAAATACTGTATCATAATTTTTAACTAAAATAACATTTTTTGTTTTTTATTACTAATAACGTAAAACTGAGAATATTGACAATAAATTAAAATTTCGTTTAAAGGTGTGAAACATCAAAAAGACATAGAATACCTTTTTTATCTAGAGTGAACAATATTACTGACGTATATAATTATTTTATTTAACAGTTATTTAAGATGTCTAACATCAAATCTTAATGTATTTTCATACGACAAGACTTTATTAAAAATTGTCGTTCACTGTTTCATAATTAAAATTTTCATTTAATATTAATTATAGACTTTTAAAAAAGTAAATAGATGGTTGCTACTAATGAGAATCTGCCAACATCTTCGTGATCGTGCTCTCAGCTTCGGCAGTTATGCTGAAAACGTTTTGATTTAACATTACTCCAAAAACTTCTAGTCTTCGAAACCGATTTTTTCGAGTAATTTTTTCCATCGCATTACTTAACCCCATTGTGGATTATGGGACACATGTCCCACTGAAGTAATACGCAGTTTCAAGCGTTGGGACGTCTATATCGCATATCTGTTTAATGCTAGAAGTAGCGAGGTTTTTTCGTAATTTGGAGAAAAGTATTACAGCCTACGGGATGAATATATATAGCGCTGTGAGCGATCCAATGGGTCACCGTGGGTTTATAGATAGCACAGTGTGTCTGCTTCACGAAAATCAGATCAAATCTCCATGTCCTGCATTCCAAGAACGTCTGAAGTAACTAACTGTGTCTTCTTAAAACATTATAGCCGTGCGGTATGAGGCGCCTTGTCACGGTTCGCCCCACCCCCCGTCGGAGATTCGAGTCCTCCCTCGGGCATGGGTGTGTGTGTTGTAAGTTAGTTTAATTAGAGTGTAAGCCTAGGGACTGATGACCTCAGCAGTTTGGTCCCATATAACCTTACCACAAATTTACAAAATTTAAAACATTACTACACACCGCACTAATGCTGCTGGTTTGTACATAATGTGTATATAGTGGGGCATACATGCACCAGAAAACATGTAGACCAACATTGTTGTCTGGTATGTCAAAGCCTTCTTCAAATATTATGTGGAAAATTTGGTTCAAATGGTTCAAATGGCTCTGAGCACTATGGGACTTAACATCTATGGTCATCAGTCCCCTAGAACTTAGAACTACTTAAACCTAACTAACCTAAGGACAGCACACAACACCCAGCCATCACGAGGCAGAGAAAATCCCTGACCCCGCCGGGAATCGAACCCGGGAACCCGGGCGTGGGAAGCGAGAACGCTACCGCACGACCACGAGATGCGGGCGGAAAATTTGGTTCGAATGGCTCTAAGCACTATGGGACTACACATATGAGGTCATCAGTCCCCTAGAACTTAGAACAACTTAAACCTAACTAACCTAAGGACATCACACACATCCATGCCCGAGGCAGGATTCGAACCTGCGACCGTAGCAGCAGCGCGGTCCCGGACCGAAGTGCCTAGAACCTTGAAAATTTGTGTGCGACATTTGATGTTTCTCATTGTCTGGGAGAATAAAAGTTTTTTGGTACTGATATTTATACTTTTTTCCGTAATTGCCATCGTAATGAAATTATTTTAAAATTAAAAATTTAACTATGAAAATAGTAGGTTCACATTAAATATGTATCAAGTTAGAAATTTTTCTAGTGAAAATGTATTATTTATCACAAAGGAGCAGTTTTTACATCTAAAATAAACTTTAACCATGCAAGGGTTAATGGAATCGATGTCCGCGCGCTGACCTTCAGATCCCACCGGTATGACATGTGGGCCAGTCCGTCAGGTCTCCTTAGTTCTCGTCAGCCAGATTACAGTGTGCCTCGGAGTGGGATCAATTGATTCCCAATTTGAAATATTTGGAAATGGATCCTCACCTCCAGCGTTCGTCCCATGACGAAGAGAAAGCTCTCGAAACCGTGATCATAACCGGATGATTGTACCTGCTTTTAACTTATTTCTGGGACAATGTCGGACACTTTCCCGTACATATACACTAAGGTGGCAAGGTCATGGGATAGAGATATGCACCTACACAGATGGCGGAAGTACTGCATGCAAAAGATTTAAAACGACAGTGCATTGGCGGAGCTGTCATTTATACTCGGATAACTAATATGATAAGGTTTCCGACGTGATTATGGCCGCAAAACAGGATTTCACGGACTCTGAACGCGGGATAGTAGTTGGAGCTAGACGCATGGAACAATTTTGGAGGTCGTTAGGGAATTCAATATTCCGAGATCCACAGTGTGAAAAATGTGTCGCGAATACAAAATTTCTGGCATTACCTCTAACCGCGGATAATGCACGGGCCGACGACCTGTATTTATCGACCGGGAGGGGCGCCGTTTGCGCAGAGTTGTCAGTGCTAACAGACAAGCAACACTGTGTGAAATAACCGCAGATGTCAAAGTGGAACCTACGACGAACGCATCGGTTAGGGCAGTACGGTAAAATGTGCGTTAATGAGCTGTGGCGGCAGACTACAGACGCGAGTGCCTTTGTTAACAGTACGACTCCACCAACATTGCCTCTCCTAGGTTAGTGACCGTATCGGTTGGACCCTAGACGAATGGAAAACCATAGCCTGGTCAGATGAGTCCCGGTTTGTTTGGTTGATTTGTGGGAGGGGGCCAAACATCGAGGTCATCGGTCTCAGTCCCTATTTTAGTTCTTAAGAGCTGATTGTACGTTCGACTGTGGCGCAGACCACACGAAGCCATGGACTCAAGCTGTCTACAAAGCTCTGTGCAAGCTGGTAGTGGCTCCACAATGGTGTTGGCTATGTTTTCATGCCATGGACTGGGTCCTTTGGTCCATCTGAGCCGAACATGGACTGAAAATTGTTATGTTCCGCTACTTGGAGACCATGGAATTCATGTTCCCAAATAACCGTACAATTCTTATGTATGACAATGAGCCATGTCACTGGGCGATACAGCCGGAGTGGCCGAGCGGTTCTAGGCGCTTCAGTCTGGAACCGCGTGACTGCTACGGTCGCAGGTTCGAATCCTGTCCTTAGGTTAGTTAGGTTTAAGTAGTTCTAAGTTCTAGGGGACCGATGACCTCAGATGTTAAGTCCCATAGTGCTCAGAGTTATTTGAACCATTTGAACCACTGGACAATAGTTTTTCGCGATTGGTTTGTAGAACATTCTGGACAGTTCGGGAGAATGATTTGTCCATCCAGATCGCCCGATATGAATCCTATCGAACATTTATGGGACATAATCGAGAGGTCAGTTGGCGCACAAAATTCTGCACTGGCAGTTACAGACGGTTAGAGAGGCAGCATGGATCACTATTTCTGCAGTGAACATCCAACGACTTGTTGAGTCCATGCCACGTCTAGTTGCTGCACTATGCCGGGCAAAAGATCCGACTCGATATTACGAGGGCGAGTCAAATGAAAACCTTAAATTTGTAATAATAAATCGAAATTTCGCGCTGTTATCCTGTAAGTTGGTAAGCGTGCTACAAACAACGTGCAGAATGGCCTGTAGGTGGCAGCATAGTGCAGATGCACACATACCGTCGCAATATCATTATAGAAATGGCTACCCCACTTGCGACTTGCACCAGGGACGAACAGCGTTCCGTTATTCGGTTTTTGCGTGGTGAATGTGTCAAACGTATTGAAATTCATCGACGATTGAAGTTTCAGTACGGTGATGCACGTTTGTCACAGCAGCAAGTCTAATAATGGAGTAGGAAGTTCGCAAATGGTGTGACTTCAGCGGAAGATGCTCCTCGTCCAGGTCAGGCACAACGAGTTGTGACTCCTCAGAACATTGCAGCAGTTGAAGCCATAGTGAAGGAAAATCGCCCAGTGCCACTAAATGACATTGCAGCATGTTTCAGTGATGGGTCAGCACACCACATTGTGCATGATGTGCACCAGTTTCACAAAGTGTCTGCAAGTTTGGTGCCACGGCAGCTGACTCCTGAAATGAGAGAACGACGTGTTGATGCTTGTGAAAAACTTCTTCGGCGCTTTGAACGTTAAAGTGATGGCTCCTTGCAAGAATCGTTACTCGGGACGAAACCTGGGTTCACTCGCACCAACCGGAAACGAAGAGAGTGAGCAAGGAATGGCGCCATTCCTCATCACCAAAACTAAAGAAGTTTCGAACAGAACCATCACCAGGGAAGATTACGCTGACTCTCTTTTGGGACGAAAAAGGCGTCATTTTGGAGGATTACATGCCTAGAGGGACCACTGTCACCAGTGCATCCTACACAGATCTCCTGAAACATCATCTGCGACCTGCAATCAAATCAAAGCGACGTGGATTGTTGTCAGCAAGTGTCCTTTTGCAACATGACAATGCAAGGCCCCACACTGCTCGTACAACAGTTGCAACAACCACAGACCTGAATTTTGAGTGTCTTCCTCATCCACCATCCTCACCAGACCTTGCCCCAAGTGATTTCCATATGTTCGGAACACTCAGAGCCGCAATGGGAGGAAAGAAGTTCCGTTCTGGTGAAGAGGTACGCCACGCGGTGCATGAGTGGTTGCGCGGACTGTTGTTGTTGTTGTTGTTGTTCTCTTCAGTCCTGAGATTGGTTTGATGCAGCTCTCCATGCTACTCTATCCTGTGCAAGCTTCTTCATCTCCCAGTACTTACTGCAACCTACATCCTTCTGAATCTGCTTAATGTATTCATCTCTTGGTCTCCCTCTACGATTTTTACCCTCCACGCTGCCCTCCAATGCTATATTTGTGATTTCCTTGATGCCTCAGAACATGTCCTACCATCCGGTCCCTTCTTCTTGTCAAGTTGTGCCACAAACTCCTCTTCTCCCCAATTCTATTCAATACTTCCTCATTAGTTATGTGATCTACCCATCTAATCTTCAGCATTCTTTTGTAGCACCACATTTCGAAAGCTTCTATTCTCTTCTTGTCTAAACTATTTATCGTCCATGTTTCACTCCCATACATGGCTACACTCCATACAAATACTTTCAGAAACGACTTCCTGACACTTAAATCTATACTCGATGCTAACAAATTTCTCTTCTTCAGAAACGCTTTCCTTGCCATTGCCAGTCTACATTTTATATCCTATCTACTTCGACCATCATCAGTTATTTTGCTCCCCAAATAGCAAAACTCCTTTACTACTTTAAGTGTCTCATTTCCTAATCTAATTCCCTCAGCATCACCCGACTTAATTCGACTACATTCCATTATACTCGTTTTGCTTTTGTTGATGTTCATCTTATATCCTCGATTCAAGACACTGTCCATTCCGTTCAACTGCTCTTCCAAGTCCTTTGCTGTCTCTGACAGAATTACAATGTCATCGGCGAATCTCAACATTTTTATTTCTTCTCCATGGACTTTAATACCTACTCCTAATTTTTCTTTTGTTTCCTTTACTGCTTCCTCAATATACAAATTGAATAACATCGGGGACAGGCTACAACCCTGTCTCACTCCCTTCCCAGCCACTGGTTTCCTTTCATGCCCCTCGACTCATAACTGCCATCTGGTTTCTGTACAAATTGTAAATAGCGTTTTGCTCCCTGTATTTTACCCCTGACACCTTTAGAATTTGAAAGAGAGTATTCCAGTCAACATTGTCAAAAGGTTTCTCTAAGTCTACAAATGCTAGAAATGTAGGTTTGCCTTTCCTTACTCTATGTTCTAAGATAAGTCGTAGGGTCAGTATTGCCGTGTTCCAACATTTCTGCGGAATCCAAACTGATTTTCGCCGAGGTAGGCTTCTACCAGTTTTTCCATTCGTCTGTAAAGAATTCGCGTTAGTATTTTGCAGCTGTGACTTATTAAACTGATAGTTTGTGCGCGGACTACCAAAAGAATTTTTTTCTAAAGGAATTTATGCATTTTGTAAGCATTGGAGGACTTGCATTGAGCGTGGGGGAGATTATGTTGAAAAGTAATACAGCTTTGCACCACTTCTGCGCAATTAATAATATTTTAAAAAATATTCAAGGTTTTCATTTGACTCACGCTCGTAGTATGTATTCCATGACATTTGTAATTATAATTGTGTGTGTTTTGTGATGCTGTACTCGCTAGCTTGTGCGTTGGACGTCCTCTTTTCTCAGTCACAATATTTATGTGGTAAAGATGTGTGATGCTGTACTCGCTAGCTTGTGCATTAGACGTCCTCCTTTTTCGGTCACGATATTTATGTGGTAAAGAAAATCTCAGCTTCTGAACGAAGTGCCCGCCACGATACCGGCCGGCCGTTTCACGCGATACCCCAGAAGCTTCGTCTACAAGCGGCGAGGCTGGTGCACCTAGGGAGCGCTGCGTTATTCGGCGCTGCGGCGGCCGGCCCGGGCCGTGTCCTAGAAGCGCGAGGCGGCGGCGCTGCGGCGCGGAGCCGGCAACAGCGCGTCTCGCCGGCCCGCCGGCCCGTCTAGCCAGCCGCGGCCCCGGTCGCGGAATCGAACCCGGGCCGCCGCCGCCGCCGGCCGGCAATTTGGGCGCCCGGACAACCGGTCGGCACACTTTCACCTCGCGCCGGGCCTCGACCCACGGCCACCGGCCGCCTTCCTGCGCTGCCAGCTCGCGCCACTAAATGTCGCTACTTTGTAATCGCTCGGCCAGCCGTCACAGACCGCAGGGAGCGACACCACAGTCTAATACAACAGTAGCGACACCCACTGCTGTAAAAATTCTTACCGTTTGACAGATGGAGCGACAATAGCGCTCCACGCGGCGAGTGAGGTTGTAATGGTACTTGAATTACGTAAGCATTACGGCACCTCACCTCAACCTCTCGATACCAGCAATACTCTACTGTGTTTCTGTAAAATAGTAGACGTATTTCTGTGACAACATTCAGATTTGATTTCATTAATGTAGAGGTACTTCGATACATCGATATGTATGAGCTCTAACATGGAAATTAAGCGTTTCCGGACACATGTCCACATAACATCTTTTCTTTATTTGTGTGTGAGGAATGTTTCCTGAAAGTTTGGCCGTACCTTTTTGTAACACCCCGTATATTGCCATGATATTATTCTTGTGTGTATTCTTTCTTTTGTCACTATGATCTTTGACGTACTTGTAACTCTGAGTTTTGGGCGCGTAAGCGGTTATTCGAGAGTCATGCTTTGGTCGTCATATTAAAAAGACGCAACTTGTAGTCAGTTTATGAAATGTGAACATAAACAGTGAGGAAGATATTTTCAAGTATGTTTTATATCGTAAAGTGATGTTTTGGAATGAGTTACGTGATACTGCAACAAAAGTAATAAAAAAACAAGTGTAACTTAAATTCAGAGTGCTGATTACCTTTTTACACCATTGTCCTAACTTGCAAAAGTTTAATCTTCAAGAATGGTTTATGAAACACTTCTATAAAACTTTTGAATATCACGGAATAACACCTAGGCCTCTTTGCATCCGAGCTTGGAATCATCACTACCTAGATTTTCGACGATTGAGCCATGAGGTCACAACGAGACCAGCGTGGGAAACACGAAAAGATGAGTGCCTAGTTTATCCACTATTTCAAGAAATGACTTTATTAACTGTGCTCTAATGACACCTGCCACATAATATAACTTCGTTGTTGCCCGAAAACGCAATATTTAGCAGCGTGTGCAACACTACAATCATAATTAATTTTTGACCTTTGTTGTGGTAGGGTTGTTAGAAGGTGAACATCAGACACGTCGTAAGCATAATGTTTGTTTTGCATCCATTTCCTACGTAATTTACTAAATATCTGAGTTATTTTCTTGCCTCCAAGGGTTTGTGTAGTATCAGAAGGCATATATGTTTCTAAAAATGATTCTAAAATAAGCGCAAGTATGGACAAAAACCATGAGTCGAGTGGCAAGCTACAACACATTCGTGAAGAAACACTTCAACATCTACATTTATACTCTGCAAGCCACCCAACGGTGTGTGGCGGAGGGCACTTTACGTGCCAATGTCATTACCTCCCTTTCCTGTTCCAGTCGCGTATTGTTCGGGGGAAGAACGACGTGGTACGGATCCCACACTGATGAGCAATACTCAAGTATAGGTCGAACGAGTGTTTTGTAAGCCACTTCCTTTGTTGATGGACTACATTTTCTAATAACTCTCCCAATGAATCTCAACCTGGTACCCGCCTTACCGACAATTAATTTTATATGATCATTCCACTTCAAATCGTTCCGCACGCATACTCCCAGTGTTTGTTCCGCTATCATATAATCATACAATAAAGGATCCTTCTTTCTATGTATTCGCAATACATTACATTTGTCTATGTTAAGGGTCAGTTGCCACTCCCTGCACCAAGTGCCTATCCGCTGTAGATCTTCCTGCATTTCGCTGCAATTTTCTAATGCTGCAACTTCTCTGAATACTACAGCATCATCCGCGAAAAGCCGCATGGAACTTCCGACACTATCTACTAGGTCATTTATATATATTGGATAGAATTGCAGCTTACCTCGTTGATATCAAAAGAATATAAACACCCAGATTCACACGTAAGAAGCACAGACATGTACCTCTACATGCAAAAGCGATCGACAGCTAATTTATCGTTCGGTAGGCCTACTGTGTTTGTCGCTGTCGCCTGATGCCACAAGTACGACTTCATCTTTATATTATTCTAAGTGGGACAAGCAACTGCCAAATAGTGGGTGAAATAGGTTGAAAACGGTATAAACGGCTTATTACATTACATTTCACGCAAAACCAAATATTTGAATAATTTTCAAGGTGCTTACAAAATAATGTCATCACACGAAGGAAGCAAGCAAATTTAAGTGACTAACAACAGACGGGAATGAAATACATACCAAACATTACGCTTTTGTACGACGCGAATAACTGCACTTAATCTAACCACTTCATCGTCAAAGCACGTCTGTGTTGACAATTCACACGAATCTCGCACTGATACATGGAGAGCTAAACAGGCTGCTTCTGTGTCATAGGACTGTTTCACAGCTGTAGATGGATTGTCGAATCTTTGTGGTAGGTGGATTGTCGAACCTTAGTGGCAGTTTCCTCTTCATCGTCAGTTGAGGTGGCTTATTTGGGATGTCAAACAGGGTGGGTACTGCTTTCCACACGAGTATATTATTGTCTGCGTTCATGAACTGGTTTAGTTCGAAATGTAGCGAACAAAACCTAATATTATTACACAGGTAAACTGGGTCTTTTTTCATAAGGTCTTCTCGTCTGCTATTAACCAGCCATATTCTGCTCCTAAAACGAAACATTAATCGTTAATACACATGTAGTTTGCAAGTGAATCTTGACGATACAGTTTAGTAACATGATGGTATATATGTCCCAGGATCCTTAGGAAACCTAAAAAAAGAGAGCTTTGGTGTCTTCTTCCTGTTGTTGCTGCAGTTTATTGCGCTATAAACGCTCCCGCTTGTAAAAACTATTGTAGAAATCAAAATGACCAACCATTATTCGCGTTCATGATCGCGCCGAACTCACAATTTAAGTTACTGGCAGCTTGGGGCGCTGCTGGCACGGTAGGCAACAAAATCGAGGTGAAGTGTCGCGACTGTTATGTTAGACTGTGGCGTCCTGCCATTGCGGACTCTCGAGCGCTACGCATGTCACAGTGCACGCACCGCTCAGGAAGTAATACAGCACGAGTCACAATCCTTGCGTTCACAACGTGGATGTTGTCTTCCATGCTATCCGATCCCGCCGTTTCCAAATGACTTCTGCAGACTAGTTCCATTTGGACCTGCTTAGGCCGGTATTACACAGTTTCTTTGTCAAACAAAATTTCATAGTGTAATAAGGAACTTAAGTTAGGAGTTGGTCAAATTTTCTTTTATCAGATCTGGCGCGTCAGAGTTAGGCCTTCGTCAAATTTTCTTTGATTAGATCTAGCACCTCGCCTTAGAACTAATAAAGAAAGCATTCGTCTTCTGTTCACTGCGTGGAGAAATGTAACCGCTGGGAGCGCTAGCATCGCTGCAGCTGTCTGACATCTAATCTTAATTAACATGGGTTCGAAATTTAGATGGCGCGTCATCTACAGCGAAACTGATGGGCAATGGCAAATGTAAGAGGCAGGTGAAGCACTGTGTAACATGCGGCATACCGAATACAAAAATAGAATAAGAAGAAGCGTGAGTTATAAAAACATTGCGGTAGCCATTAGCCTTGAAGTACGGCCTGGGCGTGCGCCCGGGGATATAATGGAGAAAATCTGCAACTTTTGTAGAAATAAAAAAAATATTTTTTCAATGTTACTACATACTATAAACAGTTATTTGCCTTCAGGTATTCCCTCTTCAGTGCTTTGTGAATAGTTTCACACGTTTGTGGTATTATTTTCGGCAGTGCGCACTGCGGTATTCGAGTACCGTACTGTGTAGATTTCTCCTACTGCAAAAACTCGCAGTGTCAAGGTAAGTCTATCTTTTGCAGATATAGCATTGGTGAGGTGAGCGTTCTCCTTCGTAATATGAGTAGCTATACATCCTAAGGCTTAAATTGCTACTAAATGTTAATGAATTTCTCTTTTTCAAAAAAAAAATTTCTCGCTACCTACTCTCAATTTCATATCGTCTGTGCCTTGGCCATCATCAGTTATTTTGCTGACCAAGTAACAAAACTCGGCAACTAGTTTAGTGTCTCATTTCGTAAGCTAATTATCTCAGCATCATCAGATTTAATTCGACTACTGAAATGTCCATTCGGAAGTAATTTTCATACGACTTTACGTCCTCGACTTGCAGCTCCGGTTACAAATCTTCTTGTACGCCTTTTTCATAGCGCCGACAAATCCACGGCTTCACCCAAGTACTTTTCCTTTTCTCCTGCTCCTCTTCCAAATACAATAACAATGCAACTGCAATGCACGCGACTGTAGAGCATAGTAATAATTCTTCGTCGGTCATTCTGTAGGAACTTTGACGAAATATTTGATGACAGCGTAATACTCCCTTCTGAGCCACATCAAATATCTTTCCCACAGAAAATTCGATCAAATTTCTGTGTGAAAAATTAATCTGATACTGTAATATCGGTATTGTATTCATCTCTTGGTTTCACTCTCTGTGATTTTTAATTACCACCCTTCCCTTCTTGATGCCTCCGCTTCGTGTCCCATCGGTCGCCCCTGCTTTTAGTCAAGTTGCCCAATAAATTTCATCCCCCCTCCCCCCGCCCCCTCCCCCCCTCCGGTTCGACGCAGTATCTCCACATTAGTTACTTGATCTACTCATCTAAACGTCAGCCTTTTTTTTTTCTCTGTAGCACTACATTTAAGAAGCTTTAATCTCTTCTTGTCTGACCTGCTTTTCGTCCATGTTTCACTTCCATACATGGCTACTCTCCAGACAAATACCTTCAGAAAAAACATCCTAAGGCTTAAATTTATACTAAATGTTAACAGATTTCTCTTTTTCAAAAATATTTTTCGTGCTACCTACTCTTAACTTCATACCATCTGTGCTTTGGCCATCGTCAGTTATTTTACTGCCCAAGTAACAAAACTCGGCAACTACTGTAGTGTCTCATTTCGTAATCTAATTACCCCAGCATCTTCTGATTTAATTCGACTACATTCCATTACTCTTTGCCTTCTCTGACTGAATTACAATGTTAACGGCAAATCTGAAAGTTTTTATTCCTCTCTGAACTGTAATTCCTTTTCCACGGAAGATAGGAGCAGAAATCATACAAGGTCAGCATGACTCCGTATAGCTAATGATTTTAATGGGTGGTGAGGTCTAGGGGAGGCCTTTGTCCAGCAGCGGACGTTAGATGTCTGCTGCCGGTAATGTTCGCTGTATTTATGAATAAAAAACACACATCACTTGGGTAATATTTTGCCAAATTCACTGTCTGATCAAGTTTGACTTATGGGTGACGTTCACCTTAACTCTTTGATGCACAGATTTTATGTTTAATTAATTTTTTAATAAAACATGCATTTTCTATGTCTGGTGGGGTTGCTAATAAAGGAAAACATGAATTAAAATTTTTTATTGTATTGATTTTGGTTTTAGATGGTGGTATATATAATATACCACCATGCCACTTAGGGCCGTACCTAAAGTTTTTGAGATATCTTGGTTTGTGCTTGTAACTCACCTTTAAATTCTACTCTAAGCAGTAATAATTAGTATAATTAATGTAAAATAATTTTATTTCTGGCAATTGGTCATTTACAATACAAAATCAAATTACAAACCTTACAAATAAAATATGTTTCTTATTCCTTTTTGTGAAAATCTTGAAAGCACCTTTTTGTTTTGCTAAGGCACAAAGGCACTTTGCATTCAGCGCACATCCAGAAAGTGCGCACTTGCTTCTTTTTTGTACTGCATTTCGCACAACGTCTGGCGGTAGTACGCTCTGGCTGGTGGGATGAATTGTCGAGACGCTGGCGTGAGGAAACATATGGCTTGTTTTTCTTTACGTGGACTTGACTCTCATGAAGTCTAGATGGCCTCAATGGTGTTTTCTGGGTTACTAAGCTTTGCAGGATACTCATCCTGAAGACTTTGGCAGTCATTTTTTCTCTATCGCCTAGTTCCTTCCAAATTATATAGCTGTTGACGATACTGACATCAAGCAGGTGAAAGAATATTCGGTGCCACCACTTTTTACTTCTCCGGCTTATTTCATATGATTTTTTCAGTTGGTCGAACTTGTCGACATTGTTCATGTGTGCATTGTAATCCATCACTGCTTGAGGACAAGGTAGCTCTATGCGTGAACCATCTCTTTCACGGCGAGTCACTGTAGTAACTTCAGGACTGTGAAAATTTGAAAGGAGATGAACAGCTCTCTTATCTTTCCACTTCAAGTAGAGGATGCCACAGTTGCTGACCCTCCAGTCAAATTCACCTCTGCTTAATTCTTTGTCTGTTTTTAATTTGGGTAAATGTTTCCTTGTTGGTTGAACTGTCCCACAGGCATATATGTTTCTCTGCTGTAAACCAGCCAACAAGTTATAGCTATTGAAATAGTTGTCGAAATAAAGATAATGGCCTTTATTTACGAGTTCAGAGGACAAACTCAGCACTACATGCTCCCCAAGGCCTGTTTGCACTGTGTCACCTACTTTTCCGGTGTAAATATCAAATTTCAAGTTGTAAGAGGTCTTGTCACACAGCATCCACACTTTGTAACCACGCTTTATGGGTTTATCTCTCATGTATTGTTTCATACTGTTGCGGCCTTTGAATTTGATCATTGACTCATCAATTGCTAGGTGTTTGCTGGGTTGGTAACACTTGGAAAAAGATTCAGATAGTATCTTGATCACTGGTCGCAGCTTGTACAGTTTGTCATAACCTGGGTGTCCTTTTTCTGGATGCAATGTGTTATCATTCAGATGAATGTTCCTCAGTAACCATCCAAACCGATTTACTGCCATCAGAGATGCAATATAACGATCATGAAGTTCTGGGGCACTAGACCAGTAGTCTCTGTATGCTGGCATACGCTTTATACCCATCAAAATGTTGATTCCCAGGAAAGTTCGTATTTCATTGTCAGTTGTTGGAGTGAAAGACTTGCCAGATTGCGTCGCATATAAATTTGTTTGGAAAACGATTAGCTGAACTAGCTCTTTTGGAAATATTTTTTCGAATATATCGATAGGTTCTGGATCATCAATGTCCCTAATAAAAGCACTTGGTCCTGATTCACTGTCGAACTGCATTCCTGAGGTAGCATTGAATTGTTGTCCCCAAGTTGGCGCTGTGTCAGCAGCGCGTTTTGGCGGAGTGGACTCACTTTCTTCCTCGCTCTCTGAAACTTCGCCTTCAGACGACACAATAGCCTCCGCAACAATGCTTGCTTCATAATCAGATTCGTCATCTGTGGTGTCAACAGTGGAATCCTCGTCTGATGGAATTTCACACAATAATCGTTCGATTTCTTCATCTCGTAAGCCTCTTCTTGACATTTTCATTTTCAAACAACAGCCTGAATCCAAGTAAAGAATACGTAAGCAAAACAAAATGGAGAAAGAGCTAAAATAAGTCACAACACAATTAAAAACTAAACTTTGTAGCGGAGGATTTCGAATTTTATACTAGGAAACGAAATGCAATAGAATACTGCTACATGCACGGTGGTACAAATAATATACCACCAAAATAAATTGTATATAAATAACGGAAGATTGTGCATATGAATGTATACATGGGTTCATACCGTAGCTGTGACGTCCAAGATATGGAAAAAACACAGGCGCAACAAGAAATTCGTTATAAACCACTATTCACACGCAAAAACCATGCACAACTCAGCACGCAGCTTTCACAGTTGTAATCTATGCAATTCTTGGCGGGAACTGATTCCTTATAGGCAGTGAGTGCCATCTGTCTGATAAGTAGAGAACTAGGTGAGCATATTAGAGTGGTGGTCGTGCAGTTAAACCACTGTGCAAAGAGCCAAGAAAATTTTCAAAAGGTGGTATACTATGTATACCACCGTGCTCCAAAGAGTTAAGCGATTCAGGGAAACCATGGGAACCCTGAATTGGATCTGCTGGGCGTGGATTTGAACCGAATCTGAGTCCAGTAGTATTACACATTGTACTGAACAGCTTTTTTCCACAGACAAGATTCAAAGCCTGAAAAGTCTGAAATTCCTATAAAATCACACAAAAGAGGCATGAATTAACGCTAGTCCAGAAATAGATTTCAAATACCGTTCGATCCGTAAAACGCAATTATGATAAAAAGAAACTAGCTGAAATAGATCAAGACTTAAAGAAAAATAACACACGGAATTTATATAGAATTTTTTGGAGAAGATATGCCAAAATATCAGTTACCCAATCTCTGTTTTAGACGGCCACATGGGACTCTGGAGCAAACAATTTTAAATATCTTTTAAATTGTGAATCACCCACAGTCGAATTCACATTTGATAAACCTCAGCCCAACACAGAGTAAGAGCCCTTAACAATAGAAGAAGTTGACAAAAGCAACACGTGAACTTAAAACAATAAAGCTCCAAGGATAATAGTAGAAATTTGGAAAATAGTGATAACATACCCATGAACAAAATTCATGAAGTTCTTACATAATTGGCTTGAGAAACAATACCTGAAGATTTGCAGTGTTACATAATCCGTCCATTACACAATACAGGGGATAAAACTGATATAAATAATTACAGAACGACTTCTTTCCTGTCAGTTATTACAAAATTCTTTAAAAAATTATACTTAAAAAGCTGGAAGCACAAACGCGGCATTCAATTGGCGTATGTCAAGCAGGTTTAGCAAAGGTAGATCATGTGTGGAACAAATTCTCTCGTACAAATCCGAGAGACTTCAAAGAAGCACATAATCCAATAGATAGATGTATATTGTTTAAGATGCTACACTAGTTTAGACTAGATAGAAAGACAAGGCAATTGATTAAACAGATGTTAACCAATACCAGCTCAACAGTTAGATTCCATGGTGAAATATTTGAACATTTTGATATAAAAACAGAAAAACAGAGGTCCGACAGCGAGACGGAGTGTCTCCCTTACTATTCAGTCATGTACTAGAAAAAGTAATTAGCACATTAGAAAAAGAAATAAAAGGAATAGCCATTGACAGTGTACATCAAACTAAAAATCATTTACTATATTTGAATTATGCAGACGATCTAGCGACACTTACAAATAACAGAGGAAGGGCCATTAGGCCCCACAAAAAACTACATGAAACAGCAACTAAAAGCGCACTTAAGTTTTTTAATGAAAAAACCCGTTCACGGAAAGTTCTCTTCGATACCTGGATAGACAACCCATGTTTACACAGTTCGGTAAAATATGCCAAGTACTAATACCCGAGAGAAATCATACAACCCTCCTGAGTAAATCGTAAAGCAAACAAAGAGAGAATCATAAAATTACAAAAAGTTTATAAAAGTACGTATATGCAATAGGTACGATAAAAAACAAATATCTCTTAATGCAAAATTAAAACATTACATTAGTCAAACCTGAAACGTATATGCATCAGAGACTGTAGCACTGGAGGTTGATCAATAACTAATGACATAGAAAAAGGAGAACGGGATTATAAGGAAAATTTTTGGTCCGGTTTTTGTTGAGGGATCTGGATGAGTCGTAAGTCTCACGAGTTATATCAAAATGTGAAGAAAATCTCCGACACTTGCAGGAAAATAAGATTTAAATTGTATGGCCATAATCTCAAATGTATGATAATACTCTCACCAAAAGAATAGCTTACCTTGCACACTCAATGAAAGTTAAAAACAGTTGGATATTTGAACCTGAAAAAGATCTTGAGGAAATAGGCATCGCATAAAAAATTCAACGGGACAAAACTGCAATCAAAGCTTTGAGAAACATCAGTGTAAAGTTAAGAGATTTTGAGAGAAGAAAGCAAGCACATCAGCGAAAAGTTCGATCGCGCTCCATTGCTGGGCGTAACGATGTAAAATAAAATTAAAACGTTTGTTGTTAGCTTAAGTTACACACAGGTAACACTTCAGTTGAATCAGTAATTTGTGTAATGGGTATCACTGTTGCAGCTGTATATATTTCCATTTTGATTGGGTGAAAGTGCGCCACGTTCTCTCATAGAAAAATTTCTAGTTCGTCCTCACGGTGGTCCATTTGTACTAGACACCAAATTTTTTAAAATAACTATGAACTGTAGCTCCACTACATGTCGGTGAAAAATGTAGTAATTATGGCAATATTTTTTTGTGTTACTGAAACAGATGCCACGTGTTTCTGTGAACGCGGAGTAGCCGCGCGGTTTGAGGCGCCATGTCATAAAATGTGCGGCCCCTCCCGCCAGAGGTTCGAATCCTCCCTCGGGCATGGGTGTGTGTGTTGTCCTTAGTATAAGTTAATTTAAGTAGTGTGTAGGTTGAGAGACCAATGACCTCTTCCCGAACTACTGCTTTTTCACTTTTTCTCAAACTTTTGGATCGCCTGGTGCTTTTGTAAACCACTGTAAGAACATGATCGGGCTGATGCAGCTGAAGAACCAGCATCTGTTGTAGAAGCAGAGAACGCTCCGGAAACAGGAAAAAACACGATCCAAAAAGCATTTCTATTACTTGCCCCTATCTCCCCAACAAAGTCGTAACACGAAATTCGAGTGAAATACTATACTTACAGAGATTATGCATCAGGTTCTCTTTTGTGACGTCGACAGAGAAAGGTCACGGGTCATCCGGCCCGTAGCGCAAGCCTCGAGGCCTTCACCAAGTAAAGGGATGATTTTTCAGTCTGCTTTTGTTCCATACGTCTGCGTCACTAAATTCCCTTCTTCCTATTAGGAAATTTTATATGTTACTGCGTCCTGTTTGTTATTGGGCTGCGTCCGGTTTCAGCTGCGCTGTTATTCACCGACAGTGAAAACATTCACAGCTATTTTCGATTTGTACGTTCCATTAATTTATGCACGTCGCATATTGCTTGATATGTTAGCCTGACGCCCGTATTCCGGTCATTGCGCGTTAGTTCGCGGTAGCATATTACAAAATAAACAGAGTGACTATGATGTGTGCATAGTATTGATTAATATTACCTTCGAAATATAAAACAGTAACTTTATTTTTACTCTGTCCTGTTTAACATTGTAAAACACTGCGTAGCTCACATTAACAGCGAGTTAGTAGCCTATAAGAACTGAAACGATGAAAGTAAGGCCGGTTAGCAGAGATCTTAATGTGAGATAAAAAAGATATTTCGAAACTAAGAAATAAAATGTATATTTCCGCAAGCTTTGAACAAGAGAAACTACTTCGCCATTCGAAGAACTTGCAAAACTGAATGAACACGATGTCTTGCAGTCTGGACATGTAGGAAAGTTGGTTGTTTCAGCTGAACGACGAATTTATAATAAAAAAATCGAATCGAATTTACAGTTGTGCTACAGAAGGTCTGAATTACCTTTACAGACGTAATTCACACAACTGCGTCCGCAAACGTTCTGCGATGTTTTGCTCTAAAAACTTCTGAAATCGTAAAGAAAAGATGGATTTTAAGAAGAAAATAAGTTCCGCGCATGTGGTGAACTGCTGTTTTAGTGCAACTCGCACAGCAGAAAGAAGAAGCAATACCATTGACGTAACACGTTACTGGAGTAATCACATAGTAACTTCTATACCTCTGTTTTTCAATTACAGCTGTAGGGAGATGGCTGTGACTTAATTTTTGAGTGCAACTGGTAATTTCCGTCAACTATATTCTGATTCATAAACGGAATAGTTTAACATATTTTTGATTCAGTAATACCAGCCCATTTCCCATATCTTTACACAAGTCGCTTCTGGATCGAATAAAGCGAAAAAAACCGTGTTTAAAATTCGAAAAAGTAAGCTGAAAATAAAAACAAATGGATCTGCATTCCGTCTCTGAATGGCTTCGACGTGGACGGAACGTTAAACAAACATTTTAAAACCACGCGCACTAAATTTACTCCTTGCGTCGCCATCTTCCATGTAGAGGTTATTTTCTAGACCGAAGCTCATTATTTGTGTCCGTGTTCGCTTGAATAATAAAAGCAATGTAAGAATTTCGCCTTAAGCAAAGCACAACTAACTGTTTTCCTTTACTTATTTATGCACGTTTCGGTGATGTAACACAATCATCATCGCGTTTCCCATATTCTACTGGAAAACGTAAGTAAAATTTGGATGAAAAAATTCGTCCCAGTTAGTATTGTGTTTCATCGGATTAGTAAACAGTTTTTCAACGAAAAATACCTTTGCATCACACGTTGTTAATGTTCAGTTACAGATGACAAACTGCGTTAAAGTACTAGCAATAGGAATAGCCAAATGTTCAGTTAACGTGTACGTTGTTGTTGAAGCACTTTTTAAGAATATTATGACAACGTAGCCAATTTGCATGTGTTTTCATCCAAAATTTGCTTGTATTTTACAGTAGAAAAATATGAAACTCGCTGATAACAATGAAACTTACATAGGTCAATAGACGAAAATTATAAACTGTGTTTTTCTCAATGCGCCATCGTCAAAATACAGTCTATTATTCAGCCTCTAAGGGAAAAATCGATTTTTACGCACCCATTTAACACACAATTTGCTTTTCAGGAGAACACGTGTGTTTACGTCAACAGCAGCCTGGCATATACTTCGACTGACACGGTGAATCCATCTAAAGCGTCAGTAAGTGAAAGCAATAGATCAGTATCCAGTAGGTTCCTACAACCTCAGAATACGGCAGCCTCGATTGGAAAGCTTCAAAATTCCCTAAACTGGTTTCTTGGAGTTGTAGAGGGAAGTTAGTGGATAAAGTTGTCCGTAAATGTCCCGCTTGGATGTAAAATAAGTTTGAAGACCGCATCACTTTCAGCTCTCCCACTGCTCGGTTCGCACGCAGGGGAGAGAATGTTGTTTCTGCTACAGGAGCCCGTGGTATGGACAGTGTTTCGAGTACTCGTCGTTGGGGCCTCTTCTACGTGACTTTAGGACGTCCTCTTCAAAGACGAGAGAGCGGCGCGGCCGTGAAACACCAGTCAACCCTCGTAGTGGCGAACGTACCAGTTTCTCGCGGCCGTTGTTTTAGTCGCACGAAAATGGAATGTGATCTCATTAATACAACAGCGACTGACAACGGCGCCCCCTTCTCTCTCTCTCTCTCTCTCTCTCTCTCTCTCTCTCTCTCTCTCTCTCGTGCGTGTGTGTGTGTGTGTGTGTGTGTGTGTGTGTGTGTATGTGTGTGTGTGTAACGCGATAGTGATCCGATCTTCAAACTCACGAGGGCGCGCGCTGAAACCAATACCTCGGAATTTTTTATGTAAAAATTCTTAAAGCTTGTTAAATAAAACAAACTTACTTAACATTCTCCATTTCTATTCTTCATAGCGATACATTTATTTCTCAACATACTCTCCCTGGCGAAGAACACATTTCTCTCAATGAGAGAGCAGTTTATTGATACCGTCACAGTAGAATGTTTGATTTTATTGACGGTGGCACAACCTCACCTCTGCTTGCAACGCTTCGTCACTATCGAAGTGGAGTCCTCGAAGGTGTCCTTTGTTTTGGCGATAGATGAAACTCGCGTGGTGCCAAGGAGGATGATCGATGTCAGTGAACCGAAGGCGTCGAACTGTAAGTTTCGCAGAGTTCGTGTGTGGTCTCGCATTACTGTGCTGCAGAAGAGGGTTCTCCACGTGTGGCCGAACTCCTCGTGCTTTCCGTTTTCTGAGGGTCTATTTCTTACGCACCGACATACTTATGTTACACACCGCCACATTATGCACTACAGTTTGGAGCCGTCTAGCGGCAGATGGTTTCTATTCATTCTGTCTTCTGAAGCCTGACGTTATTGACAACAGAATAAAAATTTCGGAGTCAGTTCTTTTCAGTACCCCCTCGTATTTTGAATCCGAACGGTACATTTCCGTACAGTGGTCCTTCATCAAAATTTTGTCTACAAAGTCCCGTCTACAACCCCTAGAAGCTTATAAGCCATTGGGCGAATAAGTTAAAACCCTTCAGTTTCGTGTGTGAGCGGCTTCTCGGTAAAACAACTTCAAGACGGCGTTGAAACGTTGTTGACTACACTAACTGATGTTAGATAGCGGTACAAAGATATTAACAGCGCTTTCAAAAACGTGAATCATATTCTTTTTCTTTTCTTCTTCAGATTTCATATTGCGATTTCCAAATTCCTTGGTTACTATCCATTCTTTGGTGTTCTGGACGCCGACGAATGCAGCTTTCCTTCTTTTCGTTCTTGCTCTACTTAATGCTTAAGTATGTGTGATGGAAGGTTGTAAGCTTGCCACCCGTCACTAAGCAGGCAGGTATGTTATTTTTTAGTCCCACCGTTTTTATTTATTCGTTTCTGTAAGAGGTGACTGAGGCTTCCATAATTTATTATTAATTTTACTCAGGATATTCGTAAGATATCGTCTCCGTAGTCATATTTCGGGGGCTGCTCGTTTGCTTATTGTTGAAATTGTTTCTGTGTAGTCTCTGCTTTATTCCGTAATGTCGACGAGATACAGAACTTCATCATTGTTTATCTGATTAGTAATCATCGCTTATCTGATTAGCAAATATTCAGTTTTATTGGTAAATAACGATCTTATGCTTCAGGAGTTAGCTTTGAAACTAGTAAGATATCTAAATTATTTTGTCCCGTCAAGATTGTCCGTTAGTTGTTACGCTTTTGTGCAGTTCCCACTAAGGTTATATTTCTGGCGTTCAGTGACAAAATGGTGTTATCTTAAATTTAATTTTAACCATATTAATGTGACTTTATTCAGTACACGATGCATTTCGCACCCTATGGGTCAATCACCAGTGTAAATCGTCTTGTTAGATGTTTTAAATTTGCTCTTGAATGAGGTGAAATGCATGTTACTGTTAATGATGTTAGGTTATGAATTTCATAAGTAATATGCTGAAAATTTGTGAAAAAAATAAACAGTGTAAATGTACCATACAATCAAAGAATAGCATTTTTAACTTAAAAACGCTATTTGCTGTTTCGCCAATTTTATGCATTTGACTTACGATAACCTAACATGAAACCTTTCCATAACACCTCATTCAAGAGCAAAACTAAATCATGTGTAAATACGATTTCCTGATTATGGACCCACAGAATCCGAAATGCATCGTATATTTAATAAAACACGAAAATTTGTGAATGAAGGCGTTTTTTTAATTCATATTTCCAGCGTTATCTTCAGCACAGTTTTCACTGCATTTTTATTTATGCCTTATTAACAGGAAATATTTAATATGAATATTTACCCAAACATAGGTCACATCGATGAGGTGGCGGAGTGGTTAGCACACTGGACTCGCATTCGGCAGGACAACGGATCAAACCTACGTCCGACCGTCCTGATTTAAGTTTTCCGTGATTTCCCTAAATCGCCTTAGCCAAATGCCGGTATGGTTCCTTTGAAAGGGCACGGCCGGCTTCCTTTCCCATCCTTCCCCAATCTATTGTCACTTCACATATACTGTTTTTTCTACATTGGTTTTAATTTCAGTATATTGCAACTCTTCTGAACGGGTTTCAGTAAGCATTCAAAACAAATTAATAATAAGCAAAATTATATGTTAAATCCAATTTATGAAACAGAAAGAGCCATGCCTCTCTGTTTGTTAAGTAAATTAATTGATAGAGAAAAATAAAGGCCTTGTTGATTTATGCTGAGTAGCAGTATGAATATGGCCGTAGGCTTCAAACTGTTGTGATAAATTAATGCTGCATTTCACCTGTCATTAATTAAAATGCAATACATTTTTATCACTTGGGACGGCAGCAGAGTTTCAATTACCTGTCTGGTAACTAAGGTAGTCTATGTGACTTTTTTAGCAGACGGCTGCTTACAGTATTTTTAACAAGACAATGAATCATCTATAAGAAGGCTTAAAGGCCTTGTCACATTTGTATATACAAGTTGCTCCAGTTTGAAACTAACTGTTTAGAGGTGAACACGTTTCTGATTTTCAGTTTGTTCTCTAGTATTTTTCTCATTTATTGCTTCTGGTAATTACGGCCACTTAAGTTCCGCCGTTCTAGTTGGCTTTGCTGGCTGTCACAACAGCTGTCGTTAGGCAACTGCCAGATACAATCTCGCTAGATAGAAAACTCACCCTCCGAACCCAATGCAATTTTTCCTTTCAGTTTTTATGCTTTACGTGTCTTTCGGCGATTTTCTTCATGAGAATTAAAAAGGAAATATGTTTGTTTACTTCAGATGAAAACATGCAGTGCTACATAAGTTAGGAAGAGAGAAATTTAAAAAAGCATGATTGTATAGGGAAAGCTGCAAGATGTGCTGGTTAAAACATCTGGAAGTGACTTACGTTATTAGTGAGAATTTAAACTCTATATGTTACTTTAATGAAACAGACGATGTAATATGCCTTCCGTGCTCCGTATCCAGGACTGAATTAAAAATAGATAATGGATTCGAGAATACTTACTACACGCTGCTGACCTTAGTAACGTATTTTTAGATGCTTCAGGTAAACAGCGGATGAATACTGCCGTTTTAAAAGAATACAATATAAACAAATAGTCATAAAAGACTCTTTTGAAAACTTTTTTCCCGCGGTGGTCTCGCGGTTCTAGGCGCTTCAGTCCGGAACCGCGCGACCGCTACGGTCGCAGGTTCGAATCCTGCCTCGGGCATGGATGTGTGTGATGTCCTTAGGTTAGTTAGGTTTAAGTAGTTCTAAGTTCTAGGGGACTGATGACCACAGATGTTAAGTCCCATAGTGATCAGAGCCATTTGAACCAAACGACGTTTTTATCGCGTTACTTTGTGAGGCTGGTCATGTGCATTGCAGCAGTTATTCGGAAGTCACCCACTCTCCTTTAATCACACAATAGTGACAGATATAGCATGCATACTTTAGATAGTGACCAAAGATATTGTGATCTATCGTGTTGTATGTCTCCCGGACCGAACAACGTTCAGTATGTTTCTCGTTAAATAATTGTATCGTGAAAATACACAGCGAATGAAAGGAAAACATCCCTATATTCTCACAAATGGATGTAGGAAGCCATCGGGTATCAGGCGACACAACGTGTCCATTGAACTTGCCCTTTTTCCTTGGCATCGCCAAAGCTCCTAGCAAATTCTATCTTTAATATATCATTTGTCATTTGGATATTAATTACGATTAAAAAAAGAGCAATTGAGGAGGATTAACCTTTTGTCGCCCATTAGAGATGGAGCATTAACGTCAACGGAAAAAACAATAAATGAAATGTTTAAAAGTTTTGTTCGTTGGCTCTCTGCAAATGATCTGTCACTTATCTTACAAAAAAAGATTTTATTCTGTACGAGGCGAGCTATAACATCGGCAGTAACGATACAGCAAGGGGAAATTAGTAAAACTGATTGCTCAAAATTCCTCGGTATCCATACTGGTCTGAATCATCGTCATGATTCCGTACTTATACCCTATCATACGTTTTTAGTCATAATTCTGAGACCATGTTATAGAATATAGACCATTCTTTGATTTAAATTCTGAAGAAGACACTCCTAGCAGTGTTGAAACCAGGTTAATTTGTTAAAAATAGTGACCGATGGCTGGTTTTCTTTGAATTGGAAATTTAAACTGTTATTATATCACTAAAAATCACGAAGTGCCAGAACCATTAATAGCCTCAATGTGCAATATCCAATATCTAATATCTAAAATAAAATATAGCATGTAACAAAAATTTTCCGTTCGAAGGTCGCTCAGACCACAATCAGGCAGAATCATTATGAGCAATCATCCTACCGACGCACGAGGTTGTAGATATCCATTTGAGCGTAAAGAAGTCCGTAAGTGGCTGCTGCACATCCTCGTCCGACATGAATCGTCGATACGTAAAGGCCTTTTCTAAACGACCGAAGGCGTCATAATCGCATGTGGAGAGATCAGAACCATAGACAAGGTTCTCGATTACCCAGTTAAGTTGGCGTGACTTCTGCGTTACATTTGCGACATGTGAAAAAGCGGCGAACTTGGCATGCTGCCCCGTACATGGCTCTAAGCACTATGGGACTTGACATTTGAGGTCATCAGTCCCCTAGGCTTAGAACTACTTAAAACTAACTAACCTAAGGAGAACACACACATCCATGTCCGAGGCACGATTCGAACCTGCGACCGTAGCAGCAGCGCGTTCCCGACTGAAGCGCCTAGAATCGCTCGCCCCGTACACACATTATTCTCCGATGTATGTCTTCCAGTGTTTGTCCTTCGGTTGTCAAGAAAAGAGTAACAGCACGTTGGTCCTGTTTGGACGCATTTGGTAACGACGTCGCCATAGTTCACGTTTCCGCTTTTACAGCACTTACGTCGGAAGAACGCCACACTAATCCCTTGCCTCCATGTCTGTACTTATATACGCGCATGTGAGTCGCGGTATATTGCACATACGCTGCAGTAACGTCCTCAAGAGGAAACTTTTTGATCGCCCCTTATAGTATTAACACAAATATGTATATATTTCAGACTACTGACGGTGTCTTTCGAATAATAGAGGCGAAAAGCGTACAACACGAAAATTTGGTTTTATTCAGTTGTAACTAGACGGATCAAAAGTGATAATTTTCGGCATAGTAAATTAAAGTAAACTTCCTTGGAAAGGCGTTGAAGGGGCCGGAAGGGGGGGGGGGGGAATAACTGTTCATGTCCTTATTAATGAAAGAACCTTGGCATCCATATGTAGTGATGTAGGGGGAAAAAAAAACAGAATCAGGCTGGGCAGACCGAGTACCTGTCGAATTTGTAGACGTAAGTAGCCGACATGAGATTTAGTAGTCTGTAACTCCAACGATTTAACTGTCGAGATGAGCCACACTGTTTTCTTCTTTGTAAAATCCTGTTCTTACCGAACACCGATAGTGTGCCATTACGCTCAGTATGTCACACAGTGAATACAACGTCGGTGGAGGCGGGATATGAAATTGAGTCAGTAACAGGTTCTTATCTCTGTGTCAGAAACAAGTGCGTAACTGTTCAGTTGACAAAGAGGACTTTGCAGTTCAAAATATTCTGCGAGACTTGCGCGAAAGCAGCTAGTACTTCACCCCAGCTGGTGAAATATATGTGCTGCGGCGTTCTCTTCAGAACTTGCCGCACTTGCTACGTCCACTTTAACGGCGTTTAACAAAAACACACAAAAACAAATACGGATTTTTTTTGGCCTCGGAAAGACTCTGTGACTAATTATGAATAAGAGCATTCATTAAAAATATACTTGTTGTGTGTAGGACGCGGTGTCCTCGCAGCCGGCGCCCGGAGATCCTTTACAGCATTGTTTTTATCCCCCGTGGCTGGACATTAGCGGATGAAAAATAGCGCCGGAACGTCACGAGGGTTTTGTGTCACATCGCTTACCCCCGCGCTTCTCATATCCGAAAATGCCAGCCGTCATATTTCAAAACGCGCGCACCGCTGCACCGCGGGGCACACACAGTTCCGCCTGCCAGCGCACGTTTCGCCCCCCGTCTCGCGCCGGACGGCCGCCCGCTCCCGTGTCGCGCTGCTCACTGTTTACGTTACACACTGCGAGGCCGCGCACCCGAATTGCTGATCCTGATATCCTATCACCGGTTAGAGCAGTAGCCGAGCAGGCATTTCGCAAGAAAATGCAGAAAGGCTAGCACAAAGTTTGCACTCGGTGCTATGAATGGCGGCTGTTTTTCTGTGTCCATAAAGACAGGATAACGCATGTAACAAAGAGAAAAGAGGTCGATAGCATCCGACTATAAGATTAGTGACGAACAGCCGGAGCACACCACGTAGTTTAAATCTACATCTACATTTATACTCCGCAAGCCACCCAACGGTGTGTGGCGGAGGGCACTTTACGTGCCACTGTCATTACCTCCCTTTCCTGTTCCAGTCGCGTATGGTTCGTGGGAAGAACGACTGCCGCAAAGCCTCCGTGCACGCTCGAATTTCTCTAAGTTTACATTCGTGATATATATTCGATACCTCATCCAGAAACGCACACCCTCGAAACCTGGACAGCAAGCTACACCGTGATGCAGAGCGCCTCTCTTGCAGAGTCTGCCACTTGAGTTTGCTAAACATCTCCGTAACGCTATCACGCCTACCAAATAACCCTGTGACGAAATGATACGGATCCCACACTGATGAGCAAACTCAAGCATAGGTCGAACGTGTGTTTTGTAAGCCACCTCCTTTGTTGATAGACTACATCCGTGGCTGTGAAACGTTTTTGCTTAAGAGCCAATACTAAATTGTAGGCCAACACCTACGTTGTCGGGAGGGGGGGGGGGGGGGGGGGGAGACTGGCTGTTCAAAGAGAAATTCAATTTCACCAAACTATGATTACTGATAGAAGCCCACTTTTACACGTTTTAAATCTACATATAATAAGATATCACACCAAACGTTCTTAAGTGAAAAAGAAAATAGTATATTGGAACTACATGCACTTTTTTGAAGGCTTACATAGTGACCAATGTTCCGTCCCTAAGCAGGTACTGCGGTAGTGCCATGGCAACAGGTTCCCATGTTCTTTTTTCCTATTTACGGGCTCATTTTTTAGGCACCTTCATGCTCTAGTATCTAAAAGAATACCAAGCGGCTGCAGCAAACTGTTTCCAATCGTGCTTTTTTATTAGGCCAAATATAACAGAACAGAGGCCGTCCTCAGTAACATAATTAATTCCAAATTATCACAAAGGGATAGAATGGCGGATGATAGCTTTGTATATGAAATGGTTTAGAAGTCAGTTTTATCTGTCGTATTACGTGTGTTTTTTGGAAGTAACTAACGCTGATTGTGGTGAACTCCTTGACCACTCTGCCGGCCAGAGTGGCCAAGCGGTTCTAGGCGTTTCAGTCGGGAACCGCGCGACCGCTACGGTCGCAGGTTCGAATCCTGCCTCGGGCATGGATGTGTGTATTGTCCTTAGGTTAGTTAGGTTTAAGTAGTTCTAAGTTCTAGGGTACTGATGGCCTCAGAAGTTTAGTGCTCAGAGCCATTTCAACCATTAAAATACTGCTGTCTCTGCATTTTTGTTTGTTACTCAGCAAGAAAGATACGCTCCTAAGAAGGTCTTAAGGTTGTTGACGTTTTTGGATCCTGCTGTTAGTTGCTAGAAGCATACTATAAGATACGACTGAGAACTGCGGGCCGAGGGAACACTATGCGGCCCGCGGCCCGTATTTCACGACTACTGGTTTCAATATTTGGAGGTACTATTAAGAAGTGACATGAATTTGAACGAACACACAAAATAAGTATTATGGAATGGCTCTGGAAAGGTGCAATGCACCTGTAAAGGAACTCACAAGAAGCTTGTCCGACCAATTATAGACTGTTTTCCTAGCGTTTGGAGTTCCTGACAAGTATACAAAACAACAGACGTGAACGACATCTGAGATGCGCTGCTGGGATCGTAACAGATAAGTGTAATAGAAACGCTCGAAAATCCTTGGAAGACAGACGACATTGACTTCGCTCGCGCTCATTGGGCCAAATTCGAAGCAGGAACGCCAGTTTGTCCGAAAGTTCTGATGAGCGTTGCTCTAATTGTATTGCTCTACCTCTAATATCCTTATCATCAATGGACCTCACACGTTTATCTTATCTTTTTGCAATTAGATTGTTGTATTATACAGTGAGGCTGATACTGAATCAACGTCCGTAATCAATAACTCAATTCAGGTACATCGTTGCAATATACAGGGTGTACATAAAGTCTGGGAGCACTTTCAATTATTTATTGTTAAGGAACTAAACATTGTACAGATGTCATACATATTGCATTTTGAAGAGAAATTCTGAATTTTTTTTTACAAATATTCGATATGCGAACCATGAGTGGCCAGGCAGACGTCAATACGGTAATCGAAGTCTTGCCATACCCGTCCTAGCATGGCATCGTCGACTGTGGCGGTCGCTTCCCGTATTCTCTCCCGGAGTTCTGCTACATCACGTGGTAGAGGCGGTACATACACGATATCTTTAATGCGTCCCCACAGAAAAAAGTCACATGGAATGAGATCTGGTGATCGGGGAGGCCATTTCATGAAACAGCTGTCCCCTTCTGTAGCACGGCCATGTTTGCGACTAGCGCTGACTAACGGCAAATTGCCAAACTACGCTGTGGCGGTACACATGTAAAAAAACTTTCAGAGTTTCTCTTCAAAATGACATATGTATGATATTCGTACAATGTTTGGTTCTTAGGCAATAAATAATTGAAAGTGTTCCCTTACTTTATGTATACCCTGTATTTGGATATATCGTCATTTCCGGCCAGTTGTAAGCAAGTCTGCTTGAAGGGTGACAGTGATATCACTGTCGACAGACCACGTATTCAGTAGTCCAAAGGGGAAGGAAAAACCCAACCAGGCATCTGTCCAAAGCAATTAGGTGCCAAAATTGACTGATCGGCGTTGCTCTAGCTCAGGTGACCGGGAAAAATATTAGTCACACCCTTAAACGAACACTTTGTTCGCTATGGAGCGCTACTGAAGTAATGTGCATGTGTCAGTATATTGTATGAAATCAGCACAGTGGCATGAGTCGATGTGTTGCTATCGTGTTTGGTCGCGCCCATGATCACACTATGAATGGAGTTGAACGGTTTGTTGGTTTATTAACGGGAATAGTCCAACGCGTCCACTTGGAATGACAAACCAGTAGCAGCCCTGTACCAAGGCGTAAGATTCTAACCGACAGCGGCCGAAGACGAGAGTAAGACACACTTACCGAGCGATCATTGCGAAGTGAACAGTATGCTCTGGATATTTGGAGTCTGGTCTTCGCATAAGGCGATTTCTTCACAACGGAACATAGAGCAGCAAGTGTTTAATGGTCCAGACACAAACAAACTGGTGAGAAGATGACTGGAGGGTGTAGTATGGTCCTAAGAGTCGCGATTTTGCCTCGTTTCAAATGTATGTTGACAACACAAAATCTGTTCTGCGCATGTGAATGCTCGCTCCAGAGATATTTACTCTATGGGAATAGTCACAGATAATTTGTAAAACCAAAGAATATATATATATATATTGTATCCTGTGCAAAGTTTGCTTGAAAGTAATCAATGGAATCGTTGTTCTCTGAGCTCGTATTATTGAAGTGTTGCTTCAAACAGTGGGCGTGGCAGGGAAGTCGCGTCACACATTTCATTATTTTTCAGGCATTTCGGATGCCATTTCGTCATTGAAATTTAGGAATCTTTTATTCCTGAGATCTACTAATAAATAAAAAATAAATTGAAAATCGACATTTTCGGTCAATTTCATGTACATCTCCCACTAACAAGGCAAGATGTGATGTCGTGTAGAGGGGACTAATTGCTTCTCCGGTGCGCTTGTATTTTGGCGTTTCAAAGACTGCCCTAGTAAGCTATACAGGGGATGTTCGGTATCTACTGAGACGTGGTAAGCCAGCAGGCCAGATCGACGCGACGGTGCTGCTTTAAAGGAAGAGAGGAAGCAAAGCGGAAAAAGACAGTGTAGCGTGGCGGGGCTCGTCGGCCGGGACTGTCGCATCGCGTGGGCGGCCATCCGGAGTTACGAGCGCCCGGCGCCCGGCGTCCATCAGGCAGACGGGCGCGCGTGATTGCTCGATCGGCCGTCCCGCGACGCCTCGCCTGTTCGCTGAGAGCCCCTGGGCCGTCCTAAACGCCGCCCCGCCGCCCACCGACTCAGCCAGCGCCGCACTGCAGCGCTTCATCGCCGCCCCGCCCCTCCTCTTCAGCCTCTCGAGAGCGGGACTCACCCAGGACGGCTGTCAACTAACAACACTCTCTCTTCCCTAGCTTCATCCCGACGTACGGGTCTGCTGTTTACTATAATTCGGCAAATTTATTTTGTATTTATCTTCGTTGCCAAATGCTTTTCCTGTCGTCAGAATCGTCAGTTAACCTGACTCAAAGAATCTGCGCCCACCACATCTACATCTACATCTACACGATTACTCTGCAATTCACATTTAAGTGCTTGGCGGAGGGTTCATCGAACCACAATCGTACTATCTCTCTACCATTCCACTCCCGAACAGCGCGCGGCAAAAACGAACACCTAAACCTTTCTGTTCGAGTTCTGATTTCTCTTATTTTATTTCGATGATCATTCCTACCTATGTAGGTTGGGCTCAACAAAATATTTTCGCATTCGGAAGAGAAAGTTGGTGACTGAAATTTCGTAAATAGATCTCGCCGCGACGAAAAACGTCTTTGCTTTAATGACTTCCATCCCAACTCGCGTATCATAACTGCCACACTCTCTCCCCTATTACGTGATAATACAAAACGAGCTGCCCTTTTTTGCACCCTTTCGATGTCCTCCGTCAATCCCACCTTGTAAGGATCCCACACCACGCAGCAATATTCTAACAGAGGACGAACGAGTGTAGTGTAAGCTGTCTCTTTAGTGGACTTGTTGCATCTTCTAAGTGTCCTGCCAATGAAACGCAACCCTTGGCTCGCCTTCCCCACAATATTATTTATGTGGTCTTTCCAACTGAAGTTATTCGTAATTTTAACATCCAGGTACTTAGTTGAATTGACAGCCTTGAGAATTGTACTTACGAAGCTTTTTGCTTCAAATGATCATTCCTACCATATCACTGAATATTGACTATTTCTGATGGAATACCCTGTGTGTTTCGCCACAATGCAAGACAACATTCCGTACAAAACACTTCACTAATCTTTTCATTATTTATTTAATGGGCCACACAAAGTACTACTCCCGTAAAACGTTTATTTTGAAGTTTCTATCTTCGTTTTTAGTTCTAAATTCATAATATGTTACTGATTATTTGGCACTGCAGGTATCTGGTTCAAATGGCTCTGGGCACTATGGGACTTAACTGCCAAGGTCATCAGTCCCCTAGAACTTAGAACTACTTAAACCTAACTAACCTAAGGACATCACACACATCCATGCCCGAGGCATGTAGCGCCTATAACCGCTCGGCCACTCCGGCCGGCTAAAGTTATCACCTTTTGCCACTAAGCCCTCACAGATATTCAGTTTTATCCTCCTTTCTTGCCTCATAAAAATCTATGCCTTAGTCTTTCTCAGATTTATCGTGTACAATGCGCAGCCTCATAGCTGGTGCTCGGTTTCTTTAACAAATTGTTAATTATTTTTTCTTATTAACTTGGTATTACTATCTCATCGTCAAATTTTGTACACTTGATTATACTTTCTCCTACTGTCACCCCATATTTTTGTGCATATGGTTTTTAACCAAATCAGCCAAATACGTATTAAACAGAGTAGGTGAAATATAACAGCATCACTGAATCTTTCTCTCCGAATTGTGATTCCTTCTGCCATTTCATCTCCTGTCTTTGCTTGTCCTTGTTATTTCACGTGTAAACTGCTTATATCTCATTTCTTTATAGTTGACTTCAACATGTTACATGGTATCTGATAGTTATTCCAAAAAATCTGTCTTAACTTTTTCCAGGTCAACAAGAACTTTTTCTTAGAAATCTTTTCCCAGTTAATTCTAAAATTCGAAACTCAGGTACCCTCACCCCCTATCTGTTCATTACTGTAAGTGGATTATTTGCCGAATGAGGTATCAAACTTACCGTCCTTTGTTCGTACATTTTGTGGCATTCTTCCATATTGCCGCCATCTCTGTTCCTGTTGAGTCACATACACTACTGGCCATTAAAATTGCTACATCACGAAGATGACGTGCTACAGACGCGAAATTTAACTGACAGGAAGAAGATGCTGTGATATGCAAATGATTAGCTTTTCAGAGCATTCACTCAAGGTTGGCGCCGGTGGCGACACCTACAACGTGCTGACATGAGGGAAGTTTCCAACCGACTTCTCATACACAAACAGCTGTTGACCGGCGTTGCCTCGTGAAACGTTGTTGTGATGCCTCGCGTAAGGAGGATAAATGCGTACCATCACGTTTCCGACTTTGATAAAGATCGGATTGTAGCCTATCGCAATAGCGGTTTATCGTACCGCGACATTGCTGCTCGCGTTGGTCGAGATCCAATGACAGTAAGCAGAATATGGAATCGGTGGGTTCACGAGAGTAATACGGAACGCCGTGCTGGATCCCAACGCTCTCGTATCACTAGCAGTCGAGATGACAGGCATCTTATCCGCATGGCTGCAACGGATCGTGCAGCCACGTCTCGATACCTGAGTCAGTAGATGGGGACGTTTGCAAGACAACAACCATCTGTACGAACAGTTCGACGACGTCTGCAGCAGCATGGACTATCAGCTCGGAGACCGTGGCTGAGGTTACCCTTAACGCTGCATTACAGACAGGAGCGCCTGCGATGGTGTACTCAACGACGAACCTGGCGCCACGAATGGCAAAACGTAATTTTTTCGGATGAATCTAGGTTCTGTTTACAGCATCATGATGGTCGCATCCGTGTTTGGCGACATCGCGGTGAATGCACATTGGAAGCGTGTATTCGTTATCGCCATACTGGCGTATCACCTGGCGTGCTGGTATGGGGTGCCATTGGTTACACGTCTCGGTCACCTCTTGTTCGCACTGACGGCACTTTGAACAGAGGACGTTACATTTCAGATGTGTTACGACCCGTGGCTCTACCCTTCGTTCGATCCCTGCTAAACCCTACATTTCAGCAGGATAATGCACGAACGCATGTTGCAGGTCCTGTACGGGCATTTCTGGACACAGAAAATGTTCGACAGCTGCCTTGGCCAGCACATTCTCCAGCTCTTTCACCAACTGAAAACGTCTGGTCAATGGTGGCCGAGCAACTGGCTCGTCACAATACGCCAGTCACTACTCTTGATGAACTGTGGTATCATGTTGAAGCTGCATGGGCAGCTCTACCTGTACACGCCATCCAAGCTCTGTTTGACTCAATGCCCAGGCGTATCAAGGCCGTTATTACGGCCAGAGATGGTTGTTCTGGGTACTGATTTGTCCAATGAATACCCGTTTATCATCTGCATTTCTTCTTGGTGTAGCAATTTTAATGGCCAGTAGCGTAGTGACATTTATCCGTTGCCGTAATTCATAGTGAACGAACGATATCTCCACCCTCGGCGGCAGACTGGCTGCGGTGGGTCGCAGCGCACGCACGCGGACGCCTCAGAGCCGCGTGTCCCTGCTGCACTCGTCGGCGCAGCGCTTAATCGCTTCTAAAAGGCTTTCTCCCACAAGGCCGGAATTAAACTGCGCTGTGTACCTTGGCGCCGCGCCGCAGTCGGGCTAGTCCGCGACTGCCTCTGCTCAGATTACACCAAATTGCGAGTTCCTCGCGCGGATCCCTCTGATGGAACCATTGTACTGCCTACGGATTAGGCTTCTCGCCGAAGGCGGGCGCACTCGCCGAGAAAATACATTTCAAACGAGCTTCTATTCCGAAAATAAATTGCTTCTAAACATCCTCCTCCAGGCGTTGCTGTCAGCGGACACACGTCAGTTAAGTTGCTGTGAACGCTAGAGGCTTGACACCTTCCGTCTTGCAATTTATTACATTTCAGGCAACATGATTAGTTCTGACTTAGAACTATTCTTCACCATGGGACATATATGCTAAGTCGAGAAAATGGCAAACGAAGAATCACAGCTAGAGTTTCTCCAAAGAAATTGATGCGATTTAAACGAGTATAATATGGTTCAAATGGCTCTAAGCACTATGGGACTGAGGTCATCCGTCCCCTGGACTTAGAACTACTTAAACCTAACTAATCTAAGGACATCACACACATTCATGCAGGAGGCAGGATTCGATCCTGCGACTGTAGCAGCAGCGCGGTTCCCGACTGAAGCGCCTAGAACCGCTTGGCCACAACGGTCGGCTTAAACCAGTACATCCTGCACCCATGTGATGTCTGCTTATAGCGGCTGTCAAGAATGCTGCCCTTATTATTGTACAATCAAAGTGCTATGCTAACATCATATATAAATGATAAGATTTCTACGCTACAGATATGGAATATAACCCGTTCTATTCGTCTCTGCTGGCTACTGTGGCCGAGCGGTTCTAGGCACTTCAGTCCGGAACCGCGCTGCTGCTACGGTCGCAGGTTCGAATCCTGCCTCGGGAATGGATGTGTCCTTAGATTAGTTAGGTTTAAGTAGTTCTAAGTCTCGGGGACTGATGACCTCAGATGTTAACTCCCAGCCGGCCGGTGTAGCCGAGGGGTTCTAGGCGCTTCAGTGTGGAACCGCGCGGCCGCTACGGTCGCAGGTTCGAATCCTGCCTCGGGCATGGGTGTGTGTGACGTCCTTAGGATAGTTAGGTTTAAGTAGTTCTAAGTGTAGGGGACTGATGACCTCAGATGTTGAGTCCCATAGTGCTTAGACCCATTGAACCATCTCCGTGACGCTGTTGTACTTACTAAACGAACCTGTAACAAAACTCGCGAATGAGTGTCATTTTATAGATTTCCTCCTCAATGTGTGCAACAGTTTTAGAGATTTTATCCGCATTCGTTTGTTTTAATGTTTGTAAGGGCGCTGAGCTCCAAAGACACACACACACAAATACAGAACACACTGCTCGTATTTGGAGCAGAGGAAATTCTGTACCACTCGTTGTACAAGGAATTACCATTGGAAGCTGTGATCACTGTTGCATGCTTTGGGACAGTAATTGACCCGGACATGAAATGTACTTATAATACCCCAAATTAAAAGTAGGATGGGCGCTAATGATCAAGTTTCTGAGCGCCACAAAGACAAAGTGAGGCAGATGTTGGCCTTGTTACGGCAAGGCTGTGGCTATATCATCGTCTAGACATGGTGGTGTAGGTTGTCCACGGTTCACCTCGATCGCCTACAACAATTGCAGGGAAGTTTGATCAAACAAATATACAGGCGTCTTCCCGTCCCGTGCTCTTCCAGTCCGCAATTGTGCTCCGATTTAAGTGACCACAACGTAGACCAGACATTAAACTCCAACCTTCCTTTCTAAACCTAAATCATCACTGCCACCACCACCCACCACAACCGAACTCCAGTATCTCGCCTACAACGTCGCCGCGGCGACCTGGATTCGAACCTGCGACCTTCCGCGAATGGGCGGCAGGGTGTGCTCGGCCTTCTTATCTAGGCCGTGGCCGCCACAGCGTTGCTGGATCGCTTCCAGGCGGATAATTATTAACCGGCGCGCCAGAATTTCCCGCTTACCGGCAGCTAAGTCGGTCCGCGCCCACGGCGGACCACGCCCGTCCGCTTTCTTTCTTTCCTCCTTTCTTCCCCCCCCCCCCCCCCCCCTCCACGGGTCCAGCGCAAAACTTCTGAATACAACGCACGTCATCGGGACCTGCTCGCACGGCGGAAACTGCGGCCGATTCGCCTCAGTACGAACTTGGACGCAACTTGAGCCGACGCTGAATAAAACATTGACTTCGTCCGCATAAGACTGCCTGCAGAAAACTAGTAGAAACTGTGACGATTTACGCGAGCCGAGAGCCTTGACGGTGACGCCCATATCGCGGAAAACCAGTTTATAACTTCCTGTCAGTCGCGGTTATAACCGGACGCACAAAGGCATATATTTACGACAGTTGAAATCAAATATGTAAGTTCTTTCTTTATTTTCCCGTATTCATATTCCAAAGAAACAACAAAAGTTAAATTTATGGAATCTAATATATGCCTTTCCCTATATCTGCATTTCTATACCAAAAGCAAGAGCAAGAGCAAATTGGAACCATTTTATTCCTCTCTTTTTCTAGCACGTACGCTTCGCTGCACTCATTATTAATTCTCTGACTATGGCTTTTGATCTGCCTGACATACTGATAATTTGATTGTAATTTTGCAGAATTTTCACGCCCCACGCCACTCAGTACTACAAAACAAGTAAGCGAATACTTAATCGTAGGTGCTTCCCCTTTCAAAATGTCATGTCGGATATATTATTCTGATATAGAAGAAACGTACTCTTAATTCTACTCTTTGCTTATCACATCGGAAGTTAATAATATGGCGCAAAATAGAGTAAAGGTTAAATATTATTAAGCGGACATGTGCTTTTAGAAAAAGAAGATTATGCTGACTGTGATGGAAAGAATATTTATTTGAAAGTGATCTTTAGGAAAACAGGAACATATGTTTCAGAAACCAAGAAAGTAAAACTCATGTATATCTCAAACTGAACAAGGCAATTACTTTATAAAATATTTTAGTCGTGATGCTATAATCGGTAAGTACTAGTTCTGAATGTACAGTTAAAATTATTATTTTTTAGATAAATTTGAAATTAATAATTATTGACACACTCAAAATTTCTATTATTAATTATGCAAATCCTGTACTGTTTACTATGTTTATTTCTGGATTCATTTACGAAATATTAATCGAAATTAAAGCTAGTAGAAATTCATTTGTTAAGAAAAATTGTAAACCCTTTGGAATATGGTTATTTCCGCAGCGTGTAGGAGTCATAACCATGCCTCTGGTGTCATCGGACGTATTTTTGTGCTAACAAATGTTAATGTGAAAAATCAAAATGTTAATGTGAAAAATCAAAATACTGTATGATATACTAAAAATGTGAGAAAATATATTTGCGTAAAAAAGCTGCAACAACAATCTTCAGATTTATTTAGTTCAAACCAACTGTGAGGACCTGATGTGACAATTTTCAGCTCCAAAAATCAGATCCCTAGACAAGAGGAACTGGAGCCAACTCAGCATGACAAGCTACGTAAACTGCAAAGTATACTGTACTCTTTGCTCCTCTCAAATGTTCATAAATGACTTTAATGTGGACAATAGATGGAATCAGGAAGGAGGGGGGAGATTACAAATTCCCTCCGGATGGTTATTCCTAGATCTTTTACGGTAGTCTGCAGGTCCAGCAGTTTGTCACCAACAACGTAATTGTAGAGCAGTAGCTTTCTTTTCCTAGATATACGCAGTATCTTATATTTATTTACGTCCAGGATCGACTACTTACCCCCGAAACCATTCGTCAATCGTCTGCAGGTCTTCCTCCAAGTCCTCCACGATAATCTGTTTTACGTATTCTAGCTCTCATCTGCAGCTACAACAGAAGTGCAGTTTGAAAAATGACGATTAGCTACACCGAACGCTCATTACCTTAAAACATTATTCAAATCGAACGACGTCTCCATTTCGATCAGATATTGTGAATAGTGGCGGGTGTCATCGCGTCGCTCGTAGGGGACGAAAGAGACGAAGGGACGGAAGACGGACTTGGGTGTCCGTGATTTGGAGCGAAGCGGACACCACGCGGGCGACGTGTTGGGCTCGGCGGCCCGGGCTCCGCCGGACTCGGCAGACAATTTACAATGGAGAGCGCGGCCTGGCTGACTCGCTTCCGGTCGGCCACAGCCCGGGCTGCCGCTGTCGGAACTCCGCAGACGGTGGCGCAGCTGTCTCAGGTCTCTCGCTTCCTGCTACCGTCCGCTGTAAACGTGTCACACACAGCGAGTCTACACGGGACGTTCGTGATTTGATTATTAATGTTAAAACATTTATTTGAAACAGTTATGGAAAAAAGTATTCACGCACCCCTGTACATGTAGAGTAACTGTACTTACTGGTACTAAAGATCACAGCTAGAGACGTTATTTGGTAAACCAACATACGATTTGTCCTTTATAAAGTGTACATACACTGAAGAACCAAAGAAACTGGTACACCTGCGAGCACGCAGAAGTGTCGCAACACGACGTGGCATGGATTCGACTAATGTCTGAAGTAGTGCTGAAGGGAACTGACACCATGAATCCGTCAGCGTAGTACGAGGAGGTGGAGCTCTCTTCTGAAAAACGCATTGCAAGGCATCCAAGATGTGCTCAATAATGTTCATGTCTGGAGAGTTTGGTGGCCAGCGGTAGTATTTAAACTCAGAAGTGTGTTCCTGGAACCACTCTGTAGCAATTCTGGACGTGTGGAGTGTCGCATTGTCCTGCTGTAATTGCCCAAATCTGTCGGCATGCAACAATGAACATGAATGGAAGCAGGTAATCAGGCAGAATGCTTACGTAAGTGTCTCCTGTCGGAGTCGATCTAGACGTATCAGGGCTGCCATTTCACTCCAACTGCACACACCTCACACCATTACAGAGCTTGAACAGTCCCTTGCTGACATGCAGGATCCATGGATTCATGAGGTTGTCTCCATATCCGTACATGTCCATCCACTCGATACAATTTGAAACGAGACTCGTCCGACCAGGCAACATGTTTCCAGTCATCAACAGTCCAATATCGGTGTTGTCGGGCACAGGCGAGGCGTAAGGCTTTGTGTCGTGCAGTCATCAAGGGTACAAGAGTGTGCCTTCGGCTCCGAAAGCCCATATCGATGATGCTTCGTCGATTGGATCGCACGCTGACACCTCTTGATGCCCCAGCATTGAAATCTACAGCAATTTACGGAAGGGTTGCACTTCTGTCACGTTGAACGATCCTAAAAAATGGCTCTAAGCACTATGGAGCTTAGCATCTGAGGTCATCAGTCCCCTAGACTTAGAACTACTTAACCTAAGGACATCACACACAGCCATGCCCGAGGCAGGATTCGAACCTCCGACCGTAGCAGCAGCGCGCTTCGGACTGAAGCGCCCAGAACCGGTCGGCCACAGCGGCCGGCTGGACGATTCTCTTCAGTCCTCGTTTTTGGAGGATCTTCTTCGGGCTGCAACGATGTCAGAGATTTGGTGTTTTACCGGATTCCTGATATTCACGGTACACTCGTGAAATGGGCTAACGGGAATATCTCTACTTCATCGCTACCTCGGAGATGCTATGCCCCATCACTCCTGCGCCGACTATAAATATCGTTCAAAGTCACTTAAATCTTTATAACCTGCCATTGTAGCAGCAGTAACCGATCTAACAACTGCGCCAGACACTTATTGTCTTATATAGGCGTTGCCGACTGCAGCGCCCTATTCTGCCTGTTTCCATAGCTCTGTATTTGAATACTCATGCCTATACCAGTTTCTTCGACGCTACAGTGTATAAAAGGATGAACTGCATTAATCATTTGCAAATAATAATATTCTATACCGTCTGATGCAACACAGTGGGGAAAGAAGTATTCATACATACAATGTACACAAATGTAATGGCAATGTTAGTACTTCGTAGGCATTCCTCTTCTGTGTATCACTTCCGAAGCCTCTGTGGCACTGACTGGACCTGTTCCGGTAGTGTGTGAGGTAATATTTTGCCATTAGTGGTGCAGACGTTGTTTCAGAGCAGTCTTGCTTCATATTTCATGTTTTCTGTCCATTCTTTCAAGTGTACTCCAAAGATGTTCAGTGGATGAAATTCTGCTCTCTGTGCTGGAAGTTTGAGAACATGGGCAGTATGATACAACAACCATAAACGAAAAATTTCCGCTGTATGCTTAGGGTCATTTTCTAGTAATCTATGCCTGACCCCAAGCTACCAATACTTTTTGACAGATTTTTCCTTTAGGATATAAAATATTTATATCTAATCATGTTACGTTCAACAGAAACAGGTTGCTCAACACGAGATATAGAGTACATCTCCATTTTATGTTCAACAAAAACAGGTTGCCCAACACGAGTTATAGCAGTACATCCCCATACTACTCTGTTTTACTGTGGGTTGAATGTTTGTGGGATCCAACTCCGTACTTGATCCGCTCGGCACCAAAATTCTGCCATCATTTACTGCTATGTATTGATAAATGGCAACGACTATCAAAACAGGTTCAGCCCATGTCACAGTGGTTAACAGAAGTGGTATATAGAAGATTGCTGGCTGGAGGCTCCCATGGAAGTACACGCATTATCATCATATCGACAGATATGCTCTATGGGTGACAAATCAAGGCCACTTCAGTGGCCTCTGTATTCTTAAGGCGTTTGTTGTGTGAACAGTATTGTGCTGTTGGCATATGGTCGGTCGTGAAGGATGTGACAACAGGACTTATTATTCTGGGCCTTCCTACAACAGTTACCAAACCAGTCCTGTTGTCATCTCCAATAGCTCCCCACACCACAATTTCAGACGTTGGAGCGGCATGGGCCATGGAAATCACTGATTCCTGTAACCTTCTACCATGTTCGTTTACGGACACGTTAGCATCGATCTGACCGCCATGAACAGAATGCTCTAGCCATCACTGAACATCACATAACAACAATGTCCCAGTTGACTCTGGCTTTAGCCTATGCAAGTTTCTATTGTCAGCAGACAGTTTCAGCGGTAAACGACGCAGAGCAACTTGAGGTTCAACCTATCTTCCAGTTATCTTTTCCTGACGGTTCGTAACGATACAATGCCCGTAACCTCTACCCAGGTTCAGCTGTTCTCATCCGCCTGTTCGTCTGAGCCAGTAAAACATGGTGAAGATGGGATGAACTAGACGTTTGCGTGACATCGGTACTCTTCGTAGCCATCTGCACTGAAAAGTTCCAGTTACATCATACATACTTAGTAACCTTTCTGAATTCGCGCCATTCCTTATCTGTAGGAATGACTTTTCGTATGCTGAAAATACTAGAGTTATCTCGCGAAAGGATGAAATTTTAATCAGACTATCCCACAGGACTGGATATACTGGACCTTCAGCGTAATAGCGTTCGGTCCAGGTTATCGTGGTTTAACGCTTTCCACTTGTCAGCGTACGTCCCACACAGAAATCCTCACGTAACTGTCAACAGAGAAGAATCTTCTCATAACAACGTAATACAAACGGCGAAGGCTACATATTTTCACGCAGCATTAGGCCAGGTTCTATCCGTCAGCTATTGAAAATGACTTGCCAGTCGAAACTGGTATAGCCACTGAAAATTTTTAGCGAGTATTTAAATGCAATGTACGTTATTACCTAAGAAATGCGCTCTCTGTTGATATCCGTCAATAACGTGGCAAGCGTCTACTCTATTAGTTTACTTTGTCTTCCATAACCGTTACCATTTGGTGATTATAACATGGTTTAAGCCTTAGCGATGATTATAAGATGGTTTAAACCTTACCTAGTTGTGTTTCACGATAAGGCACTGTTTTAAGTCACAAATAATGGCTGCACCGAGGGACGTGGCGCAGTGGTTAGCACACTGAACTCGCATTCGGGAGGACGACGGTTCAAGCCTGCGTCCGGCCATACTGATTTAAGTTTTCCGTGATTTCCCTAAATCACCTCAGTAAAATTCCGGAATGGTGCCTTTGAAAGGGCACGGCCGATTTCCTTCCCCTTCCTTCATTAATCCCAGCTTGTATTTCGTCTCTAACGACCTCGTTGTGCCGGCCGGTGTGGCCGTGCGGTTAAAGGCGCTTCAGTCTGGAACCGCGTGACCGCTACGGTCGCAGGTTCGAATCCTGCCTCGGGCATGGATGTGTGTGATGTCCTTAGGTTAGTTAGGTTTAATTAGTTCTAAGTTCTAGGCGATTGATGACCTCAGAAGTTAAGTCGCATAGTGGTCAGAGCCATTTGAACCATTTTTGACCTCGTTGTAGACGGGACGTTAAACCTTAATCTCCTCTTCCTCAATAATCGGTGCTGCTAATCTCCAAGTGTGCCGTGCAGTTTTGTTGCTGACAAATATTTAGTGTAGACAACGGTGCACAGGTTGATGCCGTGTCCCTTGACTTCCAGAAGGCAATCGTGCAGTTCCCTGCTGATGTTTGGTGAACAAAATACAAGCCTATCGAGCATCGGACTAGTTCAGTGATTAGATTCAGGACTTGCCTCCAAACAGAGCTCAACATGCCTTTCTCAACTAAACAAAATCGACAAGTGACGGTACTTTCGGGAGTGCCCACATGATTGTGATACGCCCGTTACTGTTCACGAATAATGGTCTGGTGGATATCGTGGGATGGTTTCTAAAGCTATTCGTGGACGATGCTGTTATCTGTAGGAAGGTTGGAACTTCAGAAGACTTTAACGAAATGGGCGAAGATCCGCAGTGAGTCAGCGGTTGGTGCAGGAACGAGCACTTGACACTCATCGAAAATAAATGTAAGATACTGCACATACGAGTGTTTTTTTTTTATAAGTCTGGTTAAAAACAAAATCGTTTCGTTGACAATTCACCTGACCCCTCGACATAGTGTCTTTTGAAGGACATACACTTGGTTCAGCAATACTCCACCTTTTTCGTCTCATTGGAAAAATAGTTCCTATCAAACTCTGCAAGATACATGTTGACTGCAACTATCACTTCATTTAATGAAAATTTCTTCCCAGCGAGCCAAAGTTTCAAGTTAGGGAAGAGGAGGAAGTCACTAGGGGCTAAGTCTGGTGAATAGGGTGGATCAGGAACCGACTCAAAGGTCAGTTCATGCACTTTCGCCGTTGTTATCGCTGATGTATGGGATGGTGCATTAACGTGGCGAGAGAGCACTTTTTCGTGCTAACCGTGGTCTTTTTCAGCCAACGCAGGTTTCAAAGAATCTAACAATGAAGCATAATAGGGTTTACTTATGGTTCTGGCTTTTTCCAAATAATTTATGAGGATTATTCCTTCCTAATCCCCAAAAACAACTGCCGTCATCTTACTTCCTAACAAAATGGTCTTTGCCTTCTTCGGTACACTTTCACCAGCCTTTGGCCGTCATATCTACATCATACCCCAAAAGCCACGTAATGGTGTGTGGCGGAGGGTACTTTTTGTACCACTAACTGAGCCCTGTCCCACTCGCGAATAGCGCGTGAGAAGAATGATTATCGGTAAGCATCTGTATTGGCACTAATTTCTCAAATTTTTTCTTCATGCCATAACGCGAGACTTATACAGAGGGAAGTACTATGTTGTCCGACTCTTCCCAGGAAGCGCTCTCTCGAAATTTCAGTAGTAAATCTCTCTTGTAAAGTCTGCCAATGGAGTTTGTTGAGCATCTCCGTCACGCTTTCGTGCTGACTGAACAATCCCGTGACGAAACATGCCGCTCTTCGCTGGAGCTTTTCTACTTCTTCTATCAGACCTATCTGGTAGCGATCCCAGATAGATGAACAATACTCAAGAATCGATCGAACAAACGCCGCATAAGCCATTTCTCTCGTGAATGAGTTACATTTCCTTACGATTCTTCTTACGAATCTGGCATCTGCTTTTCTCACTATTTGTTTTACAGCGTGTTTCAAAAATGACCGGTATATTTGAAACGACAATAAAAACTAAACGAGCAGCGATAGAAATACACCGTTTGTTGCAATATGCTTGGGACAACAGTACATTTTCAGGCGGACAAACTTTCGAAATTACAGTAGTTACAATTTTCAACAACAGATGGCGCTGCAAGTGATGTGAAAGATATAGAAGACAACGCAGTCTGTGGGTGCGCCATTCTGTACGTCGTCTTTCTGCTGTAAGCGTGTGCTGTTCACAACGTGCAAGTGTGCTGTGGACAACATGGTTTATTCCTTAGAACAGAGGATTTTTCTGGTGTTGGAATTCCACCGCCTAGAACACAGTGTTGTTGCAACAAGACGAAGTTTTCAACGGAGGTTTAATGTAACCAAAGGAACGAAAAGCGATACAATAAAGGGTCTGTTTGAAAAATTTCAACGGACTGGGAACGTGACGGATGAACGTGCTGGAAAGGTAGGGCGACCGCGTACGGCAACCACAGAGGGCAACGCGCAGCTAGTGCAGCAGGTGATCCAACAGCGGCCTCGGGTTTCCGTTCGCCGTGTTGCAGCTGCGGTCCAAATGACGCCAACGTCCACGTATCGTCTCATGCGCCAGAGTTTACACCTCTATCCATACAAAATTCAAACGCGGCAACCCCTCAGCGCCGCTACCATTGCTGCACGAGAGACATTCGCTAACGATATAGTGCACAGGATTGATGACGGCGATATGCATGTGGGCAGCATTTGGTTTACTGACGAAGCTTATTTTTACCTGGACGGCTTCGTCAATAAACAGAACTGGCGCATATGGGGAACCGAAAAGCCCCATGTTGCAGTCCCATCGTCCCTGCATCCTCAAAAAGTACTGGTCTGGGCCGCCATTTCTTCCAAAGGAATCATTGGCCCATTTTTCAGATCCGAAACGATTACTGCATCACGCTATCTGGACATTCTTCGTGAATTTGTGGCGGTACAAACTGCCTTAGACGACACTGCGAACACCTCGTGGTTTATGCAAGATGGTGCCCGGCCACATCGCACGGCCGACGTCTTTAATTTCCTGAATGAATATTTCGATGATCGTGTGATTGCTTTGGGCTATCCGAAACATACAGGAGGCGGCGTGGATTGGCCTCCCTATTCGCCAGACATCAAACCCTGTGACTTCTTTCTGTGGGGACACTTGAAAGACCAGGTGTACCGCCAGAATCCAGAAACAATTGAACAGCTGAAGCAGTACATCTAATCTGTATGTGAAGCCATTCCGCCAGACACGTTGTTAAAGGTTTCGGGTAATTTCATTCAGAGACTACGCCATATTATTGCTACGCATGGTGGATATGTGGAAAATATCGTACTATAGAGTTTCGCAGATTGCAGCGCCATCTGTTGTTGACAATTGTAACTACTGTAATTTCGAAAGTTTGTCTGCCTGAAAATGTACTGTTGTCCCAAGCATATTGCAACAAACGGTGTATTTCTAACGCTGTTCGTTTAGTTTTTATTACCGTTTCAAATATACCGGTCATTTTTGAAACACCCTGTATATGGTCATTCCTCTTAAGGTCGCTCCGAATAATTGCTCCTAGATATCTTAAGGCAGATACTGTTTCCTGCAATTTTGACTCTGTTGTGTAATGATGGATTCAAGTTAAACCAACAGTCGCAAATCGGAGCAAATAGTCTTGCGGATTGCGGTTAAACGTCGCTAGACACTATGTTGAAACGTACCACAGGATGCGCTTTTGATCGACTGTGAGCAAATATCTGTGCGGGATATTATACACTTGTTGAGATGCCTACTGTTTCAACAGTCACACTAATTTTAATGTGGCGGTCTTGCATTATCGCATCAAGGTTTTTGTCAATGGTTTCCCTTGCGGTGGCCTCAATTGGCGGCAGGAGCGCGCTTCGTCTTCGATGCTTGTCCGACCCCGTTTAAATTCATTAATCCAAAATAAATGGTCTTCATTGATGGTGCAGAGTCCACGTGTAGTTCATCCACTTCTGTTTTGATTTGTACGGCAGTCCAGATTTTCAAATGAAAATGTTTAATAACCACACGAAACTCGGTTTTCTCCATTTTCAACCGCAGTTGACCCACTGACCAATTCAGATGGCTGTCAACAGGGAATTGTTCGCTGTACATTGTTGAAATTCTTTATACGATCCTTGAAAAAAAGTTAAATTCTTTCAGGGAAATTTACCAGACTTATCAAACCACACTCGTAAATAGTTGAAGAAATCACAAATATTTGATTACACTATTCCGACATATAACTGAAAACAGTAACTGTCGTAAAATACATTAGAGTAGCTATCCAGAGTGATCTAAAATTGAGTGCCCACGTAAAATAAATAGTAGGAGAAGCATACCCCAGGCTGAGATTCACTCGGATAATCTGAAAGAAAATAAATTCATTCACGTATGAAGTAGCTTACAAAACACTTATTTAACGGATTTTTGTTCAGTGCTCATCAGTCTGGGATCATTGGCACGTTATACTAATAGAAGAGACAGAGAAGATCCCACGAAGGACGGCATGTTTCGTCGCGTGTTGATTAGTCAAGTAGGGAGCGTTATGGACATACACAACGAACTCCAGAGGCAGACGCTAGAAGAGAGGCGGTTTACATCACAGAGAGGTTTATTGTTGAAATTTCGGGAGCGAGGGTTGCAGGTGGAGTCGGGTAATGTATGACTTCCTCAGACATACGTCTTGTACCAGCACCTCTCCCGCCACACATAGGATGTTGCTTGAGGCGTATAGATTTAGACGCTGATGTATCCTTCGAATAACACGCTAACACAGGATTGCTACTAATGTGATTCCTGAGAGGCCGCAGCACTTCCTTCATGCGCATTCTGCACCATACTGGAGCATTCTGCACCATACTGGAGCATTCTGCACCATACTGGAGCATTCTGCGACGACGGTTCGCTGTGGATTACCGAAGAGCTTTTAAAGCTCTTGCCTTACTGACTCACTGTATTACGTCAGCCCCGACGGTGTCCAAATAACACATGCGAATGCGTTTGCTAAGTTTCTTGAGAATCGATTGACACTCGTTCCTTGAAAGGAAGGCACGTTACCGCCATCAGTTATAATATGCTCCCGGAGATAATCAACTGTATTCTCGGAAATCATGTATATTTTACTTTCTCTTCTTGCAGCTTTGTACTTCAAGATCTGATGTCGCCATGCTTAACAAACGCTGCGGTTTTTAACTTATGCCAGCCAATTTATTCCAAGAAGAAGGCGTCAATGGTTCTAGCATGTCTGCGTACTCAACAGTCTTTTGACTGATGCAGCGTGGCTGATAGATAAACGATATAGCTTGCGATGTAACAATGTATTTCAGAACCGCCTCTGCAGCCAGACATAAATTACTTAATGATGCTCACGGAATGATATTACAGGAGACTTCAGGCAAATCGTCAACAAAAGGAAATTATTCCGTTGCTAGGTATACACAAGATGAGTCCTCTTGCATGGGCTATCCTGCCACCTTCCTATTTCTTTGCAGCTGACGAAATCAGTTGTCCCTGAAACTAAGCCAGCCAGGGTGGCCGAGCGTTTCTAGGCGCTACAGTCTGGAACTGCGCGACCGCTACGGTCGCAGGTTTGAATCCTGCCTCGTTCATGGATGTGTTTGATGTCCTTAGGTTAGTTAGGTTTAAGTAGTTCTAAGTTCTAGGGGACTGATGACCTTAGAAGTTAAGTCCCATAGTGCTCAGAGTCATTTGAACCATTTTTGAACCCTGAAACTAAAGGGGGATAATACAGTGTGTTTTTAGCTCAAATGAAAATGACGTTTCAGAAATCGATACTTCAATTACTCCATAAAATTTACACTGAAATGGTATAAACTTCCTTTAAATTTCAAATAAGTACTGCTTGCAGCCAATTTCATTACATTTCTCTTGCACACTGGGGCACTCCCACATATTTTTCAGTGACAAACTAAATATTGCCTTTTCTGATTTGTCACTTTTCTGGCCCTGTTGCGATGTATTCATGTACTGATTTCGTTATTTTTTACAATTGTTGTTCACGCTAAATCGCTTATATGAGGTTTTAAAGAGCTCTGCTGCCACTTCCGAACGACGTATAGCCTATATCGTATTTCCTAACTAGTGAGAAAATAGTATTGACTATCTTCCTCCTCCTCCTCCTCCTCCTCCTCCTTCTTCTTCTTCCTCTTTTTCGTCTCTAGCGTTAGTACTGCAGCCATAGAGTCCGCTAAAGTTGGGAAACTGCCCATTTGTGTTCTGACAACATTTGAACTGGTTTAGTCGACATCACTGCAGCTACTCTCTAAATTTCTATTTTATTCACACAAAAGAATTTATTTTAACAATAGGCTTAGAATCTCTCAGCGAAATAGGTGGCACAGTGTTTGAGGCACTGAACTCCTTTTCTGCAGGATCGGCGTTCAAATCCCAGACCAGCCACCACGTTTTAGATTTTCCATGGTTTCCTTAAATCACTTACAATGAATTATGGGATAAGTCCTTTGAAAGACATAACTGCAGTCTGTCTCAAGAACTTTGTGTAGTTAAAGTTTGTTTTCAGTCTTTGAGGGCCTCGTCAGCTATGGGACCATAAATCCAATTACGAGGGTTGGAACTTTAATAGTGGAAACTATTTATTTACAGCTCGTACTAAATAGATACGTGTTTCAAAGTTTTACTGACCTTCAAAGTAGTCACCAGCATTGTGTATAATCGTTGCCAGCGATGTGGAAGTCGTATGATACTCTTAGCAGTGCCAGTTGTGATGACAGTTCGAGCGGCGCGGTTTATTGTCCCACAAATTTGTAGCAGTTCTGAAGCGAATGCAGTGGAGTGTTTCCTTCAGTTTAGAAATCGAGTTGAACTCACGAGGGCTTAAGTCAAGGGAGTGCAGTAGGTGAAATGTGTTCCTGACTGAGAGCTGTGTTTTTCAAAATTTTGATCTAAATATATTTCCTGAATAAGTATATGAAGCTCAAGGTTTCTATTATTCTTTCTGTCCGATATTATTGTTGTTATTTGACTACTGTTGCAATAGTATAATTGTCATAGACGCGATGTGCTGTTACACATTACACAAGAAGCCAAGAAACAAATTTGTAAAGAGCAGTGTATATATCCTCTATTCGAGTTACGTAGTGTCCTGAGATCACTTTCTTTCTACGTCCTCACTTACTGTACACTAGTGCTTCATTTCTACTAATTTCGGCACAGAAAAGACGCTATCTTCATCTTCCTCCGTTTTGCCAACAAGGAAACGTAGAAGCTAGTAAACAGTCTTGACCAAACAGGAGATTCCCCTAATAGCTCCCGGTGTTAGGAAATACGGTGTGAGACCTTCTTTCCAGCTCTGCGTCACGGAACGTCGCCTTGGATATAAAAAAAAAACGAGTTTTCACAGTATTTTCCATAAATTACGCTTAGTCTGTTGGAGGAAACCAGTACGAAATTGACCCAATCTGGCGACTGCCAGAAATGCTCATTATTGATGATTGTATTGAATGTCTTACCGAGATATTGCGTATAACCTGTTTCGCCTGGTAGCCGTACCGCAGTAATAATGAGAAATACATTACGCACAAATATCGATATATACTTCTACACAACAGTTTTCTGTGTCTATCTCATTGCCAAGCCGATTGAAAATAATTCGTATGACCTATCGCAACAAGTTTGTTTGAAACGAAATTCGCAAATTTGCTAAAGATGTCATCATTTCTCTCATCTCTTGAAATAATACGTAAAGTGAAAAATTTCTAGTTGTTCCACGATTCGGAGTCCGCATCAAATTGTCGGTGACTCTATGACTGGTTCGGTAAGTCGGTTCAAAGGTAAGGAAGCCAGGCAGTGGAAAACCACCTCTAACAGCCATGCCTATAGCGAAGCAGTGCATTGTCCAAACCCACCTCCGGGTTTGACGACAGCTTTAAGTTTTACAAGACGGATACAAAAATATTTATAACTGCTGGGAGAGGAATTACTGCAGAAAACTGACACACACAGCATTTCGGTAGCACTATAACGACCCCAGAACTGGTATAGCTCCGTAACGACCGCTGCCCGCCAAGTCTGAAGTATGCCGTAATGAACGGCGTCGTGGCGGCGGCCGGCAGCATGAATCTTCGTTTTCCCATAGAGGGGTGCACTGGCCGGCTGGCCAGGGAAAAACCAGGGCTGTTGAATGGCCCGCCTGGCAAGAACTGAACAGTGCTGAATCAGCGCGACGTTCCGGGAGCCATTAGCACGGCCAGACCGCTAGTCGGTCGCGAACCTAACGCCAGCCACGAAAATCTCTCGTTTGCCGTGCAGCGTGGCCACGACATGCATCTCCTGTGCAGCTTCGGATGACGTAGAGTTGCAGGACGTTACTAGCACAGAGCCTCCAATTCTTTTACGCTGTGTCCATCATTTCTGGCCACTTAAATAAGTTTGCACGCTCTGGACTCGAACTCGGACACACGCATTTTGGTAGCTCTCTATCATGTCAGTCACCAGGCCACGCCTCATAGCTTTAACTCATCACTAGCTCTGTTTAGTTCGCCAGGAATGGACAGGAGCTATTGGGGAGTGAAAGCTTGAAGTCGCTCCGGGAAGCTCGTTTAAGTCTTCGAGCTCTCCGCGAAACGGCTCGGCACACATTTATATAACCTGCCAAAAATTATCATCGCTCTGATAGTACAGAAATGTTTCCAGCTAATATCCGAGCAACATGGCGCAACGACTAAAATGTAGTGCAAAATGTAAACGACGTTAGGGACGTCGATGAGGCGTCATCCACTGAACAATTTGGTATGTTCTGGAACGAAGTCTGTTTCTTCGCTGCCGCTTGAACCTCTCATTCGACGATGTATGAATGTGGCTGCAGGATGAATATGCCTGGTAGGTATAAAGTTCGCAGCCACTTTGTTGCTTTAAATGACGCAGAAGGTAATCCCGCCCTTTACTGAACTCGACTTTTTTCCCTCAGTTCTCATACAGCGACGGCACCATAGATACGTGCTGTTTACCATTCACGTATCCTAATTTGTGTAATGTGTGGTTCTGGTCCCGTGTTTACAATCTTACAGAGATAAAAATTCTAATTACTATACAGAAATTGGATAACTATGACACTTAATTATTATACGAGGGCCGTTCAGAAAGTAACCTCCGGTTGATTTAAAAAAATACACCAAGTTAAATAAAAATATTTTAATATATACATCTTACAACTACATCTTTGCACTATTTTTCTACATAGTCTCCATAGCGATTGAGGCACTTATCGTATCTCTTCACAAGCTTTGAAATTCCTTCAGCATAAAAATCACCCGCTTGTGCCTGGAGCCAGCCTGTGACCGCATCTTTGAGCTCTTCGTCGTCATCAAACCGCCGTGACCCGAGCCATTTCTTCAAATGCATGAAGAGGTGATAATCACTTGGCGCCAGGTCTGGGCTGTAAGGTGGATGGTTGATAACGTCCCACTTGAAGGACTCAAGAAGGGCCGTTGTTCTGCGAGCAGAGTGAGGACGGGCGTTATCGTGCAAAAAAACGATACCGGAAGTCAGCATACCACGGCGTTTGTTCTGTATAGCCCGTCGTAACTTTTTTATTGTTTCACAGTACACGTCTTGAGTAATGGTCGTACCACGTTCCATGAATTCAACCAACAACACCCCTTTGGCATCCCAAAACACCGTTGCCATCAGTTTTCTGGCAGAAAAATCTTGCGAGGCTTTTCTTGGTTTGGTAGGAGAATTTGAATGTGCCCACATCTTTGATTGTTCTTTTGTCTCGGGTTCACGTACTTAATCCAGGTTTCGTCACCGGTCACGATTCTGTTTAACAATGGTTCTCCTCCGTCCTCATAACGTGACAGAAAGTCTAATGCAGAGGCCATTCTTTGAGTTTTGTGGTGGTCGGTAAGAATTTTGGGCACCCATCGTGCACAGAACTTACGGTAACCCAATCTTGCTGTCACTATCTCGTACAAGAGAGTCTTAGAAATCTGTGGAAAACCAGTAGACAACTCCGACATTGAGAAACGTCGATTTTCACGAACTTTTGCATCAACTGTCTGAACGAGTTCGTCAGTCACCAATGATGGTCTACCACTCCTCTCTTCATCATGGACGTTTTCTCGTCCACTTTTAAATAAACGTACCCATTCATGGACAACTCCTTCACTCATAACTCTTGGTCCGTACACGGCACAAAGTTCACGATGAATAGCTGCTGCAGAATATCCTTTGGCTGTAAAAAACCTTATGACAGCACGCACTTCACATTTGGCGGGGTTTTCTACTGCAGCACACATTTCAAACTGCCACAAAAACTAAACTAGCGCAGGTACGACGTTCACTCGACCACGGCTTGATGCCGACTGACCTGTTGAGTGCGTGAACGCACAGATGGCGTCGCTACTCCCCCCACAACCCGCACTGTGACCAATCGGAGGTTACTTTCTGAACCGCCCTCGTACATCGTATGTATTGGAAGTTGGTAGATTTTTTACGCCGGTTATATTGTAAACAAAGGATTAGTCCTAAATTATCTTTTATTTTTATTTTTTATCAAATCTGAATATGGGTGACGCTGTCCGGAACAAGTCGGTTTGGGAAAATAAAAACAGCGATCGGCACATATTAAATAGTTCCTCCTTTCAGGTAAAATTCAGGAAATCGTGCGAGAAATTGAAACATAAAAGCCAAGTGAAGGTTTTTATTACCACAGAGCAAGTCTCTGAGGACTGCATTCGAATGTTTCTGTACGTTTGTACGACACCAAACTAATTACTGCGACTATTTCTGCCGTAACAAGAGCAGCTGTCAGTGTTTAAGTATTCAGGAACATCTTAGCATGTGAAGTCATTAACAAGAGCGTGCCGGCAGTAATAAACGGTGGAACATCTGGTTGAGAATAAGTTATGACGACAGGAGAGAAACAAAGGGAAGAAAAACTTGAACTAGAGGACGATGTGAGGCGGGGATGAAAGCGTGAGTTGTAATAAGAGGGGCAGGCGCCGCTAATGAGGAAGATGCCGCAATATAGACGACCTCGCGTGGCACGCCCCAAGCTGCGGGATGGCCGGCTGTCCGGCACGCCGCTCCATTCCGCTCCAAATCGCCGGCCATCTTCGCCAGTTACGTTCCTCACGGAAGTGGTAGTCCTCGCCTGTACGTCCAGGCTCGGCGCCAGAAAGCACGTGAATCGCGGGAAATTTGCGCTGCTCCGTCCACACTGACGGAAAAGAAATCACAACACCAGTAAAAATTAATTATTGTAGAATAATGACATTTCGGGAATACATTCGTCTAGGTAACATACACTGCTGGCCATTAAAATTGCTACACCAAGAAGATATGCAGATGATAAACAGGTATTCATTGGACAAATATATTATACTAGAGCTGACATGTGATTACATTTCATGGAGTTTTGGTGCATAGATCCTGAGAAATCAGTACCCAGAACAACCACCTCTGGCCGTAATAACGGCCTTGATACGCCTGGGCATTGAGTCAAACAGAGCTTGGATGGCGTGTACAGGTACAGCTGCCCATGCAGCGTCAACGCGGTACCACAGTTCATCAAGTGTAGTGACTGGCGTATTGTGACGAGCCAGTTGCTCGGCCACCATTGACCAGACGTTTTCAATTGGTGAGAGATCTGGAGAATGTGCTGGCCAGGGCAGCAGTCGAACATTTTCTGTATCCAGGAAGGCCCTTACAGGACCTGCAACATGCGGTCGTGCATTATCCTGCTGAAATGTAGGGTTTCGCAGGGTAACCGCAGCCATGGTCTCCGGACTGATAGTACATGCTGCTGCAAACGTCGTTGAACTGTTCGTGCAGATGGTTGTTGTCTTGCAAACCTCCCCATCTGTTGACACAGGGATCGAGACGTGGCCGCACGATCCGTTATAGCCATGCGGATAAGATGCCTGTCATCTCGACTGCTAGCGATACGAGGCCGTTGGGATCAAGGCGGGGTTCCGTATTACCCTCCTCATCCCACCGATTCCATATTCTACTAACAGTCATTGGATCTCGACCAACGCGAGCAGCAATGTCGCGATACGATAAACCGCACCGAGCGAGGTGGCGCAGTGGTTAGCACACTGGACTCGCATTCGGGAGGACGACGGTTCAATCCCGTCTCCGGCCATCCTGATTTAGGTTTTCCGTGATTTCCCTAAATCGCTTCAGGCAAATGCCGGGATGCTTCCTTTGAAAGGGCACGGCCGATTTCCTTCCCCATCCTTCCCTCACCCGAGCTTGCGCTCCTCTCTAATGACCTCGCTGTCGACGGGACGTTAAACACTAATATCCTCCTCCTCCTCCGATAAACCGCAGCCGCGATAGGCTTCAATACGTTTATCAAAGTCGGAAACGTGATTATACGCCTTTCTCCTCCTTACACGAGGCATCACAACAACGTTTCACCGGGAAACGCCGTCAACTGCTGTTTGCTGATGAGAAATCGGTTGGAAACTTTCCTCATGTCAGCACGTTATAGGGGTCGCCACCGGCGCCAACCTTGTGTGAATGCTCTGAAAAGCTAATCATTTGCATATCACAGCATCTTCTTCCAGTCGGTTAAATTTCGCGTCTGTAGCACGTCATCTTCGTGGTGCATTAATTTCAATGGCCAGTAGTGTATTTAAGTGACTAACATTGCAAAACCACAGATTATTGTACGTCAATAACTGAAGTAACCGGCGGAATGTTGAATACAAGCACCCCAAACGGGCATGCATTGTGTTGTACAAGTGCCGGATATCAGTTCGTGGGATGGAGTTCGTGTTTGCTACACTTGGTCTGTCAATACAGGGGCGGTTAATGCTATTTGTAGATGACGCTGGAAATGTCGTCCGATGACGTCCCACATGTGCTCGATTGGAGACAAATATGGTGATGGAGTAGGCCAAGGCAACAAGTCGACACTCTGTAGAGCAAGTCGGGTTACAACAGTCGTACGTGGGCGAGCGTTATCTTATTGGAAAACACCTCACGGAATGCTGTTCATGAATGGCAGCACAACAGGTCGAATCACCTAATGACGTACAAATTTCTAATCAGGGTGCGTGGGATAGCCATAAGAGTGCTCCTGCTGTCTTACGAAATGGCCCCCAGTTGTAGGTCCAGTGTGTCTACCACGCAGATAGGTTGACTGCAGGCCCTCAACTGGCCCGATGCTGGGACTCTAGCATACAGGTGTATCATAATACAGACCTGGAATAATCAAATATACGGCACACGTTCTTATGTAGTGATTAACCATGAAGACTCTGTACAATAACAGTGCAAGAGATTTCAGTTTACAAATGCCTGTTTCGTTCCGTTTTATTATATTTACAGTCCATCGATACCTCCTATCTTACAACTTTATATCATCTTGAGTTTCTCGGTGGGTGTCATATTTCTTTTTTGATGATAGCTGAAGTCTGCGTAAAGCTTCTCGAGCAATTTCTAGATAAAAGTATTCTTTGCGTGGCTTCAGTAGTGTTAACAGCTGATATCGAAAACTTTAAAGAAATTTGTTTTATTTTCGTAAAACGAATGATTATGATGAGAGATAAGTACATTAAATAACGATAATTCATGTTTAGGCTGCTACTAAACGATTAACATAGAAAAGGAAGCAAACCCAAAGTTCGGCTTGAACAACACATGGCTTTCTTAGGCTTGGTCCTATCACGGATGGTATGCCGTTGTCATCCTCCGCCCCTTGATTGGACTTACCCACTCTGGTATTGAAGGACCGTTAGTTCGAAGTAGAACCAAATCTCTGTGAAACTTGACAGTTTTCATGTATACGAAGCACTGCCGCAGGAGGAAGAAGCGATAAATGACAGGAAAACTCCAAGGATCGACCGTGAAACAAACGCTGAACCTTTCGATTTCCAGTCTGATACCTACCCACTCATTGGTACAAAATGGTTCAAATGGCTCTGAGCACTATGGGACTTAACTTCAGAGGTCATCAGTCCCCTAGAACTTAGAACTACTTAAACCTAACTAAGCTAAGGACATCACACACATCCATTCCGGGGGCAGAATTCGAACCTGCGACCGTAGCGGTCTCGCGGTTCCGGACTGTAGCGCCTAGAACCGCACGGCCACTCCGGCCGGCCATTGGTACAAATAGCAGTAAATCTACAAACAGCATCTGGACTGAAATGTCAGTCGTGAAATGGTCCACCGTCGTACGAATTATCTCAGGTTAGTTTGTGCAGTATCTGCGGCAACCCATGGTTCAGCCTTCGCCAGATACTAGATTTTTCTGCAAGAAATACTTGAAATCGCCTATTCCTAAGCATGCTTCTATTAAATTAACAAGTATGTTGCGTGGTATGTTTTCTGTGAATTTAAGTAGCAAGCCATGGCGAATACGGTATCAAATGCGGCGGCCGTAAGATCAGCAAATGCTAATACAATCTTAAGTTTTCTTTGGTAACCTGCTTTGACCGAAGATACCTGATCACAGCAACTGCAATTCTTTCGAAAACCTTAACGTCACTACCTGATTATAGCAACTGCGATTCTTTTGAAAACCAGTTTGGACTTTGTAAGTTAATGGTTGGATTCGACATAGCAACATCCTCTCTAGAAATTCATAGTCTAGAGTAAGCAGCGATGTAGATCCGTGATGTAATGCTTCGTTGTCGCGTTCACTATGTTTTTTTGGCAGCTGTTACCTCTGGAGCCGGCCATTGTGACCGAGCGGTGCTAGGCGCTTCAGTCTGGAACCGCGCGACCGCTACGGTCGCAGGTTCGAATCCTGCCTCGCGCATGGATGTGTGTGATGTCCTTAGGTTAGTTAGGTTTAAGTGGTTCTAAGTTCTAGGGGACTGATGACCTCAGAAGTTTAGTCCCATAGTGCTCAGAGCCATTTGAACCATTTTGTTACCTCTGCAGCACTGATTTTTGTTGGCAGTTTTCCAGTAATCAGATTCGTGCAGAACAGTTCTAACAACCCCTGCTGCTTCGTTTTCAGGTCCGCGTTGTCGAGGAACCCTGGATACATTTAATCGAAACCAGCTGGTTTTTTTACACGCGCACTTGCCGAAGCTTACTCAAGCTCATCGGCTGTGAACTCGCCCGAGAGCTCTTGATAGTGAACTAGCAGAGATCGTTTCAGCCGCAGTTGTGTCTTTACAAGTTTAGTGCGGTTCTTGTACATAGCTGCTTTAAAGTTCTGCGGTAAACGTATCGTGACTTCGTAAGGAGAGATGCTGTGTTGATATCTCTTAGGTTTAGAATCTGCACCCAGTTGCTTCATTAGGTACCATGCTTTGCGATTCGAATGGGTGAAATCGAGACTCTTTGTAGCTTCTTTGGATATTTAGAGATTCAAGAAGTTCATCTGCTGTTTTATTGGAATGTGTAAGCTTTCTCGTACAGCTCATCACATTGATTAGACCATCCTGTATTATATTGTTTCCTATTTCCTCTGGGATCGCTCTTTGCTACTTCTTCACTTTGTGGTTATGGATATTCTCGGTCTTAGAAAATTGTTCCCGGCAAACTGTCAAGGCAAATGAAAAATACTGGTAATTCTCAAAACGGATGCACTAATAAGGAGATTAATGCCTCATTTGATGGCGCAATTGAAACCTCTGCGGGAGTCCTGCTCCCCTGGAGAGAGATAGAGATAGAGAGAGAGAGAGAGAGAGAGAGAGAGAGAGAGAGAGAGAGAATTTCCGTCTGCAGTACTGGTGATTCAATCTGGAGAAGAACATAGAGAGCAAGTCTCGGACAAGTTCGCCTCTGTTTCGCTTTCCGCTGTGGAGAAAGAGTGGCCGCGTAGCCCGGCCCGGAGGAAAGTTGGCTTCTCTCTTAAAGTAAAGTCTGTTCGCCAGCGAGCTAGCCGGTCGCCGAGCCCCTGCTCGGAGATCAGGCGCCGCTAATCAGATCAGAGTTAATCCGGGGCCCGCAACCGCGCTTTTGATTGCGCTGATAATGGAATCCGCGGAATGAATAAGCCGGCACCGCCCAACGCCCGAGGTCACGGCCAGAGTTCGCCCGCACTCCGCACCCCGACTAAATTTAACGCACTCTCTCCAACTTGCCCTCTGCGCTCAAAGAGAAAATTCTCCAGTAGTGAAGCGGACTGAATGTAATATTTGTTACTTGCTCGGTGACATCGCTATTCTGGGAATCAGCTCCGCGGTCGAAGTAATATTTTTCTGTCTGCGTTTCGTGTCCTGCTGCGGGAGACATCTTAGTAATGGAGATGCCGGTGGTTGATATCTAAGGTAAATTACTTTGAAAACAGATCAATGCACACTCTATAAGTCTAGCTAGCCGAAAATGTCGAATTTTCTTATCGTAAGCTCGCCATGGTCTAGTAGTGACGGCACCCACTCTCTGTCAAACATAGCAGAGTTTGCCGACGTTCGTTATGGAGCCTGTACGGCACGCTGTTTGCTCATTTAGCGCAAAAAACCCACACATTATCTAATTTCAGTTCTTGTTTTCTGTTAAGGTGGTGGTTGTTCTTACAATGAAGGCTTTCACCACCGGATGTTTCAGCTGCGGATTATTCTTCCGGGTTGCATGGCCGTGGTCCGTGGAACTCTTCTAACCGTGACGTCTCGTCCAAAGCTACGTTGGACATCTTCGGAGGTGCTCCTGCTTGTGCCGAGTCGTGCCGACTGATGAGTCGGACACCAAAGAATAGCCTAAATACCGTGGAAAGTGGGCGTGGTCTGAATTTCACGTGATAGCAGAGATGAACCTTGTCAAGGATAAAACATTGGAACTACAAAGAGAAGTTCACACGGTTGAAGGAACATAAAAGTCTTTGGCGACTAGGGAAAACAGACAAGTCAGCTGTGGCGGAACATGCTCTCCAGTCGGGTGATCACGTAGTGAAATTTTCGAAAACTGAAGTTTTATGTACTATGACGAACTATTATCCATGGCTATATAGAGAAGCCATCGAAATATATAAACATGGGGATAATTTTAACAGAAAAGAAGAAGCTATGAAACTCAGCGATATATGGACAGTGGCGCTACAGAATCAATGAGAAGTTTTTATCTTTGACGTACTATGATAGATAGTTATATTTTATCTTCGACAAGGTTATCTCTGCTACCACGTGAAATCCAGACAACGCCCACTTTCCACGGTATTTAGGCCGTTCTTTGACGTCCAACGTCAGTCGGCAAGACTCAGCACAACCAGGAGCACCTCCGAAGATGTCCAACATAGCTTTGGACGAAACGTCACGGATAGAAGAGTTCCATGGGCCACGGCCATAGAACCCGGAAGAATTCTCGGCGGTTGTTGTTCTGTATCTATAGGTCTCTATACACTGATCAAAAGGATTCAGACACACCTATGTAGTACGGAATTGAGCATCAGATGTGACTATATGCGGGCCCGCGAGTATAAAACGAGGCTAGAAGCATTGTGTTATCAGTAGAGACGCAGAGTGCGCGCAGAATAACGTGGCAGGTAGAAGCGCGGTCCGTAGGGCACGCGTGGGTGAGGGGGGCAGGGCGGGGGGGAGCGATAGCGTTTTCTGTCTCCCATTCTATCCCAATCTAATCGCGCTTTTCTCCTTTCCTATACCAATTTCTTGCATTCCTCATCAAACCACGGTTTCCTCCTGTTCGTCTTAATTGTACCTATTGTGACCTTCGCTGCCTCTTTGATCTTATTCCTCACAGTGATCCACTGTTTATTTACATCCTCGTCTTGATCTTCGTGTGTCCTGAGAGCATTAAACCTATTTGAAATTTCTATCATGTACCTTCTTGTAAAGTTTTCAGCATTTAGCTTGTCAGTGTCGAACCTAACAAGTTCTGCATTGTGACACCTTGATGTTGCTGTAGATAGCCGTTGGTGAACTTGGGCAACTACAAGAAAATGACCAGAATCGCAGTCTGCTCCCCTGAAAGTCCTAACACTTTCCATACTAGTGTGCCATCTCCGATCTACAAGAACGTGATCAATTTGGTTTCGGGTGTGTCCATCCGGAGAGACCCAAGTTGCTTTATGAATGTCCTTCCTTTTGAAATATGTGCTCTCAACAATCATGTCTTTTGAAACAGCAAAATTAACCACCCTTGTGCCATTATCATTCGAAATGTTATGCAAACTTTCTTTCCCGGTTGTAGGCCGGAGTGCTTTTTCCTTCCCTATCTTCGCATTAAAATCACCTATGATTAATTTTGTATCGTACTAGGAGAACTCATCCCACAGTTGATCTAGTTCTTCATAAAAGCCGTTTTTAACAACCTCTTTAGTTTCCTCAGTTGGTGTGTGTACATTAATTACTACTAGTCTATTCCACCTGCCGGACAACACTATAACTGATAGTCGGTCACTAATGAACCTTATATCTCTGTACTACGAAACCTGTTCCGAAACTCAGCTTCCGCACCTCCATAGAAAAATGTATTGTTACCCCTCCTTATGCTACTCTCCCCCTGCCACCGAGTTTCTTGAATAGCTGTAATGTCTACACCTTATCTATCTAATTCATCTAATAATGTCTGGAACGTTCCTGGCCTGTTCAAACTTTTAACGTTCCATGTTCCCAACCTGAAAGTTCCTTTCGGCGTGAATCTCTTCGAAGTAGGTTCCGCCCGGAGATCCGAATGGGAACCTAGTTTACCTCCGGAATATTTTACTTCAAAGGGACCCAAGCCCATTAACGTTGCTGATTCTTAGCTCTAGGAGAAATGGTAACACTTTCAAATCACTGGCTCTCAAATTCAATTATGACTTCCTTACCATAAGAGCACACATTGCACCCTTTGTTAAACAAGCAAATACAGAGGCATTAAATTTACCTGTGCAGACACTACGTAGCCCATTCCTTTCCAGAACTACACTTATTTTGGCATGAAAAGCCATTGCGCGTGAAATATGACAGAAGAAGATGTAGCAGTACTTCTTTCGGCTAATCGTCAAGAAGATCACAGTTCATAACCCGCCTGCTTCTGTTTCTGTTTCTGTTTGTTTCTCCTTCGAGCTGTAGCAGGACTACAGACGATTCCCTATCCTGGTAGTGCTACATTTAACGAATTCATACCTTTTAAGAAACTCTATGTCGCAACGACATGAAGGGAAATCGAATTTAAAGTTATAAAGATAAAATAAATTTTAAGACTTCACAGTTACTGGAGCAGCCATTGACCTACCTTACAATTAGCCGATTACTTTTACGTTTGATTGTGGGAAAAAAGAATAAAAACAGTCGTACTTATCTTTCAACGTCTTTTCCACACTATCAAGAAACTTGGCAGACGAACCCAACAGTAATACAATCAATTCTGAATAGTAATATAATCAATTCTGAACAGCATTTAATTATATCAATATAATGTACGGAGCTATCGAATGCATGTAAAACCAAAACCAAAACATTTTAATTATGAAAATTATAAATAGTTAATAAATTCACTAAAGATTGCAAATGTTAAACAACAGTCCGATACACAGTTTCCTATCAGAGCCACCCGTATCTCTGAGTAATTCTAGTGACAGAGCGCCGCTCGTGTTGTCAAATGATGATGGATCTTTTCGTCTATTTACGATCATTACATTACATTCATACATACTCGGAGTCTGCAGCTAATCTATACTCGAGGCACTGATCATCTGCAAGTTTCTCTCTTTTTCGTAATAATTTCTAAAGCTGACACCTTCTTATACGCAACGTATACCGAGATGACGAAAGCCATGGGATAGCGATATGCACACATATAGATGGTGGTAGTATCGTGTGCTGCAGGGCATAAAAGGGCGATGTACAGCCGGAGCCGCTATTTGTATTCAGGTGGTTCGTGTGAAAAGGTTTGCGACGTGATTATAGCCGCACGACAAGAATCTACTACATCTACATATATACTCTGCTAGCCACCAAGCGGTGTGTGGCGGAGGGCACAATTCGCACCAAAGTCATATTCCCCCCCCCTCCCCCCCCTCCCCCCCCCCCCCCCCCTCTGTTCCACTCGCGGATCGCGCGAGGGAAAAACGACTGTCTGAACGCCTCAGTACGAGCTTTTATTTCCCTTATCTTTGAACGATGATCATTATGCGATTTGAAAGTTGGTTGTAATAATATATGCTCTACATCCTCGGTGAAGATTGGATTTCGGAATTTAGTGAGCAGCCCCTTATGTTTAGCACGTCGTCTGTCTGCAAGTGTGTCCCACTTCAAACTTTCTGTGAGATTTGTAACGGTCTCGCGATGGCCAAATGTACCAGTCATGAATCTTGCCGCTCTTCTTTGGACGTTATCAATCTCTTGAATCAGACCCAACTGGTAAGGGTCCCATACAGACGAACAATACTCCAAGACTGGACGAACTAACGTATTGTGAGCTATTTCCTTTGTTGAAGGAATGAACAGACTTTCGACGCGGATGGTAATTGGAACGTGACGCATGGAGCATTTCGGAAATCGTTAGGGAATTCAATCTTCCGAGATCCACAATGTCAAGAGAGTGGCCAGAATACTAAATTTCAGGCATCACCTCTCATCACGGGCAACACAGCGGCCGACGGCCTTCATTTAACTGCGGCTCACGGATTCTTTGAGCCCTTTGTACCAATGGTGGAAGTCCTCCTGTGTCCTGCTTGGGGTGATGGTTGGAATTTTTGTGAAAGTATTCTTCCATGTGAGTGAGCTTTCTGTAGTCATTGTGCTATTAAGCACAACAGCGCCTGCAGCGTCCCTCTTGGGCTCGTGACCGTATCAGCTGGACGCTAGACGACTGGAAAACAGTGTCCCGGTCGCCTGAGTCCTAATTACAGTTACATGAAGGCCGTCGGCCGCTGTGCTGTCCGTGATGAGAGGTAGTGCCTGAAATTTAGTATTCTCGACACACCCTTGCGTCTAGTTCCAATTATCATCCGCGTTCAAAGTCTCTTCATTCTTGTCGTGCGGCGTTTGCGGAGAATTGTGTCCTAACAGACAAGCTACGATGCGTGAAATAACCGCAGAGATCAGTGTGGGTCGTACGACGAACGTATGCGGTAAGACAGTGCGGCGAAATATGTCGTTGATTTGCTGTAGCAGCAGACGTCCGACGCGAGAGCCCCTTTGCTAACAGCGGCCCTCTCGGGCTCGTGACCATATCGGCTGGACGCTAGACGACTGGAAAACATTGTCCCGGTCACGTGAGTCCTAATTTCAGATGCTAAGAGCTGATGTTACGGTCCGAAGATGACGCAGACCGCATGACTTTATCGACCAAAGTTGTCTGTGCAAGCTGATGGTGGTTCCATAATCGTGTTGGCTGTGTTTACGTGGAATGGACAGGTTGCTATGGTCCAACCGAATCAATCATTGACTACTTGGAGACCATTGCGCCCATTCATTGACGTCATGCTCCCAAACAACGACAGAATGTTTATAGATGACAATGCGCCGTGACACTTGGCCACAATTGTTCGCTATTGGTCTGAAGAGCATTCTGGACAGTTCGAGCGAATGATTGGGCCACTCAGATCGCCCGACATGGATCCCATCGACGATTTTTGGGACATAATCGAGAGGTCAGCTCGTGCACAAAATCCTGCACAGGCAACACTTTGGCCATTATGGACGGCTGTAGAGGCAGCATGGCGCAATATTTCTGCAAGGGACTTCCAGTGGCTTCTTGAGACCACGCCACATCGAGGTGCTGCACTACGTCGGGCAAAACTAGGTCTGACACGATATTAGGATATATCCCGTGACTCTTGTCACCTCAGTGTATTACAGTGGAGCTATTGAGTTATGCCACTACTCAACGAAGTTTGGCATTTTTGTATGTTCAGGCTGCTTTGAGTTTAACAAAAGATGTAAGGTATCTGAATGACGTTGTATAATCTGAATAGTTACCCAACGTTCGAGGGCTATTCGGAAAGTAGGGAACGACAGGTCACGAAATGGAAACCACAGTGAAAATCAAAGCTGTTCTATTTGCAACAGTTACTACAACTTCCAGCTACTTATCTCCATAGTTGCCGATCCTACTAAGACGTTTCTCGAAACATTGTACCAACTTTCCAGTACCCTCGTTATAGAAGGGAGCCGCCAGTGCTTTCCGCTAGTTCTCTACGCTGGCCTACAGCTCGTTGTCTGCGCCAAAATGTTGTCTTCGTAACCAGCGGTTCATGTGAGCAGAGATGAAATTCAGAGGGATACAATTACGGGCTGTATTGTGGGTAATCAAACATTTCCAATTGAAAACGATGCAGGAGCATCTTCATTGCCCTTGCAGAATGCCGCTGAGAATTGTCTTGAAGAAGAAAACGCACGACAGTTATTTAATGTTGACTGCATAGCTTCAGCAGACACTTTTTTCTCTTTATCTGCTCCCTGTGTCCTCAGAACTACACTACTGGCCATTAAAATTGTTACACCACGAAGATGACGTGCTACAGACGCGGAATTTAACCGATAGGAAGAAGATGCTGTGATATGCAAATGAATAGCTTTTCAGAGCATTCACACAAGGTTGGCGCCGGTGGCGACACCTACAACGTCCTGGCATAAGGAAAGTTTTCAACCGATTTCTCATACACAAGCAGCAGTTGACGGCGTTGCGTGGTGAAACGTTGTTGTGATGCCTCGTGTAAGGAGGAGAAATGCGTACCATCACGTTTCCGACTTTGATAAAGGTCGGATTGTAGCCTATCGCGATTGCGGTTTAGGGTATCACGACATTGCTGCTCGCGTTGGTCGAGATCCAATGACTGTTAGCAGGATGTGGAATCGGTGGGTTCAGGACGGTAATACGGAACGCCGTGCTGGATCCCAACGGCCTCGTATCACTAGCAGTCGAGATGACAGGCATCTTATCCGAATGGCTGTAACGGATCGTGCAGCCACGTCTCGATCCCTAACAGATGGGGACGTGTGCAAGACAACAACCATCTGCACGAACAGTTCGGCAACGTTTGCAGCAGCATGGACTATCAGCTCGGAGACCATGTCTGATGTTACCCTTGACGCAGCATCAGAGACAGGAGCGCTTGCGATGGTGTACTCAACGACGAACCTGGGTGCACGTATGGCAAAACGTCATTTTTTGCGGATGATTCCAAGTTTTGTTTACAGCATCATGATAGTCGCATCCGTGTTTGGCGACATCGCGGTGAACGCACATTGGAAGCCTGTATTCGTCATCGCCATAGTGTCGTATCACCCGGCGTGGTGGTATGGGGTGCCATTGGTTACTCGTCTCGGTCACTTCTTGTTCGCATTGACGGGACTATGAACAGTGGACGTTACATTTCAGATGTGTTACGACCCGTAGCTCTACCCTCCATTCGATCCCTGCGAAACCCTACATTTCAGCAGGATAGTGCGCTACCGCATGTTGTAGGTCCTGTAAGGGCCTTTCTGGATACAGAAAATTCGACTGCTGCCCTTGTCAGCACATTCTCCAGATTTCTCACCAATTGAAAATGTCTGGTCAATGGTGGGCGAGCAACTGGCTCCTCAACAATACGCCAGTCACTACTGTTGATGAACTGTTGTATCGTGTTGAAGCTGCATGGGCAGCTGTACATGTACACGCCATCCAAGCTCTGTTTGACTCAATGCCCAGGCGTATCAAGGCCGTTATTACGGCCAGAGGTGGTTGTTCCGGTTACTGATTTCTCAGGATCTATGCACCCAAATTGCGTGAAAATGTAATCACATCTCAGTTGTAGTACAATATATTTGTCCAATGAATACCCCTTTATCATCTGCATTTCTTCTTGGTGTAACAATTTTAGTGGCCAGTAGTGTAAAAAGAACGATGTAATGTGATCAACGGGCATACTAAGAGACACTGCCCAACACTTGTGCGAAACTTCATCGGATTTTCACTGTGATTTCCACTTCGCGACCGATCGTTCCTTACTTTTTGAATAACCCTTGTTTATCTTTAAATTGCAGGCCGAAAGTACAAGTATATGACAAAATGCTACACACTGCTACATTTTTACTCTCACACATGGATTACACACTTAGTAGAGGGGTTTCCCTTACCTGAAATATTAGATACTCTAACATTTTGGGGTCAAAGTAATGTATATTTATGGCGCGTTCCTCGACCCAGTGCTACCATCCCTGTTTTTATCTCGAAACACACTGCCGTCACACTGGACTTCTGGCCCTCACGTTTTATTCGAAAGCATAGACTTCCTCGCCAAAACACTTGCGTAGGTGGTTGCATGTCCTTTCACTGCAACCTAGAAGCTGCGTGTCGCTTCCCCACCCGCCGGCGAGAGCACAAAAAGGACTGTGCGAATCTTGGCGCGTCGGTAAATATCAGAAGGCGCTCTCACTGGGCTACCGCCGCCCTGAATGGTTTCTGCGGCTCTGCGCGCACCATTAGCGGAAGCGCGCCTCCAAAGGCTGTATGGAGTGGTGTGCAGCTTTTTGGCAGCTACTCCAGCGCGGCGCAGCGACTCCTCAGACTGCCCGCCGGCCTCGCTGCTGCGTCTCGTGTACTTCCGTGTCGGCACATTGGCCTCGCAGTCTGCATCCAGATAACTGGTGCCGTCGCGCTGTGGCTGCAGCGTAACGTCAGAACACAAGGCAATCATTTCTGACACAATACGACTCAACTTCTCTTGAGCACAATTTCCTCTATACTTCTTTCCCAATATGCGGCCAAAAGCTAATATGAAACAGCATGAAATCTGCACAAAAACGTCACGTCCACATTACAGTACAGTCTTCTAAGCTTTGTACTGCGTCTGAAATAGCCTCGCAATAATCGTCGATTTTAGCTGTTTCCCTGCGTAAAGCAGGCCGTTTGTTATTTCACCACGCAAAGCTTTCTTGTATGTTCACGATAACGCGAATATTAACTTCGCTAAGCCGGCCGGAGTGGCCGAGCGGTTCTAGGCGCTTCAGCCGGGGAACCACGCGACCGCTACGGTCGCAGGTCCGAATCCTGCCTCGGGCATGGATGTGTGTGATGTCCTTAGGTTAATTAGGTTTAAGTAGTTCTAAGTTCTAGGGGACTGATGACCTCAGAAGTTAAGTCCCGTAGTGCTCAGAGCCAAGCATAGTATCTTACAAAACTAATAAAAACAGCATTATCAAAACCTGTATATTATTACCAACAGGCATTAGAAAAGGACACAAAGAAATTATTGTTTCCTGTGGCCCTTTAGCGAAAAACCGTAAAGAAAAAATGTTACACGCTATAGTCAAAACCCTTATTAGCCCAGGATATTAGATCGGAAAAGGCCGCGCTGCCTAATAAAAATGCACAAGATGGAAATAATTTTAGTCGACGTTAGGCATCCCAAACAAGAGTTTGGAGTTTGCGACAGTTTCTTACTGTGCTAAACTTTTGAGTGCCGAAAAACCACGACAATTTTGGACTTTCTTCAGTTCTTCTCTTATAAATCGAAAACATTGCATCCTATAGAAAATTTCACTGTACCAAAATCGAAGAATTTCGCTTAGAATGACCTACTTAAAAGTTAAAATAGTTTCAGCCGGTTGTCAACGATCGGCAATTTTTACCAGCTGGCGCAAATGTGAGTCATTCTCATATTCCAACGCCTGTTACCTCTTAAACGCTACTCCAAATAAAAGAGTCGTACATGAGAGTTGTAGAGCATCAAATTCTGTTTAAAAAGAGTTCCTAAATTTTAAAATTCGCTCACTGCTGTGCAGAGGTACCAATAAAAACAGAATAGTATTCGTACCGCCAAATTCCTGTTAATTATTTTTTTGTGAAGCCAAATTACTTTGGACCCCAAATCATCGACATTCGTCCAGATATTCAAATTTAAGAGCACTCTACGCGATCTATGGTGACTAAACGCGGCCGAACCGATTTTCAGTTTTAAGTACAGTATGTCGTTCTAAGCGAAATTTGGGATGTCTAACGTCGACTAAAATTATCTCCAGCATGTTAATATTTATTGGCCAGCAGAAGACTCATGTCCCTACACTATACCGCTGGTGTACGAATGTCTATGTTTTTGGTGGCTAGATGTAATAAACCATTCTCGTCTTCGTGATGTCTTATTGCGTCCAGCTCTATGTTCTTCGCCGCTCTTGAGTAACCAGCTATATGAAGAAAGACTGTAGGCGTTGTGGCAGTTCGACGTGCGTACCAATTAGTAGGTAATTCATTGCGCGGAGTAAATTAGCCAGTGCATCCTAAATTGCTCGTTAAGATCACTCCGATTCGACAGTAAAGACTGTGCTTCGTCGATATATTACGTTCTGTGACTAGATATATCACTAGGTAGTGAAAGGTATGTATAAATATTGGACAGTAAAATTATTAATATTGTGTTAATTAATTTTCCAATCAAATTATCTTTTATAGTTAATCATTGTTTGTTCATAGCATACTGTATATTTTACTTCATGCACCAGACATGATTGTCTATTGTGTCAGTTTTTTTTAGTTCGGATTGGATCCTCACCGTAATGTCACCTAAAACGATATTTTACTTCATGCACCAAGAATGATTATCTATTGTGTCATTTTGTTTAGTTTGCACTCGGTCCTCACAATAATGCCCTCAAAAACGGCTATTTAGTAACATGGTACTACGTATTCTACTATGCATTTCACTGGAAAGGTGAGAAACTTATAATCCTCGAAAGGTAAACAAATAAAACGAAATAATTATCATGTAAAATCTATACACGTTATGAAAACAGTCTCTAGATAATTCAGTCATACACTTTTAATTGGGTGAACGGTATATTTAATAACCCTGGTTCTCATGAGACGACAGCAAAGGTGGAACCGATGTCGGAAAGGGAACTTCTGTGTTAACCACTGCTCGGACTCAAAGATTTTCGTTGTGGTCGCTTTAGTTACCACCTATCTTTCTTACGATTGGTAAGCTGTGGATCTGATTCTGCTTTATGTTGCAGTCGTCCATAATGCACTAGTTTCATAGCCATGATTACTCCAGTTACGTCTGTCAGTCGCTCTTCTTTGTTGATCAAATTAAACATTGACTGATGAGGAATTCTATCATCTAGGATTTCGCTTGAGATTATTGCTTGCTTGGGTAAATTGTCCACCGTCTCATTATGAGAAATTAATTACAGCCCAACTCTGCAGTTATCTTCGTTAATATCTCTGCTTTCTTATTTTTAACGACTTGTTTTACTATCATCTGGTACCAAAGCCGACACATTTTTTATTTTATTTGAAATTTTTGAGGCTCCGAATACGCCTTGAATGAAGTGAAGATTATTGTTGTATTTAATTTTTATTCGAAGTCCCTCATTTGACAATTTCATAGCCAGCAGTTTTCTTCTGTGAAAATCGCAAAGTCTACCTGTGCTTGATACTTATTAGGCATTGTTCTGTTTCATCGTGTGTAGGATTCATTATAATAACGTGGTTCGAACGCATACTCTAATAAAACTATACTGAAGTCTGTATTGCTATTGATATTCTTGATATCGTAAAAATGCAGCCATAAGTCAAGATTAACATAATCATACCCCTGTACAAAATAAGTAGCTTTTGAGGTGCGCTTCGCAACGTGTGCCTGTCCAGATCGCAGAGTATAGTTTTTGTTTCTACATTAATATAAATATCATGTATATGAGCGCTCCACGTTAATGAAGTGTCAGTTTCATTCGTAGAAACTTATCATGGCTTCTGAGTGGGGTATCGGAGGCACAAAGCTACGTAATATTGGGGCACCTACGCGTGAAAATGACCTTTAATTACTGTTATGTCATGTGCTGTAGAAAGGTAAGAAATATTCATTAAACGAAAATATGAAATGTCAAATCGATTCCTCAGAAATAGATTACGTCGATCCCCATTACATAATCAAAGATTTGTTCTTATCTTTAACGGGAAAAGATGAGAACCGTGCGTTACTTTCAGACTACTACTTTTTTGTGAGGATGCTTTTATGACGTAAATTAGTGGGCGTATTGGGTCTTATTGCCTTCTGGATGGTCGAAAATCACTCGTGCAATAAAACTTCTCGCAACGGACACCTCTAAATAGCTGACACCTCCAAATTACGGACACCTTTAAATTCCGCAGTAGAAGTACTTGGGGTTTAGTGGCAATATTTCTTCTCAATAACGGACGTACTTAATAATGGACGAGAACACTGAAAACTGCTTCCATAATAAAAGGAAAACTACTTAACAACGGGCAGTCTGGTGGAAAACGGTTCAAACTCCTGGAATTTGAGGGAAGAATGGAGTGAACATTGGGCCTTCACGTATTGTTTTATGTTACTGCCAAACATATATTTCTTTTTAAAGTGTAGATGATAGACGGTATAGTTTGTGGTTATACCGTGAGAATTGTGTCTGAAGCGCCCCTCGCAAACGATTGACTTTAAAGGAAAAGCTTCACGTCGTAAGAAAGTAAAAGTAGCATTTGAGATATGGCAGTGCGATTTTCAGTGGGTAAATATCAGGTCTGTGACATTTCGAGAAATCAAACTGACATTATTTAACTATGGTCGGAAAGCGAAAACTTTTCTGCGAAATTCTCATTTCCCGTCACACACATGTTAGTACTGAAAGTTGAACTAGTACTTAGAGACAACATGCCTGTGAGTGGGTCATTTATTCTTGCAGAAGCACTCGAAAGCACCAAAGAATTTGTCGTGTCACGAGTTTCAAGTACCTGTCGCTGGTTTGATAAGTTAACCACATTTTGAAACATGCGTGGTGAATACGATCCTGTTGACGAAAACATTGTGTATGGATGGGAAAAAGGAATACCTAGAATCTGCGAAGGTTATGAAAAGAAGATGTGTTCAGTTGTGAGGACACGTTTTTTTCTACTGAGCTCTATCGAGTTAGGTAATGTCCGTAAAACGTGAAAAATGCTCAGGAAAAATAAAGTTGGAAAGAAAGACTTGCGTAAATGTGGAAGGTGAATTTCAAAAACGTGTCGTTACAGGCGAGACTGCTTTACCTACATGTTTTTAGTGGACTACCTTGAGTAAATTGAACATGTAGTGGTATTCAGACTACCGGGCTTATATCGCGAGCCCAATAATGACTGAGGTTAGTTGGTATTTGTTAGAAAAATGGGATGACAAAATAGGAAATTGATCTTGCTTTTGGACGATCCTCCATCATATTACACGTCATTCTAACGAATCTGAAAAAAAGAAAGGAAAAAAATCCTACTGAGGCACGTTCTGCCTCGAATGGATGATCTCGAATTTGCAGATGAACTAGCAAAATCCATCAGTGCGTTGGATGCACACCCATGGATATGATCTGCTTTGAGACAAGTCTTTTTCGCTATAGTCAGAACAGCTGGATTTAACTGAAATAATGACTTACTTACTATCATTAGGGCAACCGAGGTGACATTCATGACTTATTACGTTTGAAGTGAAAATCTGATGGTTATTTCGTTATTTTACACAAATGATGTGTCAACTAATACCAATGAATTTGACAACATTTACGACAAAATGTGGTGATGAAGATAACAGTCAACCTTATGATGTCATTGAACAGAACTACTCTCCACTTACAAGTAACGAAGTTGTTGAAGTGGTTAGGAAATTAAATCATTACTTTTTAAGGAAGACAGATGTAGAAGGACACAGTTCAGAACCTGAACTTGAAGCACATATTGAAGAGGCGATTACGAAAACTTCAAAGTTCAGAAAAAGATAAATGATTACAGATAGAGAGTTGGTTTTGGACATTCTGGGTGTGGCTACTGATAGTTAGAATCTACTGGAAATGACAGAGCATTCTTAATCCAGTAACGTAACAAAAAATAACACTAATACACGCGTAGTACATTTTTTGGAAATTTTTGTGTAAGCAGTCTTTTGTGGCTTTAAATTCACCTAATATGTTTTGTCCCCGAATGTTGAAAAAACATACTGTACATGAAAATCGGAAAAGAAAAATATATTGCGGGATCCTGTCGTGTAACATCCAACATTTTTCTTTAATAGTGGCCTCTTCTTAACGAAAGACACATAGTTTTTCCCCTCGGGACTGTCCGTTTTTGAAAAGTTTCAGTGTAGTATGTTTTCCGTATTTTACGCGCAAAGTCGAGAGTGCTGATTTCTTGGACTGGCATTGCTTGTTTCGCGACATAACGACCTAATTAATATGACTGAGCGATCTCGCGTTTACCTCTACAAATTTCACGCGTAGTCTGATATGAGTCCTAGTCGCGGATTATAAATGCGATGTGAAAACAGTTCTGACAAGAATAATTTTTCAGTTTATTAAATGAGAAGGCTAGTAGCCGTGTAACGATAATTCTCTTCTAATGTCCGACTTCTCATGCGCAAATAGCAGTGAACCCGTTTGTCGTGTTTACGCCGTGCAGAAGGATATGAGTATTAAGGCCAACAGCATTGAAAGTACCAAATTCAATGTTAAACAAGAATGCAAAAGGAAAATTAGTATTCATTAATTCGTCATCATCAAGATCTTTAGAAACAAATATCTACTGTAATTCAGCTGTACGTGGTCAAGAGGAACAGTCGGTCGTAATCAAACTAAAGGAAAAACCTCCAAGTATGCAGATTTAGTCATGTAGTAAAAATATATTACGCAGTATAGTTTTATAGAGCTAAAAATGATAATAATAATAAACAAACAAGATAGTCGTGTAGCATAGGACACGCCATTCTTTATGAATGAAACTATATGGAAGCAGTAGTTATCTGGTGCACCACTGAAGAACCTCACATTCAAGGCTGCCTTTCCAAACAACTCCACAAAATTTCTCATTAGAACAGCGTTATGTTCAGCTCTGTAATATTATCGACAGCAGAATTTCCTTACAACAATAAATGTGTAGAATCAAATCGTAGTTTGTAATTAGGCTGTTGTTAACTATTTTTTTGATTCCATCGCCTAATTATCTGATCTGTAGCTTTTTTATTATTATCACTATTCATTATCAGTATGTAGGGTGTATGGTATAATAAACACTGAATGAGAAATAAAAATGGTACTAAGCGTTAGCTCCACTAAAGTCTTGTAAACACCCTGAAATCAATTTTATAGTCTCCGAGATGCACTGTTTCTTATTTATATTCAAGGATGGAAAGCGAAACCAAATTAAACTCTCAGTTCTTTATTCAAGTAAGTTCCAAAATGTAGCTGCGGCGACGCTTTTTTTTAAGTAAATATTAGAAAATTAAACGTTGAGAGAGTGCGACTGCTTGTGTCCGATCTGCATCGAATCTGTGTTTCTACTACTCCCACATTATAACTACCGGAGGCATATCTCACGAACCTGTTCTTTAGCTACTGTCCACTTGCATTCCTCTACATCTACAGACATACTCCGCGAGTGACAGTATGGTGTATGGCGGATCGTACGTTGTACCACTGTTATTATTTGCTTTCCTGTTCCACTCGCAAATAAAGCAAGGGAAAAACGAGTGCCAATATCCCGCCGACGAGCCCAAATTTCTCTTATCTTCGTGGTCCTTACGCACAATGTGCGTTAGCGGCAGAAGAAACGTTCTGCAATCAACGTCAAATCTCGGTTCCAAAATTTTCTCAGTAGTGTTTCGGTAAAACAAAGCCACTTTCCTCCAGGAATTCCCATTTGATTTCATGAAACATCTCCGTAACACTCGTGTGTTAATCGAAGCTACCGCTAACAAATCTAGCAGGCCACTTCTGAAATTATTCGATGTCTTTCTTTAATCCGACCTGGTGGGGATTCCAAACACTCAAACTGTTATCAAGAATGGGTCGCACTAGTGTTGTATTTGCAGCCTCCTTTACAGATGAACCACCCTTTCCCAAAATTCTCCCAATAAACCGATTCCGACCGTTCACCTTCCCTACTACCGTCCTTAAGTGCTCATTCCATTTCATATCGCTCTCCAACGTTATGTCTAGATATGTAAAGGGCGTGACTGTGTCAACAGTGCACTAATAATGCTGTATTCGAACGTTACAGGATTGTTTTTCGTATTCATCAGCATTAACCTAAATTTTTCTAGATATAGAGGAAGCTGCCATTCGTCATACCAACTAGAAATTTTGTCTAAGTCACTTGTATTCTCCTACAGTCACTAAACGATAGAAACCTTATCATATACCACAGACTCATCAGCAAATAGTCGCAGATTGCTGTTCAATAGCCGGCAGCTGTGACTGAGCGGTTCTAGGCGTTACAGTCCGGAATCGCGCTGCTGCTATGGTCACAGTTTCGAATCCTGCCTTGAGGATGGATGTGTGTGATGTCCTTTGGTTAGTTAGGTTTAAGTAGTTCTAGGAGACTGATGACCTCAGAAGTTAAGTCCCATAATGCTTAGAGCCATTTGATTCTTTTTTTTTTTTTTTTTTTTTTTTTTTGGTCTGGCGGTTAGATTATATATATATACTATAAAAGCGGCCCTATCACACTTCCTTACCTCTAATGATCACTCACCGTCGAGGATAACTTTGTGGGTTCTATTACTGAAAAAGTCTTCAAGCAGCCACTTACGTATCTAGGAACCTATTCAGTATGCATTGTTAGTTTATTCAGTCAAGTGAGGTCTTCATCAGGGGAGTTAATCTTTGATGCCAATTAATGAACACCATGGGTACCACACATTGATCTCACTGCACCTACAAGTATATAAGAATGAGTGTATTATCGACGTCTTGATAACACTGGAAACGTAAGAGAAGACAGAGACTGTAGTCAACATTACAGGTTGAAAGCAGCTGTTACAAAGATTTGCACAGATTCGTTAATGTTCACAGCGGTAGGTTCACGACTCGAAAGCAGTAATTCGTCAGTTGAATGAAGCTATGTTAGCGGTTCGTGTAGCAGGGTATGGATGGTTATTTGAAGATGCTACAGCCAGGTTCCCAGGGAACGAGTTCAGCTTCCGGTTTCTGAAAGACTACAGTTGAAGCTGCCTTGTGAAAGGCTTGTCACGGATCTTTCACTGATGATCTCTTTTACGGTGTGTCTCGGTATTTTCCCTCTCTGCTTCTGCATACTGTCATCGTATGTTACTGGTTCTGTTCACATAATTAGTTTTATTTCTGTGCCTTGCATTATTATTATTATTATTATTATTATTATTATTATTATTATTCGACTATCCATATCCCTCCATTTAATGTCTTAAATATCTCCCCAAGTATTACTTCTTACTAAGTATCTCACGTATCTTTCCAACTATTTAAGTTTTTACAGTTTGAGCCCCTCATGGCTCTTACCTTCTCTACTTTTATGTTCAGTTTTGTTTGTATACATTTTTTAAAACAAGGTGGAAAAATTTGTGTTGCTACCGTCGTATACTGAATCCCATTGACCAACACTGTTGTGTCGTAATAGATTGATGCTATATAAGCTCCCCCCCCCCCCCCCCCTCCATCCCGTCAGCTGTTTAAGAATAAATGCTTCAACCAGACACTACTTCTCCGAATTTAAAATTGATTAACTGCCCATTTTCATACAGACCTTTTCGTCATGTTCATAAATGACAACATTCGCGTCACCTCCACTGGAACTGAGTGGCCGATCGAGATGGCGCGATAGTTAATAGACTGGGCTCGCATTGAGCAAGACGGCGGTTCAAACCCCTGTCCGGCCGTTCAGATTTATGTTCTCCCCAAAGTCACTTAAGGCAAAAGGCGGTATGGTTTTCTCAAAATAGATACCTATCCAAACTTTTGCTCCGTCTCTAATCACTTCGTCGTCGACGGAGAGTTAAAATTTAATTTTCTTTTGGATCTGCACATCAGAGTTTGGTACTCTAACAGGTTTGCTTTAGCCTGTCCCTGTGTTCTATATAGTACTTAGGCAGCCCAAATTATTTGTATAGACTCTTATGAATCCCATTAAGTTTCTTTCAAAATGGTTCAAATGGCTCTGAGCGCTATGGGACTTAACATCTGAGGTCATCAGTCCCCTAGAACTTAGAACTACTTAAACCTAACCAACCTAAGGACATCACATACACCCATGTCCGAGGTAGGATCCGAACCTGCGAATGTTGCGGTCGCGCGGTTCCAGACTGAAGCTCCTAGATCCGCTCAGTCACAGCGACCGGCTAAGTTTCTTTCAACTTTATTCTGTTTCGTTAAAGGTAAGGATGATAACAGAAATACACTTACACATATATTCGTAAAACTAGTTACACGTACGTTATTGAATCTTTTTCTTTATCTTGAGTATGTCATCCATTCATATTTAACTCTAAATGCAAATCACCCTATTAAATATTATGGTAACACAAACAGTGTAACTTTGAATAAGAGTCCGACATATGCGATCTGCTAGAGCGACTTTGTGGCGAGTTGTGCGAAAAAGTCTCAGTATCGGAACAATATCATTCACATAATCAATATTAAAAACATGTATAACGCGTCTAAATACTGGGTCTTCTTTGTGTTGCTGGGTATTACTCCTTACTAATGTCTGCATGACACAAGAAGATCAGCTCACAGATGTATGAAACTTTAAACTTCCTAGAAGTCAAGATGTAATCTTTACGTACTATACATAAAAAGGTCTCTTACGAAGCCCATGCATGACAGGGGGGGAGTGACTTTGAAAATAACCATAAAAGGTATTCAAGAAAGTTAGGCAGTCTCGGTGGCAAAATTGTTTTTTATTTATTTAATGTGTGACGGGTTCCACTCTCACGGAAGTATCATCAGACATCGGGTAAAAACACCGGAAGACCGCTGGAAAGTGTACAGATAGCCCAGCAATCACCAAAAATGGTATCTTGTCCAATAAAATACATATAGGTCGCATCCACCTGTGTTTACGCGTATTCGCTCTTCCCAACACAATGCTGGATATGTTTACAACTCAGGTCAGGTGAGTAAAGCGTCCTAATGGCACACGTTTACGGCTCCTGCCTAGTAGGGTGGCACAAGGACGCTTTACTTACCTGGCCTCTGTCGTAAACATCTCCAGCGTTGTGCTGGGAAGAGCGGATACGCGTAAACGCAGGTGAATGTGTCCTGTATAGTTTATTGGACAACGTACCACTTTTGGTGACTTGCGGAACGTTCTGTGGTCCTCGAGTATTCTTACGCGTTGTCTGATGACGCTACTGTAGAGTAAAATGCGTCTCAAATTAAATAAATAAAAACCATTTTGCAACCGAGACTGCCTATTCCTTCTTGAACTTCTCAATACGTTGCTGTACGGTTAGCCGAAAGATGGAGTGGTGTGCTTTTCATAAAAGATATTGATCAAGAAGGTAGGTATAATTTATTTGACATTTCAGCGAGTAAATTCTTGTTTCTTCACTAATCTGCAAGATTTTCCACAAACAATATAAAAAAGGTAACACAAGCGCCGACGGAAACTTCAGTTAATTTTTTATCCGCAGTATATCGGTCTATTCACTAAGACACTCGCGATTCGAAGCTTTGCTTGAAATTAAGATCGTCTCTCTTTCCCCAGTCATCTGTAGAACACAAACGAATATGCTTCGAGATGGTGAAAAAAGGAATTTAAACTGGTCTCCCATTCAGGTGCTTACTTGATAAAGAGGAAACAAAATGTGTTCAACGTTTCCAGCTCCACAAACAGGATGTAAAATTCAACTGAAAAGAAAGTGCAAAGACCAAACGCAGTTTCAAATTGAGCACCTACAATTTTTCTACTAGCACTGACCTTTTGTTAATATCGATTTGACAATTTACGATATAACAAAACTATTTCACATAACTGGATACAGGATGGAATCACATTAATGACCAAATTAGCAATTTACGGGAATCGAACTGCGTTACACTCTATTCCAACTAGATCAACAAAGATATTAAATACTGATATGTGACAAAGAAACCCGCATAATCTGGTGTTGGAGGCTCTTGCAACCAAATCAGGAACAAATAAATTTTACTAATATAGCTGTATGAACACCCATACTTACGTTCCGGAACACTGCAGTTTCGTGAGGCTGTAACACTGATAGTGTTGATCTTTTTATTGCCTTAGGTCATCGCCATACGGCCACCTACTACCCGATCTACACAGTATCATTGTTAACATAGATGCAGCTACGTATCAAACCAACTAATCTGAAGAAGAATGAAAGAACAAATTGACCTTGGCCTCTTCAAAGTACTCAATCCAGTCCGCTAGAGTGATGTAGGGAAAACATGGAAAACTTAAATGTTAATATTCAGACGCAGGTTTCATGGTCAGTCCTACAGAAACACTTGGAATTTGTGCATTGCGACTATCGTTTGGTAAACAACAAAAATAGTTAGCCTGCGGTATGCTACACTATTTGTATATTGTCTCTGCAACAAACAAGAGGTAACACGGAAGAACACAAATACTTTCCGTGCGGATATATCCTTGGAAATCGGTTAACTGGAGAAAGCATACCACAGACCGGCAGTGTGAGAAGTGTCCCAGGACCAACACTGCTGACAAAAAACAACTCGTATGACAACATTACCAACAAAGATTGGAGATACAATCCTCAGTCATTGACGTACAGTGTACAACTTAACAAATCCGAATTCAACAATAAAAGACGTGTGAAATGTTAAGTGTTAATATCTTTTCACTAGAGGATCATGAACAGAGTAACATCGGAAAAAAGCTGTGACAGGTTAAAGAATAATTGATCTGAAACCAAAACAAAGTATCAATACGGCGCGAAATATTGTAATGATCCACTGATGAGGGCATAGACGAGTCCAAATGTATTTCAGTAAAGGAACAAACAGTATCGTTTTACAGAACCGGTGGATACTATTAAGAACATACAGGAGTAAAAGAACAAGCAGTATTATTTTGCAGAACAGGTGGATACTATTACTATAAATATGTCTGCATACATCGTTACTGCACAGTGCAACAACCAAAGGATGACGGTTTGATTCAATGCGTTACGAGTGACGCAAGATGACATTCTTCTTGGAAGTATCTTTGTATTTCTAAATATTGTAATTCAATTCTTTTGTTTTATTTTATTATTTACTGTTTCTTAACTGAGCAGTTACGGTTACCTTCATAAGGCGGTGGTGGCCGTCTCGTTAAGAGCACTAAAGCGAACAACAACATCAACAGCAATACTCTCTCATCAAAAAGAAATTGTGATGGCAGTCAGAGACGATTTGTGTAGTTAGTAGATGATTGTAATCCAAAGACGAATTACAGAAAAAGATTACGTGGACGTTTTAAGTAGACAGCTGCTTCCCATGATTCACAGTTTTTAGTAAAGACGCCGTCACCCGAAATGTGGTTACACCCATTTGCAATAGTTGGCCAGTTCAGGAGGATTTAACGAATACGCGGACAAAGTTCGGCACGTAATCAGATATCTCCAGTCATCCATCTTGAACACCGTCGAGTACTTGTGGCTTATTCTGAACAGGTAATCAACTGCCCAGATCTGCTCTTCCCATCATATCTACTGATATTAATATTCCTCAGAAAAAACTTACAATATTTATCCAGCCATTCTGCAACGACGCGCACTGTAAGACAGGCTAAATACGGTTTTTCTGTTTCCATAGCTTTGCTTCATAGTTACAAAATACTAACAACGAATTATTGACGGACGAATAAAAAGTATGGTGGAAGTCGTCACGGAGAAGATCAGTTTCAGCTTGGGAGAAATGTGAGATCACGCGAAGCAGTAATGACTCTACGACGTACGATAGAAGGTAGAGTGAAGAAAGGCAAACATAAGTTTATGGCGTTTGTAGATTTAGAGACAGGTTTCGACAGTATTGACCGCGATACACACTTCCAGGTTCTGAAGATCGCAGGAATACAATGCAGGAACGAGGAGTTGTCTACAAATTGTACAGAAACCGGCTGCAGTCATCAGACTTGAAAGGACATGAACATGAAAACAGTAACTGAGAAGGACAGTCTTGCAGATTATCCACCACGTCACAGAATCTGTACATTCAGAAAACAGTACAGGAAAGCACGGAGGAATTTAGAAAGGGAATTAAAGCTCAGGGAGAAGAAATAAGAACTTGTAGGTTTTGCGATTACACTTCAGTTGTGTCAGAGACAGCAATGGACTTCGACATTCAGTTGAACAGTATAGATATTGTCTTGCACTGATATTATAAGATGAGCTTGAACGAAAGTAAGACATGGATAAAACAATGTAATCGAATTCAGTCAGGCGATTTTGACGGAATTATATTAGAAAATGAGACAAATGAACAAGTAAGTTGTGTTATTTCTTCTTCATCAGCATCATCTTCCTTTCATGGATTAGGCTCACTTTTTCGATATATTCCGATATCTCTTTTTCCACTCGGCTTGTAGTTCAGGATCTTCCGGGTACTTCTGTGACCTTGCATTCTCATGAGGTGTTGTTTCCAATCTTCACGATATTTTTGAATTTTTTCATTCGTGTTGAAAATATTTAATTATGTACTAATATCTTTAATTATAACCATGTCTCTTCTTGTGCACCCCATCGTCTTACGTATGAACCACATCTCTGCTGTTTGATTTTTCTTTTTATTTCTTGTAACCCTGCTTTCGCTTCCATAGGATAACACAGGAAATGCCATCACTTTATAGTTTTTCATGATCTCTCTTTGCACTTTATGGCCCAATGTTCTGCTAATGATACTACAGTCAGCTTGGAATTGGTGTATTTTATTTTCAATATCTGAATCAAAATCAAAACTTATAGCGCACTCTGACAAGAGAACTGAGAGGCTTATTCTAAAACCGAATTCTCCAAACATTTTTGATCTGACTGGATATTTTCCTCGGAATGTCATTATTGTCGTTTTATTACTAGAACGTGATGACTGGGTGTTGTGTGCTGTCCTTAGGTTAGTTAGGTTTAAGTAGGTCTAAGTTCTAGGGGACTGATGACCAGAGATGTTAAGTCCCATAGTGCTCAGAGCCATTATTACTAGAAATCTTAAAGTTATATTTCTTGCATATATCATTCAGCTGGTATACTGATCTTTGAATTTCATCTTCATTCTTGTAAATAATAACGAAGTCATCTGCAAACAAAAATACAGTCAGATATTCCTCATTCGTTATCATTAGTCGTTTGTTTACTTGACATTTGTATTTACAAAGAATGAAGAAATGGCTCTAAACACTATAGAACATAACATCTGAGGTCATCAGACCCCTAGACTTAGAACTATTTAAACCTAACTAACCTAAGGACATCACATACATCCTTGCCCGAGGCGGGATTCGAACCTACAAAGAATGAATTCAAAGTAAATGTTAAAAGGGGTAGGTGGTAGCCCATATCCTTTTCTAAAATCTTGGTTACTAATTACTTCGTTTAATCGATTCCAAGCAGTGTTTGTTAAAAACGCATATTTTTGTAATGATTTTCACTACCGCTATTAGGTGATAAGGATACATTCAGACATCATCTTCAATAGGCTACCACAGCTCACACGGTCAAAAGCCTTCTCAAATTAAAGGCAATATGCATTTCTATATTAAATTCTTTGTGTTTTCTATAATTTTTCTAATTACAAACACATTTTCTGTGCATGAACGACGTGCTATAAATCTATTTTGTTGTTCAGAAATGATAGCTTCTGTGATATTCTTCAAGCAGTTATTGATTGTTTTTGAATTTAGTTTGTAACCAGTGTTTAAAAGACTCCACACTCGCCGATTATGACGAGAGGACAATGGCAAACAAATCGTTTCTGAAAAAGGAAAATATTGCTAAGTGTTCAGGAAGTGTATCCTGAAAGTATTTGTCTGGAGCGTGACCTATTACAAAACTGAAACGATATGCAGTACAGACAAAAACACAATATAAGCTTTTGAAATCCGGTACCGAAAATTTGTATTGGGATTCAAGATAAGGTGATAACATTTCTGTTAGTCTAAGATGGGACGATTTTTATAACTGTGCACTCCTTATAAGGCAATAACACTCTGTAATTGTTACACATTGTTAAAGCTTACAACGAAAGGAATAATAGGCGCCATATGATAATATAACAAATATAATCTAAAACATAGGCACATTCATAGTTACTGTATAATTATAATACACTTAAAAAGTTTGGAAACAGATACAACACTTGCTTAGATAATTACACACAGCTTTTAACACTCAGTTGTTCATATCCCCATACTTCTGTAATGAATGAATTTCTTCCATCAAACATTTGCTTCCCTTTAAGTTTAAGAAGTCAGAGAATCCCAGTTGACTTTCAAAGTTTTTACTTTCATTTGCGTTTTCTCTTCATATCTTAATCATGAAACAAAAGACAGGCTCAGCTGTTGCATTTGTACCGGGAAGACATAACAGAACTCCACAGTCTTCGAAATATTTTCATAAGATATATGTTTGGATGTGAAGTCCTGGAACATTTGTATCCAACGCATAGCAGTGACAGTTTTTTTCTATGCTCTGTTTCTCTGTTTCCTGTAATGTGACAAACTGCTGCATATTAACACACACTTAGAACAATCCGTTATCATTAATTTTGCAGCTTGGTAACGGATTTGTAAGAGACTAGAATCACTTTTTTACCTCACCCCACGTAGGTACATAAGTCAAAAGAAACCCATTTGTAGTCCAAAAAGATGTTAAAATGATCCGTCTATTGCTCATAGTATATTGATATTGAAATAAAGTATAGATATTTTTCCAACGCTATAAATATTAAAAGTTATATATTGTATCCTTACATTATCGGGAGTTTGATTTGCTTTCCAAAAACCGGAATATTTAGGCGCACCGAAAGAACCCGTTGGGGACAAGGGGGCTGGATTCCAAAAATCGGAATTGTCGTGGACGAATCGGAATGCCTGGTCACTTTAGCCAAGACTTAACTACTGCAAGTACGTTCAAACGGTTGTAGCTTAAGTCAATCTGAGCTGCGCAAGCCTCTTCACCTCGGCATGACTACCGTAGAGAGCTGCACCAAACCAGTCTTCGCATAATACGCATATGTACGAGAATATGCATTGTGGAAGTAATAAGTTCCTTGTTCCGATTCCAAACTTGCTGGTGTAAAAGCATGTTGACGGAGGATGGAACAGTTTATACTTTCGATGATCTTGATTTGTTGTACATGATGATGGTGTTTGGGTCGTGGGGCACCCAACTGCGCGGACATCAGCGCCCGTACAAAGTCCCAATTTTTACACAGTCCACTTTCTTACGCAGTCCAATCTAGTCATTGCCACGATTGATGATGATGATGATGATGATGATGATGAAATGAGAAGTGCAACACTACATCCACTATGAGGGCAGAGAAAATCCCCAACCCGGCCGGGAATCGAATCCGGGACCCCGTGATCCAGAGACGGCAGTGATAGCCACTACATTACGAGCTGTGGACGTTCCTGGGGTAAATTGTTGTGACAATAAGTTTTTGATTTGAGATTACAGCTGGTCGTTTGAAAAGTTATTTAACAGGGAAATTTATTCTTACTAACGAGGAAAATAGAGTGAGTGCCATAACCTGATTTCCCAGAAACTTCGGTCAGTGGAAGGGGAGTGAGAATAACCTAAGACATGTCTCGGCTTACCCGTAGATACTCCATCACTTCCGAAAAAATGACGGTCAAAGTTTACGAGGTATTTTCCAGGTGCTGCATATGTCTTTTACCGCGTAATATACGCAGACGAAATGGTGCACAGTGGTTAGCATTGCAGCTTTTTTTATTTTGCGCGCCATGTTCGAAACCTGAATACTACTTTTATTTTTGTTTTTCATTTATATGCCCATGTCTGTGGATGATTACTGCACGAATTTTTTCCGGTGTGTACTGACATATCATTGTCCTTATTCGTCTACTACCTGTGTGTCGAATGAATCAATTTAAAGAATGAGAAAATTGTTTGAAATTGTTTTCGGTAAAATTCTTGTAGTGCATCTTGATTCATAAATAATTGCATGCGCCACTTTTCGGAAAAGTGCTCCGTTACGCACGATTTGCGGCGAAATTATTGCCAACGCTCGAAATCTTCACCAATGTTAACGACGTTTCTTTTCCGAGCGACATTCGTACGAAGAAATGTCACTATGGCAAACCTGCCTGCGTGTAATGCTGGCGGTGGTCGGTATAACTGTGTTTTGAATCTTCCTACAATAGGTATCATCCAAAGGAATGCACCAAATCTTCCTGAAGAATAAAGATATAAATAAGATTAAAAAAATAATATAAGGATTGGTTATGAATTCCAGTTGTAATTTTACAATTACTATAACATACCCGTGTATGCCCTAATTTGATAAGAAACAGTCGTGTAGTAACCTTCTACGAACATGGGTGGATACATTGAAAATGAAGTAAAATACATAAAAACAATAATCGGATTTCGAAGAAGGAGCGCAAACTTAAGAAACCGCGACACTAACCACTGAGTCACCATTTTGTCTAAAGCAATAGCACCGGAAAAGACAAATAAATTACCTCGAAAACTCTGACCGTCATTTTTTTCAAAAATGGTCGAGTACCTACGGAGACGGGTGTTCGCTTCTTTTGATCCCTCTTCCACCGAGCAAAGTTCCTGCGAAATCGAATGATGGCACTTGCCGTGTTCTCGCAAGTTATTCTGTTGTCCCGCCTAGGAGTAGCTCTGACTAAGTTGGTTTCTCCGCTTGTTGTGTTATACAGGGTGTTACAAAAAGGTATGGCCAAACTTTCAGGAAACATTCCTCACACACAAAGAAAGAAAATATGTTATGTGGACATGTGTCCGGAAACGCTTACTTTCCATGTTAGAGCTCATTTTATTACTTCTCTTCAAATCACATTAATCATGGAATGGAAACACACAGCAACAGAACGTACCAGCGTGACTACAAACACTTTGTTACAGGAAATGTTCAAAATGTCCTTCGTTAGCGAGGATACATGCATCCACACTCCGTCGCATGGGATCCCTGATGCGCTGATGCAGCCCTGGAGAATGGCGTATTGTATCACAGCCGTCCACAATACGAGCACGAAGAGTCTCTACATTTGATACCGGGGTTGCGTAGACAAGAGCTTTCAAATGCCCCCATAAATGAAAGTCAAGAGGGTTGAGGTAAGGAGAGCGTGGAGGCCATGGAATTGGTCCGCCTCTACCAATCCATCGGTCATCGAATCAGTTGTTGAGAAGCGTACGAACACTACGACTGAAATGTGCAGGAGCTCCATCGTGCATGAACCACATGTTGTGTCGTACTTGTAAAGGCACATGTTCTAGCAGCACAGGTAGAGTATTCCGTATGAAATCATGATAACGTGCTCCATTGAGCGTAGGTGGAAGAAACTAAAATGAGCTCTAACATGGAAATTAAGCGTTTCCGGACACATGTCCGCATAACATCTTTTCTTTATTTGTGTGTGAGGAATGTTTCCTGAAAGTTCGGCCGTACCTTTTTGTAACACCCTGTATACTCGACCACTTCTGAAAAAAGGACGGTCAAAGTTTGCGAGGTATTGTCCAGGTGCTGTATATGTATTTTACCGCGTAATATACGTAGACGCAATGGTGCACTGTGGTTAGCGTTGCAACTTTTTTAATTTTGCGCGCCATGTTCGAAACCTGATTACTACTTTTATTTTTGTTTTTCATTTATATGCTCATGTCTAATTACTGCACGAATTTTTTCCGGTGTATACTGACATATCATTGTCCTTATTCGTCTACTACCTGTGTGTCGAATGAATCAATTTAAAGAATGAGAAAATTGTTTGAAATTGTTTTCGGTGAAATTCTTGTAGTGCATCTTGATTCATAAATAATTGCAAGCGCCACTTATCGGAAAAGTGCTCCGTTACGCAGGGTTTGCGGCGAAATTATTGCCAACGCCCGAAATCTTCACCAATGTTAACAAGGTTTCTTTTCCGTGCGACATCCATACGAAGAAATGTCACTGTGGCAAACCTGCTGCGTGTAATGCTGGCGGTGGTCGGTATAACTGTGTTTTGAATCTTTCTACAATAGGTATCATCCAAGGGAATGCACCAAATCTTCCTGAAGAATAAAGATATAAATAAGATATAAAAATTAATATAAGGATTGGTTATGAGTTCCAGATGCAATTTTACTATTACTATAACACACCCTTGTATCCCATAATTTGATATGAACCAGTCGTGTAGTAACCTTCTACCAACATGGGTGGATAAATGAAAAAAAATACATAAAAACAATAATCAGGTTTCGAAGAAGGTGACTCACTAACCAGTGAGTCACCATTGAGTCTGAAGCTATAGCACCAAAAAAGACACATAAAGTACCTCGAAAACGGAGACGGGTGTTCGCTTATTTTTATCTCTCTTGCACTGAGCACAGTTCCTGCGAAATCGAATGATGGCACTTGCCGTGTTCTCACAAGTGAAAAAAATGGTTCAAATGGCTCTGAGCACTATGGGACTTAACATCTGTGGTCATCAGTGCCCTAGAACTTAGAACTTCTTAAACCTAACTAACCTAAGTACATCACACACATCCATGCCCGAGGCAGGATTCTAACCTGCGACCGTAGCGGTCACGCGGTTCCAGACTGAAGCGCCTAGAACCGCACGGCCACATCGGCCGGCTCTCGCAAGTGATTCTATTGTCTCGCCTAGAAGTAGCTCTGACTGAGTTGGTTTCTCCACTTGTTGTGTTATATGATATTAGTGGACTCTGGGCAAATTTTTCGAAACCTTTTTACACCACCAATGTAGTGATTAAACTGTGTGCATTATGTTGCTGTACTGATTTGGCCTGTCGAGTTCAGTCATATAAACACGTGCACATGCTACAGTTTTTAAACGGAGTGCCGGAGAAGCGGTTTGTAACTGTTGAAGTCCACGCGGAAAAAGCCTTCCTCTTTTATATGTTTTGATGTCGGACTGGTTTGGAGGTGAGATGTAAACACGAAAGGAGGGCTACCGGTATAGTATCTCCTGCCCCCTCCCTTAGTTTTCGTCCTCCCCACCCGCCTCTCAGTAGTAACGCGACAGTAAAATTTAAAATTTCAGGCACGATATACATCGCAGTCTCTGAAAGAGCAGAAATGCCGCTCTCCTAGAGCCGGCGCCGATTCCGTACGGCTTATTAACAGCGAATGGCAGCGCCGTCTCGGAGAACCGAGGCGTACAGCGCGGGACAGGCAGATTAATAGCCGAACTTATCTGGCCATTAGGACGGATGAATACTGACTTTCAGGTCGCAGTTTGGGGGGGGGAAGCGAGGTGGTCTGCCGGTGCTGGAAGCGAGCCAACGGTTGCCACGGGCGACTCGGAGGACCCGACGTTGACACGGCTGCTCTGACGCCGCGGAGGAGAAAGAAAAACAAGAAGGGCGTAAAGAGGGTGGAAGAGGAAGCGACGCAGAGCGAGGTGTGGTGGTGGTCCGGCCATTGGGCTGTGGGAACAGCGTCCACAAAGCGGGCCGGAATCTGGAAGGAAGGACCGCGAGGCGGGCTCGCCTGCGGGGTGACCGCGCCTGGACCGGAGTTTTCCCAGCGCCGGAGGCGGCCGTTACCGCGCGGATGCTGCGCCCGGCGGCCGCTACCTGTTTGAGCCGCTGGACCGCTTTTTCTGGTTATCTGATGCCCGCCGCCCTTACAAAACTGCATTTATACGCCATTGTATTGTGCCTCGCGCTATTTAAAAAAAAGCGGCCCGCTTATTCTGGAGATCGCCTCGCCTCGCCACTGCTGGACGACGAGTCCGTTGCCCGGGCTCCGTGTGAGAGAGATATTTTTCTGTTCCTTCCTTTTTCAGCTTATCCGCTTCCTGTTTTACCGCGGCAGGAATTCATGGCTTAATCTTTCATCCGACGCTGTGTTTACATTTTGCGCTTCGCTTATACTTCTACATTCACGGACTCCAGCTGCGCGCGCGACCGCTCACACACACACACACACACACACACACACACACACACACATACACACACATAGGCACGCGGTTATTACAAAATTATTCCTGCAATTCAACAGTAATACGGTCGCAGGTTCGAATCCTGCCTCGGGTATGGGTGTGTGTGATGTCCTTAGGTTAGTTAGGTTTAAGTAGTTCTAAGTCCTAGGGGACTGATGACCACAGCAGTTGAGTCCCATAGTGCTCAGAGCCATTTTTTTTTTGTACTGTTCCACATTCAGTACGCCTCCTGCACATTGACAGGAAAATTGAATTATACAAACGGAACCACACTTTACGCACGTTTCGTTCTAGACTGTATACAGTATTCCTACAGTTACAATAAAATTCCAGTCACATATTTCATTTTTTTATGATCACGTGTTTCACAGGGTACATGAGAGCCTGTATCCAATTTTCTGACGATGAATGAGAGTAATACCTGAGACACATTGTAGCCAACAGTCAACACAACTGATGGAGAATAATACACTTTGAATATAAAAACTCATAACTACGACCCATCATTTATGAAATATCTGTTTACTTCCTTTAACTAGTTCATCTACATCTACATCCATACTCCGCAAGCCACCTGACGGTGTGTGGCGGGGAGGGTACCCTGAGTACCTCTATCGGTTCAACCTTCTATTCCAGTCTCGTATTGTTCGTGGAAAGAAAGATTGTCGGTATGCCTCTGTGTAGGCTCTAATCTCTCTGATTTTATCCTCATGGTCTCTTCGCGAGATATACGTAGGAGGGAGCAATATACTGCTTGACTCTTCGGTGAAGGTATGTTCTCGAAACTTTAACAAAAGCCCGTACCGAGCTACTGAGCGTCTCTCCTGCAGAGTCTTCCACTGGAGTTTATCTGTCATCTCCGTAACGCTTTCGCGATTACTAAATGATCCTGTAACGAAGCGCGCTGCTCTCCGTTGGATCTTCTCTATCTCTTCCATCAACCCTATCTGGTACGGATCCCAAACTGCTGAGTAGTATTCAAGCAGTGGGCGAAAAAGCGTACTGTAACCTACTTCCTTTGTTTTCGGATTGCATTTCCTTAGTTTTCGAGTCATGTCCGGTTAGCTAACGGCAATAAATAAGTATTTCCTAAGTGAACTGTCGTAGTTATTAATATTTCTATTAAATTAATATACAGTACTGGGTTCTACAATATCCGTAATGGGTAATCGCAAAGTGATGCTTTTTGACGAACTATAAATGGCCGCCGTACCAAGTTACGCTACCGTCAAAAAACTTTGATATTAACCTCGCATATGACAGATCCTTAAGGACCGGTAACAACGGAATCAAAAAGGTTAAAGTTGAACAATCCGACGACGTCAAGGTTATTTGGACACTACTATTACGAAAGAAATTTCGGTAGTGAGTTTGTTGAAAGAATTACTCCATCTTTCAATGTTTTAGCAAACCAAGAATCAGGATGGTTGGCTAAGGTTTTGAAGTCCGTTCCTCTGGAGTAAACTGACATGAAGCAGAATTTGATAACAGAACCGTTTCAAAACATAAATAAATGAAACTGATCCTCGGCATGAGATTTTATTTCTCCGAAGAATTACTTTGCACTAACAAATAAGACGGTGTCCGTAAATCGAAAGCATGAGTTTTTGACACAACAAACAATATTTCCCGTAATTTACCTTGCGTAAAACTACCAGAATGTTGAGCTTCTGTGAGGAACTGACGAGAATGATGTGACTTACGCTATTTTTAAGACTTAATTTGATCCATTGCCTTCTTATTTTAGATTTTCTCAAAGTGCCTTTACTATAATTAAGAACGCGTATTTTCTCACACAAAAAAATATTGCATTTAGTTGTCAGGTATGTGAGTTTATCGTGGCACTTCCCATTACAATCGAAAAAAGGACGATGTCTTCTATATTTAGAACGGGAAGATAGTTATCGCTTTAACAAACGTTCTGAATTATTTTTAGAACACTGTTGCCAACTACTTTCATCGGCATGCATGTAAGGGCACTAAATAAGTGTTAGGAGAGCTAAGAACGTGTTTTCGTGTAAGTAAAAATGTATTTCAGTTAATTTTACTTCAAGCTGTAGTTTCTTTCCGTTTTTGGGGAAATCCGAGTGTTTCATGCTTTCTTGATTTCCTTTATTTTTCACTTACTGGGAAACTGATGCCGCGGCAATACAGAACCCCACATACTTCAGCGTACTGGATTTTCCAAAATACAAGAAGTGGGGTAAAATTGTGTCAAAAAGTCTCATGGGCTGTCTCTTCAGGCAACTGATCAAATTAATGCGTAACGCACACCAATGAGCTACACTAAACCTAAAAGGATGTTAGAAACGCCAAACCGACATACGTGGCGCAGTGATTAGATCGCACAACTCGGCATTCGCGAGCACGGAGGTTCGAAACCTTGTAGGGCATCCAGATTTAGATTTTCTTGGTTTCCATAAACAGCTTAATACAAATGCTGGGACATTGCCAATTTCTTTCCCCGTCATTCGCTAATCAGAGTTTGCGCTCCCTCTCTATTGACCTCCTGGTCGTTGAAAGGGCGCTAAACCTTAATGTTCCTTCCTTCCTCGGGAAGCGCCACATCTAAGCTTTTAGAACTCAACACAAGTAAAATTCAATTAAGTTTAGTAGTAAATGGAAATATCCACAGTACTCGTAAGTTCTCATGTGACGATCCCAGTTACTGACAACTTCTTCCTTACTTTTTCCTCATTCGATTTCCTCTGTTACCTTTTACTAAGATTTGTGTACTTTTTACTCCGTAGGTCTACTACAACATTACAACACGATAATGAAACATCTCACTATAAAATACCCTTAGTGAATGGGAGAGGTGATTCTCATGGTCTGTCGTTAGGATACGCGCCGTAGTCCTACTAGAATAATGTACAGAAACCCTAAGAAGACTGATAGGGCTAGATTACGTAATAAAACTGAGTCCTCGTCACAGCAGCAAGGTTCCCAGGTTCTTTTTTTTAAGTAAGTCACAGCAACAACAGTTAAATGGACATCAGGTATCTGTTGCAGAGAACTCTTAAGAATTTGCCCATTAGGGCTTGATATGTATATAATTTGTCGGTTTGAATTTCGATACGTAACATTACAGGCGGCTCATCGATGTTTTAAGTTTCAGCCAGCTAAAAGATATCACATAAATGGGCCATCTAAAAATCACTCGTCAGTGTGACCCACTTCGGTTAGGACTGTGGCAATGAAAAATAAAAGTCATGGATTATATTCACAAAATCACTGTATTTATTCAAAATAGCCTCCCTCTGAATCAAAACACAGCTGAAATCGTTTTAAACCTATTTTGAAACGGTCACTGTGGTTCTTTCTGGGAGCTGCGTTTAGTACTGCAGTACAGGTTTCTTTAATGTTCTCAGTTACTTGTGTCCTTTGACTGACAGCTTCAAGTTCGGGGACAACGGGAAGTCGGCTGGCGCCATATCCGGTGAAAACGATTGGTGATCCAGGACTGTGATCCGTTTGCTGGTCAAAAGCTTGGGCACAGTCTTCGCTTTGTGGACTGGGATACCGTGAAGGAGGAGCAACCAGGAACCTGCCTCTCGGTCTTCGTATTGAATCCGACGAATTGTTACCCACAAACGCTGGAGGACTCAACAAACTTGATGTTGCTTCCCTGTTTCACTGCCATTTTCGTACGAGAGTCAGACACATAGCCGGCCGCTGGTGGCCGAGCGGTTCTAGGCGCTTCAGTCTGGAACCGCGCGACCGCTACGGTCGCAGGTTCGAATCCTGCCTCGGGCATGGATGGGTGTGATGTCCTTAGGTTAGTTAGGTTTATGTAGTTCTAAGTTCTAGGGGACTGATGTCCTCAGATGTTAAGTCCCATAGTGCTCAGAGCCATTCAGACACATACTGTTACACTCGCGTCCAAGATGCCTGTTGCTTTGACGTTCTGCATAGCTCTTTTTTGTAACTTCAAGGATCGTAACGTCGCAATTTGCCACGAGATAGCATTGCAGTTTGTAAATCCACAAAATCAGCCCTAAATGAACTGGTACACACACTGTATACGCATCGGTGATACTTTTGCGTCTTTTCTAATGTCTCCTACACTTCCACCATCCGGTTGACGGCTGGGACTTAAGTCGCTGTATACGCATCGGTGATACTTTTGCGTCTTTTCTAATGTCTCCTACACTTCCACCATCCGGTTGACGGCTGGGACTTAAGTCGCTTGGGTATTTCTAGGGACCCCTCTCATACAAGCAGAACTGTTGGGATTGTGCGGCGCTCAACTGCGCGGTTATCAGCGCCCGTACAAATTCCCAACTTTTTTCAGTCCAATTTTGCCACTTGCATGAATGATGATGAAATGATGAGGACAAAACAAACACCCAGTCATCTCGAGGCAGGTGAAAATCCCTTCCCCGCCGGGAACCGAACCCGAGACCCCGTGCTCGGGAAGCGAGAACGCAACCGCGAGACCACGAGCTGCGGACACAAGCAGAGCTGAAATCATCTTCCCGTCATCGTAGCAAAATGCAACGTAACGTCGCGTCGGGATTTCACATGACTGCTCTTTTCACCAGACATTTATGTTTTTCCTGGCTGCATATGTATTGGAAAGGGTCTTCTATTATTAGGAAAAGAAAAGGTCGCCTCCACTGAATTACTCCAAGATTACCTTGCCAAATCAGCTGTCTTTCAGTGCGGGAGTGATAGATACCACTCGTGTTGCCGCCGCTCATCCGTCTGGTGTGTGTTCCACAGAGACCTGCGCACTGAAGCCGAGCCGGGAGGAAATTAATGAACCCGACTGCTCATCTCCGACACCGGTGAGGCCTCCCCCAGAGATCAGTAACGGCGAGGAACGCGAACACCGGTCGAGCCGCGAATGGACCACCGGACCCTACTGACCGGAATTAAGTTAAGACTGTAGCCCGGGGTCGTTACCGATTCAGCGCGCCGGGACCGGACGTCCGATTCTCATGTAAATCGGGGCGTCGCGCAATTATTTTTCCCACTTGTCGGCGGCGGCCGGGGGCAGGTCTCGCGGTGCGGTGGCATCCCCTCCCCGCGGCGGGCGCGTCAGTGCGTCCTCCTCGGTGCTCCCGTGGGATCTGGCCCGAGTGACCAGTGCCTAGCTGGCCGCGCGGCCGGTCAGTGATGCGCGCGTCGCCGCCTATGGATGGACCACTGGATAGCGTGCCAGTTCCTCGGCGGCGGGCAGGCCCAGCCGCAAGCGCATCGCCAGCCGCCTCCGCAGCAGCAGCAGCCGCCGCAGCACCACCACCCGCTGCAGCTGACGCCGCTGGCCGGACACGCGCACCGCCTCCTCCAGCCCCCGGGGGCGGCGCGACAACACGTGTCTGCGATGCTGCCGCCGCCGCTGCCGCCGCAGTTTCCCTGGCACGTGACCCAGCCGCCGCCCTGGCACTTCGTATACCAGGTTAGAGCGACGCCTCGCCGCGCATCTCCCTGGGGACTCCCTAACGGGCACAGCTCTCGAAGCTGCCTCATCGCCAACACGACCGTCACCTCCAGAAATCTTCAAATCGCGGCACTGTCAATGAAATTTGACGTTGTCAACATTTGCTTTGGAACACGCAATTTAGTTTGGAAAATAATGTTTTATTCGCAACTGTCTCGACCGCTTTCGACGGATTTACAACATTTTACCGGATTCGAGTCTTATACCGGGTGATCATAAATTTTAAAAATTAATTAACCACGGAATAATGTAGATAGAGAGGTAATAATTGACACACATGCTTGGAATGACATGGGGTTTTATTAGAACAAAAAAAAAAGTTCACAAAATGTCCGACACATGGCGCTGGACAGCAAAACTTCTACCGTGAGAGCCGGCCGGTGTGGCCAAGGGGTTCTAGGTGCTTCAGTCTGGAACCGCGCGACCGCTACGGTCGCAGGTTCGAATCCTGCCTCGGGCATGGATGTGTGTGATGTCCTTAGGTTAGTTAGGTTTAAGTAGTTCTAAGTTCTAGGGGACTGATGACCTTAGATGTTGTAACATCTGGCGTGCCACAGGGGAGTGTTATGGGACCATTGATTTTCACAATATATATAGATGACCTAGTAGATAGTGTCGGAAGTTCCATGCGGCTTTTCGCGGATGATTCTGTAGTATACAGAGAAGTTGCAGCATTAGAAAATTGTAGCGAAATGCAGGAAGATCTCCAGCGGATAGGCACTTGGTGCAGGGAGTGGCAACTGACTCTTAACATACACAAATGTAATGTATTTCGAATACATAGAAGGAAGGATCCTTTATTGTATGATTATATGATAGCGGAACAAACACTGGTAGCAGTTACTTCTGTAAAATATCTGGGAGTATGCGTGCGGAACGATTTGAAGTGGAATGATCATATAAAATTAATTGTTGGTAAGGCGGGTACCAGGTTGAGATTCATTGGGAGAGTGCTTAGAAAATGTAGTCCATCAACAAAGGAGGTGGCTTACAAAACACTCGTTCCACCGATACTTGAGTATTGCTCATCAGTGTGGGATCCGTACCAGATCGGGTTGACGGAGGAGATAGAGAAGATCCATAGAAGAGCGGCGCGTTTCGTCACAGGGTTATTTGGTAACCGTGATAGCGTTACGGAGATGTTTAGCAAACCAAAGTGGCAGACTCTGCAAGAGAGGCGCTCTGCATCGCGGTGTAGCTTGCTCGCCAGGTTTCGAGAGGGTGCGTTTCTGGATGAGGTATCGAATATATTGCTCCGCCCTACTTATACCTCCCGAGGAGATCACGAGTGTAAAATTAGAGAGATTCGAGCGCGCACGGAGGCTTTCTGACAGTCGTTCTTCCCGCGAACCATACACGACTGGAACAGAAAAGGGAGATAATGACAGTGGCACGTAACGTGCCCTCCGCCACACACCGTTGGGTGGCTTGCGGAGTATAAATGTAGATGTAGAAATGTAGATGTAAATGTTAAGTCCCATAGTGCTCAGAGCCATTTGCTACCGTGACGGGTGAGAAGTACGCCGATATGTTACAGAATCGCATCATCCCCAGCCTGGCTGATAAACACCTGCTGGAACGTACGATGTTTATGCAGGATGGCGCTCCACCCCATATTGCTAGACGCGTGGAAGATCTCTTATGCGCGTCGTTTGGTGATGATCGTGTGCTCAGCCGACACTTTCGTCATGCTTGGCCTCCCAGGTCCCCAGACCTCAGTCCGTGCGATTATTGGCTTTGGGCTTACCTGAAGTCGCAAGTGTATCGTGATCGACCGACACCTCTAGGGATGCTGAAAGACAACATCCGACGCCAATGCCTCACCATAACTCCGGACATGCTTTGTAGTGCTGTTCGCAACATTATTCCTCGACTGCAACTATTGATGAGGGATGATGGTGGACATATTGAGCATTTCCTGTAAAGATCATCATCTTTGCTTTGTCTTATTTTGTTATGCTACTTATTGCTATTCTGATAAGATGAAACGCCATCTGTAGGACATTTTTTGAACTTTTTTATTTTTTTGGTTCTAATAAAACCCCATGTCATTCCAAGCATGTGTGTCAATTTGTACCTCTCTATATACATTATTCCGTGATTTATTCAGTTTTCAAATTTATACTGACTTTTTGATCACCCGGTAGGTTGTCAGCAGAACCAGTGTCTTGTTGCAAAAGTATTAGGTTGGGGCATAAGTTAGTAGCCTTTTTCCGTAAGTTTAATGAACACAACAGATACACACAACAGAGACTTTGTTGTTGTTGTTGTGCTCTTCAGTCCTGAGACTGGTTTGATGCAGCTCTCCATGCTACTCTATCCTGTGCAAGCTGCTTCATCTCCCAGTACGTACTGCAGCCTTCATCCTTCTGAACCTGCTTAGTGAATTCATCTCTTGGTCTCCCTCTACGATTTTTACCCTCCACGCTGCCCTCCAATGCTAAATTTGTCATCCCTTGATGCCTCAAAACATGTCCTAACAACCGATCCCTTCTTCTTGTTAAGTTGTGCCACTAACTTCTCTTCTCCCCAGCCCTATTCAATACCTCCTCATTAGTTATGTGATCTACACATCTAATCTTCAGCTTTCTTCAGTAGCACCACATTGCGAAAGCTTCTATTCTCGTCTTGTCCAAACGATTTATCGTCCACGTTTCACTTCCATACATGGCTACACTCCATACAAACTCTTTCAGAAACGACTTCCTGACACTTAAATCTATACTCTATGTTAACAATTTTCTCTTCTTCATAAACGCTTTCCTTGCTATTGCCAGTCTACATTTTATATCCTCTCTACTTCGACCATCATCAGTTATTTTTCTCCCCAAATAGCAAAACTCCTTTACTACCTTAAGTGTTTCATTTTCTGATCTAATTCCCGCACCGTCAACTGATTTAATTCGACTACATGCCATTATCCTCGTTTTGCTTTTGTTGATGTTCATCTTATATCCTCCTTTCAAGACACTGTCCATCCCGTTCAACTGCTGTTCCAAGTCCTTTGCTGTCTCTGGCAGAATTACAATGTTATCGGCAAACCTCAAAGCTTCTATTTCTTCTCCATGGATTTTAACACCTACTCCGAAGTTTTCTTTTGTTTCCTTTACTGCTTGCTCAATATACAGATTAAATAACATCGGGGAGAGGCTTCAACCCTGTCTTACTCCCTTCCCAACCACTGCTTCCCTTTCATGCCCCTCGACTCTTATAACTGCCATCTGGTTTCTGTACAAATTGTAAATAGCCTTTCGCTCCCTGTATTTGACCCCTGCCACCTTTAGAATTTGAAACAGAGTATTCCAGTCAACATTGTCAAAAGCTTTCTCTAAGTCTACAAATCCTAGAAACGTAGGTTTGCCTTTCCTTAATCTTTCTTCTAAGATAAGTCGTAAGGTCAGTATTGCCTCACGTGTTCTAACATTTCTACGGAATCCAAACTGATCTTCCCGAGGTCAGACTTTAATCATCAATAATATACTCTCCTTCACTATTTACAACAGTCTGCCAACGCTTGGGTAACATCTCGATTCCGTGACTGTAGAAACCACGTGCTTTTGAGGCGACTAACTCGTCGAGCCATGTTCGCAGCGCATTTTCATCCTGAAAGGAAGTTCCTTCAAGGTTGTTCGATACAGAGCGGAAAAGATGAAAATCTGAGGGCGTGAGATCAGGTGCGGAACGACTTTCCAATCCAACTTCTGTTCAGTGTTTTTTGTCAGTCTAGCAGAATGCGGCCGGGCGTTATCGTGGAGTAACATTACTTCATGCGGTCTTCCTGATCGTTGTCGTTGGACTGCGTCTCCAAGGCGTCTCAGTTGTTGACAGAAAATGTCAGCAGTGTTCAAAAATGGTTCAAATGGCTCTGAGCACTATGGGACTCAACTTCTGAGGTCATCAGTCCCCTAGAACTTAGAACTACTTAAAACTAACTAACCTAAGGACATCACACACATCCATGCCCGAGGCAGGATTCGAACCTGCGACCGTAGCAGCAGCGTGGTTCCGGACTGTAGCGCCTTGAACCGCTCGGCCGCTTCGGCCGGCTGTCAGCAGTGTTGGTTACATCTCGGGTAATTATGGATCCCCTGAAGTCTTTGTACCGAGATTTGCTGCTTAGTTTGGGCTCAACCAGTCCTTTCTTTTCCTTATGTTTGCATAAAGACACCATTTCTCGTCAACAATAACGATGTAGGATAGGAATGGTTTCGGTGTTGTTCAAGAGCCAGTTGATGACGAGTAAGCAGATACACACATAAGGCCATCCGCTGGTAGTTGTGATTTTGGCTCAGAGCAGGCGTTACCCACACAGCCAATTTTTTAACCTTCCCCATTGCTTGCAAATGTCTTCCAACGGTGGAATGATTACAGTTCATCACATTTGCCAGTACTCGAGCCCACTGACGTACATCATTGTGGATGACTGCGTTTGAACGATCTTCATCAAACCTTGACGGTCTTTCTGAACGCGGAACTACACTTTCTAGCGTCCACAGCTCCAATCACTATTATAATATGTAAAATCAAACAACAACAGTGAAGCACGAATAAAATAGGCAATCCATAAATAAACCCATAGCAACCGGAATACCAACATGCAAAACAAAAAGCTATGAGCTTATGCACCGACCTAATAACATGTCAAACGGTCATCTAACATTCAACGTGGCCTCTTGAGTGACGTCGAGTGATCGAGGTCGGCGTAAGGTGACAGTTCAACCTTTGACAGTTATAGCAAGATCCTGGTTTTGATAATGATTCATGCCGTTAGAAACCAGTCAACTATTGTAACTCCATACAACGAGATAAAGACAACTGAGATTAAAAAAATAGTTTTCGTGGCACTGTCTCATTCGTAAACCAGACGCTTCATCGAGGTCAGGCTTCCCCTCGCCCACTCCAGTGACTACAACAATTTCACCAATACAAACCAGTGTATAGTGTTTGGTGGAGAGTACACAGCATACCAGTACCATTTTCCAGCTTCGTTTTGCAGATGGCGAGGCATAACAATTGTTCCTAACTCCCTGTGTAAGCCTGTGTTCCTCTAAATTTTTATTCTGCGTCGTTACACAGCTTGTAATTCTGTACGGACAGAAACCTTCAGACGTAAAAGTAACTTCGGTCGTACCCAAAAGAGTATTATAGGACCATCACTGTCCTTAATGCACACATAGTAAGTCGTTTAAAGCTGTACATACGATTTATTTTTGTGAACGATCCAAGATGAATGGCACCTTGCTCTAAATGTATAAAAAATTATGTTAGTGTGGGCGAGTAGGAACAACAATCCTTCGATGTTCGAATACAATATTGTTGGTGTGCTGTTTGACGCAGTCACGTCGATTAAATATCTGTTAGTTCAGTTGCAAATCAATATGAAATGGAACGACCTCGTGAAGTCGGCAGTAGGGAAGGCGAATTGTCGACTTCGGTTTACTGAGATTTATCGGGAGAATCATACGTATGTGTTGCTCATCTATAAGGGAGGCTACCCAGAGAATACTAGTGTCGGTAGTAGGGAAGGCGAATTGTCGACTTCGGTTTACTGGGAGAATTATACGTATGTGTTGCTCATCTATAAGGGAGGCTACACAGAGAGTACTAGTGTTGACCAGCCTTGAGTACTGTTCGAGCGTTTAGGAGCCCTACCCGATCAGTTTAAAGGGAGACACCGAAGCAATTCAGAGGGCTGCTGCTAAATTTGTTGTAGACGACGTCCTTTTCGCGAAACGCTATTTAGGTAGTTTAGAGAACCGATGTTTACCTGAAGAACTATTCTACTGCCGCCATCACACATTGCGTGTAACGACCGCGAAGAGAAGATAAGAGAGAGTAAGGTTCGTACGTAGGCATATAGGCTGTCGTTTTCCCTCACTCCCTCTACGACTGGAATAGGAAAGGAGATGACTAGTAGTTGCAGAAGGTACCCTCCGCCACGCACCGTATGACGACTTACGAAGTATCTATGTAGATGTAGGATTACGGCAAATGACAGTACGCCAAGGGGCACATAAGTTTTTTGTATAGTTAATACTCTTTCAGTTTTCCATCAACCCAGATTATGAAGAACATTTTTTTTAAATACTATACAACTGTATAACAAGATTCGAAAGCTCTTGAAAAGACAAGTACTGTGACATAAAGCTTGTTGCGTTTTCACGAAAAGTTTCAGAGCCATCAGTGACAAGGGATATATCACTGTGAAAGTCTTTTCAAGAGCTTTCCAATGGCACGAAGAAAAACATAGATTTCTATTAAAGGACAGAAAAATCTTGGTTGATTTAAGAACTAAGAATATTAACCGTGCAACAAAATTACTTGTTCTTGTGCATACTATCATTTGCTGAAAATTTCGTTTCGATACCTTCACTCGGCTGCTATCATATACATAAACGCAAGGAAACTCTAGTGAAACGGAGAAAGACCTACAGAAGATAGACGCTTGGTGCAAGGATTGGCAGTAGATTAACAAAAATAAATGTAACGTATTGCTTATAAACAGGCGGAAAGACCCTTCGTTGTATGATAACGCGATAGCCGAACAGTCACTAGAGGTAATAAATCCATTAAATACCTGCCAGTAAGCATACTGAGCAACAAAAGTGTAACGACGACATAAAAATAATCGTAGGAAAGCAGATGCCATACTAAGCTTCATTAAGAGAATCCTCAGGGAGTGTAGTCCATCCACAGAAGAGGTGGCTTACAAAACCCGTGTTCGATCAATACTTGAGTATTGCTGGTTAGTCTGGCACCATTAGCAGGTAGGACTGACTGAGGAAATACAAGAGATCCAAAGAGGAGCAATGCGTTTCGTCAAAGGTACGTTTAGTAATAGCGAAGGCGACAGAGATGCTTAACCAATTCCATTTTCAGAACAACAAGGGAAATGCTGTCCATCACGAGGTGGTTTACTTACAAAATTAAGAAAAGCGTACGTTCCTAGAAAAGTCAACCAATATATTGCTACGTAAATGTCCTAAAAAGATCATAATGGTAAAGTTTCAGAGATTCGTGCTCACACGGAGGCTTATCAACAATTTGTCTCCCCACGCACCATTCGCGGCTGGAAGACGGTGGGATGATAAAGTACACTCCACCGTACACCACAAACTTGCCTCTGGAGTAAATGTACGTCTGTCGAAAGACGAAATACTTTTCGTGACTGAACTGGAACATGGTCTCGGAATTTGGGAAGGAAGACTCTCCGCGGTGCATAACGACTTCCTTGTGGCGGCTCTCACTCCTATCCGTTGTGACGCTTTCGCCCTGGCTAAACAAACTGTGGTGAATTGCGTAGCTCTACTTACAATCTTATTTTTCTCTTCCATTAATCCGACTTGCTAAGGCACGACGACGACGACGAATAACATTCAAGTATTTTTCAAACGAGGGTTTGGTAAGAGACAATGTTCATAGGTGATTTACACTGACGAATGTCAGCCTGGGTTTGTCTTCCTGACAGCTAGGTTGATGTGATTGGTCCCAACGATAGCAAACGGTGTCAGTACTACAGTACTATATAAGTGCATTGTCTTACTTTTATTTATATAAAGATTAAGCTGCCAGTCTTTCAACTAAGTGTTGCTCTCTGAGTCTGTTTGCATACGACGGAGCTCTGTACAAGAGGGTAACGCGATTAGAAAATTTTTATGAAATGTAGGGAGACATGCGAATGATCATCAGGACGGTATTTACGCTTCAGAAGCGACGTCCTCCCACGCAGGAAACGCAAAGAGTTTTATTCGTTGCGAAGTGTTTTGTCCAGTGGATCGCCTGACGTGGTATTCAATAAGCGCGTTTCTTTTTTTTTTTTTTTTTTTTCCTCTCTAGGCAACGGTGCGGAACTGCATCGAAGCCTTTCCGGAACATAAGAAACACAGCATTAACCTAGGAAGCTACTGTCAAGCCTTTTCCAGGTCGGTGTTCGTGGAATCCGTGTTAATTTCCAGGACGCTTTTGCATTGGCTCTGCGAGCTCGATAGGAATCGCACAAGGCTTCGACCAGTACTGTACTGACTGTACTGAGTCCCATATATTGATTACGTGACAATTAACAATCTGTCAGACTACGACTATAGAAACTAATATTGAGTGTTTGCTTTCTGACGATAGAGCGAATATTCTCTTAACGGAGATATTTTCTAGTACTCATTCGAAGGAGAAACTTGGCATCCAGCAACTAGTCGTAAAGAAGCCATTCCAGAAATCTTTTGTCTAGTAACATTGCAAAATGTTTCCGACGATTTGGTTGTTGAGAACAGACAGTATCACATTTCGCTCTTTTATGTTTTTACAGTTGTTCTGGATGCCCTCCTGAGAAAAAAATAATCTGAAAACACGTGTCATCCATCGAGATACTGTATTTATTTATTTACATTTTTGTTGCTGTATAGCACATATTTCCATTCAAGATACCGTCAGTTATCCCCACTTTCACGATTCTAGAAGTACTTACGGTGATTATTAAATCATTGTAAAACATAATAAAATCAAATTTCTAATGCCATAACTTCTAATGGAGTGAAAGAACAATCAAAATTGTGTATCTCGAATGATTGAGCCCAGTGGCACAATCACAGCAAATGAAGCGTGAGTTTCAAATTATGTTGACCAAACATTCATGGTGAGACGATAGACTGATAACCGACTTTACTGTCCCCATAATATACAAATTTAGCTACGCTCTAATTTTTTCCTCGTGCTGGATTGCTTAAAGTATCAGTAGAGACAAATTTAAACGCTTTATCTATTTTCATTCATCTGTAAAAACGAAGCCTAACTTACCTGGCTGTAAATCGTAACTCACCGTTTTTACTCCGACACTAACGCAAGTTTTCCTTTGGTTGCATGCGATCCTCTATCGCTTCCTGCCTTGTGTTCAATTCTTGCAATCTCTCGTGACACACAATATGTTTTACAAACTTGAAATATTATTTTCCCCTACAACTTTTCTCCTGTTCTACTTCTTTCAGCGTTAAGCTAATTACTCCCTGAAGTGTCAACTTATATCTCAAGAACAAGTACTATGATCTGATCAGAGATATCCATAGAATTTTTGCTATTATTTAAATTACTTCGTCGATTCATACTCACCTACCTACTTAAAATCAGCTACATATTTTTGTAATTTCTAATTTGGAAATTTTAAAGTGTCTTCCTTCGTTCTACCACAGCTAACATTTTATTTAAAAATAGTTCTACAGGTCTAAAATTTTAGAAACTTCCCTGAATTCTATGTCAATATTTGGTACCAGCAAGCCACCTGTCTTTCAGAATTACGTCTTGCCAGCGAAAATTGTGTTGTGAATTACGTCTTGCCAGCGCAAATTGTGTAGTTGCTCTTCAACAATAGGCCAACCCCAGGACAATGTACATGTGTATGTTACTGACAGTTTGAGAATTACTAAAAAGTCGTTTGTAAACCTACACCTGCGTCACAATCCATCTTTCCTGTTAATCGTCGTTCCAGAAGGCTACGTAAATTAACCTCTTTCCGTTGCGGCCAACGCTGTATCACCGCGGTATCTTGAATACTCACTCACTCATCCACTTTCTTCTACCACAGTCTTACGTGAAATTACTAGAATCATTATAAAGTAAAGATACGAATAAGCAATCGAAATGGGCGTTATTTCCACATCTACCACAATTTCGTAAGAAAGATAATCAAAAGGTGCCTAATTGAAAAGGGCGATATAGCTGACGTACTGTTACTTCACTCCGGTCCACAAGCTTCATATGGTTCACTCGTTTCACAAGATGCCGAAATCGAGCGGTTCAAACAAACAGTTCAGTCGTATGTTGCCCACCCTCATTTTACATCTGTGCCCCATCATCAGTTTACACAATGACAGAGTTGCCTAAAACTGTGGCGTAAAAGGTGTCTTGACATCTTGATCAATGGATTTTCATCTACTTACGAGAAAGTAGAACTAAACAAGTATATAATGGAAATAAGTCTGAAATCATCTGCAGAGCTTGTAAACGCCATAAATGTAACGATTTGACTTTCTTGAGAGTATGGTTACAAACTCGATCTTCAACTAGTCTTCTAGTTACTTTGTAACATCGTTAACTCTTTGGATGCAACAGATTCCTGTATATCTAACATCTTATCTGTGGTATAAACACCCAGTCAGGAAGAATCATTACAGCCATCAACGTTGTGTTGGTTTCTGACTCGGACGGAAAAAAAAATCTTTGTAAAGCGTTAAAAGCAGCGTGTGCGGATAGCCATAGAAGAAATAAACTCTATGTAAACGTATTTTATGTTTTAGTTACTCGAGAAAAAACGCATTTCTTTGTTTCTGTGTCTGCAGCTTTGGCCATTACTGACACACTGTGCTTCATTGTATTGTGCATCGTATATACTAGACCGACCAAGCTGTTTGCATTTTGATCAAGCGTATCACGCCAGTTTACATATGTTATGATGCATATGTATTAGCACCGTCATTACTGATGCAGATTTCTTGTCACTTGTGCCGTACAAGACGGTTCATTCTATACAAGCATGTTGCTTTGCAGCCGGAGACATGTTCTGTAAAATTCTTCTGGACTTGAAACCGCATCGTATTGTAAAAAGAATTCTGTGCTTCACTCACTGTTTCAGTTGCCTGTGATTATGGTGACTATATACGCATAGTTGCATTTATTTTGTACTTTAGTGTGACCACGTGACCATAAGAATTAAACTGAAAATGAGCATTATAAATAGTATTTTCATTTTAATAACTGTCTGTTTTCCAAACGTAACGTTAATTTTGTTTAAAGTGACGCTATTAGGCTCTCAGTATTCATTAAATTCTGACAGTGGTAAAAGGACGTTCTTTTCACATTCTTATTTATTTAATAATCCTAAAATTATTACACAATGATGTAGAGAAGCCCTGTACATTTGATTAATGTTTGTAGTTTGAGATGTTGGGATATACAGCACAGTCAGCCAAAGTAGTCTCATTCCACGCAGGGGGCCCCTGTTCGATTCCCGACAGGGTCGTAGATTTAATCCACTCGGTGACTGGGTGTTGTGTTGTCCTCATCATCATTTCATCATCATCGACGCACAAGTCGCCGAAGTGGCATCAGATAAAAAGATCTGCACCAGGCGACCGAATATCCCAGGTAGGATATTCCGGCCAAAAATGCCACACGAGCATTCATTCACCTCTTGGGATGGAAATACAAGCGTTCGAGACACCATTCTAAAACCTAAATATTTTCAAAGACGCCACTTACTGACGAACACGGTGGTAGATATTCCTGTTGGATAAAGCTACTGCTGAAACAACTCGCTCTTCTGGATTTGTGGACGTGTTCTTTACGTTCCTGGAGCGTTTGCCATATATTTTAGCAGTAGCAGAGTACTGATTATCACCGTGCCTAAATTATTTGTGGATCCAGAAGCGCATTTAATTGTTATCATGTCGCAATGAGCAGTTATCAGTTGGGTCAGTTAATTACAGTCCCAGCACAGGCACATTAAGTAGAGAGAGAACCTCGAGCCAAAGACACACTGGGATCGTAATCTGCATCCAGGGTTTTATCAGCTCGTTGATAGGTTGTTTTCCTCTATGATGTTTCTCCAAGTGCGATGTTTATGCATTCGCGCCACACCCCAAACTACGTCACAATATGAAGAAGAGTAATCGCAACATTATCAACCCATTTAAAGATGAAGAAACATTTCACAAACCGCAACGCAGTTTTTCTGTGAATACAAAAAGGCATGAAAAACCCAAAACAGTTTCCATTTAGTATCACTACGGGTCCGACAACAGGAATTCGTTCGTTAACAAATAATTCTGTAAAGGCTTTGTGTTGATTACAGTGTCTAAAAGTCTTGTAAATTATCTTGATATCCTGCAGTAGCTACAATGACACTGTTTGTGACTTCACATATTAGAAAATAAACATTTCTGTGATGCTTCCATTGAGTTCAAGACTTCGTAGAAAATTTCCGAAACAGCCACCTGCACGCTTTGTCAGAAAAACGAGAAATATATAAATAAATTTAAGGATTTTCCCGTATTAAATAGATTGAAAACGTCACCAGCAGAGACGTTTAACACGAATTCGGGCTAGTCTCATATTTGACACCAATTGTTCGACGTCTGCACATAGATGTTTCGTTAGTTCCTCGTTGTCTCTAAATGTAGGTCGTTTCTCATCTCGTGTTCGTGACTTGTTTTCCTCTCAATATTAAGGTTTCCAATGCTACACGCCTTATTTTCTTTTTAATTCAACTTCCATAGAGTTCTCTTATGCTACCTGTGTTTCTAACTTCACTCTTCTCATTATTTCAAAATATGAGATTCAGAAATCGTTAGAGGTATATGAGAAGAACGCGAAATCAAGGTAAAGGTTCAAATGGTTCAAATGGCTGTGAGCACTATGGGACTTAACTTCTGTGGTCATCAGTCACCTAGAACTTAGAACTACTTAAACCTAACTAACCTAAGGACATCACACACATCCATGCCCGAGGTAGGATTCGAACCTGCGACCGTAGCAGTCCCGCGGTTCCAAGGTAAAGGTTCCCAAGAAAATTCTCCACAGGAGATTATACCCCAACCCCCACTGCCAAGAATTACCCTTTTAATGATCTGATAACGATGACTAATGACTGTAAACGGCCGAATAACACTCGTCGATGATGTCAGGGGCGTTGTGGTTCCACTAAGAGATACCTCTCCTTGCAGTCAATTTTTGCGTTAGAAGCATTATAGAAGAAATTTGAGGTCTTAACTTACATAGTTTATGTTTGTGTTTGGTCTTTGTTATTGGGACGAAAAGACTGGTGATGCTGTATTGTAACATATCACAAAAAAAAAAAAAAAAAATACTTCCAGTCGTGAAGCTGGGAATTTTTTGGTGTGCGTAGTCCTCTCGTGCCGGGCCCCTGGTTATGTTAGGCGGTTATTAAAAAAAAAAGAAAAGAAAAAAAAAGTCTGAAGAAAGTATCCAGTCTGATTCGTGTTGTCAGGACGAACGAACTTTGAAGAATGACCTGGGATTGCGCCCAGAAGAGATATGATCTGACTCTCGCTATTTTCAGTTTTTGCTTTCAAAATACCAGGTATGAAACAGACAAATCATTGGATAAATTTCAGTTCCGTAGTCACTTATCTATTACTGCATGTTTTACGGATCATGAAATGCTGTGCCTATAATTTGCTCGTAATCGGTGAAGTATAAGTAACAGAAAATTTATCGATAGCAGGTGACCTGTTTGTTGCAACAGGTGTAATATTTTCTACCGCATAAGCCGAGTGTTTACTTTATTTATGAATTAAAAATAATACACGTGTTGCACATACACCACGTGGACAAAAAAATCGCGTATCATTGTGGATGTTTCCAGAATTAAGAGTTTGAAGACTATATTTATCGCCACAAATACAAGCAAGAAGAAATTTCATTGTACTGAAGTTCATGTTCCACAGTAAAAGCATGTTACCGCATGTTTCTGTGAAAAGCAATTTTGCTGCGGCAACCAATAAATTAGGCGCTAATCTTTCCAACGCTTGGAATAACGTCGTACTCGTGATGCTGAGCACCTGCTTCGGAAACACACTTCTACGTATGCACCCTACACCACCCCCTAAATGCCAAGCTGTCCCATCTGCAACACCTACTTGCTATTCTAGATCAGGTTGCTCTAGTAACCGGTCTAGTAGCTTCCTAGTTGATCTCTAAAAGCTAGACCAGCACTTGTACTCAGAGTCCAGGGCAGGTACAATTACAAAGCAGCAAGTGCGTCGCCGAATTAATAAATAAATACAACTTTTGTCCTTCATAGATAAATAAATAGATACGGCACTTCACAATGTAAGCCCTAAGCGTGTATGGCAGAGATAGGTATTACACCGCACTTAAGGTGTTGCGGTATGTCAATAAATAATATAGATACACGAAACATAACCGAAATTACATGCGTTCTTTTCATATCAACATTAATTGCATTCACAATTACGGACTTTCGACGTGCCCTTAACACGAGCAATTCATTAAGGGTGGTCCATCGAAATATTGTTGTCTAAATGTGTTACCGAAAATACAACTGTGTTCCTACTCGGCTGATAAAGTACTATCTACATAACTGTATATTATATAGTCTCATGTTTCTTATTTTAACGAATCTAGATTTTATAGCAATTAAAATTACCTACGAAATTAGATTAACAATATGCTTTGAACGTATAATAATCAGACTCAAAAGACTTTGGATGGACAAAAGAGAAAAATTAAAAGAAATATACCATGCATGTGATAGCGAATCACGATCCGTTTGTAACTTGTAGGATTTCTGTTAGTCGATAAATCTCCAACAGCTTTTTCGCAGTACATTACGTCTCTTATATACTGTACGTGAAGTAACTGCAATTAAATTTACACATCTGAAAATTTATACAGGGTGGTCCCGAATTCATGGTACAAACTTTAATGGTAGGTGCAGGACATTGTAACAAGGATATATTGTATAGGAATGTATAGTCCCAGGTGACGCGGTGAGGCGTAAACAGGGGAAATAACGGCCGAAAGGAAAACGAAAGATTTTATTGAAATCGTTGTTGACAAGTGTCATGTTTACAGTAAGTGTTCAAAATTGCGTCCACCATGAGCGATACATGCTTGACAGCGTCGGTGCAGCGATTGGCGTACACGTTCAAAGATGCCTGGTATTTCACGCACACCTGCAGCAGCTACAGATATGCGAGCAACGAGATCCTCATCTGAGTCAACTGGAGTCTCATAAACAAGACTCTTAAGATGTCCCCATAAAAAGTAATCGAGGCAAGAGAAATCAGGAGATCGGGGTGGCCAAGGGACTGGTCCACCACGCCCAATCCATCTAGCACCAAACGTGGCATTCAGGTAATTCCGTACAGCAGTGCTGAAGTGTGCTGGCGCTCCATCGTGCTGAAACCACATGCGGTTACGAATGGCGAGCGGAACATCTTGCAGCAGTTCTGGTAACACTTCTTGCAGAAAAATAAGATAGCTTTCGCCACAGAGTCGCGTGGGTAGTAAGTATGGCCCAATCAAAAAGTCGTTCACAATACCAGCCCACACATTAATACCGAAACGTTGTTGATACGCATGTGGACGCGTTGCATGTGGATTATCTGTTGCCCACACATGGGAATTGTGCGCATTAAAGACACCCTCGCGTGAAAATGTCGCTTCATCTGTAAATAGCACATGACCTACGAAATCCGGCTGCAACGCACAATGCTGCAACAACCACTGGCAGAAGTTCACGCGAAGAGGATAATCTGCCGGATTCAATGCTTGTACTTTTTGAAAATGGAAGGGGTGTAAGCGATTTTCATTTAACACTCTGCATACAGTCTGATGACTCACATGTACGTCACGCGCAACAGTTCTTGTGCTTGACTCGGGTCTATCGGCCACTATGTTCAAGATGCGTTCTTCCAGTCTTGGAGTGCGTACAGCTCTTAATCGACCAGCGTCATGTCTGTTGACGTCGAACGTACCTGTTTCACAAAGCTGACGATGTAACCGTTGAAAAATTCTGTGATCCGGCATTCGTCGATTAGGATACTCCGCGCGATACATTCGTAACGCAGCTCTGGCGTTACCATTTGCACGGCCGTACATGTAATGCATGTCTGCTTTTTCTGCATACGTAAAGTCACCCATCGTCTACGGCAGCACAATTGTGAATGGCGCTTGTCCCTACTGCGATACATCATGTTCATCTACTGCCCTCTACCGGCAGTGACACCAACCGATCACTCCATTTCTCTTTCCCCTGTTTACGCCTCACCGCGTCACCTGCGACTATACATTCCTATACAATAAATCCTTGTTACAATGTCCTGTACCTACCATTAAAGTTTGTACCATGAATTCGGGACCACCCTGTAGTTATGGTCACATAACTTCTTTGTTTCCCTAGATGCGTCTTTAGTTCGAGTGTTAATATAGTAATGGAAAAACTTGTATAAACTAAATCTCGTATTACAGTCAGTTGTGAAGAATAGAAACTTCGAGGCGTCGTCGGATTTTAACAAAAGTCCTACGTCGCGTAAGCTTGAGCAGACAGTAAATTCGCTTAACGATTGTCTTCAGTGACAGACAAATGAAAAACGGAAGCAACAAAGAGGAACAGAATTCGTTTCTTTTATTTCAATCTATGTTCCCATAAATGTTTTCGTGCTCAGACTTTTTTTATAGTACGAACTAGGCCACAGTGTCGGCAGTCATATTTTTGTTAAGTTCGACGATGCCTAGCTGATTTTATTTATATCTCTTGTTTATGCCATTCTGGCTTTACAATGTAAGGATATGTTTTAAACAGATCTGAGGATGGTCACCACTGACCGAAATCAACACTCTGAGAACAAAAAGAAATTTTTGTGATTATAGACTGGAATAAGAGAAACAAATCGTACACTTTCTGACTACCTGCTTCTATTCGCGACAGTGTCGAAGCTTGCAAAAGAGAAGTAGTATGAGGATCACTCTCAGCTAGAAATAGAATTGAGAACTACAAAATGCAAGAACTGAAAGAATTTTGTAGTCTAGGAAGCAAGATGGAACCACAAGATGGCCGTCTCAGTAGAGACAGAAGGAGCCTAAAGACACAGCGTAAGAACGCTCTTTAGAAACTTTTCTGGCGTTCGTCATTGGTCTAACGTTACAGAAGTTACTTTTGAGTGATAGTACGCTATAGAAATGGAAGAGGTGAACTGTAATAAATACGACGAAGCCAAACTGGAAGAATATACAGTATATGATAATGGTGCAACACAACATATGAATATTACAAGTTTGGTTAACAACAAAATAGCCTAGGAAAGAATAGCGTTGAAACGCGTAGCACACCAAAGGGTAGGCTGGCTTGAGTACGCTCTGTTAACATATAACACCGACTGAAAACAAGGGCACAGGGTATTCAGTGATCAAGGTTGCTGTTAACAGTTACGAAGACAGGTAACAACTAAAGCTAGCACCATACTTTGTTAGTCACACATTTTTGTTATGTTATGCATTTTAACTAACGTAAAAAATGAAATATACTGTAATACTGACTCAGGGCTCTAGTCACGGTATTGCTGAAAGCCCCGTACTACAATATGAAGATAATCTCATATCGTCAAGTGTAATTTATCTCACGAAAACTACAAATTTCGGATGCTGTAGATGTTAAAAGGTCCCTTGGAACATGCCCATCCATATAAGCTAGTGAACATATGTATTAGTAAACGATGACATGCCTCACTTTTCTGTGTGTTAAATAATTACACTTAATATTGTTTGCTTGTATCCTTTAAAGTTTCGTGTTCTTTAAACAATAAGATGAGTTTGAAAAAGGTCGCTCTTTCTCAGCATGGATTATTTGTAGTGAACAATGGGTAAATGGTGAATTGGTCAATCTGAAACGCCATTTTAAATTGGTAAATTTTATGTTCGAAGTTCCCACTTCGTTACTCTTTTTATTTGTCTTGGTACCTCTCGAGTGATAACGGATATAGTACTGGACTGGTATAAGTATTCGCTTAGCCGGAGACATGACTCTACATTTCTGTAACTAACTACCATCAATGCTATTTTTAATTCGACACAACTGACACGAGATTCGTCTCGTAATACCTGTTCCATATAAGAAACGGAAGATGTGAAGTTTTCTTGGTTAACCATGAAGTTTCCCAGTTACGTAAAAAGATGCTGACTGCGTGACATCTACTGTCCGCGCGAATTAAGCTGACAATGGGCGCGGTGGCAGATGGAAGTAACCGTAAAGGCGTTTCTCATTTACTGCGCCTTCCATCAGCCACCCCACCGAGTATCAATCTACTTTGCTTTTTGTAATATACGAAACACCATTTCCAAAATGCAGGCTATACCTACCAACAGCAAGGAATAATATACCGTAGACACCATAAATATTAAAATGGTAGCTGGGATACCCGGCTACCCTCAGGAAGTTGATATGAGATTGTGTGGTAGTTGGAATGAAAGGACATTTTTGACTTTGCTGTCGAGGTATATATGAACAAATTTTTCATAATTACTACTCGAGAGCAAGCTATGTATAGCTGACCGGTTTCTCTGCTTCACACGGTGCTCATTCTCGTTCGTTGGGAACTTAAATGAGCTTCGCGCTCTTCGTATGTTACGTTTCTCGCTTTGTTTTTTTGTTTCGCCGTTTTGCTTTAGAACTCGCAAGATCACCTCCTCTTTTACGTTTGAGCATTACCTAAAATACTGCATAAATCAAGTCAACCTTGTATTAACAAATACACTAAGTATACTTTATACATATCCACGCTTTACTTTCGATTTATTTTCAGTCACTGTATCACTTTGGCGCCGGCCGGTTGTGGCCGTGCGGTTCTAGGCGCTTTAGTGTGGAACCGCGTGACCGCTACGGTCGCAGGTTCGAATCCTGCCTCGGGCATGGATGTGTGTGATGTCCTTAGGTTAGTTAGGTTTAAGTAGTTCTAAGTTCTAGAGGACTGATGACCTCAGAAGTTGAGTCCCATAGTGCTCAGAGCCATTTGAACCATCACTTTGGCTACTCACACACAAAAACAAACAGTGGATTGTTTTTATTCATTCACTACACTACTTTTTCCGTTCCTCCCTTGGTCACTGATAAGAAACTAACGTTCCAACCCACGACGAGCCCCCTACCAATCGGTAACACAACCAGTGGCGAATTCTGGAACATACCAAAAAGGCTTTGACTGGTCCACAATGTACCAGAACATTCCACAACATTCGAAGAGTGTTTTGGAATGTTCCACAATGATCTGGGATGTTCCCGAACATTTTGGAATGTTCCTGATTTCTTCCAAACATTCCAGAACATCCTGGATCATTGTGGAACATTCCGAAACATTCTGGATTGTTGTGGAACGCTCTCGAATATTCTGGAATGTCCTAGACATTTCTAAAGGGCAAAACTTCCCAGCCCTTACATCTTCAAAAGCATGGCCTTCAGGTAAAAATGGTGGTGGTGGTAAGTGCCTATGGGACCTAACTCCTTAGGACATCGGTCCCTAGACTTCCACACTACGTAATCTAACTTAAACTTACTAACGCTAAGGACAACACACAAACTCATGCCCGAGAGAGGACTCGAACCTCCGACGGGGAGAGACGCGCGAACCGTGCAAGGCGCCCCGGACCGCGCGGCTAGCGAAAAATGGAAACCTTCTTCATGAATGGGGGATAGAGGGCTACCACTCCATGTAACTTCCTTGATCGTACCGGGACTTATTTCTGAGTTTTAGCGGGACGCACATTGTACACATATTTTTATAATATAAATTAACTGACGCTTTCAATAAATTAAAAAATTAGGAGGCCATTGTTGCATATAGAACTTATAAAATAGGAAGAATCAAATTAACATAGTTTTTTTCACTGCTTAAGCTCTTGTTGGAAGAAAAAATTTCCGAAAGAATGGAAAAAAGACAATGCTATACTAGTCTCGAAAAATAGCAGAAACGAGGATACCAATAATTACTGCCACGTACGTTTCTTGATTTCTGACTGGTTAATAAGTGTACGACTGTAATTAACAACAATACTATGTCTGAAAAAGAGCAAAACTATTTTCGTAAAGGCAAGTGATATATTTAGACGGCGAAAAATCATAGAAATGTGACAGGAACATTTTGTTAAAATTGCGTGTGGTGTCGGAGGAAGAAGTGGATCGGTGGACTGGATAAAGCAGCAGTGCGTCACCAGTGATTCGCGTTATGATAATTGACAAATGAAAGCAATTCTTTCTGCTCCATTATGCTAGCCGGTTTTCATTTCTACACTGGCTCCCTCGGTGGTCTCATGACTAGCTATTAGCTGTAGTAGAAAGGTCTGAAACGGTTTCAGCCAGCCTCGTGACGCCAAATAAAATCTTCCTCAAACAAAATAAGAAATGAAACCCAAGTCGATTCTTGCAAATAAGACAACAGCAACTAGCCACTATTTATTTATACAAATAGCGTTGTTACAAGTTTCAAGGCAACGGGTTCATCTTCAGACGGCTGTTCACATTTAAATTACATTTGTTGTGATTTGCAGTAGTTTCTGGTTGTATTTTCCTCCTTCCCCCTTTCCCGCCGTTTCTCATGCCGTTCTTTCGCTGTGGATATAGTTACAGTTAAACAGGCCGTTTCTCACATCGTTCGTTGTTTTGTTTTTTATTTTATTTTTTTAAAATTGCTGTAGGGAAACATCACCCGAAGGAACTTTGGTCAAAAGCATGAAAAAACAGCCTACAACTAATGAAAACAGCAACAAATGTAATTTAAAACTGAGCAGCCGTCTGTTGATCAACCTGTCACAGAGTGGGCCAGAATCCCAAAAATCAGGCAAAAACTTCAAAATTGTTCCAATTTCGCCAAAAATTGAGTTTACTGGGGTTTTTGATCCTTCCGATAACGATATTTCTATCAAAATTGAAGAATTCAAACTGACGGATCTAGTATGGCAAAAAGATTTGGAAAAATTAATGAAGCGGAAATTTTTTTTCCGTGAACATTTATAATTTTAATGGAAGATTTCGTGACAAAACTGCCTCTATTACTATCTTTATTACAGAAAATATATATCAATACAAAAATTGAAAATTTTGTAAGTCTTCTTAATGTTCCTCGGCAAAACTTCTTGTTCTTTTATCTTCATTTCCTTCTTCATCTTCTTCCTCACAGACATTTGTATCCTCTTCATCATCCCCAGTATCTGATTCCTCGTGATCTTCTGCAGCAGGTACCAAAAGGGCAACAGATTCCGACGACAAAACTTTCACTTTCCTCAGAGATGGTTTCCGCAAAGAAGAAATACAGGGATCAGTTGCCGATAGAAGGCTGATTCGCGAAGACAGTAGTACATACTTCAGGACAGAAAACGGAACGTCTTGGAATCTAAAACTTGCTTCTATTTGTCAAATGGCTCTGAGCACTATGGGACTTAACATCTGTGGTCATCAGTCCCCTAGAACTTAGAACTACTTAAACCTAACTAACCTAAGGACATCACACACATCCATGCCCGAGGCAGGATTCGAACCTGCGACCGTAGCAGTCGCGCGGTTCCGGACTGAGCGCCTAGAATCGCTAGACCACCGCGGCCGGCACTTCTATTTGTCACTCACGTTTAGGTGTTCGTAATTGAGTACATTTTTTTTTTTTTTTAATGTTCAAATGTGTGTGAAATCTTATGGGACTTAACTGCTAAGGTCATCAGTCTCTAAGCTTACACACTACTAAGCTAAATTATCCTAAGGACTAACACACACATACACACCCATGCCCGAGGGAGGACTCGAACCTTCGCCGGGACTAGCCGCACAGTCCATGACTGCAGCGCCTTAGACCGCTCGAATTGAGTACATACCTTCTGGAATAGCCTCAATTTAAAAATAAAATTAGTTCTGATTTCACTAAACAAAAATACTTCATCCGAACGACACAGTACATTTCCAGCCCGGCTAAACTGCCCGGTTCTAAGACCGGGATTCAACTGCCCCATCATTACTGTAGCCAGCCTATTAAACCGGTAACGGCGGTATTTGTGTAAATAAACAGCGCTGTTGACAGTGGCTGGTTGCCATTATCTTCTCTGCAAGGGTCAGTTGTTTGTTGAACACGACCACAGTCTGAAAATGTCACTTTCCGACAAAATAACAGGAAGCGAAATTGACGCGCAGGGTGCTCGAAGCGGCGTCATACGGGAGTCTCGCATCAGGCTTTGAGCCACGCAACATTTTATTTCTGCCTCTACACTGACGCCACAACCCTACAAGTTCGCCACCAAATAGTGGTGGAGGATTCCCCCTCCCCGCGAAGTCACCCATGACGCCCGCAGAGCGAGGACTGGCCCGGCGCGCTTTCTAGTCTACCAGACAGCCGGCAGCCACTTTCTCCGCCCTATCGCCACACCGCCAGATCGTGCAGATCCGTGTCACGCCGGCCCGCGCTTTCTACCTAATAGATTTGCCTTAGTGTCGGGGCTAAGCGGCGGCGCCTCTTTTTCCTTCCCTCCTGCCTGATAACGCCGAGTCGACTAACCAGTCACAACTAACTAGCTTCGAGGTCGAGTCAGAAGGCTTCCCTGTCAGGCATCTCGTTTCTTGGCTCCAAGAATTTCTTTTTCTCGCCTTATAACGTGTCTGTATCTGACATATAGCTGAGGTTATAATTCTCAGCTCCTGTCTAGTCAGAACTTCTCGTAAAATATAGGTTCTGAATCCGGGAAGAATGCCTTGGTACCCTTGACTTACAAGGAGGCGGCACGACCGTGGGGTCGGGGATTTGTCCGCAATTTTGTGTGGTGAAAGAGGACCCCTAACACCTCACGTGGTTAAAATATTAGGACGCACTACTCGGAAAATCCCGAGAAAAATCTATCCGAAGTTTCTTAGGTGCCTTATGAGTGTAAAATGTTAGACCACTGCCGAACCGCCGTCTGGCCTACATGGTTAGTGCTCCCACCTTTACGCCAGAGGTCTTGGGTTCGATTCCTCCTCCGGCACTTTTTTTTTCTTCTGTTGCTTGCAAAATTGCAGCGCATTGTTACAGGAGAATCGTGAAATCAATTACCGGGAAAATTTTATAATAATTCGTTCTATAATTCACCATCAATATTCCGAGACATGATTCAATATGCCTGGTTTGCCTCAAAATTATCAGAAACTCGAAACATTTTCGTAAATGTTAATGGGGCATGTTTTTCTACAGATTCATTGCAAACGCCCTGTGATTGTAAAAAATCCGCTTTTATATGTTGCGCAAGTAGTCGCAAAAATTATTGCTTCGTTTGTTTTTACGATGATTACCACTGCAGTTCTTGTTTATAATTATTATATGTATAAAAATTGAATGTTTCCCAGTCGACTTTGTTATTCTGCTTAAAAAGGCAATGTTTCTCGTCATATACTTTACAATGAAAAATGGAAAACCCACCGCCATGAGTTGTGTTGTTGGACAAAAAGAAAATAATTTTTATTCAATACTGTAACTAATTTGTTAAAGATAATGTAGGTTTGGCAAACTTTCCGAATAATTGTTGGAATAACCAAAGAAAACGAAACAGAAGAAAAAAATAGTGCAGGAGCAGGAATCGAACCCGAAACCTCTGGCGTAATAGTCGGAGCGCTAAACTTTTTTTTTGTAACTTTAGCTCGTTGAATCTGCTCGGGGCGGACGTCGTAAGACATCCATTTCAGTTCGTTGCTGATCTGTTAACTCAGTTTTATTACGGAGGGCACATTACCCTCTGACCGAACACGCTGAGCTACCGTGCCGGCATAAACCTAGGCCAGACGGCGGCCCGGCAATAGACTAACATTTTACATTTATAAGGCACCTAAGAAACTTTGGATCGATTTTTCCCGGGATTCTCCGGGTAGTGAGTCGTAATATTTTAACCAGGTGAGGTGTTAGGGGTCCTCTTTCATCACACAAAATTTCGGACAAATCCCCGATCCCACGGTCGTGCCGTCTCCTTGTTAGATTTTCTGTGGTCTCCCTGGAAATCGTTTGTGACTGCCGTGACGAGTCCACCAGCGACGTATTACTTATTCCTCGCCCAACCGGCCTAGAGCTCTACCTCTAACGAACTCGACATCCGTGAACATAGGATCAAAAATTAAAGAATTCTAAGTAAGGCAGTGAGACGGAAGCGAAAGGGGAATCGCTACCAAGCATAATGCTATTTTTACAGTTCATTGGCTTTAGAGAGGTGCCCATTGAGCCAGCTCAATTGCGGAATCTCAATTATGGTGATATGAACATAGTGACACCAATTCCCCCCCCCCCCCTTCCCCCGTGGCGAATAAAATCTCCGACCCGGTCAGTAATCGAACCCAGGCCCATCGTTTGGCAGTCAGCCGCGCTGACACCTAGGCGGACACACTAATGTCCAGGACATTAATTCTTTCATGTAAATTACTTGAATTTTTAGAGGCCTTATAGCGCTTTCTGATTTGATAAAAATCATGCATCTTACGTGTTGTAAGCAGACCAAATTCTCTTATGTAACTAAACAAGAAGGCCGGCAGGAGTGGCCGAGCGGTTCTAGGCGCTACAGTCCAGAACCGCGCGACAGCTACGGTCGCAGGTTCGAATCCTGCTTCGGGCATGGATGTGTGTGATGTCCTTAGGTTAGTTAGGTTTAAGTAGTTCTAAGTTCAAGGGGACTGATGACCTTAGAAGTTAAGTCCCATAGTGCTCAGAGCCATTTGAAACATTTTTTTAAAAAAGAAATTGAGTTTCGTGCAGTATCTTCCTACACCATCGTAGCGTACACGTGCCATTTTTTCATGAGTATAGAATGTTTAACAAGTGTCACGTGTTCCGACGGGAGGTACTATTGGTCAAAAGTATAAAAAAGGTTCCTACAAAGGTATGTCCAGAAACCAGTACCTGTTGAGGGAAGGGCCATACACTTTACCACAAAAATTAACAAGTACTGTGTATCACCGATAAATTACCAGCTGTATTGGAGAGCATTATTCTTCAAGATTGATAACGATTGTGGTTTACGCACGTGGGGGACCATCCCATTTTCTACGGATCGTTGGACGTGGCTCACCGCAACGTTTCATGGGCGATGAATTCGTCGAAAAGATCTGAAAGCATGGCCTCCCCGTTTATGGGACCTGAATTCGGTGCATTTCTGGATATTGGGATATCTGAAGGCAATGATGCATGCCCAAACCATCGACAATGTGTAGACGTTAGAGGAGCGTGAGACCAGTGTTTGAGACACACTGCGAATGGAGCCAGGCTTATTTGAAAGAATGCGTGATTTGCTGCGAAGAAGAGCTGGGAGATGTGTCAGGATGCCTGCTAACAACGTGCGGCATTGGTCCCCATATCAACAGGTATTCATTTCCGAACGTATCATTGTAGCATCTTTTCTTCTCGGTTTTTTTTATTATTAATGTGTGTTAAATCTTATGGGACTTAACTGCTAAGGTCATCAGTCCCTAGGCTTACGCACTGATTAACCTAAATTATCCTAAGGACAAACACGCACACCCATGCCCGAGGGAGGACTCGAACCTCCGCCGGGACCAGCCGCACATCATCTCGTTTTCACCAGTACTACCTCCTGTTGGAATATATGACTTTTTTTTCTACACCCTGTATATATTAACCGGCAAAGCGAACTGAAGACCTGGCCGTGGTGGCAACACCATCATGTTTGCAGCGGAGAGACAGAATCGGAGTTAACAGCGTACATTCTAGTATTCTTAAAAGTGCCGCACCGTCCCTCGCTAAACGTCTATACCCCCATGCTCAATATGTTAGCCGGCATTTTTATCTGACAGTACTGCTCGGATAGAATGTAATTGCCTCAATATCACCTGATTCGACTACATTCCACTGTGCTTGTTTTGCTGCTGTTGATGTTCATCTTACAGCTTCCTTACGAGACACTGTCCACTTCGTTAAAATGCTCTTCCAAGTCCTTTGTTGACTCTGAGAGCATTACAGTGTCTCGGCAAACCTCAAAGTTTTTATTTCTTCTCCCTGAACTTAAATTACTACTCCAAAGTTTTCTTTGGTTTCCTTCACTGCTTGCTGAATGTACAGACGCGGTTTATTTATTTATTTATTTTCAAGTACAAATGGTTTCATGTTTAAATACATACGTACAGATAAAGATAAAATCAAAATACATTATAACACATAAATAATGTCTCGTCTTATGGACATTCAATTAAGGATAAAGTAGACATACACAGGTTGTTACAATAAGGTATCTTGTCATAGATAAGATAAAATTATCATATAGAAATTGTTGCTATAAGGTCATTCAGCAATCACATATATGGAATCTATAGTGTATCTTTAGAGTTCTATGTCTAGGTTTTCCATCCACTCGACGGCTGCAGGGGAGGCTGCATAATGTTCTCGAATGGATCCTTTAAACGCACGTTTAGGGAATTCCTGAATGATGTGCTGGATCGTTTGCTCTGGATGTCCACAATCGCACTGTGGTGAATCTCGTATGCCCCATCTACAGAGCATCTCGCCACTTCTGCCTGCTGGATCGTTTGCTCTGGATGTCCAAAATCGCACTGTGGTGAATCTCCTATGCCCCATCTACAGAGCATCTCGCCACTTCTGCCATGACCAGCTCTGTGTCTATTGAGTTCTTCTTGGCAGGTCTGTACCAGGTAGGTTTCCACCAGGTGATATTTCATTGCAGTTCTTGGATAGTCCAGTCTGAGACCATTCATTTTTCCATGAATCCATAGCATCGTAAGGTTTTGAGCTGTTCTAGATCTTAGTCGGGAAAGATTTGGGGCAATGTCCTGATAGATTGGAAGGTTGGTATTGGAGGAGATTTTACGCTATTCATTAACTAAGGCGGTTTGCCGCCTAAGATGTGGTGGAGCTATACTACAGAGAACAGGAAGCCAAGGTAGCGGGGTGGGTTTAATGGCCCCAGTTATGATTCTCATGATGTTGCTTAGTTGAGTATCCACTTTAGACGTGTGGCTGCTGTTAAGCCAAGCAGGGCTGCAATATTCCGCAACAGAGTACACCAGTGCTACAGAAGAAATCTTCAGAGTATGTACATCAGCTGCCCAGCTAGTATTGTACGTAGCTTAGCAGCAGTATCTATTAGGTGTGGTTTGAATATAAGCGATCTATCCAATTTAATACCAAGATATTTTGGGTTTGGGTTATGGTAACATGGGCGCTAGCTCCCTTCTCAACCACTGCTCCCCTTCCATGACCCTCGCCTCTTATAACTATCGTCTGGTTTCTGTACAAGTTGTAAGTAGTGTTACGCTCTGTGTATTTTACCCTCACTATCTTCGAATCGTGAGTCTGAAAAGACGGACTGGAGGCGGGCTGTGACCGGCGAGGCGCGTCGAAGCCGCGACCTTCTGCCAGCAGGCTGGCGGGCCTTGAGCGCTGCCCAAATATTTACTGCCTAAGGTCGAGGTGCTACGGCGCGGCGCATCGACCTCGCCGGCGCGTTTTGGCGCTGCGTCCTCTTTCACTTTCGTTCGCCGTAGCGCTCTGTCTTCGACAGCCTGTCTGCCGAGCGCCGGCTGTTTTCGTTTTGCTTAAATTATCGGGACTCCAAGTCAAGGTGAGGCTTACTCTATCTTTACTTCGCGTCCTGCCAACTCATATGCGTTGTGTGTATACTGCTTGGAGCTTCACACCGTCAAAGAAGTAAAAAGCCGTCGGCCACACGGACTGTGCTTTCGGACGGCTGTGTTGAGATCAGCGTGCTACTGAACGCTCAGAAACGATGCGAATTCTGCATACGGAACGTGTGGCTCAACGAGGTACACGCTATCCGAGACCCACGAGAAAGACAGGTCGTGGTGCGTACGTCACGACACATGACAGTGGAGGTCTTACGAATGTCTGCAGCTTCTCCGGCGGGGAGCGAGTAACTATATCAGATGAGTTTAATAATTTTCGATAGCACACGACAAAGTTAAGACCTTTTCAATCACATATTGATTTCCTGTGGGCCCTACACGGATCCGAACGTTTGCAAAGTGTGGCTGACAAGCCGGCTGGTGTGACGTCACAGGTTAGTAGCGCGGGGGGCGGGGGGGAGGGGGAGAAGACGTATTTGCCGAGGGCCCCGACGCGATCGACAGTTGGCTGTATCTGGCTCTCAGTTCACAAAATAGTTCAAATGTCTTGAGCACTATGGGACTTAACATCTGAGGTCATCAGTCCCCTAGAACTTAGAACTACTTAAACCTAACTAACCTAAGGATATCACACACATCCATGCCCGGGGGAGGATTCGAACCTGCGACCGTAGCAGTCGCGCGGTTCCAGACTGAAGCGCCTATAACCGTTCGGCCACAGTGGCCGGCTACTCAGGTCATACATTTTACGAAATGGACGGGCGTAAAATTCCTACTTTAGCTCAATGAAAACGCGCATTTCCTGCCTTGCCCATAAGCTGGTTATTTTATGCTGTCTGTAGTATGCACACATGAAAACTTCGGTATCCATGAACATGTTATAAGACATCCCATAGTGCTCAGAGCCATTTGACCCATTTTGTTATAAGACAAAAAAAGTGCCATGTCCAGTCAATAGGGATATCGGCTTATAAACGTTCCAACTAAAACTGTGCGAATCCAACTTTACAATAGTTCTCCAGTTAAGATAAAAATTATTTTATCATTTTCACTTTTTAGTAAAATCCTAAAGTTATTCTTACTTGATCGCTGCTCCCATTAAGTAGCAGAATCTTTACAAATTATAAATTACAAGACTTGAAACAAGGAAGTGCAAAATATCTCGCTGCAAGTATACTACTTATCTTTTAGATAAAGACACTCGAGCAAACTCACTCCTCATAATAAGCGCACACATATTTGTTTAATATCGAGTATCATGGAATATACTTTTATTAAACTAATAAGAAAGTATCAGAATCTAGAAAAAACTGCGATAGGTTAACCAAAAAAAAAAAAAAAAAATTGGATCCAGTGAGACGCGATCCTGCAACACATCACCTGTTCCTTTACATTGCTGCATCACTACTCGTGACGCTACACCGACCATGAATGTTTTAAGACCATACTTTGCATGTTACCATCTCTTGAAACTTTTGATCTTAGATATGTTATTAACTGAAATATAGTTATAACAAATTGTAACAAGAACAATGCGTTTTTGATAGATTCTCAATGTGCCGTTCCTTGAAGAGCCATACATTCATAATACGCGAGTTACAATAATTCTTTAAAGACGCATATGACGTTTCCCGGCGTCTTATTATATCTAGTCGTACAATTAAAGACGGGTTTTTGAGAGATTATCAGTTTCGTGGTATGTAGAAGCGGTATGTATATATATAAGCTTCAATTGGAAGCCAATATAGAGTCTCGCGACTTCTTTCATCTGATTGGTCTATCTTCAAATGCATGTTCAGAATATCTGACATTCTAGATATCGCTCTGCGCGTTCAGAAAGACCTCAACGTGCTCTTTCCACGTTATGACATCAGAAACTTGGCACGCTACACTCTCGACGTTCGCGTGCGCGGTCTATACACCGACGGCTTAAGGTTAATGGCTGTTCACGGCAGATAAATATGTCACCTAGGAAAGGGGACTGCTCCCATGAAATCGAGACTCAGTGGGCAGAGACATTCATCCGTATAATCAGTTTGGAAAGAAAGAGAGAGAGAGAGAGAGAGATGACTTCAACGGATTAGTACAGTGTAGACTAACAATTTTCCTCAGACACACATTGCTGGAGGACACGGATCATGATGAAGGCAGGTGGTTAATGCATCTGAAATATGGCCTTGGTAACGTTTATGACAATGCTGTGGAGGTTGAGCTAGCTCAGAAATTATTTTTATGTACTTTAGTTAAATATCAGACTAAATTTAGCCTGCTTTGGCAACAGAATGATAATCGCCTTAATGGAAAAGGGTACTATCACACATGAAAAAATTCGACTGTAAGGATACCAAAAAACTGGTTCAATGGTGGAATAAATGTAACACTAACAGGAACAATTACATAGCAAAATAGCGGAAGTAATGGTTTGTACTTTGTGTGTGTGTGTGTGTGTGTGTGTGTGTGTGTGTGTGTAGTCCCTTATTTATACCCAAATGGACGTAAAACTGTAACAATATCTAGTCTTATCCTATACTAAGTTGACATGAATGAAGCTTTGCTACATATTAGCTTTATGAAACAAATATTTTCGCAGCCCATTTGCTGCTAAACGCTCCTATCTACACATGTGGTGAGTAGTTTTCGAATATTGCAGGGCTTCTTGTTAAATAGCATGGCTCTCTTCACGTACCTGCAGAAAAGTGGTTTTACCGCAGTTACCGCAACTCAAGCTACGCTAACGTCGGTGCGGAGTCATGCCCACATGCAATTAACGCCATCAAGTGAAGTGAAAGGCTGTCAAAGTTCCTCTTCACATCTACTCACCACTAAATACACTTTTAATTGTCCGCATAACACCTTGCGGACCCTCTCCCACATCCTCTATCAAGAAGCTTTGTCCTGAGTGCACACTTCCATATTAGCGTCTCGACAGTTGGGCCTCTATTTCACGCTAATACACGTTACCCACAGACCAAACACTAAATGGAAAAACCTTACTAAATGCTAACATTATTTCTTGCACAATAATAAAGCAATGTCAACTTCATAAATAACTATAATCATCTATTAACTCTTTATTTTGCGCAATATGAGTACCCACTCAAAGATGCTTTGGAGCTGCTCAGCTCTAACTATACACTTCGCTTTAGTTACAAAATTTTTTCCCCATTAGCAGCTGTTCGGGGTGCACTCAGCCTCGTGATGCCAATTGAGGAGCTACTCGACCGAATAGTAGCGGCTCCGGTCAAAGAAAACCATCAAAACGACCGGGGGAGCGGTGTGCTGACCACACACCCCTCCTATCCACGTCCTCAACTGAGGATGACACGGCGGTCGGATGGTTCCGATGGGCCGCTTGTGGCCTGAAGACGGAGTGCATTAGCAGCTGTGTTCTTGATTGTGTATATTGAAACGCGATCGATTTCGAGTCGCTAAATTTCCTCTTCAGGCCCCGCATCAGAGTCTAAGAAACCAGTGGAGCCAAGTACTTGCTCAGAAGCACGATCGTATGTACGATCCACTGTATTAAATTGCTGATTTAGTAATACCACATACGTCACAATACATATTAAGTTGAGCACTTAAGTAGCTTTCTACCTCCTACTGAAGAGACCAACAAATCTGTACTGTGGCGTACGTAATATCACCGTGCTGACTGTCGCCATATTTAATACATTGTATGGTATATTCGAAAAGGCCTCCAGTCGTCACCTGAACAACCCTTCGCAATCTGGCACTCATGAATGTCGTACACATCTCAGCTTCAGTTCTTCTGATACGTAAATTGAACGTCGGCGCGTTTGAAATTAGTTCAAGAATGCGTATTGCCTCTGCAAGGACTCTGGAATGCATCTCTGAGCCTGTCGGGCCGACGTCTGTTCTGTTCTCACGCTTTGTCAAGGGTTGCGGAGTGTCCGTTGCAGCAGACCGGCATCTCGCCGCACCTGCCCTTCTCGTCTTCGGCATGCAGAAACTGCTGCACATTGTCTGTCATCTGCATTCGTAACTCGAATTAGCTTCTATTCTGAAGTTGTGTACTCGCATTCTGTGTACTGATTGTTACACAGCAGCACTGGTACATGTCTATTTCACACATGTGAAACCTATGCACTCATTCGAGGAGTCCACGTCATTATGACTGGCCATATACCGCTGCCAACGCTGCAACTCCAAAGTTGAGAAGCCGACTGACGAGGGGCAGCATTCAGACACTGGACTGGTAAGAATATTTGGGGACCAAATCGACGTCCAGACAAGTTTCCCGTGGTTTCTCTAATCGTATAAGGCAAATTCTGGGTTGGTTACTTTAAGCAGAACCAATATACGCGTCTTCCTGCCAGGAGGTTACACGATATTGAGCGAGTTAGCCGGAGTACAGATTCCTACAAAAGCTTCGGAAATTGTACTTTATTACACACTGACTCGATTCGAAGTAGCCCATGTACAAAGCCTGCAGGGGGAAGAGTGGAAAACTAGGTGGATTTCCGTCGAAGAACTGCATCAAGCGGACGGGCGAGAAACGCATTCATCAGGGCCGAACCAGTACGACCCAGTGAAGAATCCAGTACTCACTGCGCAAATGGGGAATCTATTACAATGCCTGTCGTGGCTGGGGCATCTCCAGAGCAAATAGGCAGTCACGTAGTTAATGGCCGCAAACATTATGGTGACCACTCCAGCGAATTTTCAATCCATAATGGGACTACGACGGTGAATTACCGTATAAGCACATACAAAATCATGTTTTATTAAAATATACTACATTTACTAATTTCCTCATTCTTCAGTCACTTCTTTCTTCAATTTTATGATTGTTCAACTGTACTGTTTACTTTACAGTTATTAAATGGTCTTGTAGTTAAGTTATCGTCGGTATAATAAGAGTACAATTAATTACTGACTTTTGGAATGGGGAACGAATTCGCCACCTATCGTGTGGCGAATTTCAGAGCGAGCACATACCAGACTGCTTCTTCTACTTGCTCTTTATGTCACGAAACAATTGATATCATATATACAGCATACACACACGCCTTTTCCTTGATTTACTTATTTTTTAACAATCATAAGCGCACTGGACTCAAAAACATTTCTCACACAGCACGACATTAAACGCCAAGCTGTAAAACTGGTAAATTCAGTTAATATATAAAAGGAGATATGTATTTTAGATTATTGGCTTGGCGCCTTATTTCATCATGATACATTATTACTGGCCACGGAGATCGATACAAATAATAGGCTTATTAAGATGTCCAACAGTTAATCTATCGGCCAGACCAGCTGTTTGTTTCATTTACTGGAGTTATCTATTTTGGTCTCACGTTAAAGCACCTTCTGCGCGAGAATCAGTATTTTGATTACTATCAAAACCGAATGGACGCGAAAAAAAGCGTGTTCTAACCTGATGCATTAAAATTCATCACGACATGCGTGTAATCTTCTGAATATCAAAAGACCTATCTAATACAATGCTTGCAGTGGCTGCTGCAATCTCAAGTGATACATTGCCAATATCTTCATTATCCCGCGCACAATCGCAGCGCTTCGGTGCCCTTTGTAAACTTTCAGCTTCCGCAACAAACTACTGCTGTAAGCCCAACGCTGGCAGCGCCTAGTCCCGTAGCCTGACAGAAAGGATGAGAACGGTTCTGGGTCCCAGATGCTCGGTTGCTTAGCAACGGTCAGCCAACCGCGCGCTCCCTTCTGGGAAGGCCTTGGCGGCAATGCACTCGCTGTGTTGCATCTCCGCGACGCAAGAGCTTCTAATCCCAGCAGCTGCAGTGCACCGAAAATACTTCTGCAACAACCCACTCACATACACCACAAGTAACAGGGTCACTTTTTTGTCACTTCTACATTCACTCCCCTCGAAAGTGTTAAGGCCGTTAAGCTGAAACTAAAACGCAGGGAATATTAAATATTTTGTCACTCGGTCACGAGATGGCAGCATAGTCGAGTTGGCGGTGTGACGCAGCTGCGCAGGGCCTGTGAATTTCCAGATACAGCTACTCTACGTACAACCGCCATTTGCAACAGCAGATGTGTGTGGTGGATATATTTCAAGATGGAAACGTGGTAGTGTTTGATATTTGTCGAAAGAGATTAGACGAGATTTATGATTGAATACAAGTAGTGTTTGAGGGAGAGTTCTTCAAATGTAGCACTCTAATCAAGTGACATGCCGTTTTGAAGTGGCCTACACAGTACTGTGGATCTCCCTGGCCTGCTCAGCAGTCCGTAATGATGCCCGAAAACGTTGTTGAAGAATCCCCAAAAACATTCATGAAGGAGAACCGCGGCGTGAACAGACATCCTCGATCAATTACTGAGAACATTATAGCGGGATCTACATACACAGCGCTGCGTAGAAATTTTGGGAGTATTGGAAAGTTGCGTTGCATGAGTACCTTGCCAGTTTCGCAATCCAGGCCAAAGAAGGAGCACTCCTCTTCTGTGGCTGGAAATGTAATTTTGAGTCTGTTCTTCAACATTCAGGGGTTATTGATTTTGGAGTGGGTGTCCGTCAGGACTACAGTCAAGAATCGTCGCTCTTATGACGTCGAGGGGACGTTAAACACTTAACTAAGACTCACCGATGCTGACACACTTTCCGGAACCTTCAAAAGACGATTAAAAGCTCGTGTCCGAGCAAACTGTCAAAAGGTGTTCAAATAGTTCAAATGGCTCTGAGCACTATGGGACTCAACATCTTACGTCATAAGTCCCCTAGAACTTAGAACTACTTAAACCTAACTAACCTAAGGATATCACACACACCCATGCCCGAGGCAGGATTCGAACCTGCGACCGTAGCAGTCCCGCGGTTCCGGACTGCAGCGCCAGAACCGCACGGCCACCGCAGCCGGCTCAAAAGGTGTAATTTTACTTTATGGCAAGGCTGCATGCTAAATATGCAACACAGAGCACTGAATTCTTCCCCAATGGGTGGGTTGGAACAGCCGCTTTAAAGTTTGGATCTGTCACCATGCTACGGTCGCAGGTTCGAATCCTGCCTCGGGCATGGATGTGTGTGATGTCCTTAGGTTAGTTAGGTTTAAGTAGTTCTAAGTTCTAGGGGACTGATGACCACAGCTGTTAAGTCCCATAGTGCTCAGAGCCATTTGAACCATTTGAATCTGTCACCATACTATTACCATGTGTTTGTTCCTTCAAAAAAGTCTCTGAAAAGTAGGAGCCTTACCTGCGATATGGCGATAGCTGATGCTGTGGAACAGTGGCTTCGTCGTCTGCCTTCTTCCTTTGTTCTACAGGGTATAGGAAAAGACGAACAAATTGGAACTGATGTCTGAACAATGAAGATGATCTCTCGAACTGTCATTACAGTACTTCTCAATTCTGTGGTGTTCATTTCTCAATAACATATCTTTTGTGACTAAGACACCTGTCTACATTTCATGAGAACAGCCGTTATACACTAATTTTTGTGATAGTTGCGATATCCAGACTGAATGTCCTGAAGTATCCCAACCAGGAGAAAATGCAGAGCAAACAGACACAGAAGAGTCATATCCAGCGACGAGTAGGAACTGGGCCACGCAATGAGATAATAGTACAGGGTACGTACCATCTTCCTTCATGGCGTAACAAATTCGTCCACAGCGGTGGCTCTGCGCTGAAGCAGTACAAATTTGTGTATACCAGAATGCGTCGATGGTACAACACCATCTACTGCGGGCTCCACTGGGTACTCGCATGTCATTGCCTTGGCTTACGGTATCCTGAAACCACAAACTCGTCGACTGCATTCGCCATCTCTTGTTTTAGTTTTTAAATCCTGTTTTGGTTTTTCTAATCTCCCATTTTTCAGCATATTTTCTTATTATTCACATGATATTGGACGCGGCCAACGGCTTTGCCGCAGTGGTAACACCGGCTCCCGTCGGATCACTGAAGTTAAGCGCTGTCGGCCTGGGCTGGCACTTGGATGGGTGACCATACGGTCTGCCGAGCGCTGTTGGCAAGCGGGGTGCACTCAGCCCTTGTGAGGCAAACTGAGGAGCTACTTGATTGAGAAGTAGCGGCTCCCGTCTCGGAAACTGACATACGGCCGGGAGAGAGGTGTGCTGACAACATGCGCCTCCATATCCGCATCCAGTGACGCCTGTGGGCTGAGGAGGACACGGCGGCCAGTCGGTACCTTCGGGCCTTCATGGCCTGTGCGGGAGGCGTTTAGTTTAATATTGGACGCTGTTTTCATTCAAGAGCTCACTGAATTACTCTGCGTTTCTATTAATCTACCGTCATCCGTCTTCTTACCTCGAATGCGAAACAAGCGTTACTACCTTGTCTATGAATCACCATTTCCATCTGTGCTTTTGTCACGAAGTAAATACTGTTGTCTTGGTTTTAGAAAGGATCACTTTCGTTACGCTGGACTTACCCAGTTAACCACCTTTTCTCCTGCATCTACATCTACATCACTATTCCTCAGTTAACATTCAAGTATCTGGCAGAGGGTTCATCGAGCAACCTTCACGCGATTTGTCTTTCATTCCACTCTCGAATACCGCATGGAGAAAATGACCACTTAAATCTTTCCGTACTAGTTCTGAGATCTCTTATTTTATTAAGATGATCCTTTCTTTCTGTGTAGGTTGACGCCAATAAAATATTTTCGTATTCAGAGAGAAAGTTAGTGATTGAAATTTCGTTAAGAGGTCTCGACGAATCGACAAACGCCGATGTTTTAATGTTTGCAACCCCAACTCGCTTATATCCGTGTCATTCTCTCCGCCGGCCGTAGGTGGCCGAGCGGTTCTAGGCGCGTCAGTCTGGAACCACGCGACCGCTACGGTCGCAGGTTCGAATCCTGCCTCGGGCATGGATGTGTGTGATGTCCTTAGGTTAGTTAGGTTTAAGTAGTTCTAAGTTATAGGGGACTTATGACCTCAGAAGTTGAGTCCCATAGTGCTCAGAGCCATTTGAACCATTTTTTTGAACATTCTCTCCCCTGTTTCGCGATAATACAAAAATGAGCCTTCCTTCTTTGTAGCCTGGAACCGAGCGACCGCTACGGTCGCAAGTTCGAATCCTGTCTCGCGCATGGATGTGTGTGATGTCCTTACGTTAGTTAGGTTTAAGTAGTTCTAAGTTCTATGGGACTGATGACCTCAGATTGTAAGTCTCATAGTGCTCAGAGCCCGGGTCTTCTTTGTACTTTTTCGATGTCCTCCGTAAATCCTATCTCGTAAGGGTCCCATACTGGTCAGCCGTCCTCTAGCAGATAACTGACAAGCGTAATGTAGGCAGTCCCTTTAGGAACCTATTGCATCTTCTAAGCGTTCTGCCAATAAAACGTTCTCTTTGATTTTCCTTCGTCACTACGTTTCCAGTGTAAGTTGATCGTAGTGGTAATTCCTAGGTATTTAGTTGAAATGACAGGGTTTAGATTTAAGTGATTTATCGTGTAACCGAAATTTAAACGATTCCTTTTAGTGTGGGTGATATCCTTTACCTTATTTTTAGAGTCAGTTGCAACTTTTCGTATTATACAGATCTCTTGTCTAAATTATTTTGCGCTGTCCTATCAGCTGCATTTTGCTAGGCAAACGCTCCCTGGCCACTGCGTGTGTCTGTGGGCTATACAGTATGACGACACGGAGCCAGCTTTGAGCTGCCATTTCGATGTACTTTGGCTTCCAGCGTGCGCCTGAAGCGGCTAGTCCTTTGCGATTAAATTAATCAGAAGCTAGCGCCCGTACGGATCAAAGAATGTAATTAATACGTTGTAATTAAGAGCGGCGTGCTCACGACCTTGCCTGGGTAATTCTGCAACCACCTCGAGCGTTATTTATGCGAGCGTTTTCGGAGGGTGCCTTAGGCAATGCTTTCGGTGCCCAGTAGTTACGTCAAGCGTCGTGGCGGTTTTCGTATTCTGAAACCCGTACAGCGCGGTAAACATGCATGTTCCGCAGTTTGCACGAAGAGTAACTCTCTACCACGTAGCGGAGGACCGCCTCTTCGGTAGGGGTATGAGTCAAACAAAAACCTAAATAAGACGGGGATGTTGACGCAATTAACATGAACGTACACAAGACGTGCAAAACAATAGCGTTTATTGTACACGTAAGGCCTGTATGTAATTTGGACCTTCGTGCGACGGATGGTGGGCAGCAGAACAATCGGTAGAAGTCAGCGCGAACTGACTTGTTTGCACTTACAAGGGGACCTTCCATACTGAAAAACACGAATTTTGATGCGCTTCACATATGTTGTAGAGGCACTTACCCTGAGTACCTGGCTATCCGGTTTTTTAGCGACGGGCATTGGTTTTTGATAAAATCAATTTTGGAGTTCATTGCGCGCTTTGTGTAACCGTAACATTACATATATTCCATGCAAGTCAGCGTAGCGTAGTGGTAAAGGTTCACCCCTACCGCTGTGGAGGTACCGTGTTCGAATCCTAGTCCCATATTTTTTTATTTATGGAAGAACCGTCCGGAAAATTTGGTCCTAACGTTCAAAAACGAGTTGACGAATTAACTCGGAAATACACAAACGTAGTCGTGTCCTGCACAAAATCCGAGAAGTTCGTGAAACTGGTGTATTAAGAATTTTTGGGTTCTGTAATTCTTCCGTATGTGGGATGGAAATTTTTGTTGTACATTATCGATTTGTGGGGAGGGCAAACCGATTCAGCTTTATACGATCATCTATTCACTGATGAAAGGAAAGCGAGCACCTACACCCTAAAAGTGGTGCCACCAAAGTGCACTTCTTGTTGCCAGCCCTGAGATGTTTATTTTCACCGACAGGTGAAAATCTTCACGAAAATTATTCAGAATGCTCCCGACTTGATGAAAGACAATAGAGAGATCGTTTCTAGGGAAGATTCGAAAAAATTACATTCGCTAATCCTACATCAATTCAGTGCATCTAATTTTGAAAGCTTGATTAGATACGCATGGTTCACATCGAAATTAGCGGATGAAAGAGAAATCTTTTTGAATGCAAAAGAATTTTGTTTACCGGTATCGCTCATCAAGAAACCGTGCGCCTGCAAGACGGTTGCTTTCATAAGATGCGCTTGGTGCTACGAAAATTTGTGCTTCGGTTGTTTCTAATCACTCACAATATTGCTCTGGCACATCAAGCAACGTGGACGGTGAAAAATAAGATTTTGTAATATTGTATGACAGAAAAATTTAATAACTAAGTATATCTTCATAATTTCGCACACCTTACATTGTGTTGATATTCTTTGAAATAAAACTGAAAAACTTGGCCGATTTAAAAAAAAAAAAAATTGTACTAGCAGGATGCGAACACGGTACCTCCAGCGCGGTAGCCGTGAACTTTCATCACTGTGCTACGCTGACTTGCTCGGAATACACCTAATGTTACACATATACAAACCGCGCAATGAACTTCAAAATCGATTTTCTCAAAAACCAAGGCCCGTCGCTAAAAACCGGATAGCCACGTACTCAGGGTAAGTGCCTCTGCAACATATTTGAAGCGCATCAAAATCCGTGATTTACAGTATGAAGGGTCCCCTTGTTAGTGGCGACTTTGCAAAAAATAGAGTTCATAATAATATTGAGTAGTAATATTTTGCGACTAGTAGTCACAAGATTTCAGTTTCGACTGCGTAAGCTCATTTAAACAATCATTCCCGCCATATAGCACTTCTGCTTTAGTAGAAACACTGGCGCGTTTCTAGACAGCGTCGTGAATCGCAAATGGAGATAAGCGTCCAGCCTGCATGTCTGTAGTGAAATTCCATAAAAGTTTGTTGTAGCTATCTCAATACCTCGTTTCAATCACCGTTTCGCCCAATTGCTTCATTTACGTCACTTACCTTCTGACAGACAACGAAGAATTTTCGATGCCTTTCAGCATGAAATAAGCAGTGAAACAAGTTAATACACTTTACTCATACCAATATGTGCTTCTATGACTAAAACACCTGATAGCCATGATAGAGATTTTACAAACAACTTACAACTCCGTAACTGAACTGTTTGATTTCCACATGGAAAACCTACATTCGATGCCTGATAACACAAAATATTTTTTGTCTTTCACTTGGCAAATGCATCACGCCGCTCTCAGCCCCGTAAGACCAACTGAGAACTAGCGGCGCGCGTTCGGCACTCGACATTAGTGGTCGGAGTAATTTTGTGCTGATCACATTTTACTCCAACACAGTCGTCTAAATACGCTTTAGGTCGGATACTGACGGTCGACATCGCACAATCCTCTACACCTGTGAGTGGAATGCGTTAGTTAGTTTATGGACCATGTTAGTTAATTAATGGACCACGAATATTAATTGCAATTATCCTTACTGGTGTCATGTGAACGCTAAGTAATCGACGACTGCTTCTGGAATTTCACGACGGCTCTTTTACACAAAATGGTTCAAATTGTTCTGAGCACTGTCGGACTTAAAATCTGAGGTCATCAGTCCCCTAGAACTTACAACTACTTAAACCCAACTAACCTAAGCACATCACACACATCCATGCACGAGGCAGGATTCGAACCTGCGACTGAAGCTCCTAGAACCGCTCAGTCACAACGGCCGGCCTCTTTCACACAGCTGACGTTTTTATACCACCACAAACTTCTTTTCAACGAAATCATATTGGCTTCATTTTAAAAAGAAAACTGTGGGAGAAATATATTTTACTAAAAACTCCGGCAATGGTGTTTTGTATGTCGGGTTTTCATTGACCTATTAGTATTTCAGAGCGAAAGCACCAGAATTCCGAAATGTAAATGAAGCTCTCAATCGTGACGTGGTGAATCAGTCGCCTCAAAAGAGATCACATCCGTATTTACAGCGAAATGCGAAAGACTTAAGAACCTAAATGTAAAACATACTATACCGATATAGAATATCTACAAGGCGCGTCTGAAAGATTCGGCGTTTGGTATCAGAAAATAACTGAAACAAGAGTTACAAACAAAATACCTGTACTGGCCTTCACAGTAGTCACCATTAGCTACAACACACGTCTGACATTGGTTGTAAAGTTGTTGGAAACTGTTAGCAAACGCTTTTTGTGGAATCGCCCTAAGCATTGTGGTCATGCGGAACGTCTGCGAAGCGTAATCCTTTCAGGGCTAATTTAAGGCGGGAAAACGAAAAGAAGTCAGCCGGCGCTAAATCTCGACAATAAGGAGGGCATTGAAGAACGGTCACGTTGCGTGGAGGCAGAAAGTTGAGCACGCAGAGGTTTTATGTTCAACAACACGTGATCACAGCGCTTCGAGCGATTACACAAGAAGCGTTCGCTGACAATTTGCAACAGTTTTACAACCGATTTCAGAAGCGTGTTGTAACTACTAGTGTTTGCTTTGAAGGCCAGTAAAGGTATTTTGTTTGTAACCTTTGTTTCCTTTATTTTCTGAGACCATTCACCATCTTCTCAAACATACTTTGTATATTTTATGGCCAGCTGGTGTGGCCGTGCGGTTCTAGGCGCATCAGTCTGGAACCGCGTGACCGCTACGGTCGCAGGTTCGAATCCTGCCTCGGGCATGGATGTGTGTGATGTCCTTAAGTTAGTTAGGTTTAAGTAGTTCTAAGTTCTAGGGGATTGATGACCTCAGAAGTTAAGTCCCATAGTGTTTGTGGTGTCACCGCCAGACACCACACTTGCTAGGTGGTAGCCTTTAAATCGGCCGCGGTCCATTAGTATACGACGGACCCGCGTGTCGCCACTGTCAGTGATAGCAGACCGAGCGCCACCACACGGCAGGTCTAGAGAGACTTACTAGCACTCGCCCCAGTTGTACAGACGACTTTGCTAGCGATGCTACACTGACGAAGACTCTCTCATTTGCCGAGAAGATAGTTAGCATAGCCTTCAGCTAAGTCAATTGCTACGACCTAGCAAGGCGCCGTATTCAATTGATATTTATTATATGAAGCATGTATCATCAAGAGCGATGTTATACAATTATGGATTAAAGTTAAGTATTCCAGAAGCTATGTACTATTTTTGGCTACTATAATTCCTTGTCATTTTCCAGACCTCACGCCAGCGTGCGTGAGTTTAAGCGCGTGCCTTTCGGCTTCCTGTCATTGTGTCTAGGCTGTCTTGTCTAGACACAACAGTGCTCAGAGCCATTTGAACCATTTTTTTATATTTTACGAAAATCTGATGCGTTATTTATCTTTAATGCGTTTCTTTTATCCTTTTCATCCATTTTTGGTACACACATCCTGTCGCAACATATCGAAGCACGAAAATATGACATGATTATTTCTAAATGCGTTCCTCTAATGTCATCCTACCCTTTAGATGTACTACTGTACACCGGTCGTAGCGGCAGGAATTTTGTACATAAACTTCTGTCTGTCGGAAGCCTTCTGACTTCCAACGATTTAGAACCAGGAAACTGAGCACTCGAGAAAATTTCACAGTTCAAATTACAGTACTAAGCTATTTAGGCCGGTAACGTGACAAATTATTACGCAACTTCCATGTTTGGCAAGAAAAAGAACAACACTTCTTTTCTTCATATATGTCAAAGCTACAGCGTACTGAAAAATGATTAGTGTCTCTAAAAATAGACTCCACCGGTTCCTTCGTTCGTTAGAGAAGACAGTGTCTGGCATTTTAAGTGTAGGCTGCGAGATTGTCTCACTCAGAAGACTAGCAGAGCGCGGCGTTGTCAACTTTCAAGCGACGTTCCCCGGAGACTCATTCATACCGTAATGCGTAAACGGAAGACTAGTGAATTCATTAGCGTCAGCGCTCCAATCTCAGGATTGCAATTTCTATGCAAATAGGCCGTGTCTAGTGGTAACAGATACTTAACAACGGAGTAGCGGGATTGTTCTGGATTATACAGCAAACTTATTCACCTTGTGGATTGCGACAAATTCAGCCAACTCATCAGAATGACATTACATTACGCAAATTACTGTTTACACGTTAAAACAACCAGTTTCCTACCCGGCTGGCGCTGGGAAACTTGAGGGTAAATTAAGGTTCATGAGTCTGCAGTGCAGTTTCTGTTTTCTCCGTTTCTGTCAGGCAGACTTAAACGTCAGCAGAATGTCAGTCTCAAAGGCGCAGAGACAGTGTGGACGACTTTAGACTTTCTTCACAATGCAGTTGGAAGTCATGCTGTCTTTGTGCCACGGTCGACAGGTACTCAGAATGAGAATTCATTCGTTTCGCTGTCCTAACGGGGAACAACTCTCTTTTCTTCTGTGGCGCTCCCGATTCATTGTCTAAAAGAACATGAATTACTTTTTGTGACTTATTTCTTTCAGTAATTTAACCTTTTTTTCCTCTTTAGCCTGGGCGAGTACATTCACCATGAAACGAGTGAGGTGGTGCAGCGGTAAGATACTAGACTCGTATCCGGAAGTATCGCCCCGTAGGATTAGATTTACCGCGGTTCCCTTAAATCGGTTACGGAGAATGCAGGATTGATTTTTGTGAAGGGCACGGCCGTTTCCCTTACTCTTCCCTGCCCTACCTGACAAGATGCTTCGTCTCTTCCTCCGTTCATGCGGACATTAGTGATGCAAACGGTATTCAAATGTGACAAATATTATTCAGAATTAAGTGAATGGTCTATATAACCAACGAATTCGCAAACAATAATAACAAAAAATTTTTTTGCTAATGTATTTTTTTTTAATTCAGAAAAAATATTTGAACTCTACTATGGTTGATTCTAGGGTTCTATGATCAAAATGCCTCTACAGAATCCAGAATGAGATTTTCACTCTGCAGCGGAGTGTGCGCTGATACGAAAATTCCTGGCAGATTAAAACTGTGTGCCGGACCGAGACTCGAACTCGGGATCTTTGCCTTTCGCGGGCAAGTGCTCTACCGACTGAGCTACCCAAGCACGACTTCAATCTGCCAGGAAGTTTCATATCAGCGCACACTCCGCTGCAGAGTGAAAATTTCATTCTAGAAACATCCCCCAGGCTGTGGCTAAGCCGTGTCTCCGCAGTATCCTTTCTTCCAGGAGTGCTAGTTCTGCAAGGTTCGCAGGAGAGCTTCTGTAAAGTTTGGAAGGTAGGAGACGAGGTACTGGCGGAAGTAAAGCTGTGAGGACGGGGCGTGAGTCATGCTTGGGTAGCTCAGTCGGTAGAGCACTTGCCCGCGAAAGGTAAAGGTCCCGAGTTCGAGTCTCGGTCTGGCACACAGTTTTAATCTGCCAGGAAGTTTCGCCTCTGCAGAATATTAGCAAAAGTATTAAACAATGCAGGCGACGAAAAAAACAAAGATAAGGGTTTAACACTTCATCGACAACCCCATGCTTTTCAGAGGAACCACCCAAGCATTTGACTTAACCACTGAAGCACCTAATTCTGAATGGCCGGACGGGGATTTGAACCGATCTTCCCCAATGAGAGTAACTGACTGAAACAACGTCATAGAAACAGCGGCTACGCGCATTGGCTCCTCTGAATTTGGTCTGATGATTATTATTAAATACCCAATACCTGTTACCACCAATAAAATACTCTTTATTTGTTACGCACATTCACTAACGTTTTATTCGTTCATTACATACAGCGTCCAAAAATATATATATAATATTCCGTCGATTCTCCGAGGAACATAGACATGTTAATAACTTGAATACACAGTATTAAGTCCCACAGTAATATTTGATAGTTCGTTATGAACCGGCTTTCGGCTTCTTACGCCAACGTCAGATAACTTATTACTGAACAAATAGTTCACACAACTTCGGCCAAAACTCATAGCTTTACAAAGATACATGACATTTTACGACTATATCGATACAAAACTCAAGAATAATATAATACATAAAAAGGCTCTAACCAAATAAATCTTATCAGTTTCGTTGGGTATTACGTTGTCCTTATGTTTTGTATCTGCATAGTCATAAAATGTAACATCTCTTCGTACAACAATCTTTTTACAGCTGTGGATATTCGCTGATGTTGTGTGGACTGTCTGTTTAGTATTAAGTTGTCTGACGAAGGCCTAAGAAGCCGAAAGGCGGTTGATAACGAATTATTAAATAAATATTATTGTCGAGCATTAAAACTGTATATTGAAATTATTAACCGTCCAAAAATTTCCGAGACTTATTTTGTTCCTGGCGTACAGCGAAATCAGCGCAGCTTGAACTAACAACTCTAAACAACTGATGAGCATTCCACCAGGCAATTATCAGCAGACATTGTTAAGTAGTGGACGTGTGCGAGTAATTGCCAACGTTGTTGTTGTCATAAATCTTAATGAAGTAACATCTCTAAATCAAGCGTTTAAGACATCTCCAAAACGTGTTGAAGAAGAGAAAAGTGCGTTTAAAGCTTGTCCCGCAGACTTTGACCACGACATGAAATTTCCTGGCAGATCAAAATTAGGCAAGAAGAATGGTTTCACATTACAAATGAAGGAAAAACTCAGAAAATTATTATTGATTTATAGTTATATCAAATGAAAATATATTTCTTTTGTTATCCGACTTCAGAATTGAATTTACAACATTGTCGAAAGTCTTGGAATCTGTGGGATCGATATCTTGCCAGCATCATTATCGCCGGCCGTTGTGGTTCTAGACGCTTCAGTCCGGAACCGCGCTGCTGCTACGGTCGCAGGTTCGAACCCTGCCACGGGCATGGATGTGTGTGATGTCCTTAGGTTAGTTAGGTTTAAGTAGTTCTAAGTCTAGGGGACTGATGACCTCAAATGTTAAGTCCCATAGTGCGTAGAGTCATCTGAACCAACATTATCGACAACAGACAAAAATCGTCGAGATCCTCGATTCCCGGAATAGATTAACTGTCTAGACACATAATTGAGTTTGTACGGAAACCTCAGTGCGCGAGCCCTACCCACAGCTTGCAATTTTTTTTTATTTTATTTTTTTATTAATCCATATTCGAATCATTTGGACTGACAGGTTATCACCCAATGGTATTCAATAATTACAGAAGAGTGCAGTGTGCAGCGGCACGTAAGCAGTTTTGAGGCAGCAAAGCTACAAAGGGAACTCCTCCTTTTAATGTACTGCGTTTCTTCTCATTAGTATTTTCATTTACAGCCTATGGTATTATTTTTTGGGGTAATTCTTCTGATTCAAAAAGGGTATTTTTGGCTCAAAAACGGGCTATTCGAGCTATATGTGGTGTAAGTTCGAGAACGTCTTGTCGACCCCTATTCAAGAGTCTGGGAATTCTGACATTGCCCTCACAGTATGTATTTTCTTTAATGTCGTTTGTTGTTAGCAATATTGGTTTATTCCCAAGAGTTAGCAGCTTTCGCTCAGTTAATACTAGGCAGAAATCCAATCTGCATGTGGAATGCACTTCCTTGACTCTTGTGCAGAAAGGAGTGCACTATTCTGCTGCATCCATTTTCAATAAGCTACCACAAGAACTCAAAAATCTTAGCAGTAGCCCAAACGCTTTTAAGTCTAAACTGAAGAGTTTCCTCATGGCTCACTCCTTCTATTCTGTCGAGGAGCTCCTGGAAGAGCTGAAAAATTAAGCAAATTCCGGTGTTACATTGTTAGATTTTCTTTAGTTAAACTTACGAATTGTCGCCTGAATACGTTTCTTGTATTTCATTTTATCTGTTTCTACTGTCGTGTTATAATTTCATGTATTGACTCGTTCCATGACCATGGAGACTTCTCCTTAATTTGGTCCCACGGAACAATAAATAAATAAAACTGTTAAGTTAGTGAATGACTGAGAGCGGTATAATGAAATCCTCAGCTGGTGACTGGTGGCTCTGTAGCGGTCGTCAGACTGCTGGTATACGGGCGGCGCGCATTTTAGAGCAACTTCTGCAAGTGTAGCGCGCCAGCCTGAACAACAACAGGTAGTACAGCTTACAAGTCACGTGTGACCCTCGCGCGCCCCGGGAAATTAGTAGCGGCACATGTGCCTAATTTCGGCGGTCGTTGTTTAATATTCCGGAGCGGCGCGCTAATGGGGGTGATTTAGGGCCTTGGCCGACATCGGGGGGTCGTCCGGAAGCGGCTGGCGCGCGAGTGAAAAGTATCCGCCTGTTCCGTTCGTCGCCGCGAGTTAATGAAGGCAGCAGTAATTAGTGGCGAGGTCAGGAAGGGGCGCTAAGCTGCCCGCTCCTCATCGCGTGCTCGCTTGCCTGCCTGTTTTTAATCCGTGCATGGGTCAAGTGGATGGTACCGACGGGTTGCCTAGCGCCCGTGGCGGGCAGAGGAAAATTGGCTCCCTTGACCGGAGGAACAGGATTTTTGGAAGCGGTGCTCTAAAACTTCCGAAGTCTACTCCATGTAGACAAGCATGTGCGTACTTCAGACCTGTCCGCATACACTGAGGTGACAAAAGTTGTAGCATTCCTCTTAATATCGTGTCGGACCTCTTTTTGCCCGGCATGTGCAGCAATTCGATGTGGCATGGACGTAAGCCGTTGGAAGTCCTCTGCAGATACACTGCTGGCCATTAAAATTGCTACACCACGAATTTGGCGTGCTACAGACGCGAAATTTAACCGACAGGAAGAAGATTCTGTGATATGCAAATGACTAGCATTCACACAAGGTTGGCACCGGTGGCGATACCTACAACGTGCTGACATGAGGAAAGTTTCCAACCGATTTCTAATACACAAACAGCAGTTGACCGACGTTGCCTGGTGAAACGTTGTTGTGATGCCTCGTGTAAGGGGCCGGCCGAAGTGGCCGTCCGGTTCTAGGCGCTGCAGTCTGGAACCGCGAGACCGCTACGGTCGCAGGTTCGAATCCTGCCTCGGGAATGGATGTGTGTGATGTCCTTAGGTTAGTTAGGTTTAACTAGTTCTAAGTTCTAGGGGACTAATGACCTCAGAAGTTGAGTCCCGTAGTGCTCAGAGCAATTTGAACCATTTGAACCTCGTGTAAGGAGGAGAAATGCGTACCATCACGTTTCCGACTTTGCTAAAAGTCGGATTGTAGCCTATCGCGATTGCGGTTTATGGTATCGCGACATTGCTGCTTGCGTTGGTCGAGATCCGATGACTGTTGGCAGAATATGATCGGTGGGTTCAGGAGGGTAATACGGAACGCCGTACTGGATCCCTACGGCCTCGTATCACTACCAGTCGAGATGACAGGCATCTTATTTGCATGGCTGTAACAGATCGTGCAGCCACGTCTCGATCCCTGAGTCAACAGACGGGGACGTTTGCAACACAACAACCATCTGCACGAACAGTTAGACGACGTTTGCAGCAGCATGGACTATCAGCTCGGAGACCATGGCTGCGGTTACCCTTGACGCTGCATCACAGAGCGCCTGCGATGGTGTACTCAACGACGAACCTGGGTACACGAATGGCAAAACGTCATTTTTTCGGATGAATCCAGGTTCTTTCTACAGCATCATGATGGTCGCATCCGTGTTTGGCGACATCGCGGTGAGCGCACCTTGGAAGCATGTGTTCGTCATCGCCATACTGGCGTATCACCTGGCGTGATGGTATGGGGTGCCATTGGCTACACGCCTCGGTCACCTCTTGTTAGCATTGACGGCACTTTGAACAGTGGATGTTACATTTCAGATGTGTTACGACCCGTGGTTCTACCCTTCTTTCGATCCCTGCGAAACCCTACATTTCAGCAGGATAATGCACGACCGCATGTTGCAGGTCCTGTACGGGCCTTCCTGGATACAGAAAATATTCGACTGCTGCCCTGGCCAGCACATTGACCAGATCTCTCACCAATTGAAAACGTCTGGTCAATGGTGGCCGAGCAACTGGCTCGTCACAATACGCCAGTCACTGCTCTTGATGAACTGTGGTATCGTGTTGAAGCTGCATGGGCAGCTGTACCTGTACACGCCATCCAAGCTCTGTTTGACTCAATGCCCAGGCGTATCAAGGCTGTTATTACGGCCAGAGGTGGTTGTTCTGGGTACTGATTTCTCAGGATCTATGCACCCAAATTGCGCGAAAATGTAATCACATGTCAGCTCTAGTATAATATATTTGTCCAATGAATACCCGTTTATCATCTGCATTTCTTCTGGGTGTAGCAATTTTAATGGCCAGTAGTGTATAGTGAGCCATGTAGTCTCTGTAGCCGTCCATAATTACGAAAGTGTTGCCGAAGCTGGATTTTGTGCACTAACTGACCTCTGGATTATGTTCCATAAATGTTCGACGGATTTATGTCGGACGATTTGTGTGACCAAATAATTTACTCCAATTGTTTAGAATGTTCTTCAAACCAACCGCGAATAAATTTGGCCCGGTGATATATTTGGGAACATGAAGTCCATGAATGGCTACAAATGGTCTCCAAGTAGTCGAACATAACCTTTCCATTTCGTGTACACAGACGACACCATTATGAAGCGACCAACAGCTCGTACATTGCCTTGCTGGACAATAAGTTCCGTGGCTTTGTGGGGTGCGCCACACTCGAATCCTAGCATCAGCTCTTAACAGACCGCTACTGTCGCATGTTCGAATTCTGCCTCGGGCATGGATATGTGTGGTGTCCTTAGGTTAGTTAGGTTTAAGTAGTTCTAAGTTCTAGGGGACTGATGACCTCAGAAGTTAAGCCCCATAGTGGTCAGAGCCATTTGAACCATTTTTCTTCTTCTCAAATTGCGATAGGTTATTTTTGACGTATTCCATTAGCGAATATATATGTTGTGACGGCGCAGTTAAAATGCCTATCCGGCTGACGTCTGTAGGTGAACACCACATATTATACTTCCTCTTCGCTTTTATGCACTCAATATTCCTTTTTAAGTGATTAGTTACCCCAGAAAACTATTCCGTACGACATAATTGAGTGGAAATACGCAAAGTATGTCAGAAGGTTGATACGTTTCTTTCCAAGATGAGAAATTGTACAAAGAGCAAACGTAGCTCAACTTAATTGTTTGACAAGTTCAGTAATATGCTTCTTCCAGTTGAAGTTTTCATCAGTAAATACGCCCAAAAATTTGGAGCATTTTACCCTATTTACTGACTCCTGCTCATGTGATACATCAATTGTTGTTCAGAACCGAATGGAATGTGTTTTTTTTTTCCAAAATTGGGGAGGAGTCCATTTTCAGAAAACCTCTTAATAGTTCTTTGGAAAATATCATTTGTCAACTCTTCTGTTGCTTTCTCTGTAATGGGATTTATTATAACACTAGTATTGTGTGGATAAAGTACCAATTTTGCTTTCTGAATGTTAATTGGGAGGTCTCATACACATATATAAGGGATAGGATTAGACCCAAAATTGAACCCTGTGGGACTGTCTTTCGTAACCACACATCCTCAGCTATCTTGAAGACGGTTGAGGACTCATATTTACAGGAACGTTCTTCAAATGTCTCTAAGCATTATGGGACTTAACATCTGAGGTCATCAGTCCCCTAGACTTAGAACTACATAAACCTAATGAAACATCCCCTTAGAAAATTTTTATAAATGACAGTACTGGAAAACCTCTACGTTATTTGATTTTCAAACGGCTGAGAAAAACTGAAAGTACTCCGACATTTCTCTCTTTACTTATTCTGATCATCACTAAACTGACACACAATATTTTTAGCGCAACGCTATCTGACTTTCAATAATCCCTAGAAAAGAATGGCCCTGACTAACAATATCCTATACCTTTCATGAATCACTTACCTCACAAAAATCTTCGTTACTCGAACTACTGCAATACAGCGTGCGCCAATACTGCCAGCTGAATAAAAGATTCTAACTACTGAAGGCACTAACTAGTGATAGGCATAGTTAGCAAATGAAAGATTTTGATAGAGAACAAACAATGTATTTACCTTAATAATATTCAAAAGTCATCATATATATATATATATCAGTTCATGATATACAGTATTACAAATTTACTCTTTCTGATGGACACCACGTCCAGATCGCCCGCTCTCAAAATTTTGCCATCTCTCTCCCCACATCCACCACTGCTGGCGGCTCACCTCCAACTGCAACGCTACGCGCTGTTCACATCCAACTGCCCAGCACTACAGTAGCAAAAATTCCAACCGTGCAAACCAGCCACAGACTGCGCACAGCACAGTCAGTGATTTTCATACAGAGCGCTACGTGGCGTTACCTAAACAGCCTATCTACATAGACCCCATGCTCCCCACAAAAAAATTTACAAATTGTTTTGGGCAGTGCCCCATAGAGATTTGAAAAATTTTTCGTAATTACAATAACAAAGATATCAAATGCACACACTTATTGATATACTGTTGGTCAAAAGCAAAAATTGTTCTCATAAAGACAGTCCTGATGATTCATCACAGTAGTAATTGCATTGCACAAAGTCTGATCAGAAAACGAAAACGGACGCGAAAGTAGTGGATTTCCATGCAGTCTAAATTCCAGCAATGCAAATCAGCCACAGACTGCACACAGCACAGTCACTGATTTTCATACAGAGCGCTACGTGGCGTTACCAACATAAAAACCTAAACAGCCTACCTACACTAACTAACCTAAGGACATCACACACATCCATGCCCAAGGCTGGATTCGAACCTGCGACCGTAGCAGCAGCGCGGTTCCAGTCTGAAGCGCCTAGAACCGCTCGGCCACAGCAGCCGGCGGGAAGGTTCTTGCTTCTGTTGTTGTATACTACCACCTGTGACGGTTTTCACTATTAATTAGAACACACCCTGTGTATGTGGACACGCAGATGTGGAGTACCGTTTGAAGGAAAGATACTGATCATCTCCGTTTGGGTGTGGACGTATAATGGCGACTGACTCGGGTAGTCAGCTAAGGAGGTATTGGGCAGGCCGCGACGCTCGGGTGGCGCCAAGGCGTGCATCTGATAAACGGTAGCTGGAGCGGCAGCAGTAGCAGCGGCCTGGCGGAAGCTGACCGCGGAGGTCCACGTGGAGCGATCACAGCAGAGGCGCCGCGCCCTCGCCAGCTATCTCTCAATCGGCGCACAAATTAAATTATTGGCCACGCCGGCGCCGCGCTAAATGGCTGGCTTCCTGTTCCAGACACGATGTGGGCCAAATGCGGCTCGCTACGACGCCGGATAATGATCGCTCCTGGCCACGATCGGTGCTACGACTTTTTTCCTTTCTCTGTAACTGTCGTGGCTCGGTGGCTTAGCACGAGTTCCTCAGTTTCTGGGATCGATCGTGGTCGTGCGTAGGGTACATTTTTTTCTAAGACATAATGTTGATTTCTAATATGTAGCATATAATGTTGATTTCTAATATGCCAAAAAATAGTCATCTGCCCAATAGGTCGGTCCTCAGATCGACTAAAGACAAGGACACAGGACATCTAATGGAAGACAGTGCCGATAAGAATATAACGTTCCGTCGTTATCGTAAAACGGAAGGAATATAAGGTTTAAAAGCCCGGTCGAAGAGACGGAATATCAGAAGGTAAAAATAAATTGATCACTCCCCTTTCAAAGAAAACATCTCGGAATTCATCTTAATCGATTTAAGAAAACTTCTCAAAACCTAAACCTGGATGAAAAGGTGCATATTCGAACCCTAGTCCTTCTGAATAAAGATGTTGTGTTGGCAGAAGATCCAACGCCGTGTTACGTAGGGAGGCCGAAATGCACGCGTTTTAGTTCACGCAGGCTGGCGTGAGGAGGGAAGGACTATACTGACGTGAGGTCTGGAACATGACAAGGAATTTGAATTCAAAAAGCGGACGTAGCTACGTTGATACTTAACTTTAATCTATTAATGATGAATGTCGCTCTTGACGGTACATGATTCACAATATTATCTGTTCAGAATAGTAACTGAATATGGCACCTTGCTAGGTCGTAGCAAATGACGTAGCTGAGGGCTATGCTAAACTGTCGACTCGGCAAATGAGAGCGTATGTAGACAGTGAACCATCGCTAGCAAAGTCGGCTGTACAACTGGGGCGAGTGCTAGGGAGTCTCACTAGACTAGACCTGCCGTGTGGCTGCGCTCGGTCTGCAATCACTAATAGTGGCGACACGCGGCCGATTTAAAGGCTACCACCTAGCAAGTGTGGTGTCTAGCGGTGACACCACAAAAGAGGCCTATTGTCTTTAGCCATGGTACACTTCACTCTGCACCATTTAAGTAAGTCATTGTAGAACTATACCTGTGAAATAACACTGCTAACGGTAGAAGTTTATAGAAGCGCATGAGAGACCTGTAACGCCAGGAGGCATCTTTAAATCTTAACTGGCGCAATATTGCAAATTTCGTGGTAACTTATCCTGCAGATGAGAAATTAAACACAGACGTAAGTCTATTTTTCCTAGTGCTTTGGTGACATATATCAGCGACTCGCTCTTGCTTACGCAAGAAGCTAAATGCATTAGTATCGAAAATGAAAATGATGTGACATACTTTAGGGACTCGCGCTTTTTACGTCGTCAATGTTCCATCTGGTTTTATGCAGTCCTGCATTCTTTTCTGCCTTGTTCTTTTTGTCTTTACGTGGCTGCTATATCTAACATCACCTGTATTCTGTTTTACGCATTCTAATTTTTTCCTGCCCTTGCTACGTGTCTCCTGTACTGATCATTCCAGCATGTTCATGTATACGGGGACAAAACAAACGTTGACACGTCAAGAATGCTACGTGCTAATGCGTATTAGAAACCAGCATAAGTTACAATCAAACAACCTGACGGGGAGGCCATGCCAATCGCTCCGAAATGAGACTAAAAACAGCCATTACAACTGCGGGTGCGATGTGCAGTGTTGTAGCGAACTACGTAATGCACGTAATCTCAAAGGAACTTAACAACAGAAAGCATTCCGAAAATTACTTTAAACGCCGAGCTAACGGTCCCCGTACACTACTTACAAGGGAACCTCCCCATCGCACCCCCCTCAGATTTAGTTATAAGTTGGCACAGTGGATAGGCCTTGATAAACTGAACACAGATCAATTGAGAAAACAGGAAGAAGTTGTGTGGAACTGTGAAAAAATAAGCAAAATATACAAACTGGGTAGTCCATGAGCCATATAACAACATTATGAGGGTGGGAGCTCAGCAGCGCCGTGGTCCCGTGGTAGCGTGAGCAGCTGCGGAACGAGAGGTCCTTGGTTCCAGTCTTCCCTCGAGTGAAAATTTCACTTTCTTTATTTTTGCATAGTTATTATCCGTCCGTTCGTTCATTGACGTCTCTGTTCACTGTAATAAGTTTAGTGTCTATGTTTTGCGACCGCATCGCAAAACCGTGTGATTAGTAGACGAAAGGACGTGCCTCTCCAATGGGAACCGAAAACATTTGATCGCAAGGTCATAGGTCAACCGATTCCTCCACAGGAAAACACATCTGATATATTCTATACGACACTGGTGACGGCATGTGCGTCACATGACAGGAATATGTTGTCGACGCACCTAACTTGTACACTTGGCGAATGGGTAAAAAGATTCTTCTATCTTGCCCGATTTAGTTTTGCTTGTGGATGTGATAATCATTCCCAAAAAAGTGATGAAAACATAAGAGTTTGTCACATAAACTGAAAATTAAACTTTTCACTCGATGGAGGATTTGAACCAAGGACCTTTCGTACCGCAGCTGCTCACGTTACCACGAGACCACGGCGCTCCTACCCTCTTACTGCTCTTGATGTTGCATATCTTGCCATGAACTACTCAGTTTGTATATTTTGCTTACTTTTTCACGGCTCCACACAACTTCTTCCTGTTTTCTCAATTGATCTGTGTTCAGTTTTTCAAGGCCTATCCACTGTGACAACTTATAACTAAATCTGAGGGGGGTGCGATGGGGAGGTTCCCTTGTTAGAACTGTCGGAGTCAATACAAGCTTGTACCTTTCGTCATAGAAACGATATAACAAGTCCTATTTAACAAGGTAATTCAGGCTAATCATTCAGCTTCAGACCATTTGAATGCAAAATGCGACTCGATATTCTATTCGTAGCACCCTGTGTTCTGACGATGTGTTCGGCAGAGAAGGCGCGACCAGCGGTTCAACTGAGAAATTGTGTCACTAGCATGTTCAAGTAGCGCCCGGTGATTACTTAATACAACGGTTCGGCGCGAGCTATATATAGCCCACCTCGCCGAAAACCCGTTTGCCGACTGGTTTGGGCAGGCCGCCTCACTCACCTAGAGTGGCGGCGGGTGGTCCTCGTCCGCAGCTGCCGGTGGGCGATCGGCTGCGGTAAGGTGCTCCACTTCCACTAGTATTATATACTAGCTGCTTACCAGGCGTCTCACGTTTACTGGTTTATCCCTTCTCCCGACCCCTCGAAGCTCAGTTTATGTATGTATTGATAATTAAATCGACACCCTAGCTGCAAACAGGCGTTGATATGCATCATTGGGGACATGCTGAAAATGCGTGTCCCGACCGGCACTCGAACCTGGGATCTCCTGCTTACTTGGCAGACGCTTTATCAATCTGAGCCGGCCGGAGTGGCCGAGCGGTTCTAGGCGCTTCAGTCTGGAACCGAGCGATCGCTACGGTCGCAGGTTCGAATCCTGCCTCGGGCATGGATGTGTGTGATGTCCTTAGGTTAGTTAGGTTTAAGTAGTTCTAAGTCTGGGGGACTGATGACCTCAGATGTTAAGTCCATAGTGCTCAGAGCCATTTTTGAATCAATCTTCGCCACCGAGCGCACAGAGGATAGAGGGCCTTCAGGGACTTATCCCTTGCACCTCCCCGTGAGACTCTCATTCCCAACATGTCCACACTACTACAATCGTAGTGCGCCTAACAGATGTTTGCCCATCACACTCATTACTCGTGGCAGATTAATCTACCAAGTCCCGTACGAGTTGGGGCATAGCGTGTGCGTTCGCATAAGAAGGTCAATGGCCGGGTAGCCATATTTTAACTATATATGTGAAGGTAGTATCTGTTCCCGAAAGAACAGGTACCATTGAATGACTGTGCAGCTTCTCTAGAATGAAATGATAGTTAAATCGACACCCTAGCTGCAAACAGGCGTTGATATGCATCATTGGGGACATGCTGAAAATGTGCGCCCCGACTAGAGAAGCTGCACCTTCCTATATATAGTTAAAATATGGCTACCCGGCCATTGGCCTTATGCGAACGCACACGCTATGCACCAACTCGTACGGGACTTGGTAGATTAATCTGCCACGAGTAATGAGTCTGATGGGCAAACATCTATTAGGCGCACTAAGAATGTAGTGGTGTGGACATGTTGGGAATATGGGTCTCACGGGGAGTGTGTAAGGGATAAGTCCCTGCAGGCGCACTATCCTCTGTGCCGTTGGTAGCTCAGATGGATTAGCCGGCACGATAGCTCAGCGTGTTCGGTCAGCGAGCCGCTTGGCCTCTGTAATAATAATAATGATAAAAAAAAACTGAGTGGAAGGATCAACAAACGAACTTGAACGGAAGTCATGTGACGTCCGCAAGGACCAAACACAACGATCAACAACGAACAATGGATAGAGCGTATGCCATGTAAACGGGAGATCCCGGGTTCGAGTCCAGGTGGGGGCACACATTTTCATGACCCCAATAATGAATATCAACGCCTGTTTATAGCTAGGGTGTCGATTTAATTATCATTTCATTCTAGAGAAGCTGCACGGTCATTCAATGGTCTGCTCTTTCGGGCACATATACTACCTTCATATATATATATATATATATATATATATATATATATATATATATATATATATATATATATATATATGAATGTATGTTTATACATACATGTTTATACATACTACTATTTTTACTTGTTTCTAAATGGCACCACAGAGCTCTGTTCGGTTAACTTGGACTGCAGTTCTCTTATCGGACAAAATATCAGTCATTCCTTTAAAAGAGTATACTGGACGGTTTGGGGAGCTGCAGTTGGTGTACAATGGTATCAGGCGGTCATGTGACCCTCCACTGTTGATGTGAGCCAAGGCAGTGGCGTAGTATAGTGTGATTCAGCTGCCCCTACCGACTGGATTTATGCAACATGCACTACGTCTATATCAGGAAGGGTATGTGGACAGCCGACAGCCATATAATTGGTATAAGGTCCCTCCTTTACTGCTTGCTCAATATATAGATTGAATAACATCGGGGAGAGGCTACAACCCTGTCTCACTCCCTTCCCAACCACTGCTTCCCTTTCATGCCCCTCGACTCTTATAACTGCCATCTGGTTTCTGTACAAATTGTAAATAGCCTTCCTCTCCCCCTATTTTACCCCTGCCATCGTCAGAATTTGAAAGAGAGTATTCCAGTCAACATTGTTAAAAGCTTTCTCTAAGTCTACAAATGCTAGAAACGTAGGTTTGTCTTTCCTTAATCTTTCGTAAGGTCAGTATTGCCTCACGTGTTCCAATATTTGTATTGCTAGTATGTGAGAAATCGCGCTGCGAAGTCCGAGTGGGCGATCTTTGCTTCATCCTGTATATGAGTTAACAGCGTTTTCCGTGCAATAGAATTACGCGATCCTCTGTCCACTGTCATCTGCCGGAACTATCGTGTCGATAGCTTAAAACGTACACGGACGAAAGGGATGGTGCAAGTTGGAATGACCCACCCTGTGCAGTGGCCAGCACTCGTGCGCCGTCGGCTCTGGAGTGCGTGGCGGTCTACACGCACAGTAAGTGCAGGCGCCTCCGGGAGCTGGGAGATGCGCAATATCGGCGGCGCCAGCGGCCGCCATTTGCAGCCGGAGACGTTAATGGAGTTTGTTTGTCGGCCGCGGCGTGCCGATTGCCGCGCCGTAATTAAAATGCCCCAGCATTTTATTGGCTGCGAAGGGCGGCCACGCAGCGTACCGGACTAAAAGTTGCCTCCGCTCCGCTCCGCGCCGCTTTGTTTAAATTACAAGGCCGAGCGGAATTCTTCAGTCGAGGGGGCGGCTTTCGCACCTCCTCGCAACTCCCTAATTAAACTCGCTGCTGTAAATAATTAGCCGGCGCAGGAAGGAGCCGGGGATTCACCGCGCCTCAGCAGATAGCCCGCTTGCCCTGCTACGAACTCCCGAGCGAGGGTCCCAGCCAAGGCGGAGAGTAACAGCCGCGCCAGGCCTCTGTGTCGAGGACGGGATACCGTCCAGCCATCTGCTCCGTTCCCGACGGAACCGGGAGCATGGTCGGAACGGAAAATAGGACGGATTATCTGAGGAATACTTTTATTGACCCGAAACTTACGCCGGCCGGGGTGACCGAGCGGTTTTATGCGCTACAGTCTGGAACCGCGTGACCGCTACGGTCGCAGGTTCGAATCCTGCCTCGGGCATGGATGTGTGTGATGTCCTTAGGTTGGTTAGGTTTAAGTAGTTCTAAGTTCTAGGGGACTGATGACCTCAGAAGTTAAGTCCCATAGTACTCAGAGCTATTTGAACCATTTTTGAACCCAAACTCACAGGGTGACAACTATTGAGCTATATGAAAAAAAAAATCCTGATCCTTCCGCAGATTCACCTACGGAAATGAGACAGGCGAAATACGCTCAGACTTCAAGAAGAATATAATAATTCCAATCCCAAAGAAAGCAGGTGTTGACTGATGTGAAAATTACCGAACTATCAGTTTAATAAGTCACGGCTGCAAAATACTAATGCGAATTCTTTCCAGACGAGTGAAAAAACTGGCACAAGCTGACCACGGGAAAGAGCAGTTTGGATTCCGTAGAAATATTGGAACACGTGAGGCAATACTGATCCTACGACTTATCTTAGAGGAAAGATTAAGGAAAGGCAAACCTACGTTTCTAGCATTTGTAGACTTAGAGAAAGCCTTCTGGAATACTCTCTTTCAAATTCTGAAGGTGGCAGAGGTAAAATACAGGGAGCCAAAGGCCATTTACAATTTGTACAGAAACCAGATGGCAGTTATAAGAGTCGAGGGGGATGAAAGGGAAGCAGTGGTTGGGAAGGGGGTGAGACAGGGTTGCAGCCTCTCCCCGATGTTATTCAATCTCTTTATTGAGCAAGCAGTGAAGGAAACAAAAGAAAAATTCGGAGTAGGTATTAAAATCCATAGAGAATAAATAGAAACTTTGAGGTTCGCCGATGACATCGTATTTCTGTCTGAGAGAGTAAAGGACTTCGAAGAGCAGTTGAACGGAATGGACAGTGTCATGAAAGGAGGATATAAGATGAACATCAACAAAAGCAAAACGAGGATAATGGAATGTAGTCAAATTAAATCGGGTGATCCTGAGGGAATTAGATTAGGAAATGAGACACTTAAATTAGTAAAGGAGTTTTGCTATTTAGGGAGTAAAATAACTGATGATGGTCGAAGTAGAGAGGATATAAAATGTAGACTGGCAATGGCAAGGAAATCGTTTCTGAAGAAGAGAAATTTGTTAACATCGAGTACAGATTTAAGCGTCGGGAAGTCGTTTCTGAAAGTTAAAAATGTTCAAATGTGTGTGGGACTTAACTGCTAAGGTCATCAGTCCCTAAGCTTACACGCTACTTAACCTAAATTATCCTAAGGACAAACACAAACACCCATGCTCAAGGGAAGACTCGAACCTCCGCCGGGGACCAGCCGCACAGTCCATGACTGCAGCGGCCTAGACCGCTCGGCTAATCTCACGCGGCTTTCTGAAAGTATTTGTATGGAGTTTTGCCATGTACGGAAGTGAAACATGGACGATAAATACTTTGGACAAGAAGAGAATAGAAGCTTTCTAAATGTGGTGCTACAGAAGAATGTTGAAGATTAGATGGGTAGATCACATAACTAATCAGGAGGTACTGAATAGAATTGGGGAGAAGAGGAGTTTGTGGCACAACTTGACTAGAAGAAGGGATCGGCTGTACGACATGTTCTGAGGCATCAAGGGATCACAAATTTAGCATTGGAGGGCAGCGTGGAGGGTAAAAATCGTAGAGGGAGACCAAGAGATGAATACACTAAGCAGATTCAGAAGGATGTAGGTTGCAGAGTTACTGGGAGATGAAGAAGCTTGCACACGATAGAGTAGCATGGAGAGCTGCATCAAACCAGTCTCAGGACGAAGACCACCACAACAACAACATGAAAACAAAAAAAAAAAAACACACACACACTTTGTTCAACACGTAAACGTCACTACACATATTCGAATTTAGGTTACGACATGTTCGATATGCCTGCCATCATTGGCGATGATGTGGAGCAGAAGAATAGCGAAATTATGCATGACCCGCTGAAGTGTCGGAACATCGGTGCTGTCGATGAGATCCTGAATGGCTTTTTCCAGCTCAACAATGATTCTGGGTTTATTGCTGTACAGCTTGTCTATAATGTAGCCCCACAGAAAGGAGTAGCATGTGTTCAGATCCATACAATATGGCGGCCAATCGAGGCCAATGCCAGTGGCTTCTGGGTACCCCAGAGCCACAATGCGGTCACCAAATTGCTCACCCACGACGTCAAACACTCTACAGCTTCGATGAGGTCGGGCTCCGACTTGCTTCACCACATCTTGTCGAAATCAGGGTCACTTTGGATAAAGGGAATGAAATCATCTTCCAAAACCATCACGTACCGTTCGGAAGTCGCCGTGCCATCAAGGAATATCGCACCGATTATTCCGTGACTGGACATTGCACATCACACAGTCACCCGTTGAAGGTGAAGATGCTTCTCGATCGTGCAATGCGGTAGGCTCTGAGCACTATGGGACTTAACATCTGAGGTCATCAGTCCCCTAGAACATAGAACTACTTAAACCAAAGTAACCTAAGGACATCACACACATCCATGCCCGAGGTAGGGCTTGAACCTCCTGCGGGAGGAGCCGCGCAATCCGTGACATGGCGCCTCAGACCGCGCGACCACTATGAACATCTTCAACACTAAAACATTATGACTAATGAAGTGGTAATCTATGTGACTTAAAAATACGTCGTTTTTGTTATTTTTGTTAGAGTTATTTTAGTTAAAACAGTAAAAACTCCCTTTTTGGACACCCTGTATGTAAGAAGTGCAGCTATTGCTGTATTTTGTAATATGAAACTTTGTAGGAAACCAGGTGAACGGTCTACAACTAAAGGTAAATGTTTAAAAAACCTAGCTATTGTATGACATCCTCATCTGTTCACTGATAATGCTTTTGTATACGCGGTAGAAACTCGTTAATCTAACCTGGGATGAACCGACTCTAAGCTTAGATCGATCATTCAATTTCCAGTGTTTGTTTACGCGACATCGTCTGCGAGATGGATCATTAGGCAGCTGACAGTTGAGAGGTGAGGTTCTTCGATCAGTTTTAGTATGAAATAATTTGTTTTATAAATTAATAAGCGTTCTTTTTCCGTATTAAAGTGTGTAAAATTAAGTTATGGGGAGATGAGACGAAATGTGGACAACACGAACACCCAGCCTCCGAGCGAAGAAAATCTCCGACGCGGCTGCGAATCGGACTGGGACTCCGCGATCTAAAGGTGACGACGGTAACCACTAGACCACGATCTACAGAGTGATTGTGTAACAAAAGGCTTTACGGCTAACGGTCTAAGCTCAAAATGCATGACCGGTAATAACCACTGCGACGTATCTTATGCGTTTCGATAGCAGAATATCGTTCTTAATCTAACATTTACGATCGTATTTATAGCGCAATAAGGGACACACAGCGAGGTCGTCTACTGAATTACACAGTGGACTCATAAGTCCCGTGCTGTCATCCAGAGTTAGTTTTTCAGTACTCTCCTTAAATCACTTCAGGCTAATGCTGGGGTCGATAATTCTAAAAGATCGTCAGCATTTCGCTACCATGTTTCACCTTTGAAGACTGTATTGCCGACAAATCGTTAACACGTTATCGAAATCTGAAACCGGCGGAAACAAAAAAATAAATAAACAGAGCAAATACCTTATGTGTGAGATTTTATTTTTCCTCCCTTCTTCCTTCTAGGAGTTTTCTACGCCGTTTGGCGTCTCTTGCATGCAAGTTTTCGTCTCCTATTTCTCCAGTCCTCTTCTTGCATAGCCTTGTCCTGCGTCTCACGCCTCACTCCATCGTTCCAAAGTAACCGGGGTCTTCCTCTTTTTCTATGTCATGGAGGTCTCCAGTGCCACACTTTACAGGATCATCTTTCCTCTGGCATTCTTCTAAGATGTCTATACTACGTTAGCCGTTTATTTTCAGTTGTGTATTCTATATCTTTTATAACTCCCATCTGTGCTTGTAGCACTTCATTTCTCATTTCTCTTATTGTTACTTCACGGCTTCGTCTCCAAAACTCCATTTCCATTGCCTTTAATTTCTTCTCGTCGACCCTTCCCAACGTTCAGCACCATACAGAGCAATGCTCTCAACTCAAGTTTCGTATATCCTTTTAAAATTTTTTGACGTCGTTTTATTCCAAATTATGGAGTGTAACTGCTTAATTTCCACCTTTCTCTTTCCTACTTTGTGCTTTATTTCCTCTTTACTTCCACCTTTATCCGAAATGGCTGCCCCTAAATATTTATATGAACGGTTATGTTTCACTATAGATCCGTCTTCCAAACAAGATCCCTTTCCATACCTCCGACAACCAAGTATTCATCGTTGCAAAGTTAATTTTCACGCCCAACGGCTTTCTTAACGTATATGACACGTCCTCTTCTTCCTCGGCGAAGATAAGCTGATCGTCGGCGAAATTTACGGAGAACATGACGTCATCACATACTCTTAATTCTCACGTTTCTGCACTTCTTTTCCAATTTTCAATACTTAGTTCAAATTTAAATTAGTAAAAATATCGCTGTACGTATATTGTATTATAAAGAACCGCCTGAATGCAGTATCCAAGATGACCAACATACTACTTCCCTGAATCACTCTGCCCAGGATTACTCAGCTTCTACCCCAGTTTAATTATTAAGCAATCAAACTGTTTGTAATGTACATATGCTTCAGAGTGTCACTACAGTTTAAAATGAAATTATAGTCAACTTGATAATTTTGGAAATTATGGCAACAGTAAATGACAGCAAAATATTTGATTCCTTTCACCAAAGTGCGCAAACAACTTTGACGTCCTGATGTCGAATCATCATGAAATCACTTAAGTTACGGTACTTACTGTTGTTGAATGCCTCAAATCTGTACTGTTGCCTTCATGGTTTCTTCAGCTCTCACACGCTTCAGTTTACTCTGGTTACCAACACAATATTGTTGCAGCTACGGTGGCTCTCCATCTTGAAAAATTAATTCTTAGACTAATTCCAAATTTTCCTTTTCTGCCTTGCAGTGGATAAACGCACAGAGAAAGTACGACACACGTAAGCAATACATCTGTTACCAGAATGAAATTTTCACTCTGCAGCGGAGTGTGCGCTGATATGAAACTTCCTGGCAGATTAAAACTGTGTGCCGGACCTTGTCTCGAACTCAGGACCTTTGCCTTTCGCGAGCAAGTGCTCTACCAACTGAGCTACCCAAGCACGACCCACGCCCCGTCCTCACAGCTTTACTTCCGCCAGTATCTCGTATCCTACCTACCAAACTTTACAGAAGCTCTCCTGCGAACCTTGCAGAACTAGCACTCCTGAAAGAAAGGATATTGCGGAGACATGGCTTAGCCACAACCTGGGGGATGTTTCCAGAATGAGATTTTCACTCTGCAGCGGAGTGTGCGCTGATATGATACTTCCTGGCAGATTAAAACTGTGTGGCGGACCGAGACTCGAACTCGGGACCTTTGCCTTTCGCGGGCAAGTGTCTAGAGCTGGTGGCTGTAGTGGCCAGGTGGAATGAGACAATTCTTTCTCGTGTTCACAAAACCAGTCCTGGATGATACGACCTGTACGAACTGGGGCCTGTTGTATTGGAACATAGCATCAGAACTGCATTGTACTGTGGGATAGACCTCGTCAGCCAAAAGGATCACATAATCCGTTGTAGTAAAGTGACCTGGCAGCGTAACCATAGGGTCCATGGAATACCACGACGTGACTACCCAAATCATCACCGAACCCTCGCAATGTTTCCCTCTTAGGATGTAAGCTCACCCAGCAGTTGGAAACCGTGTGAAACATGACTTATCCAACGGTATGACTTTTTTCCATTGCTCTACAGTCCAGGTTTTATGACCTCTGCTCCACGTTTTCCTGCTACTGGCATTTGCATCACTGATGAGTGGATTTGGATTTCCAGTTCACCCTGCAATTCCTTCCTTATGGATTTGCCTTCGTGTTGTTTTGGTGCTGACAGTGTTCGTACGACATTCAATTTTGTAGCTGTCATTCTTTTACTTTTCGTCGTAATTCATTTCGATGACCGTTTATCACGATTACTCAAGACACACTTTCGCTCGCTTTGTGACTTAGCAGACGTTTTTTTCTTGCTTTCCCTGAAAGCGGTGCAAACCGTCGATAAGGTGGCTCTTGAAGCACCACACACTTCAGCTACATTGGTTTCGAAAGCAACCAGCACACGAGCACCAACAACTTGCCCAGGGTGGAATTCACTTAGCTCTGACTACACAGGACACGGTTCTTACCACGACTGTTGAAGACATTGTGCAGGTGCCATCTGTGGTCACAACAACAGCTCAACCTGCAGGCTCGATTAGAATCTAAATTTGTGTCCAAGCATGCATTTCTCGCAGTGGTTCCATACTTTTATCCAATTCCGGTACAGTAGGGAGATATTCGAAAGAACGAAGATAATACACGCAGAGAGAGCTTTCGTCGTATTTGGCGTGTATTAATGAAGGAAGCCCAGAAACAACCGTACAAACACCGACCACACATACACCATAGGAGAAGAGAAGATCTCAGAAATTATGGAAACAGCAAATCCAAACGTTCATCAGGAGAAAATGCAGGGACAAGACTGAAAGCATAGCTTCAAGCTCTGCTCACTCGAAACACGTTCTGTGGTGTCCAGAAACAATTTACTGTCAGACTTAATAACGGATAGTAAAGTAGTATTACGATGCAGCAAGTTGTTCACAGCGACCATGAAGACACTAAATAACGTGAAAACTTAAGGGATTCTCACAACTGAAAAGCCTTAACGGTGGAACCAGGTACTTATCTTCGTTGCTAATAGCGTCTTCGTGCTTGTCTCGACTTAACCTACTTCAAAGCGCTAACGTTAATTACGGCTATAGCTGGAAAGCTATACAACGGGGTCGCTGTGTAACTATTCCAGATTCTTTCTTAAATGGAAATAGCCGTCATTGAAAGTAATCCAATAGCCAAAGGGCCTGCTTCTCCTTCATCGCTCTACAAGGAAGAGTATAACAGTTAATCTACGCCCACTTTCAATTAAAAGCTTCGTTTTTGTTTAAGTTTCTCGATCACAGTTGGTTACTGCGTGGCTTTCTATGGTACTATGCTTCGAAACGTGGATGCTTTATGGTCTTGAATTCAATTCTAAAGCAGTATTATTTTTTCTATAAGAATATTTTTGGTGCTAGCGCCTCGCATTCCAAGCATTTTGAGGGAGAAAGTGGAAATCTGTATTAATTAGTGGAAGTTACTGAACGGAAATGGTGCAAAGAGTAACGTATTTGACTCGCCAGATGAAGGAAATTACTATGTTAAATACTGTCATAACTTCCTAGCTAGTTTCAGCAAAGTGAGTCTGTTCTTCCACCCGTAACCTAGTTTAAAGAGAGAACCTTTTTGTATGGAAGACGCTCAACTCTCAGACTCAAGAACAATGAATCGGCTAAATCATTGACAAAGGTGTTTTTAATACGAAATACAACCCTCTTGATTGGTCTACTGCACCTATCAGAATCGTCAACTACTGGTGATCAGTGCGGTTTTATTATGGACATACTCATTTGTTCTCTGTAGCATATGAAATCTCATTGTCATTGCTAAAAGGTCTCGATCGATTCCATAACATTCGCCTCATCGATAGTGAGTGACGAAGTCTGTGCGAAGATCTCTGCTTATCTCGTACGTTCAAGAATGTCGGCCTTGAAATGCTCATCGTACACTTAAATTGAAAGAACAAGCACGGGGACAGCTACTGGTCGTCAACAGAAGCAAATTATAAGGGTGCCAGATAACAGCAAATACGTGTGGAGACAGACGTTTTTTATTTTATTTATTTATTTAATTATTTATTTATTTATTTGTTCCGTGGGACAAAATTAAGGAGAAGTCTCCATGGTCATGGAACGAGTCAATACATGAAATTATAACACGATATTAGAAACAGATAAACGGAAATACAGAAAAAACATATTCAGGTGACAAGTCGTAAATTTAAATAAAGAAAATCAACAATGTAACACAGGAATTTGCTTAATTTTTTAGCTCTTCCAGGAGCTCCTCGGCAGAATAGAATAGACTTAAAAGAGTTTGGGCTACTGCTAAGATTTTTGAGTTCTTGTGGTAGCTTATTGAAAATGGATGCAGCAGAATACTGCACTCCTTTCTGCACAAGAGTCAAGGAAGCGCAGTCTACATGCAGATTGGATTTCTGCCTAGTATTAACTGACTGAAAGCTGCTAACTCTTGGGAATAGGCTAATATTGCTAACAACAAACGACATTAAAGAAAATATATACTGTGAGGGCAATGTCAGAATTCCCAGACTATTGAATAGGGGTTAACAAGAGGTTCTCGAACTTACACCACATATAGCTCGAACAGCCCGTTTTTGACCCAAAAATACCCTTTTTGAATCAGAAGAATTACCCCAAAAAATAATACCATACGACATAAGCGTATGAAAATATGCGAAGTAGACTACTTTTCGTGTTGAACTGTCACTTATTTCAGATACTGTTCTAATGGTAAATAAAGCAGCGTTTAGTTTCTGAACAAGATCCTGGACATGGACTTTCCACAACAGCTTACAGTCTATCCGAACGCCTAGGAACTTGAACTGTTCCGTCTCGCTTATAATATGCCAATTCTGTCTGATCAAAATATCGGATCTTGTTGAATTGTGAGTTAGAAACTGCAAAAACTGAGTCTTACTGTGATTTAGCGTCAAATTATTTTCCACAAACCACGAACTTATTTCATGAACTACATTATTTGATACTGTTTCAATATTACACACAAGATCCTTCACTATCAAGCTGGTGTCATCAACAAACAGAAATATTTTTGAATCACCTGTAATACTAGAAGGCATATCATTTATATAAATAAGAAACAGCAGTGGCCCCAGCACCGACCCTTGGGGAACGCCCCACTTAACAGTGCCCCATTGGGACTGAACATCACTACCACCCTCAATATTGCGGAGAATTACCTTCTGCTTTCTGTTCTTAAAGTAAGAGGCGAACCAATTGTAAGCTACTCCCCTTACTCCATAATGGTCCAACTTCTGCAGTAATATATTGTGGTCAACACAGTCAAAAGCCTTCGTTAAATCAAAGAAAACACCTAGCGTTCGCAACCTTTTATTTAATCCGTCCAAAACCTCACAGAGAAAAGAGAATATAGCATTTTCAGTTGTTAAACCATTTCTAAAACCAAACATCATTTGACAGCAAATTATGTGAATTTAAATGCTCCAGTAACCTTGTATATACAACCTTCTCGATAACTTTAGCAAACACCGATGGCATAGAAATAGGTCTATAATTGTCAGCATTATCCCTGTCTCCCTTTTTATAAAGTGGCTTCACTACCGAGTACTTTAATCGGTCAGGAAACCGACCACTCCTAAAGGAAAAGTTACAGATATGGCTAAGTACTGGGCTAACATACATAGAACAATACTTCAGTATTCTGCTAGATACCCCGTCATATCCATTAGAGTTCTTGGTGTTTAGTGATTTAATTATTAACTCAATCTCCTCTTGTCAGTATCATGGAGGAGCATTTCAGGTAACAGTCTCGGACCACTTTTTTCTAAGAGCGCTATATGATTCCCTGTTGGAACTAGGTTTCTATTTAGTTCACCTTCACATTCCCGTTCCCTGTAGTCATGGAGATTTCAAATGCTCTCCATAAATCATTAGACATAGATGCTGGATTGGTCCTTCAACAAGCCATAGCAGATCTTTCTGCATGATGAATTAGTGCTGCTAATCAAAATAACTCAAAAAATGGTTCAAATGGCTCTGAACTCTATGGGACTCAACTGCTGAGGTCATTAGTCCCCTAGAACTTAGAACTAGTTAAACCTAACTAACCTAAGGACATCACAAACATCCATGCCCGAAGCAGGATTCGAACCTGCGACCGTAGCGGTCTTGCGGTTCCAGACTGCAGCGCTTTTAACCGCACGGCCACTTCGGCCGGCCAAATTAACTCTCATTTCTCGATAGAATGCTGAAAAAGACATATTACAATACTGGAGGAACCGAGCACAAAACGGAATGGAGGCAGTTTGCGGCAGCAACACGTGGTCTGCAGACCTTGTGGTCGCTAAATATGTATACATATATAGAATACAGCAGCGTAGGTGTTTGGAAAATAATATAGCCGAAATAGGGAGAACAGTTACCCATTATCCGCTCAAAAATAGTAATTAGTCGTAAATAGATAACTCCAGTTTGTGTAATTTTCGAAGCAACATTTAGTTTTTTTACGTGTGAGTGCTGTGAACTCGGCGGCCGGCAGCGTGAGCTAAAAACTGTTGACTTATCCGTCGACACAAATTGACCCAGTTCTGTTTGTTGTGTTTACATGCCGACTGGCAAATAGCTCCTGCCTCTCTGGAATTTTCTGTAGCGCTCACACATACGAAAAGCAAACAAAGTGCTTTTATTAAATTTACGCGCAACGTGTATTATTAGAAAGCGAAAGCAGTTTGAAAAATTCTCTTTCAGCACAGTTCCGCCGTGTTGCACTTTTAAAACATATTAGTTTCGCACATCGATTCATTTGATCCGTATTTTTACGTGGTAAGGAATACTTTAATGTATATTAATTAACGGCGACGTGGTGAAGAGGTACTCTTGACATTTTTAGAGAGTTATATATATATATATATTCACTGCTTTATATCCAAAGTGTTGGAGTATGTAACCTGTAGTTGGGATTGGGATTCATTTTGAAAAGAAATAGTTTTGGTTTTGAACCACCTTGTAAATAGGAGCGAAAAAAAGGAGAGAAGAAAAGAGTATTGAAAATTACGTATGGTGTTGAGCACGAAACAGAAAATTCGGTTCTTAGTATTTTAGGCTCAGGAAAACACAAGAGAAGAAAATCTACAGTCCGAGAGTAAAGTTTTGGAATTGCAGCGCTGCTTGATGAAAGTGTCAGGTTCCAGTTGAATAACAGCGTAATTTAGATATCATCTAACTATCGTTGTTAGTTCTTTTGTCTGTCATTTATTTCCTTCTTATATTTCTTTACTGTTGCTATCCAGTACTTAATGTACTTATTAAATTTTCTGGCCCTGCTGTTACCCTTCCTTTTTGTCCAGGAGAAAGGTATGTCCGCAATTTGAAATCTTCGTAGACATGCGTTTCATTTATACACATAGTATCTTGGAATAAAGACTTGCAAACGTCTTTTGTCTTCATTTCCTTAAAATCAAGTAGGTTTTGTGGCTGTTACTCTCAAACAGATTTGTGCCAATTTTGTAGTATACCAAGCTAAGGTTAATTACTGTTTCATTTGCTAGACATTAAGAGTAATGTCGACAGTGTTGCATCTTATGGTGCGATTGGTAGTATGCGTCACCCATGTAGCAGCAGTAATCGATAAATTAATGTACTGAAAGCGGTTCATGTCTATATCTAATGTATACACAGTCTTAGCTCATTTCCTGTAGCATAATTATTACATTTGCTGAAGTCATTACACGTGGACGTATTGGTGCACCTCTACGGCAATGTGTTCAGCCTTGTTCATAGCTGCTTCCTAACATGACGGTTTGAGTGCTAAAGACACACGAAAATTATTATGTAAGTTGCAGTCAGTTGTAGTGGTTCAAATGGCTCTGAGCACTATGGGACTTAACATCTGTGGTCATAAGTCCCCTAGAACTTAGAACTACTTAAACCTAACTAACCTAAGGACATCACACACATCCATGTCCTAGGCAGGATTCGAAACTGCGACCGTAGCGGTCACGCGGTTCCAGACTGAAGCGCCTAGAACCGCACGGCCACACCGGCCGGCTCAGTTGTAGTCCCAATATATCGAGTCATAGTTGCTTCCTGCATGTCCTGGATAATTTTAATGTACCCATGTGTGTTGATACTTCTTGATGTTCAGAGAAATTTGAAAGTTTTGTTTTTCCCCTCTTCTTGATGTAACACCAGCAATAATTTCTTTGTAAATATAAGGAGCAGTCAAAAAGTTTCCGGTTGGGGGCGTTGTTGTAGTGTATATGCAACGTACCGGGACTCCGATGCAGCTACATGTAGTTAAGGGATTAGTGTTGCATTCGTGTCTTTCCGACGTGCGTTTTGTAAATGTAGGAACGTGAACTATGGTTACGGTATTAACAAATGCATCCAAACAGGACCAACGTGGTGCTATTTTTATCTTGGTTGCCGAAGGACCAACACCGGTAGACATCTGTTGGAGAGTGAAGAATGTGTATGGGGCAGCATGTCGTGGAAAATCACCATTGTGGAATAGTGCGCCAAGGGGTGGTGCTGTTTCACGATAACTCACTTCCCCACATCACAAATGCCGTAACGCATAAGTTGGATCAATTCAAGTGGGACACACTTAGGTATCCGCCCTATAGTTTTAATCTCTCCCAGTGCGATTATTACACCTTCGGGCCCCTAAATAAGACCTTGGAGGGTCGATGATTCCTGTCGGATGAGGATGTGCAGCAGGCAGTTACGGATTTGTCCTCGCAGCAGGACACGTGGCGTTTAACCAAACGGGTATCTTCAACCTGGTTTCTTTGGCGGAAGGACTGTCTCAAAGTTCACGCGATTTTGCCCGATGAGCTTACCGGCTCTGGGCAGTGCAGCCGTCGAACAAAAACTTTTTGATTGTCCCCCATATATGCCATATTCTGTTTTCTCTCTCCTATCGCCAACGTTATAGTTATAATCAGTTTTTTAAGTGAGACACTGAAAGTGGAATCACGTGTTTAAAGATACGTTAGATGTCAAAATAGGTTAGTTCTATACAGTGTGGTCCACTGATCGTGACCGGGCCAAATATCTCACGAAATAAGCGTCGAACGAAAAAACTACAAAGAAAGAAACTTGTCTAGCTTGAAAGGGGAAACCAGATGGCGCTATGGTTGGCCCGCTAGATGACGCTGCCATAGGTCAAACTGACACCAACTGCGTTTTTTTTTTTTTTTTTTTTTTTTTTTAGTAGGAACCCCCATTTTTATTGCATATTCGTGTATTACGTAAAGAAATACGACTGTTTTAGTTGGACCACTTTTTCGCTTTGTGATAGATGGCGCTGTACTAGTCACAAACATGTCGCTCACAATTTAAGACGATCAGTTGGTAACAAGTAGGTTTTTTAAATTAAAATACAGAACTTAGGTACGTTTGAAAATTTTATTTCGGTTGTTCCAATGTGATACATGTACCTTTGTGAACTTATCATTTCTGAGAACGCATGCTGTTACAGAGTGATTACCTGTAAATACCACATTAATGTAATAAATGCTTAAAATGATGTCCGTCAACCTCAATGCATTTGGCAGTACGTGTGACGACATTCCTCTCAACAGCGAGTAGTTCGCCTTCCGTAATGTTCGCACATGCATTGACAATGCGCTGACGCATGTTGTCTGGCGTTTTCGGTGGATCACGATGGCAAATATCCTTCAATTTTCCCCACAGAAAGAAATCCGGGGACGTCAGATCCGGTGAACGTGCAGCCCATGGTATGGTGCTTCGACGACCAAACCACCTGTCATGAAATGTTGGAAGTACATCGCCATTCTGTCATGCAGTGAAGCATCTTGTAGTAACGTCGGTAGAACATCACGTAGGAAATCAGCATACATTGCACCATTTAGATTGCCATCGATAAAATGGGGGCCAGTTATCCTTCCTCCCATAATGCCGCACCGTACATTAACCCGCCAAGGTCGCTGATGTTCCACTTGTCGCAGCCATCGTGGATTTTCCGTTGCCCAATGGTGCATATTATGCCGGTTTACGTTACCGCTGTTGGTGAATGACGCTTCGTCGCTAAATAGAACGCGTGCAAAAAATCTGTCATCGTCCCGTAATTACTATTGTGCCCAGTGGCAGAGCCGTAGACGACGTTCAAAGTCGTCTCCATGCAATTCCTGGTGCATAGAAATATGGTACGGATGCAATCGATGTTGATGTAGCATTCTCAACACCGACGTTTTTGAGATTCCCGATTCTCGCGCAATTTGTCTGCTACTGATGTGCGGATTAGCCGCGACTGCAGCTAAAAGACCTACTTGGGCATCATCATTTGTTGCAGGTCGTGGTTGACGTTTCACATGTGGCTGAACAGTTCCTGTTTCCTTAAATAATGCAACTACCCGGCGAACGGTCCAGACACTTGGATACCGAGCAGCATACATGGCACACGCCCGTTGGGCATTTTGATCACAATAGCCATACATCAACACGATATCGACTTTTTTCCGCAATTGGTAAACGGTCCACTTTAACACGGGTAATGTATCACGAAGCAAATACCGTCAGCACTGGCGGGATGTTACGTGATACCACGTACTTATACGTTTGTGACTATTACAGCGCCATCCATCACAAAACGAAAAAAGTGGTCCAACTAAAACATTCATATTTCTTTACGTACTACACGAATATGTAATAAAAAATGTAGGTTCCTATTTAAAAAAACGCAGTTGATATTCGTTTGACCTATGGCAGCGCCATCTAGCGGGCCAACCGTAGCGCCATCTGGTTTCCCCCTTCAAGCTAGACTCGTTCTTTGTAGTTTTTTCGTTTGACGCTTATTTCGTGAGATATTTGGCCCGGTCACGATCAATGGACCACCCTGTATATGCGATATTCTGTTCTCTCTCCTATCACCATCGTTCTAGTTATAATCAGTTTTTTAAGTGAGGCACAGAAAGTGGAATCACGTGTTTAAAGATACGTTAGATGTCAAAATAGGTTAGTTCTATATATTTAGCTACCAGGTATGATATTGTGTCTAGCGGGCATATAATGAAACCGTTCCGTGCGTACTACCTCTACGAGTAATTTCGGTAACGAACGGTGGAGTTAACAGATCGAAGCCTGATATTGGAAATAGTACTAGTCACTATTATTTACCCATCGACCAAAGGACAAACGGCATTGAGCAGTTCCCCGACAGCTGGACTGTGCACCTACAACGTATGCTGAATTTGAAAGGTTCCTACAGGATCGTTTGAAGAGACAACATGAGGTAGTTTGCAGTGATCCGTCTGGGACGTTAAGCGCTTCAGCGACCTGGTATCTTCCGAGAGGAGCAAGCTATGTACAGGAAACGGCTTCGCCTTCTCCTGTGTCGATCAATCAGCAGCACAATACACTTTAACAAGCACTCACCGCAGCCAAGTGCTCAGCATAATTACAGGTGAGACACATCAGTCATATCTCGCGGGAGGGAACTGCGAAAGGCGCGAGTGATGAGAACGCGTTTAACTCGGCGGGAGAAAACTGCCGTGAGTTCATTTTGCCCCCCTCTCCCCCTCCACACATACAGCTCTGCCAGTTGACCCACGGTCAAAGCACTCATGTACACTTAATTGCACGTCGAGAGTAGGCCATCATCTTGCACCTTGACATATCTAGTCGCAGCTACGTGTGCTCAGGGTAGCCTCACAGTTTTTCAAATGGGAATACTAGTGTCTTAGCAACAAACTAGTAATCCCCACCCCGGATTCATTAAGAACCAACCTCCCACATATATTGAGAACTATTTACGTTTCTGTGAAATGCTCGTTTTTCTCTTAAGCTATTCGTCGTACAGCGACATAATTTTGTAGACATCTTCACTGGTATATGTAGATACTGTCTGCAAAATGTGAAGCGAAGGGAGTCAGTAGTAAAGAAATAATGAATTAAAACGGCAACCCAGTTGCTGAAGTCTTACCGCATAGACAACGTATTTTTAACAAGCGATAAACTGTTTCCTTTCACTGTTTTGTCGGGCTGTAAGCGAGACAGATACACAGTCTCTAACTGTATGTGATTTATTGTGTTAAACCTTTAACGTAACATTACACTTCTTAATGAGTAGATTATGGAAGCATTTTAAATTTATAAAATCGGTCAATAATCGTATGAAATACTTAGAATCAAGGTTTTGTTACCTTTAAAGCCGTTAGGTGGGCAGCCTGAAACAGGGAACGAGTTTTTCCAGATTAATATTCCTATCGCCCGGTTCCATCCAAAGTTTTCAGGAGACCTTCCGTGGTTGCAAGACACCTTCCAGAATGTATCCAACAGAGAAAACGTCTGACACAATCCCAGTTCGCTGTGATCCGTCTGAAAAGATCTGGGCCGTCATCTTAACTTCCACTACAACAAAAAATATTTCTTAAACATCAAACCATTGCATCGGCGAGATCCTATTCTACATTTACATCTTTCTCTATAAGCTACTGTGTATGTACTACAAGAAGGACGTATCGAAATAGAACTGTTCGATCACTGAAAGACACCTACCGGAAATGCAATAGCTGAATTGCATAGTAGATTTGCGGAATTAGTCCTAATTATACTAACAGTTGTCTGGATTCATATCTTGCTGTATACTGAAAAGCCGCTGATAGGATAATTAAGAAGATACGAAAACGTTTTTTGTGCATAAATGTTACTTACTGCCGTGGTTGTTAACTGCGAAAACTCTCTGTCTCATTGAAGTAATCCCACGAGCTCAAGGCACCAAACTGAGAAATGCAGCTAGTTAACTGATCAACATACGTAGCGAGAATGGAATGGCAAATAAGACTTCTCACATATGCTTCCTAATTAATAAAGAGACGCGATTGGTTATCGTAATTTGCAGTTCAGTTAACGAAAAGAATCTGGTTATCTTTCCCAGTTAAAAGGCACTGTCGTTGCGTGCCTGTAGACATTCGTAATTACGGCTTTACGACATAGTCAGCTTTCTCCTAAACCAACATACGCTGCAGAAATTATTCTAGAAGACTCGTGTCATTAAAAGCTATTCCTCCTATTAATCAAGTCCCTGTCCCTCTTACAAGGCAGATACGGAGTACTGAGGCAGAGACGTGATAAACAGACAGCAAAGCACACTGCCAGATCGATTCTACGAAAACTAACCAACGCTGATAGTACTTTCTGAGAGTTGGGCTAAATGGTAGCTTATTGTCATCAAAGAATTGATCGCGTAGTAACAGAGTTCTCTGGCTAAATGACGAAGTTGAGTCCGTACATATGTGAGTGAAATTCAAGGCTGGGAATTGCTAATACCATAATAGAGCACAGCTCCAAGAAAACTTTCTCAAAGGCCATAGAATTCACCGCCTGTACAGTCACCATCGTTCAAATCCCCTTTCGGCCATCCAGATTTAGGTTCCTATTTTTCTTAAATCCCATCAGTCGAATGCGAGGATCGTTCCTTTGAAATGGCAGTGCGAGTCCCCTTCCGTCCTTATCAAATCCGAACTTTGCGCTCCGTCTTTGATGATCTTACCGTCAACGGGACGTTAAATAACAATCATCTTTTCTTTATCAGACTGCACTTCAGCATGAGTCCAAAGTAATACCGTTCTCAAAAAATATTTAAACACGAAAAAATCCCAAAAAATAAAGTAATAGTACTTAACCAGGAAAATAAAGGTGTTTAAAATTCGGTCGCACTATTTTACCACTAATCTTCAAGTGGACTCACGTTTAGATATTGTTTTTCTTTCATCCGGTTGCAATGCGCGCCAGAAAACTGTGTGTTGTTGCATGCATATGTGTGCAAATCTACAGTTTTGTTCAAACCGAAGATGGAGTGTTTGCGGGGACAAAGCAGTAATTAATTACGTGAAAATGCTATATTTTTATATTCTCAGCTGCTCCGTATGCCTTCACAGAGTACTTTTAACTTGCGTTTAGAGGAATATGTGAACGGATTTCAGCATGCACAATACTACATTCACTAACGTCAAGCAGAAAGGCGTAAAGCATCTTCTTCGACCCCATTGTTAACGTCCCAATCTTAACAGAATATTTAAAAAATGAGTGTTAGGAAATATATTAAAGCATGAATAAGCTGAACATTGTATTCATCTTCTGTTAACATAAAATTGCAGGACAATGGACGTCGCACTATTCGTAGAAACTATGTTTAAATCTAAATTCAGTTTGGACGTAGTGTTGTATTCACATCGGAGATGTTGCAGATTACTCTCACACAACTGAAATATATGTGTATATTATTACCTATTAATGTAAGGCAAAGGACACATTTACTTCATTCATTTGACGTACAAAGTAACAGTTTTTGTTGCAACGACGTGTTTGTTTCGCCTCGTGTTATGATCTGAATTAAAGAAAACATAAATAAAAAGGAATAAAAAATGTTCAAATGTGTGTGAAATCTTATGGGACTTAACTGCTAAGGTCATCAATCCCTAAGCTAACACACTACTTAACCTAAATTATCCTAAGGACAAACACACACACCCATGACCGAGGGAGGACTCGAACCTCCGCCGGGACCAGCCGCATAGTCCTTGACTGCAGCGCCCTAGACCGCTCGGTTAATCCCGCACGGCTAAAAAGGAATAAACAAAGGACTATTTTAAGCACTTTTGGCATAAAGCGTAAAATGTAGATACGTCCACCATGGAAATTTCAAAAATAAATTAACTAGTGAAAAGATACTGTTGGTAATGATGATGACAGGTACGATCTTGACGTCGGCGAAACTTTATGTGAAAAACCAGTACCCATCCCCAGAATTTAGAATTAACATTTGAAGAAATGAAAATGAAATTTGTTATCTCACAAGAAATACACACTCAGTTGAACCTTCCTGACAATCTTACCCAGCCCAGGACACGAATCCAGACGTTTTACTTTCGTCCGTGCTTTTCCAGCAGAAGGAATGAACGCATCCACCAGCGAACAAAGTTCTGGACTCGAATCTGGGCCCAGAGCAAGGCGTAAATCTGTCAGATAGGGTGATTCCAAGAAATACATTTAGCGAAAGCGAATACGTGTGTCGTTCCTTGTCCGAAAGCACTACGACCGTTTGAATGGAGAACTTCGTTGGATGCGACCAGGGTACTTACACGTATTTACATCGCTGCACCACACTATTAAGTTTTTCTACAAGGCGGAAATGCATAATTCAGCAATACAATAGCAATCGTGCCGTCGGCTCGCCCCTCGACCCTGCAACTGACTGACTAATAAGTACCGGTCAGACTAATAGAGTCACGACTCAGATTCTTATTTAGATAGCCAGCTCGCGAGACAAGCTGGCGCGCCCGCTTTCTTTCCTCTCGTATCTAATTGCGCCACTACGTCTGCCGCGAATCGTGATCTTTACTCCAACAGAGAGACGTTTATCCGTCCACGAGGAAGTAACGTCTAATATCGTACACAAACAAACTGATTATCTTGTGAGCGGTAACTCATTCTTGACATAACGGTGCATGAAAGGCTGCTTTCTGTCGCTAGAGGTTTAACTTGCCTCAGCTCTGCTCTGATTTGTCGTTTCGGTATTCCCGTGCGTTATTTCATCTACGGGGTCGAGCTGAAAAGTAATGCCTATGAATCCTCTAAGGTAAAACTGTTAAAGATTTTTAAACAAAACCAACTTTTTTAACATTCTACACTACTGGCCATTAAAATTGGTACACCACGAAGATGATGTGCTACAGACGCGAAATTTAACCGACAGGAAGAAGATGCTGTGATATGCAAATGAGTAGCTTTACAGAGCATTCACACAAGGTTGGCGCTGGTGGCGACACCTTCAACATGAGGAAAGTTTCCAACCGATATCTCATACACAAACAGCAGTTGACCGGCGTTGCCTCGTGTAAGGGGGAGAAATGCGTACCATCACGTTTCCGACTTTGAAAAAAGGTCGGATTGTAGCCTATCGCGATTGCGGTTTATTGTATCTCGACATTGCTGCTCGCGTTGGTCGAGATCCAATGACTGTTAGCAGAATATGGAATCGGCGGGTTCAGGAGGGTAATACGGAACGCGGTGCTGGACCCCAACTGCCTCGTATCACCAGCAGTCGAGATGACAGACATCTTATCCGCATGGCTGTAACGGATCGTACAGCCACGTCTCGATTCCTGAGTCAACAGATGGGGACGTTTGCAAGACAACAACGATCTGCACGAACAGTTCGACGACGTTTGCAACAGCATGGACTATCAGCTCAGAGACCATGGCTGCGGTTACCGTTGACGCTGCATCACAGAGCGCCTGCGATGGTGTACTCAACGACGAACCTGGGTGCAAGAATGGCAAAACGTCATTTTTTCGGATGAATCCAGGTTCTGTTTACAGCATCATGATGGTCGCATCCGTGTTTGCCGACATCGCGGTGAACGCACATTGGAAGCGTGTATTCGTCATCGCCATACTGGCGTATCACTCGGCGTGATGGTATGGGGTGCCATTGGTTACACGTCTCGGTCACCTCTTGTTCGCATTGACGGCACTTTGAACAGTGGACGTTACATTTCATATGTGTTATGACCCGTGGCTCTACCCTTAATTCGATCCCTGCGAAACCCTACATTTCAGCAGGATAACGCACGACCGCATGTTGCAGGTCCTGTACGGGCCTTTCTGGATACAGAAAATGTTCGACTGCCGCTCTGGCCAGCACATTCTCCAGATCGGTCAGTGGCGGCCGAGCAACTGGCTCGTCACAATACGCCAGTCACTACTCTTGATGAACTGTGGTATCGTGTTGAAGCTGCATGGGCAGCTGTACCTGTACACACCATCGAAGCTCTGTTTGACTCAATGCCCAGGCGTATCAAGGCCGTTATTGCGGCCTGAGGTGGTTGTTCTGGGTACTGATTTCTCAGGATCTATGCAGCCAAATTGCGTGAAAATGTTATCACATGTCAGTTCTAGTATATTATATTTGTCCAGTGAATACCCGTTTATCATCTGCATTTCTTCTTCTTGTAGCAAATCGATCATTTCAGAAACCTGCTATTTTCAGCAGTTTCAACAGTCAGATTAAACTGGAGACGTAAGCAACCGGCATAGCCAGTTGTTTCAGCGATAGCAGCCATCCCTGCGGTGTACCTGCAGTCGGCAGAGCTGTGAGGCAGAGCTGGACACAGACGCTGTACGGACAGATAGGGCAGAGGCAGATAGTGGCGTGTAACTGGCGCTAGCAGACAGGAGCTGCCGCGGGGGAATTAGCGCCCAATTGCCGGCTCCCCCGGGAACTTTATCTCGCGGTGGCAATGATGCTGTTTGACACGCTCCCGCGGGATACCGCCGCTCCCTGGATCAGGGGATCACAGCCGCCAGTAGACGCTGCACCGCCTGCTGCGCTCTACCGACTGCTCGGAAAACCGGGCCAGTTCCAGGACAAGGTTTCCCACAACATCGCAAGTCTTCCCGGAAGGAAAAGGGCTACAGACGAGGTGGTTCCAATCATCTTGGCTTCCTGTAGCTCCGTTTTGTTGTGCATGCTAAACAAGTCAGAAGTCTCTTCAAGCAAGACGCAACGAGACCGCACCATCTGGTCTTGTATTTTCTTCATACTTACGGTATTTGAAATTCAATGATTGGACAACAACTTCGTAAAACACTATGATTCTCTTCTCAAAAACACTCAAAAATGGACTCTGTACATATGAAGAACCGAACGCTTGTATCATTAAGAAACTTCGAGCTATATTTGTCGAGAGAAGTGTGTAGTAGCTATGTGCATAGTGTTCGAGGCTTCTAACCACAAGATCACTGTTTCTATTCTCGTTATTCTCATTTATATTTTCATTTCTGTTAATATAACTTAACTTTTAATTAACAACAATCTACTCATAATTTTCTAGTAAAAACGAAATCTCTTATTTTTAATTACAGATCACATGAAAAGGAGAGCCTTCATTGTAAACTAAAATTTGGTACAAAACGCGAAACATCATTTCTAGAGATTACGAATAAATGCAAACACAGTTCTAAAACGGTATTAATTCATGCAGGTATATAATCTTTCATTGAACAATATGATATTTCGCATTTATATACAAAATTTTAATTTATATTAAATACTCGAATGTTCATACGTTAACCAATTAAAATAAAAATCTTTATTTTATTAAAACGTTGGTTCAATAATTGTTGATCAACATTTTAATTTGATACTAATATAGACTTTTAAAAAGATACGTCTAGCGATCTCGCAGATACAAAACTACAACTCCAAGTTTGCACTTTCAAATGACTTTTTTCATAGACTACTCAAGATGGTGTCTAGTTAGTAGTGCCTAGGTCTTCAAATCTTCAAAGTCGCCTTCTATCGAGTATGAAGAAAAATGCCGAGGATCAGTCAGTCACTCTCAGTAAGAAAGCTTTTCATTGTGCAGAAAGTTATAGTTTTGGCGTGAGAAAGTTACAGAAACACGAGAACGTGCTAAAAAGGAATGCTTTCGAATTTTTTATGAGATAACTCATAAAGCTTTTTAAATAGAAAAATTTATTAACATTCTACATCTTTATTCTTCATGTCTTCATATTTGCAGCCCTCTGCAGCTAGGGGACTTCGAATTTTAGCGTGTAATATGGGGTTTTTTAACGTAACTATGTCGGTGTGTGACAAAAAGCTGTAATCGGGTTTCGAATTGGAGGAGTTCGTCCACATATGGAGCATGGCGGTGCCAGAGCTACCCGATCGCTGCATCTGCAACAATCGGACGCCTTCGATTCATTGTCATCGATCATCCTCCACACAGACTCGGCTGGCTCCATCCGGTTTTCGTCTGTTTTCGAAATTTAAAGAACACGTTAAGGACTTCACTTTGATAGTGATGAGGCTGTGCAAGCAGAGGTGATGTGGCTGCGTCAACAGAGTCCAACCTTCTGCAGTGACTGTATTAACAAACTGGTCTCTCGTTGGGAGAAATGTGTTCGTCGCCAGGATGACTGTGTTGAGAAATATGTATGTAAACATGAAAAACAAAAATGTGGGATATTAATAATGTTTGTTTTATATAAAAAGCTTTAAGAGTTTTAACACAGAAAATTTGCAGGCACTACTTTCCAGCATGCCATCGTAGTTCTCAGGCAATTGAAACAAGGAAATAAATCTTCAAATGCTGCCTGTCGCTAATCTAACGGAGATTTCTCAACATAGTTGAATATGTTTAGCAACTATGTGACTGTCGATTTGCTTCCTGGAGTGGTTCAGAATTACCTCATAAATTCACTCTACATTTTCTTGTCATTTAGATTACATATTGGCAATGATTCTCACTTAAGGAATGACACAGTGGCAGCAAATTTACGCTTTTGAGTCCAGGAAGCTCGTTGCAACAAAAACTGCGGCTTACTTCCCCATATAAGTTGCGAATTCTCCATCTAGCCATCATTGGAATATCAACGGAGTACTGTTTGCTCTGTACTCGTAGGCAAGTTTAGCGGTAAAGTGTTCACGTTTCGAGGGAGGACTGTGTTAGTTTTAGGATCTAGGCAAGATTTTTACCTCTTCTGTGAAAGATCTATACGCTGGTAGATCGACAATCTTGCTAATACACAAGAGCCTCAATTCCACATCTTTGGTGTGGTATGCGAAGCATTTTGTTGCTTAAAATGCTTTCAGAAACCGGCGCGTTCACTTTTTCATCGACTAAAATAATAGGTCCGAAATCAAACCCCAAAAAAGAACAATTTCAGACAATCATAATGCCATAAATGAATTTACTTTCATTGCAATACACCCCGTCAGGACCTCAGTTCAAAATATCGCATCCCTGATTTCATCGTAGAGCAAAAAACTTCACATATCTCAATTATGCCCATAATTAGAATTTGTAATCTCTGTATGTCTTTGACACACTAAAAGACAAGCGAAAAGAATCAGAAAAACAACGGTAGCGTAATTATGACTCCCTGCCTACTGTGATAGCGAAAACTGGGTCGGTTTCAATATGCGCGGTTAAGGCTACTTGTACTGAGTACTTAAACAGGACTTCCGGTTTTATCGACTGCGTATCTTCAATAAGTTGTTACAAATTAAAGTTGTGTTTTACCTTAAATTATTACCAGTTAAAGATGTATTTTACCTGTAGTTTATTACTGACTTGTTATCGTTTTAGTCGCCCTCTCAATGGATATACGAAATTTGAAAAAGAAAAATTACAAAAGAGGAATCTGTAGTTCTGGAACAGCTCGCTAGTTTGTGTAGACGCTGCATCTTATACACTCTATTGTCTTCTCCGAACCCGTAGAAAGTTCTGAACCGACGACCCCCCAACAGGAAGTGAAAGCAAATCGTGGCAGTGGTGAAAGCTTCTCTACGTTCACCGAAAAACAAACCGATATGTATTGTTACCTGATTGAAAGGTATCAATGTCGTGTTATACAAGAAGCAAGAGGTTTTGTTCGGGTATCTAAATATATATGGCGACAAAGTCAAAGTATAAACTAAGCTAAAATTGTAATTATGAGATTTGTCGAGTAAAAATCTGAACTTGTATCCGCATTAACACAATTTTCTGTAGCCAGCAGTATCCCGCACAAGACTGTTTTGCTTCTAGATTCTCTGATTAGAATTTTATTGCAGAAGATAAAAAAAAATGAATTGGTAATCAAGCATTTATTTTTATACTGTGGGGAAATAATCTGTCATTATGAAACTACTCGTATTATATATCCTACGCCTTACATCGCGCTTCCTCATACCACAAAAATAATTTTACGGAAAATACTGACGACAATAGTAAAAAAGTCCTGTTTCTAGGCGATATCAGATGAACAGTTTGGTAAAATAAACAATATGCTGTTGCTAGTTAAGCCAAGAACTTATTAATTCGCTACTTTTCTATTGAGACTCGCGTGGCACAGTTTTTACTGTTGTGCCTTCAGTCTCATAATCATGGAGATAGATTTACCTTGTAGTTTTTTAATTAGTTTGTTGCACACTAACACGTTACTGTGCCCAGTATTTAATAAGCGCAGCTTCGTTCAGCAGTGAGTTGATTTGTGCATGTCTTTGATACACGATATGTCAGTAAAAACACCAAAAGAAACATTTTTCCCCAGCGTGTCCCCTTCGTCGAGAATCGTCCTCACACATGAGCAGGTTTCTTAGCACCGAATTTCCGATTCTGATCCGTCAGTTGTTTCTGTTTCCTGGTAAATGAGCGTATTTCGGACGAAAGAACTGACCGATTCTGCCTCTCTGCTTCTTTACTCATAATGCTCCGCCCAAGGTATTCATTTCTAATTTTGTTGCACTATCGCAGCCATCGTATGTGGTAGTAGCAGTTTAATGTATCCACTGAGTATTAGCACCATCGCATTGAATATGTCTGCTTCATAGGATAGAAAGTTAACAGCTCACAGATGTACAATTACCTATTGATACACTATCTGATCAAAAATATCTGCACACATGTTGTTGTTGTCTTCAGTCCTGAGACTGGTTTGATGCAGCTCTCCAAGCTACTCTATCCTGTGCAAGCTTCTTCATCTCCCAGAAGGCCCTACCTACTGCAACCTACATTCTTATGAATCTGCTTAGTGTATTCATCTCTTGGTCTCCCTCTACTATTTTTACCCTCCATTACTAAATTGGTGATCCCTTTATGCCTCAGAACATGTCCTACCAACCGATCCCTTCTTCTAGTCAAGTTGTGCCACAAACTTCTCTTCTCCCCAATTTTATTCAATACTTCCTCATTAGTTATGTGATCTACCCATTTAATCTTCAGCATTCTTCTGTAGCACCACATTTCGAAAGCTTCTATTCTCTTCCTGTCCAAACTATTTATCGTCCATGTTTCATTCCCATACAAATACTTTCAGAAACGACCTCCTGACACTTAAATCTATACTCGATGGTAACAAACTTCTCTTCTTGAGGAACACTTTCCTTGCCATTGACAGTCTACATTTTATATCCTCTCTACTTCGACCATCATCAGTTACTTTGCTCCCCAAATAGCAAAACTCCTTTACTACTTTAAGTTCAAATGGTTCAAATGGCTCTGAGTACTATGGGACTTAACATCTGAGATTCCGAGATCATCAGTCCCCTAGAAGTTAGAACTACTTAAACCTAACTAACCTAAGGACATCACACACATCCACGCCCGAGCCAGGATTCGAACCTGCGACCGTAGCGGTCTTGCGGTTCCGAACTGTAGCGCCTAGAACCTCTCGGCCACTTCGGTGGGCCTACTTTAAGTGTCTCATTTCCTAATCTTATTGCCTCAGCATCACCCGACTTAATTCGACTACATTCCATTATCCTCGTTCTGGTTGTTGATGTTCATCTTATATCCTCCTTTCAAAACACTGTCCATTCCGTTCAACTGCTCTTCCAAGTCCTTTGCTGTCTCTCAAAGTTTTTATTTCTTCTCTATGGATTTTAAAACCTACTCCGAATTTTTCTTTTGTTTCCATTACTGCTTGCTCAATAAAGAGATTGAATAACATCGGGGAGAGGCTGCAACCCTGTCTCACTCCCTTCCCAACCACTGCTTCCCTTTCATGTCCCTCGACCCTTATAACTGCCATCTGGTTTCTGTACAAATTGTAAATAGCTTTTCGCTCCCTGTATTTGACCCCTGCCATCTTCAAAATTTGAAAGAGAGTATTCCAGTCAACATTGTCAAAAGCTTTCTCTAAGTCTACAAATGCTAGAAACGTAGGTGTGGCTTTCCTTAATCTACCTTCTAAGGTAAGTCGTAGGGTCAGTATTGCCTCACGTGTTCCAATATTTCTACAGAATCCAAACTAATCTTCCCCGAGGTCAGCTTCTACCAGTTTTTCCATTCGTCTGTAAAGAATTCATGTTAGTATTTTGGAGTCGTGGCTTATTAAACTGATAGTTCGGTAATTTTCACATCTGTCAATACCTGCTTTCTTTGGGATTGGAATTATTATATTCTTCTTGAAGTCTGAGGGTATTTCGCCTGTCTCATACATCTTGCTCGCCAGATGGTAGAGTTTTGTCAGGACTGCCTCTCCCAAGGCTGTCAGTAGTTCTAATGGAATGTTGTCTACTCCCGGGGCCTTGTTTCGACTCAGGTCTTTCAGTGCTCTGTCAAACTCTTCACGCAGTATTATATCTCTCATTTCATCTTCATCCTCTTCCATTCCATAATATTGTCCTTGTATAGACCCTCTATATACTCCTTCCACCTTTCTGCTTTCCCTTCTTTGCTTAGAACTGGGTTTCCATCTGAGCTTTTGATATTCATACATTGATAAACTATCTGATCAAAAATATCAGTACACCTGTCAGTGGACATTAATATGGAATGTTCCACCCTTCACGTTCATGACGGATTGAACTCTGCTAAGGACGCTTTCAGTTATGTGTCTGAATGTCTGTGGACGAATGGCAGTCCATCCGTCCTAAAGAGCCGAAACCAGAGAAAGTTGTGATGTTGGTCGTTGTGGTCTGGAACGAAGTTTTAATTCATCCCACATGTGTTCCCCTGGGTTCAGGTCGGGATTCGGGGCAAGCCAGTCCATTACAGGAATGTTATGTCCACAAACCCTTCTCTTACAGATGGTGCTTTATGATAGTGTAATACCGATACAATCAATCACCGTCCCCGAACTTTGTTATTGCATGCAGTGCACAATACTCTAATATGCGTTCTTATCCTTTCACAAATAGCACTTTTCTTAAGTACAATAAGGGAACGACACACCAACAGCGAAAAACAGTCCCATACCGTAACACTTCCCCCTTCGTACTTCATTGTTGTCGTTACACACGAAGGCAGGTAATGTTGTCCAGGCATTCGCCAAACCCTAACCCTTCCATCGGTTTGCCACAAGGTGTGGTGTGATTCGCCACTGCAAATCACTCATGTCCACTCATCCACTGCCCAATGGCGGCAGTCTTTACACTATCTCAATCGTTGCTGTCTACGGAAATGTGTGAGTTGAACATTGCACCCGATTCTTTTACTCTCGTCACGTATTGGTAGCACTCTGGAACTCACGAGTGATTTTTTACAGTCACCCTTCGCAGTCCTCGAGGTCCCTATACGTCAGTACATGATGTCTACCTGGCCTTTGTTTAGCTGCGGCTGTTGCTTCGCGTTTCCACTTCACAATCACATCACCAACAGTCGACTGGGACAGCTTGAGAAAGGTTGAAATATTCTGGTTGGACCTCCAACTCAGGCGACATCCAGTGACCAGTCACTGAGCTCTCTTGACCGTTCCTTTGTTTCGTTGCTTCCCTACTAACAGCATAATACAGTGCTTTACGTCTCCTTTTATACCGGTGGGTCTGCTCTCGCGACATCTAGTGATCAATACTGCACTACATAGAGGTTAACGGACACCTTTGACACCGAATGAGGTGGCGCTGTGGTTAGCACACTGGACTCGCATTCGGGAGGACGGTGGTTCAATCCCGCGTCCGGCCATCCTGATCTACACCACTGGCCATTAAAATTGCTACACCACGAAGATGACGTGCTACAGACGTGAAATTTAACCGACAGGAAGAAGATGCTGTGATATGCAAATAATTAGCTTTTCAGAGCATTCACACAAGGTTGGCGCCGGTGGCGACACCTACAACGTGCTGACATGAGGAAAGTTTCCAACCGATTTCTCATACACAAAAAGCAGTTGACCGGCGTTGCCTGGTGAAACGTTGTTGTGATGCCTCGTGTAATGAGGAGAAATGTGTACCATCACGTTTCCGACTTTCATAAAGGTAGGATTGTAGCCTATCGCGATTGGGTTTATCGTATAGCGACATTGCTCCTCGTGTTGGTCGAGATCCAATGACTGTTAGCAGAATATGGAATCGGTGGTTTCAGGAGAGTAACACGGAACGCCGTGCAAGATCCCAACAGCCTCGTATCACCAGCAGTCGAGATGACAGACATCTTATCCGCATGGCTGTAACGGATCGTGCAGCCACGTCCCGACCCCCGAGTCAACAGATGGGGACGTTTGCAAGACAACAACGATCTGCACGAACAGTTCGACGACGTTTGCAGCAGCAGGGACTGTCAGCTCGGAGACCGTGGCTGCGGTTACCCTTGATGCTGCATCACAGATACAGTAGAAGCGCCTGCGATGGTGTACTCAACGACGAACCTGGGTGCACGAAAGGCAAAGCGTCATTTTTTCGGATGAATCCAGGTTCTGTTTACAGAATCATGATGGTCGCATCCGTGTTTGGAGACATCGCGGTGAATGCACGTTGGAAGCGTATATTCGTCATCGCCATACTGGCGTATCACCTGGCGTGACGGTATGGGGTTCCACTGGTTACACGTCTCGGTCACCTCTTGTTCGCATTGACGCCACTTTGAACAGTGGACGTTATATTTCATATGTGTTACGACCCGTGGCTCTACCCTTCATGCAATCCCTGCGAAACCCTACACTTCAGCAGGATAATGCACGACCGCATGTTGCAGGTCCTGTACGGGCCTTTCTGGATACAGAAAATGTTCGACTGCTGCCCTGGCCAACACATTCTCCAGATCTCTCACCAATTTAAAACGTCTGGTCAATGGTGGCCGAGCAACTGGCTCGTCGCAATATGCCAGTCACTACTCTTGATGAACTGTGGTATCGTGTTGAAGCAGTATGGGCAGCTGTACCTGTACACGCCATCCAAGCTCTGTTTGACTCAATGCCCAGGCGTATCAAGGCCGTTATTACGGCCAGAGGTGGTTGTCCTGCGTACTGATTTCTCAGGATCTATGCACCCAAATTGCGTGAAAATGTAATCAGATGTCAGTTCTAGTATATTATATCTGTCCAATGAATACCCGTTCATCATCTGCATTTCTTCTTGGTGTAGAAATTTTAGTGGCCAGTAGTGTACGTTTTCCGTGGTTTCCCTAAATCGCTCCGGGCAAATGCCGGGGTGGTCCCTTTGAAAGGGCAGAGCCGACGTCCTTCCCCGTCCTTCCCTAATCCGCTGAGTTCGATCTCTTCCCCCCAAACAACCCAACCCAGCACCTCTGACAATACAATGTATAGTTGCATAAGGATTTAGACAATGATCACTCTCGGAAACGGACCATCTGGCGAAACTAATTTTCTCATTATCCATTCATATCTGATCACACACACACACACACACACAAACACACACACACACACACACACACACACAAACACAACACACATCTGGTTGTCAGGGCCACAACTGTATTTTTATGCATTTCCATAGCGACATCCGTTCATTCCCGTATGTCTGTCTGAAGAAATGACTATCCAGCCTTCTGCAATGAATTGGACGACGAGCGCAAGAAAAGCTGCGAGCGCCTGGAAACTCTAGTTTTTTCTCTGTCTCTCACTCTTTCACGGGAGCATTTCTCATATTTATAGCCTTTCAGAGCACCGTACGGTAACAATAGAGTATCTTGTATCACTGATCGCTTTCACGCACTTGAATTCAACTTATGATCCTCCCCGTTCACGCTCGTTAGGCATCTTTTGTTGGAGTATGAATTTATGACGATCTCTGCTGCGTCAGCGGCCAGCTAATTTGACGCTTATTACAACATGAATTTCTCCTTCGAAATGAAAATAAAATTTTATCCGCCCGGTCCACTCTCGCCTCGATCAGAATTTGCCAATAATAAATGCGAATCGACATTGATTTTTTCCATATCTAGGACACACCCAACGCAGTTACATTGAGTCACCAACCATCTCTCGTTGCTGACGTTTCATAATTTAAAAAAAAATACGTAGTGTTTTTTAATATCCTTTGTCCGTGTTTGTAAGAATGCTAAATACTTTCGTCGGATAAAATACAGAGGTAGACAGTACGCTAAGGTAGAATAACTTGTAGTCTAAAGTCTTGCCTTTCGATTGAGGGCACAGGGACGTTTAATGAAAGTTTCATTGAAAAGGTGAGAGACTTAATATAACGACTATGAAATGGCCGCTTATTTAGAGTTCTTCAAGGACTTAAGATTGTAAATAGGCGGGGAATACCCACGAAGTGGATGCTTCGTATCCGTTCGGTGACAGGTACTTGTGCTAGTAACACAGTAAAGACGCAAGCACGTTACGGTATATTTAGCTGTTACGCCTCCTATGCTAACAACGGAAAACATTTGGCTGTGACTATATTCGCTATCTGATAACAGCTGATCGTACGATTATCTAGTCAGTGCTGTCCTTAAACTCACTTGACTGAGAATAGAGAAATGCTTCTCTTTCACATGTTTCGGTCGTAGATTACAAACATTCTTAGCTTACGTGTCACGTACATTCAAGAAATGGAAACTTGCACCTTTTGGCAAAAGTTATGAAGACGAACCTGTCCACAGAGTATGTAATTCCGGAAATAAAACTGTAGATAATTCTGCAGGGATCTCAAGGGCGACTGTTTCAGAAAGTTCTGTGAATAATAACGCTTTTAAATTTCAAAGACCTTTCTGTTGCTGTTGTGAACTTGTATTTGTGTTGGGACATCGTTCGGAAACATGTGACTGCAGACTACAAAGACAAGAAAACGGTATTATTTTTTCCTATACCCATCCGCTGAAATTAAACTTTTTCGTGGTGTTGAGATCGGTGCCTGCTTTAGAGTGTGATATTTACATCGCCCTAACACCCTTTGGAAGTGATGAACACATAGCACATCGAAGAGATGGAAGGTAAGCTGCACACCAGAGAACAGTAAGACTGGTCCATGGGTTGCGGCCAGTTGCATGTATATAAGCTGAGTTACTATTCTTCAGTGATGCGGTTTTACGTATGACGTTGTGTAATACATGTCTCAGTACACACTGAGGTGACAAGTAATGGTATAGCGATATGCACATACACACATGGCGGTAGTATCGCCTACAAAAGGTGTAAAAGGGCAGTGCATTCGCGGAGATGTCGTATGTACTCAGGAGATTAATGTGGAAAGGTTTCCGACGTAACAGATTTTGAACGCGGAATGCTAGTTGGAGCTAGGAGGATTTCATAGTCGTTATATTAAGTCTCTCACCTTTTCAATGAAACTTTCATTAAACGTCCCTGTGCCCTCAATCGAAAGGCAAGACTTTAGACTACAAGTTATTCTACCTTAGCGTACTGTCTACCTCTGTATTTTATCCGACGAAAGTATTTAGCATTCTTACAAACACGGACAAAGGATATTAAAAAACACTACGTTCGGGAATTGAATATTCCGAGATCCACAGTGTCAAAAGTTTGCCGAGAATACCAAATTTCAGGCATCACCTCTCACCTTGGACAACGCAATGGACGCCATTGTGGGACATATAACAAACGTATCCGTTAGAACTGTGTGCCGAAATTTGACATTAATGGGCTACGGCAGCAGACGACACTGAAAAACCATGGGCTGTCAGATGAGTCTTGATTTCAGTTGGTAAGAGCGAAGGGTAGGGTTCGAGTGTGGGGCAGACCTCACGAAGCCACGGACCCCAGTTGTCAACAAGGCACAGTGCAAGCTAGTGGTGGCTCCATAATGGTGTGGGCCGTGTTTACATGGAGTGGACTGGGTCTTCTGGTTCAACTGAACCGATCATTGACTGGAATTGGTTATGTTCGGCTGCCTGGAGATCATTTACAGCTATTCATGGACTTCATGTTCCCAAACAACGATGGAACTTTTATAGATGACAATGCATCAAGTCACCGCGCCACAGTTGTTCGCGACTGGTTTGTAGGACGTTCTGGACAATTCGAGCGAATGATTTGGCCACCCAGATCACCCGTCATGAATCCCATCGAACAAAAAAGTGGTTCAAATGGCTCTGAGCACATAACTTCTGAGGTCATCAGTCGCCTAGAACTTAGAATTAATTAAACCTAACTAACCTAAGGACATCACACATATCCATTCCCGAGGCTGGATTCGAACCTGCGACCGTAGCGGTCACGCGGTTCCAGACTGAAGCGCTTAGAACGGCACGGCCACACCGGCCGGCTCCCATCGAACATTTGTGGGACATGATCGAGAGGCCAGTTCGTGAACAAAATTCCTGCACCGGCATCAGTTTCTCTATTATTGACGTCTGTAGAGTCAGCGTGGCTCAGTATTCCTGTAGGGGATTTCCATCGACTTTTTGCGTCCACAAGTCTCATGCCACGTCGCGCTGCTGCACTTTGCCGGGTGAAAGGAAGTCCGGCACGATATTAGGAGGTATCACATGACTTTTATCAAATGGTTCAAATGGCTCTGAGAACTATGGGACTTAACAGCTGAGGTCATCAGTCCCCTAGACTTAGAACTACTTAAACCTAACTAAGCTAAGTACATCACATACATCGATACCCGAGGCGGGATTCGAACCTGTGACCGTAGCAGCTGCGCGGTCCCGGACTGAAAGTGCCTAGAACTGCTCGGCAACACACAAACATGTCCGATGTCTAACATGACGGCCAGGCGCACACAGATGTGACTCCTGCATTGTTGGAACGTGCGGACACTCTCATTCGAGGAGCTATATGGATCACAATCAAACACCTCGCTGCTTAAGTGGACATCGCTGTTGGTAGTGCTGACACGGTCGTCCATCGGTTGGGGTACTTAGAGGTGTGTGCCAGCCGGTTTCCTTGCCGCCTAAGGAAAGACCATTAGAGCAACGCAAGACCACCTGTGCGGTATTATTTGCGCGTTAATGAGGGAGGTTACTGATGCAGCAAGACGCTGACTCCGACGTTCAAATGTTTGTGAAATCTTGTGGGACTTAACTGCTAAGGTCATCAGTCCCTAAGCTTACACACTACTTAAACTAAATTATCCTAAGGACAACGAGGGAGGACTCGAACCTCCGCCGGGACCAGCTGCACAGTCCATGACTGTAGCTCCTTAGACCGCACGCCTCATCCCGCGCGGCGGCTCCGACGTCAACCAGTGGAGTGGTACGATGCGGCCATACAGTCCCCTCCAGTAAGATGGCGTAAGGCAGTCGCATTAAACGGAAATTATTTTGATAAACCCAACCTGCTTTCAGAATAAATGTGTTGTATTACTTATTAAATATCCCTCGTAATTTGTGAGAGAGCACATGAATTTAATGACTGGTGGCTTTAATTTTACCTGTATTTTACGATTTACTGTACTTGTCATAGAACCTCCAGTGGTGTAGTTCTCACGTAGCTTATTGTTAGAGTCAACTGTTGGTGTCATGGACAATTGGCATGTTGTATCTCAAGGAAATGTAGCTCGTCTCTCGTCTTTCAAGCATATGCAGATAGGTAAGCCAGGATTAGACGAGGGGATCAACACAGAATTCACCCAGACGTGTGAGGAAAGTCTTTATACAGATTCCGAACAAAACGTTGTTAGAGTACACCAGGGGTCTCCAAACTTTTTAGTCCGCGGGCCACATTGACTCCTCCACGAATCATAAGGGCCAAGATCTACCCAGTGGGAAAAATAAAGATGTTGTTGCTCTCCTTTCTGAGGCCGTAGAAAATGACGGTGGAACAAAACCATTAGTAGTGCATTGTATTATTCACCATGAGTGTTCGTGTGGAAAACATTGTCAGAAGTTTTAAAGCCAGTTATTTCAGTTGTTAATTATATAAGATCCCATGCACTCAGTCATCGCCTGTTCCGCGAGTTTCTTGAAGGTATTGAGGAAAGCGACTTGTCATATTATACTGCAGTGCGTTGGCTTAGCTGCGGTAAAGTTCTGACCCGTTTTTTTGAACTCCGAACAGTAACTGAAATTTTTTTGAACTAAAGGAATCGCTCTCTGGCTAAGTTACGGAACGGTGAATGGTTATCGAAGCTAGCATTTTATACAGACTTAACCAAACATATGAATGACCTTAATTTAAAATTGCAAGGTGAAAACCAGTTTCTGCCTGATTTATACACGCATGTTAAGTCCTTTCGACAAAAGATTGCTTTGTTTCAACCTCAGTTGAACAAAGTATGCATCACGCATTTTAATACATGCAAAACATTCAGTCAGCAAACTGGGATTCTGTTTCCTGTAACTTTCGCAAACATACAGTCAGCAAACTGGGATTCTGTTTTCTGTAACTTTCGCAATTCAAGCTTTGGGCGTTTTAAAAATCAATTTTGAATCACGTTTTTCAGATATCGATGCAAATTTAAACGATGTCAAGATATTTCAAAATCCCTTTGACGTCGATATAGAAGCGTTACCCACAGAACTTCAGGTTGAAATTATTGATTTGCAATGTAGCGACTGTTTTAAAGAAAAACATTCAAAGTCAACATTACTGGAATTTTATAAGTGTCTTCCATCCACACAGTTTCCAAATTTACATCAATTTGCCCATGGCTTTTTTTCGCTTTTGGCACTAAATATTTGTGTAAAAAGACTTTCTCCAAAATGAAACATGCAAAAAGTATTTACAGATCAAAATTAAGTGATGAGCGTTTGAAGTCGCTGATGATTATCTCTACCAGTAAACTTGATCTACAGCTGGAAGTAATTATGAAAGGAAAGATACAGCTTCATAAAAGTCACCAATTATCACTAAGATGTTAAATCTCTTTACGTGAATACTCTAACACTGTGAGTTTTCAAGATATAAATTAATTACAGTTATTTTTATACATCAATTACAACTAAAATATCCAATATCATATGTACACCAGGTATTGTACTTTCTTTAAATTGCCTTTAAATAAAAATATTTTATACGGTTTACTAGCTATGTGCATTTTACAACGTAATCAAAAGAATGTGAAACCTCGCTTAAGAAATATCTTCCATAATGATTGATTAATAATGCTAGTCGCCGAAGTGGCGTCAATTTGAAAGACTTGCACCAGACTTGTGAGTAGAATAAAATGCAAAGAATTCTTTTACTTAAAATGTTTTCGCCACACTAGTCTGTTAATCGTTCTTTTTTCTCACTATCGCACGGAGAATGGTCTGTCTGTTTATTGTGGATGGCCACAAGTTTAACCATGACCTTCCGCTTTGTAAAGATAGAGCTCGGACAATGTCGCGGTGTATTGGTCGCGATAGGCCTCGAAACTCAGTCGTTGGCAGTATAGGTACCACCTCAAATATTTGGCGCGCCGGATACCGGGGATGTCCGGCCAGCTAACGCAGGCCAGTTTCTCGGCCCGCGGGCCGTGGTTTTGGAGACCCCTGGAGTACACCAACTCTTGTGCAACTTCAGCTTTCAGTACGGTTTCGAGGAAAGTAATAGTCTTAATGGAAGCAGCCAAGTCCGCTACTCTAGCACTCTCCGCCAAGGTAAACGAGATGATCACTCTGTACAATGTGAGCCGCGGGTGGTAGAGGCGCGCAGCTGAGCTCGGGCGCAGGGGTCGGAGTGCGTGGCTGTGCTGGACGCGCACTGTTTCTTGTGTGGCCAGAGCTCGGGCGGCGGAGGTGGAGGCGGCACCGGCGGAGGCGGCGCGGGCGGCGGAGGCGGCGGCGTGCCGGGGGCGGCAGCGGGCCGCGCGCACCACGCGGGCCCGGACCCCAAGCCGGTCGAGTGCAACCTCTGCCACCGCAAGTTCAAGAACATCCCCGCGCTCAACGGCCACATGCGCCTCCACGGAGGATACTTCAAGAAGGTAGGCGCCCGCCGCGCCGCCGCTGTGTGTTGTGTGCTGTGTCCCCGTGTGTGTGCACGTCCCACGGCCGACCCCTACGCCCGAGACAATATGGGGCCGTTCTGTTCCGCCTGTCTCTGTTCTCTACCATGTAGGCTTTCCTGTCGCCGCGCCACTCGTACAGCGAGCAGCTGCCTCGGAAACGAAGCTGCTTCCACTGCACGCGAACAAACTTCGTCATTTAGCTAATATTTCCGTATTTTACGTTGTCGAAACTGAGGCGTCAAACGAGAGAGAAAGAGAAAGACTCTAGAACTGGATGAAATACATATTCTTCTGTTTTCCGTCACCTCTTGTCATTCCTGTATATTCTGCGAGTTAACAACAACACATATCTCGATACAATAAAATAAAAGTCGATAAAGGTTTGTTTCTAGGAGACACACATACTGTTAAGTTTATCCTATGTTGTTTTTCGAAGTAGAAGTGACTGCCAAACCAAGTACATTGAAAATGCTATATTCTCATTTCTCTGTGAGGTTTTGGACGGATTAAATAAGAGGTTGCGAACGCTAGGTGTTTTCCTTGATTTAACGAAGGCTTTTGACTGTGTTGACCTCAAAATATTACTGCAGAAGTTGGACCATTATGGCGTAAGGGGAGTAACTTACAATTGGTTCGCCTCTTACTTTAAGAACAGAAAGCAGAAGGTAATTCTCCACAATATTGAGAGTGGTAGCGATGTTCAGTCCCAATGGGGCACTGTTAAGTGGGGCGTTCCCCAAGGGTCGGTGCTGGGGCCACTGCTGTTTCTTATTTATATAAATGATATACCTTCTAGTATTACAGGTGATTCAAAAATATTTTTGTTTGGTGATGACACCAGCTCGGTAGTGAAGGATCTTGTGTGTAATATTGAAACATTATCAAATAATGTAGTTCATGAAATAAGTTCGTGGCTGGTGGAAAATAATCTGATGCTAAATCACCATAAGACTCAGTTTTTGCAGTTTCTAACTCACAATTCAACAAAAACCGATATTTTGATCAGACAGAACGGGCATATTATAAGCGGGACGGAACAGTTCAAGTTCCTATGCGTTCGGATAGATGGTAAGCTGTTGTGGAAAGCCCATGTTCAGGATCTTGTTCAGAAACTAATTGCTGCCTTATTTACCATTAGAACAGTATCTGAAATAAGTGACAGTTCAACACGAAAAGTAGTCTACTTCGCATATTTTCATACGCTTGTGTCATATGGTATTATTTTTGGGGGTAATTCTTCTGATTCAAAAAGGGTATTTTTGGCTCAAAAACGGGCTGTTCGAGCTATATGTGGTGTAAGTTCGAGAACCTCTTGTCGACCCCTATTCAATAGTCTGGGAATTCTGACATTGCCCTCACAGTATATATTTTCTTTAATGTCGTTTGTTGTTAGCAATATTAGCTTATTCCCAAGAGTTAGCAGATTTCACTCAGTTAATACTACGCAGAAATCAAATCTGCATGTGGAATGCACTTCCTTGACTCTTGTGCGGAAAGGTGTGCACCATTCTGCTGCATCCATTTTCAATAAGCTACCACAAGAACTCAAAAATCTTAGCAGTAGCCCAAACGCTTTTAAGTCTAAACTGAAGAGTTTCTTCATGGCTCACTCCTTCTATTCTGTCGAGGAGCTCCTGGAAGAGCTGAAAAATTAAGCAAATTCCAGTGTTACAGTGTTGATTTTCTTTATTTAAACTTATGAATTGTCCCCTGAATACGTTTCTTGTATTTCATTTTATCTGCTTCTTCTATCGTGTTATAATTTCATGTATTGACTCGTTCCATGACCATGGAGACTTCTCCTTCATTTTGTCCCACGGAACAATAAGTCAATAAATTAAATAAATAAATAAATTAACCTACAGTAATCTCCCGATTATTCGGGACTGCATGGGTAACTGACAACCGTGGTTAATCCAAAGTACACAATTTTATAGGAAACTATTTACATTATTCACAGAAAGTGTTGCATGTTTTGTTTGAAACCCCACTAACTACTTACACGCAGGAAACTGACAACTGATTTAGAAAATTAGATTTAAAACACACAGTATTTCGGATATTTCCTTTCATTTCACTTTCTGTAAATAATGGTCCTTTTTGATTCTATTTTTCATTCACTTTCTTCGTGTCGACGTTTCACGTTTTCAGATGAGTCAAAACTTCTGGATAGTCAACTGTGTTTTGTCTTGCATACTGTAATAATAGATAAGCGCATTTCAGTGCCTTTGCACAATCCTGTATTCTAAACGAAATATATTCTTCCTATCATGAAAGTCTCTTCGGGTTTGCTGCCGGATCCTAAAATCAACTTGACTCCATATTTCGGCGATCCAACTGGTCGCCATCTTCAGGAGAATACTGCTTCTGCTGATGAGTCCCGCTGAGAACTGACGCCAGGTTGCAACTCGACGTCCTATATAGGCCACCGTTCAGTACACGGCGCATGCGCCGCCCATCACGGTTTCTGGCTTCCAAAACAGGGAGGTGGCGCCGCCCTTAGTGAAACACTGCTGGCAACGATATATCGCAATCAAGGCCGCACCGAAGAACGTTCAGTTTTGATGCGAGATAGTACAGGATTCCACGTTTTGCTAAGAGGAAACCCATTGTCTCTGTTGATTAAATTATCAGCCAACCTAATTTCAATCGCCTCTTTATAGACACTGATCCAAAAACCGGAAATGTTGGCAACCACAACAAAGTTCAATTTTGTGTCCCTCATTTAGGCGGTGTTCTGCTACCGCCGATTTTTCCGGCTGTTGTAGCCTCGTGTGACGGCTATGTTCCACACACCTGTCAAGTACTGTGCGAATAGAACGGCCAGCGTAAGCTTTCCCGCATTGACACGGAATTGAAATTTGAGTAAACTGTTGTGGTTGCCAACATTTCCGGTTTTTGGATCAGTGTCTATAAACAGGCGATTGAAATTAGGTTGGCTGATACTTTAATCAACAGAGACAGTGGGTTTCCTCTTAGCAAAACGTGGAATCCTGTACTATCTCGCATCAAAACTGAACGTTCTTCGGTGCGGCCTTGATTGCGATATATCGTTGCCAGCAGTGTTTCACTAAGGGCGGCGCCACCTCCCTGTTTTGGAAGGCAGAACGTGATGACTCGGTGTTGTGTGATGTCCTTAGGTTAGTTAGGTTTAAGTAGTTCTAAGTTCTAGGGGACTGATGACCATAGATGTTAAGTCCCATAGTGCTCAGAGCCATTTGAACCATTTTTTTTTTGGAAGGCAGAAACTGTGATGGGCGGCGCATGCGCCGTGTACTGAACGGTGGCCTATATAGGACGTCGATTTGCAACCTGGCGTCAGTTCTCAGCGGGACTCATCAGCAGAAGCAGCATTTTCCTGAAGATGGCGACCAGTTGAATCGCCGGACTATCGAGTCAAGTTGATTTCAGGATCCGGCAGCAAACCTGAGGATACTTTCATGACTTATTAGGCCGGGAAAGCCTACGTAATCATATATTCTTTCTAGTTGTTACAGAAGGCTTCAAGCTTCATATTATTGTTAATCCACTTAGTTCATCAAAAAGCATAGGAAGTTGCACGGACGATCTAAATCCAAATACTCGGGAGCTGGCAGTATTTGAAGTCAACATGGAATATATCCCGTAGACCCATGGCCTGTGACACGTAAACGCAAACCGATACGTTCTCTCGTTGTCAATGCGTCCCAATGGTCGTGGTTTGCGCTGATTCTGTTCAGTGCTCACTTCCCCTTATGTACACTTCACATATGCGTCAATCACTCTTACCAGTGATAGCACTTCGAATACACACTGTAGTTTTTCTTTAAATGTAAGACAGTTTGCGACGTTCTTCACAAAGCAATCGATACCGTACATAGCTTCTGCTGGGATCGATTATTTACCTGCCACGGGATGGGAGTGGGAGTTGGGGAAGGAGGAGGTTCTGAAACATCGTTCAGACTCACATCGGTTAAATTAGATGTCACTATCAATGATCTACATCCGATAATAAGTTGTGCTAATTTTTATACTAGTTTCGCTACAACCCTAAAAAATTTAGCTGACACTAGTTTGCATTTCTCTATACTAGTCTGTCTCAACTTTCTGGATTGCAGTTTATTAAAAAATCATGTCGCTTAAGAGCCTCAAAAATATCGGTACAGTACAGATGTTTAAGAAAAATAAATATTCTCTTCACGAGCTTCGCCTTCCTTAGAAAATGGTCTGTACACTGGAAGTGTAACGCCTTCCTAGGAGCGAAAGTGGAAGTTCATTCCCTTGAGAAAATGTAGAACCAAAGATTGGAGCAAACTTTCACGGAAGCTCAACTCTCTCGTTAGTCGCTTCAGCCATTGTTCTATTAGTGATCTGTGTTCGCATGGCCTAAATACGACATTGTGACTCATTCTCTGTACCTAAAATCTCAATAGCATGTTTTTCTGTGACCGTATTGTATTTCGAAATCTTGCACAACTTTAACTTACTTGCATTGTAATTACAGCATATATTATAGTTAGTTACAATATTACTCTTGAAATACGCTAGGGAAGAGATATACTATACCGTTTCAAAGTCTACACTCCATCTGTCTCGTAATGTAATTGGTTTCGTGCTCGTTTGAGAGAAAAACAAAACCTATGGCGCGGGCAGGTGCCACCGAGCTTCCAGGGATTGGACAAATTGCAGGGCGAGCTGGAACTCCAAAACCACTCATCAGTGATTCAAACGCCCGTAACAGGAACAGGTCGAGGCGAAGCTTAAAACCTTGACCACGGACCAATGGAAGAAAATCATTTGGTCGAATGAGTCTTCTTTCACACTGTTTCCGTCTACTTGCTGAGTTTACGCTCCAAGAGTGAAAAAGACATGACAGGGATTCGTTGATGATTTTGGCAGTCATATCGTTGTAACTCATGGGCCCCATGATTACTCTGCAAGGTCGTATTATTTCCAAAGAATATGTGTCCACTTTGGATAACCAGACTAGAACAAATAGTATCATTAACAAGTAGTTGAGGACGACTAATTTTGAGGTGACTCAGAAAATGCACCTCACTTTACCCACAGGGTGTTACAATCATGTTGAACTCGTATGGGAAAATTATTTTTTAGGCATGGAAGAAAAATTAACATTTATAGATATAATGGAATGAAATGATAATTAAATGGACACCCTAGCTGCAAACAGGCATTGATGTACTTCGTTGGGGACATGTTGAAAATGTGTGCCCCGACCGGGACTCGAACCCGGGATCTCCTGCTTACATGGCAGACTCTCTATCCATCTGAGCCACAGAGGGCACAGAGGATAGTGCGCCTGCAGGGACTTATCCCTTGCACGTTCCCCGTGAGACCCACATTCCCAACAAGTCCACACCACTACATTCGTAGTGCGCCTCATAGATGTTTACCCATCATACTCATTACTCGTGACAGATTAATCTACGAAGTCCCGTCCGAGTTGGGGCATAGCGTGTGGGTTCGCACAAGAAGTTCAATGGCCGGGAAGCCATATTTTAACTATATATGACGGTAGTATCTGCTGCCGAAAGAACGGATACCATTGAATGACTGTGCAGCTTCTCCAAAATGAACACACACGCTATGCCCGAACTCGTACGGGACTTGGTAGATTAATCTGCCACGAGTAATGAGTATGATGGGCAAACATCTATTAGGAGCACTACGAATGTAGTGGTGTGGACATTTTGGGAATGACGGTCTTACGGGGAGCGTGCAGGGGATAAATCCCCGCAGGCGCACTATCCTCTGTGCCCTCGGTGGCTCAGATTCATAGAGCGTCTGCCATGTAAGCAGGAGATCATGGGTTCGAGTCCTGGTCAGGGCACACATATTCAACATGTCCCCAACGAAGTACATCAACGCCTATTTGCAGCTAGGGTATCCATTTAATTATCATTTCATTTCTAGCAAAGCTGCATGGTCATCAACTGTAACTGTTCTTTCGGGGACAGGTACTACCGTCATATATAGATATAATGGAAGTCATGGAGATGGATATGAAAAGAATACGGTGCTAGAGCGTAAGTAGTGTAAAACAGGGAGGTAGTTCACTATGTATGAGAACGCACGTGGATGTGTCAGATCATTGAAATTAAGTACCGTGTCATTAGTAATTAACCTTGGTTGTTCATTAGAATAGTTAGTGAAAAAATTTTATTTTGCTTGTCAAATATATGTCTTGTAGCTATGAAACGTACCATTGTGTATTGCTATGCGTTGTTTTACTTTGTGCACGTTTTTATTTCTTTTGTACTAATATTTAAAAAAGTAGTTACGAAGGATTTGGAACGTAAGTTATCTCTATATATTCCTGTTATCACTATAATAAGTTCCCAGGTATCATCAATAGTAAACAAATTGGTGCATGAAACAGCACGAATCGATATTTCCAGAAATTTTCTGCCCGATTTTCGAGTAGACATAATGTCGAAATGACGCCCTTCGTCGAGCTAGAGAAAGTTCCAACGTAATTGGGAACATCTCTCGTTACTTTTCTTGCCCTATTTGTGGGACCGGAATACAAAGAGATAATGTGTTCGTTTAGTTTGAGGAAACAGTACCTTTTGGTTATGTCTTCTCATCAAATAGATGGCTTATTTTAAGAAATGACTATTTGCAATCATCTTCTGTAAGATCTATATTTATACACAGTAAAAACAACAAAATCTTGCAGCATACAACTTTAAGAGGGTAATCAGTAGCACGAAACCAACATTCATGCTTTATTATTCCACAGTAACATCGCAGTTTTTTTCTTTATAGATTTACTGTATTATATAGCATTTCTACCTTTTTCAGTAGCTTGATTACATTTTCCGAATATCCGAAACATCTCAGAAAATCACACAAATAACTTTTGTGACGTTAGCATGAATCCTGTTACCAGAACGAAATTTTCAATCTGCAGTGAAGTGTGCGCTGATATGAAACTTCCTGGCAGTTAAAAACTGCATGCCGGACCCAGACTCGAACTCGAGACCGTTGCCTTTTGCGTGTTAGTGCTCTACCGACTGACTTGTGACTTCTCCTCACAGATGTACTTCTGAGACGAGGTACTGGCGGAAATGAAGCTGTGAGGAGGGGTCGTAATTCGCTAGTGCACTAGTTCGAATCTCGGTCCGGCGCACAGTTTTAATCTTCCAGGAAGTTTCATGGATTCTGTTAGCTGTCACAAGTTTTGTCCATTGCATGAGTTCAATACATGTCCATTATCTATGGAGTTTTGTGCGACATAAATAACGTAGTATTAACACGATCTACTTCGGAAATTATTTTAGAGTATTTAGCTAATTGAAACAATACCGGTCATTAATTAACAAAGACCGTATTGGTTTCATTAGCCTATCGCTAAGGTGAGTGCGTGTATGTTAATTCACAATATGAGTACCTGTCATTCGGCTGTCAGTATGCTTTACGCTGTAACAATTCTACCACTGATATTCTGCCAATAACGGGCCTGTGTGGTTCTAAGTTTCAGGATTCTTCATTGATGGCAGCCTGAAGAATGTCACGGCCAAAAGTGTTAGACGATTTTTTCTTGTGTTGCTTCTTTGTGTTAGCATTCCGTGAGTAAAGAACAGTGTCAACCAATAATTCAGTCTGTAAGTATAAGTTTCAAACCGGTCATGGTGTGTTGACTGTTTCTCGCATTATGCAACACGCAGGTGGTTCGTAACATAGTTTAGAAATCGTGCGCAGTTCAGTAACCCTAACCGCGTAAGTACTCTCTTGTGAAATATGAAATTAATTTTTTAAGTATCTGTATAGAAATGCCATGTTGCAAAATTGTAACAAATCTTTAATTGTGCTCTGCACACGAAAGAAGGCAGGCAGGACAAAAAAGTTGTTGAGCTATTAGCCTCTTTTCCTTAACATAAAGATACTCACTAAAATCATGGCAAACTGCGCAATAATAAAATAAATACAGAAGTCGTTTTTTAATGAATAGGGCATGATGTAATATTTGTAAGTGGTTTGCTAACGAGTACGAATTACCACTCTGCATGGTATTTATATATTTTAAGAAAACCTTTTAACTAAGTTTCAATAATAACCATACTAACTGTCCTTGAGAAACACAGCATTTATTCAAACTACACTCCTGGAAATTGAAATAAGAACACCGTGAATTCATTGTCCCAGGAAGGGGAAACTTTATTGACTCATTCCTGGGGTCAGATACATCACATGATCACACTGACAGAACCACAGGCACATAGACACAGGCAACAGAGCATGCACAATGTCGGCACTAGTACAGTGTATATCCACCTTTCGCAGTAATGCAGGCTGCTATTCTCCCATGGAGACGATCGTAGCGATGCTGCATGTAGTCCTGTGGACCGGCTTGCCATGCCATTTCCACCTGGCGCCTCAGTTGGACCAGCGTTCGTGCTGGACGTGCAGACCGCGTGAGACGACTCTTCATCCAGTCCCAAACATGCTCAATGGGGGACAGATCCGGAGATCTTGCTGGCCAGGGTAGTTGACTTACACCTTCTAAAGCACGTTGGGTGGCACGGGATACATGCGGACGTGCATTGTCCTGTTGGAACAGAAAGTTCCCTTGCCAGTCTAGGAATGGTAGAACGATGGGTTCGATGACGGTTTGGATGTACCGTGCACTATTCAGTGTCCCCTCGACGATCACCAGTGGTGTACGGCCAGTGTAGGAGATCGCTCCCCACACTATGATGCCGGGTGTTGGCCCTGTGTGCCTCAGTCGTATGCAGTCCTGATTGTGGCGCTCACCTGCATGGTGCCAAACACGCATACGACCATCATTGGCACCAAGGCAGAAGCGACTCTCATCGCTGAAGACGACACGTCTCCATTCGTCCCTCCATTCACGCCTGTCGCGACACCACTGGAGGCAGGCTGCACGATGTTGGGGCGTGAGGGGAAGACGGCCTAACGGTGTGCGGGACCGTAGCCCAGCTTCATGGAGACGGTTGCGAATGGTCCTCGCCGATACCCCAGGAGCAACAGTGTCCCTAATTTGCTGGGAAGTGGCGGTGCGGTCCCCTACGGCACTGCGTAGGATCCTACGGTCTTGGCGTGCATCCGTGCGTCGCTGCGGTCCGGTCCCAGGTCGACGGGCACGTGCACCTTCCGCCGACCACTGGCGACAACATCGATGTACTGTGGAGACCTCACGCCCCACGTGTTGAGCAATTCGGCGGTACGTCCACCCGGCCTCCCGCATGCCCACTATACGCCCTCGCTCAAAGTCCGTCAACTGCACATACGGTTCACGTCCACGCTGTCGCGGCATGCTACCAGTGTTAAAGACTGCGATGGAGCTCCGTATGTCACGGCAAACTGGCTGACACTGACGGCGGCGGTGCACAAATGCTGCGCAGCTAGCGCCATTCGACGGCCAACACCGCGGTTCCTGGTGTGTCCGCTGTGCCGTGCGTGTGATCATTGCTTGTACAGCCCTCTCGCAGTGTCCGGAGCAAGTATGGTGGGTCTGGCACACCGGTGTCAATGTGTTCTTTTTTCCATTTCCAGGAGTGTATTTTAGTACACTAAGGAATGTCTATGTCACTGCTACACTTTCTATCGGAATAGTGAGAGGTTCAGATTTGAACGCGGTGTCGGACAAGAATGTCCCACATACCCACGGTTACTCTCAGCAGTCCTGACCTCCAGATCCCTAGCCTGGGAAAACGAAGTAATACGTGTTGATGGAGCAAAGATCAACCACTTTCGTTTTGCTGATGAAAATTTTTCTTTTTGCCTCTAGCGTATATACACATCAACAACTATTGGAGGAATTTGACAGTAAGAATAAGACTAAAAATAATTGATAATCGACACATCAAAAATTGTAGAATTTAAGAATGAATTCATAAGATCAACTGATAAACTTTTGTATTTAAGAGAACTTTAATGAGTGAATGATTTGAGGGCACAAAATGCACTAAGTGATAGATGAAACAAATTTTTAAAAAGCAGTTTTTTCATTTGTCTGGGAAGTTTACAATATCTTTGGCGTCATGGCAGTGAGACTTGGATTTTAATGCCCAAATCATCACAGACAAATTCAGGGTTGATCAGGAAGCAGTGGAGAGGTGTGTGTTGGGAATTATTAGGAGAGACAGAAGAACTATGAAATTACTTAGGGCACAAATTGGAGCGGAAAATGTAATAATGATTTTAATGAACATAAAATGGAGGTGGGCGGTGTCATCAAATCGAAGTCTGGTTTGAATTCCGGTGTTTTACCAAGCATCATCATTGCAGTAACACAGTCAGAGCAGAATAGCGTTTGTAGTTTCTCTAATGTCTTACGATGAAAGTAATTTGTCATCGTCGACCAGAGCACTCTACACAGATATAACTCAATAGACCTGCATAAGCGACTGAAACAGCAATACTAGTAGAAAAGCGCAGAGATATTACTGCGAAAATAGTGACTGTCTAACGTCCCCCGACCCATATACCAGCCCTTTCCTGGTGATATCAAATCAGGCAATTGGATGGCAGATGAATAAACGAAGTTCTTCGATGGATTCAATAAAATACACGTCTAGTGATTAAAATTCTTCCGGGTATTATGCCGCGTCATTGCTAAAAACTAACAAAATGGCTCTGAGCACTATGGGACTTAACATCTATGGTCATCAGTCCCCTATAACTTAGAACTACTTAAACCTAACTAACTTAAGGACATCACACAACACCCAGTCATCACGAGGCAGAGAAAATTCCTGACCCCGCGGGAATCGAACCCGGGAACCCGGGCGTGGGAAGCGAGAACGCTACCGCACGACCACGAGCTGCGGACTAAAAACTAACAACAATAATAAACTAAAACCGACGTTTCGGCCGAATTGCAACGGCCTTCCTCAAGCCAAGACTGGTTTTGCATGGGGATAGGTGCTTCTATTTATTACAGACTATCTATGTCTGATGTCAGTATTGTAAAACTTTTAATTGGCCCTCTAATATGATTGGCTAGTCATGACGTAAGGGAAAAAGGAAGGAAAGAGGGTTTTCGTGGATGTCCATGTCGTCAACGATTGGTAGCTGTCCGCCAATCAGCGTTCGGCTTCTGGTCGGCAAGTTTTCCTCCTGGTGTGCACGGAAGTGGACTGACAGTTGCTCTACAGCTGTTTGTGCAGATACGTCCGTGTCTCGTGTAACTTCTGCCCCGCGACCGCTCGCGGCCCATTGGACTGGGATGGTCGACAGCCAGGACGCCGGGAGTTTGTAGCCATCTTCTCTGTTGATGTTGTCAGGGTGCTCAATAATTTCGATCGCCTCCCATATTTTGCGCTCTCGCATCCACGATTCTTTCGCCAGTACTCGGGCTTCCTGGAACCTGATAGGTTCTCCACAATCACGGTGGTGTTCCACTATCGCCGATTTATTATGTTGTTATAATCGTACATAGCGTTCGTGTTCTGCTACTCGTAAGCTGACAGGTCTCCCTGTTTCTCCTATGTAGGTAGCTCCGCACTCACGCCGTAGTTCGTAAACACCTGCGGTGCTAAGATTGTTGACTACATCCTTGGTGGAATCTATCATTTCGTGGATCCTGTGACTGCTTCAAAAAATCAGTTTGAAACCTCGTCGGCGGAGGACGTTGCCTAGCCGTTCAATGACGCCTTTTACATATGGTAAGTGTAGCAATCGTTGACAACATGGGCATCCACAAAAAGCCTCTTTCCTTCCATCTTCCCTTACGTCATGACTAGCCAATCATATTAGAGGGCCAATTAACAGTTTTACAATAGTGACGTCAGACATCGATAGTCTGTAATAAATAGAAGCACCTATCCCCATGAAAAACCAGTCGTGCCCTGAGGAAGGCCGTTGCAATTCGGCCGAAACGTCGGTTCTGGTTTATTATTGTTGTTAGTTTTTAGTATAATACCCAGAAGAATTTTAATCACTATGACACCGGCCGCGGAAGCCTACGTTCTTATAAAATATACTTCTGTTTGTGAAAATTGCAACACCAAGAAGGAGACATGCGATTAGAATAAAATTTGTATCATAGATTAGTGACATGACAAGGCACAAACGATTATAATTACAGAGCTGTACATGCGCTTTGGCCGTGAGAATTCAGTACGGTATGAGGCCGCTACGTGCTGGAAGTTGTGGGATGGAATGAAAGAGAGCCTGGATATGCTACTGGGGAACACGCTGCCACGGTTCGTGGGTGCGTCCGCAAAGCATCGACAGTGGTTGCAAGAAGACCAGAACGAACAAGTTGCTGGCCGACCATATCCCAGACATATTCGATGGGCGACGTGTCAGACAAACGGGCACTCCAGGAAAGGAGCACTACCCGTTCTTCGAAAAAGGCTTGCGCATTCCTCGTCACATGTGACCGGGCATTGTCCAGCTAAAATATGGCATGTGAAGCTACCTGCAGAAGGGGCAATGCCTCGGGCTCTAAAAACTTCCGGATGTTTGCATTTCCCTCAATAAGTAGGACGCGAGATCGTATGTTAAGCCAGTGGGGCACCAGTGCCACTCAGGGATGCATTTTGCCCGATTGCCTTCACCTCTGTAGTGCCTAACACACACAAGGCCTTAGTGGAAGCCGACATATTCCCATGCGTCCCATCGGTACAGCCCCCAGCAGATGGTGTATGACTGTCGAGGCAGACACGTCCGCATCCATTGCAATTTGCTCCAACGACAGTGGGCAAAGCTGTTCTGCGGGTAACGGCTATGCGAACAAGATGGCTGTCATCCCGTGCTGTGGCCACATTGTGCTTCACAGTACCCGAGCGTCGCTCTATACGATCCTCTTCTATCCACGCGTTCCACACACGCATCACTGCAGTAGCAGTGTGCACAGTACGAGCGGTGTCACAAACCTGTTGCACTGATACCAAATCACACGCCCTGTTCGATCTAACTGAAATGATCGTATGGCATTGTTGGCCGGGAGGCCCCATTCGGGGAAGTTCGGCCGCCGTATTGCAAGTCCTTTTTAGGTGACGTCACATCGACGACTTGCGAGTCAATGATGACGAAATGATGATGAAGTACACACAACACCCAGTCATCACGAGGCAGAGAAAATCCCTGACCCCGCCGGGAATCGAACCCGGGACCCCGTGCGCCGGAAGCGAGAACGCTACCGCAAGACCACGAGCTGCGGACGATCGAACTGATATCCTGATACTGCGCCCTTTGATGTTTACGAGGTATATCGGCCCGTACTTGCACGTATCCACTTCGTTTGACGGTTTTGCATCTTCTTAGCGTGGCGTAACACTGACCTGTCCGATCTCAGAAGAGAGAGGCCCCTCTGGGCCTATGTGCACACCCCCTCACAGCAATCTTAATCACGTAACATTGTTCCACTGTTCTACACATCCTCAGATTTTGGAGTGATTCACACTTTTCCTTCTGGGTGTTGCAATTTTCACAGTGGTGTACGTTCGAGGCCTTGATATACTGGAAAATCGAGAGAAAACATTAGGAAACGCGGAAGCGTATGGCTAAAGGCTATAACGCTTGGAAAACCTGGACAAGGTCTGTACTCACAAGGGAACCTCCCCATCGCACCTCCCTCAGATTTAGTTATAAGCTGGCACAGTGGATAGGCCTTGAAAAACTGAACACAGATCGATCGAGAAAACAGGAAGAAGTTGTGTGGAACTATGAAAAAATAAGCAAAATGTACAAACTGAGTAATCCATGCGCAAGATATGCAACATCAAGGATAGTAAGAGCTCAAGAGCGCTGTGGTCCCGTGGTTAGCGTGTGCAGCTGCGGAACGAGAGGTCCTTGGTTCAATTCTTCCCTCAAGTGAAAAGTTTACTCTCTTTATTTTCGCAAAGTTATGATCTGTCCGTTCGTTCATTGACGTCTCTGTTCACTGTAATAAGTTTAGTGTCTGTGTTTTGCGACCGCACCGGAAAACCGTGCGATTAGTAGACGAAAGGACATGCCTCTCTAATGGGAACCGAAAACATTTCATCGCAAAGTCATAGGTCAACAGATTACTCCACAGAAAAACACGTCTGATATATTCTATACGACACTGGCGACGGCATGTGCGTCATATGACAGGAATATGTTGTCAACCCACCTAACTTGTACACTTTGCGAATGGGTAAAAAGATTCTTCTACCTTGCCCGATTTTGTCACATAAACTGCAACAAATGAATGCAACAGTTTCACAGTCGCACAGTTTTCCCTGTGCTCTGCCAAAACATATGTTTTTAACGTTTTCAAATTTTTCCGTTTAGGTGTAGCGCCCCCATACTACGGCGCAGTTACCTCGCATCGGACGGACAGATAATAATGGTTTGAAAATAAAAAAATTAAACTTTTCACTTGAGGGAAGACTTGAACCAAGGACCTCTCGCTCCGCAGCTGATCACGCTAACCACTGGACCTCGGCGCTCCTTGGCTCACATTATCCTTGATGTTGTTTATCTTGCGCATGGACTACTCAATTTTTATAATTTGCTTATTTTTTTCATAGTTCCACACAACTTCTTCCTGTTTTCTCGATTGATCTGTGTTCCGTTTTTCAAGGCCTATCCACTGTGCCAACTTATAACTAAATCTGAGGGGGGTGCGATGGGGAGATTCCCTTGTCAGCAGTGAATTTCGAATGGCTGATGATAATGAAATTTAATTTGAGCAGTACGTAATGTTCTCGGTTGTTGACCTTATCTCAGACGTTCTCCGAATGGTCTTGATCGTTAGCGTTGTGATTTGTCAAAGACGAGTAGCGCTTGCGGAGACACAGAACAGAGGTCAGCAGACGCGGCTGGCAGCTGGGACGAGCAGAACGGGGTCGGCGGTCGCGGTAGCTGCAGCGGTCACAGCCCGCCCGCCATTAGCGCTAATGATGACAGCACGCGCGCACGCCACGCACAGATACAATATCGGACTGGACCGGACCGGGTCCGCCCCCGCCCTGTACTCACCCCTAATGACACTCCCATCGTTATTGCTGACGCTCTCTGACGCGTTATTCACCCGTTGTTTTTAACAGCCTAATTGTCACTGACATCCTAGGCGACAGAGATTGCGCGCGCAAGAAAATGCGTTTCTAGTAATTACGCTGCATAGCGGTCGGGCATAGGTTTTGCTTCCGCTGCCTTCGAACACTGCCGGCCGGGGTGGCCGAGCGGTTCTAGGCGCCTCAGTCCGGAACCGCGCTGCTGCTACGGTCGCAGGTTCGAATCCTGCCTCAGCCATGGATGTGTGTGATGTCCTTCGGTTAGTTACGTTTAAGTAGTTCTAACAAGGGAACCTCCCCATCGCATCCCCCCCCCCTCAGATTTAGTTATAAGTTGGCACAGTGAATAGGCCTTGAAAAACTGAACACAAATCAATCGAGAAAACAGGAAGAAGTTGTGTAGAACCATGAAAAAAATAAGCAAAATATACAAACTGAGTACTCCATGCGCAAGATAGGCAACATCAAGGACAGTGTGAGCTCAGGAGCGCCGTGGTCCCATGCTTAGCGTGAGCAGCTGCGGAACGAGAGGTCCTGGGTTCAAGTCTTACCTCGAGTGAAAAGTTTACTTTCTTTATTTTCGCAAAGTTATGATCTGTCCGTTCGTTCACTGACGTCTCTGTTCGCTGTAATAAGTTTAGTGTCTGTGTTTTGCGACCGCAACGCAAAACGGTGCGATTAGTAGACGAAAGGACGGGCCTCTCCAATGGGAACCGAAAACATTTGATCGCAAAGTCATAGGTCAACCGATTCCTCCACAGGAAAACACGCCTGATATATTCTATACGACACTGGTGACGGCATGTGCGTCACATGACAGGAATATGTTGTCGACGCACCTAACTTGTACACTTGGCGATTGGGTAAAAAGATTCTTCTACCTTGCCCGATTTAGGTTTTCTTGTGGATGTGATAATCACTCCCAAAAAAGTGTTGAAAACATAAGAGTTTGTCACATAAACTGCAACAAACGAATGCAACAGTTTCACAGTCGCACAGTTTTCCCTGTGCTCTGTCAAAACATATGTTTTTAACGTTTTCAAATTTTTCCGTGTGTAGACCGTCAAATCCTGCATATGTCCAAGCATATCTGGACATGTCCTGGAATTTTAGAGAGCTAAGTTGATTATGTGTGAGTGCCTGAACTTTGATAGTTGTCTGAAAATAAAAAATTAAACTTCTCACTCGAGGGAAGACTTGAACCAAGGACCCCTCGTTCCGCAGCTACTCACGCTAACCGCGGGACCAAGGCGCTCAGGAGCCTGTCTTGCGCATGGACTACTCAGTTTGTATATTTTGCTTATTTTTTTCATAGTTCTACACAACTTCTTCCTGTTTTCTCGATTGATCTGTGTTCAGTTTTTCAAGGCCTATCCACTGTGCCAACTTATAGCTAAATCTGAGGGGGATGCGATGGGGAGGTTTCCTTGTAAGTCTAGGGGACTGATGACGACCTCAGATGTTAAATCCCATAGTGCTTAGAGCCATTTGAACCTTCGGACACGTCCTCGTCGGGGTTCGGCGCGATCGATTGCTCACTTGGTTCTCAGTAACCGTCGCTGGTAAGCAGTTTTGCTGATCAGATACACTCAAAGCTACTTCGCTCCGAATGCTAAACATACAAGGCGTTTCAGGAGGAACAGTATATACCCTGACGCAGCACCAAAACCTAATTAATGTAGAATAATGAAATTTTGGGAATACATTTGTCTAAGTGGCACATTTGAATGTTTAACAATGCAGAATCACAGGTTCATGAAAGCGCGAGGCAAGCCATTGCGAGTGTGAAATACTTGCCCCTCAATAACCCTGTGTAAACGCAAGAATGTTGAATGCAGGTATACAGACGTGCATGGATTGTGTTGTACAGGTGCCGAATGTCAGTTTGTGGGATGTAGTTCCATGCCGGTTGCACTTGGTCGGTCAATACTGGGACAGTTAAAATTTGCTCTTTGGGGATGACGCTGGAGCAGTCGCCCCACGATATCCCATATGTGCTCGATTGGTGACAGATCTGGTGATCGAGCAGGCCACGGCATGCCGACACTTTGTAGATCAAGTTACAACAGCGGCATGTACGGGAGCGTTATCCTGTTGTAAAACAAGACGAATCACCAGATGGATGTACAAATTTGCAGTCAGGATGCGTGTGGTAAACACACTCGCCAGGGTAGCCGAAAGCGCTAACGCGCTGCTTCCTGGACTCTGGTAGGCGCGCCGGCCGCGTATCGAATCCGCTCGGCGGGTTAACGACGACGGGCGGTGTGTCGGCCAGCCTGGGTGCGGTTTTTAGGCGGTTTTCCACATCCTACTAGGTGAATACCGGGCTGGTCCCCACGTCCCGCCTCCGTTACACGACTCGCAGACATTTGAAACACATTCACACTGTTTCACGATTTACACTAGACGCAGACAGCTGGGGTACACCACTTCCGTCCCAGGGGGTATGGGGTGGCGGCAGGAAGGGCATCCGGCCACCCCTTAAAATTAACCATGCCAATTCCGTACTTCAACCTGCCGACCTTGAGCACAATGCGGGATAAAGGCAGTAGCAAAAGAAAGAAAGAAAGGTGCGTGTGATAACTACGAGAGTTGTCCTGTTGCCATATGAAATAGCACTACAGACCATAACTGCAGCTGGAAGTCCAGTGTTCAAAATGGTTCAAATGGCTCTGAGCAATATGGGACTTAACATCTGGGGTCATCAATCCCCTAGAACTTAGAACTACTTAAACCTAACTAACCTAAGGTCATCACACACATCCATGCCCGAGGCAGGATTCGGACCTGCGACCGTAGCAGTCGCGCGGTTCCGGACTGAAGCGCCTAGAACTGCTCGGCCACCGCGGCTGGCGAGGTCCAGTATGTCTAGCATGCAGACAGTTTGGTTGCAGGCCCTCAGCTGACCTCCTAACCAATACACTACCATCACTGGCCCCGAGACAAAACCAGCTTTCATCAGAAAACAACAGACTTCCAACCTGCCTTCCCGTGAGGTCTCGCTTGACACAACTGAAGCCGCAAGTTGCGGTGGTTGGGGGTATGCACGCTACGAGGCATCTGTCTCGAAGCTGTCCTTGAAGTAATCGATGTGTAACAGTTCGTTGTGCCACTGTGGTGCCAACTGCTGCTGAAATTGCTGCTGCGGATGCGCCAGAGCGTACGTCGAACACGATAATTCCTTCTCGGTAAAGCCACGTGGCCGCCCGGAGCCGGTATTCTAGCGATCGTACACTGTCGTTAGCAACATTGTCAGCAGTGATGTACAGTGGCTACATTCCTGCCTAGTCTTCCTGCAGTATCGCAGAAGGAACATCCAGCTTCTCGTTGCCCTATTACACTGCTTCGCTCAAACATAATGAGGTGATGATTCTTGGTACAAATGGCTCTGAGCACTATGCGACTTAACCGCTGTGGTCATCAGTCCCCCTAGAACTTAGAACTACGTAAATCTAACTAACCTAAGGACATCACACACATACATGCCCGAGGCAGGATTAGAACCTGCGACCGTAGCGATAGCGCGTTTCCAGACGATGATTCTTGACTAACATCCACTCAACTAGACAACTAACGCTCACGACCGTTACAGCGTGTATTTAAAGCGAACCAGATTTGCGTTCTCATAGTGGCGCTGCTAGCGCTGCTCTTACGCAACTGGCGCGAAATTCGAATAGACATCATCCTCCAGATGTAGAAACACGCCTGACAACTTTTTTTCGTTTTTGTCGCACAACTCCTTCTTGGCATTGCGACGTTTTTGTTTCAGTGTATTTTAGGACGAGTCACTATGGACTAATTCAAATAAAACATTCCGTATGGCGTTTATCCTATTTTTATTGGTTACAGAGATACAACTGTTAGAACATAACCCAAAAAAAATACTTAAGCTCAAAGTTATTATTCATAATTTCCACCTCCGATTTCAATGCAGTTACAGATTGACAACGTCCCGTGTAGGTCGTCTTGACTTTCTTTTTTGTGGGCAGCACTAATGATAAACCGAAAGATCACTTCGCCTCTTGTGTTTTGGCCGGCCGCGGTGGTCTCGCGGTTCTAGGAGCGCAGTCCGGAACCGCGCGACTGCTACGGTCGCAGGTTCGAATCCTGCCTCGGGCATGGATGTGTGAGATGTCCTTAGGTTAGTTCGGTTTAAGTAGTTCTAAGTTCTAGGGGACTGATGACCACAGCTGTTAAATCCCATAGTGCTCAGAGCCATTTGAACCTCATGAGTTTTTTTTTTTTTTTTTTTTTTTTTCTCTCCAGTCTGGCCTTCCAACCAACCACACGGGCAAAAATCTGAAGGGGGTAAGCTCGTGGGATCCTGATGATAAAATCCGTGAGCGTTTCTGCTGGTCCGTGTTCCGGGGAATGTTAGGTTTGGTCAGCTGACATCTAGAATATGCAGGCGGCCGGTGGTGCTGGAACAGTATAATCATCCTTGTGGCTAAAGAATCTTCTTCCAATAATGCTGGAAGCTCGTTTTCAAGGAAGTCTAGATACTGCCTCCCTGTTAGATGGTACAACAAGACGACAAAAAATGGTTCAAATGGCTCTGAGCACTATGGGACTTAACTGCTGAGGTCACAGTCCCCTAGAACTTCGAACTGCTTAAACCTAACTAACCTAAGGACATCACACACATCCATGCCCGAGGCAGGATTCGAACCTGCGACCGCAGCGGTCGCGTGGTTCCAGATGTAGCGCCTAGAACCGCTCGGCCACTCCGGCCGGCCAACAAGACAACAGGTACAGTCAACTTGATTATCCACCATGCCACACCACACATTTACAGAGAAACGTTTTCGAAATTATACGAATGCGTAGTTTGGTGGCGATGTGTACTGGTAAAATTCCCTCGAGCTTAAAGTCCATGAGCTTTCGGCCGAGCACTCCCTAAGTAGATTAATTCTATGTCAGACAGATTCTGCGTACTGTTGAAGAGAGATGTTTCCGCCTTCGGTACCCTGAGAAATAAGCGATAGCAGGGCATGCCCTAAAAAATGACTTCGTATTGCATCTGAAGAGACATTTGTTATTAGATGGACTAACAGTTTCAGGGGATAGCGTAATAAAAGAAGCAACTGAGATAAAAATTTACTACGACACCATTAATAAAGACGGCGGCCTTCAGCTAAGCACGGCTTGGGACCCGTATAGGGGAAGGCTGAAATGGGTGCGCGACCTAAACATTAAGTTATATGGCACTGGAGCGAGCACCAGTGACATCACAGTAGGCAGCGAAAGGACGGTAGCATCAACCCAAAGACAGTCACCACTTGAAAATAACCGTGGAGTACTCGGGCGAAAGCTCGTGGATTTTAAATCACTTGACGCTGCTGGAAGCTTGAGAGAATTTTATCAGTTCTTGAAATTGTCTCTCCACATTGACAACGGTGTTCTCTGTGCCCCATTGACGTGAGTTACGGACATTGTTGGTACCATCACGAGTGAAAGTGGTTTCATCAGTAGACTACGCTATGTGATCAAAAGTATCCGGACACCCCAAAAACACACGTTTTTCATATTAGGTGCATGGTGCTGCCACCTACTGCCAGGTACTCCATATCAGCGACCTCAGTAGTCATTAGAAATCGTGAGAAATCAAAATGGGGACTTCGAACGTGGTCAGGTGATTGTGTCACGCGTCTGTACGCGAGATTTCGACACTCGTAAACATCACTATGTCCACTGTTCAAACAAATTTCGGGCTTGCCGCCAGTCGTCGTTCAATACTTCGCACGATATTTCAACTGGGCACCTGCCAGTCATCTTCAGTGCCCAGTTGAAATATCGTGCGAAGTATTGAACGACGACCAGCTGCAAGCCCGAAATTTGTTTGAACAGTCAATTCGCCGGGAAAATTTTAAAATTCACACTATGTCTACTGTTTCCGATGTGATAGTGAAGTGGAAACGTGAAGAGACACGTACAGCACAAAAGCGTACAGGCCGACCTCGTCTGTTGACTGCCAGAGACCGCCGACAGTTGAAGAGGGTCGTAATGTTTAATAGGCAGACATCTATCCAGATCATCACACAGGAATTCCAAACTGCATCAGGATCCACTGCAAGTACTATGACAGTTACGCGGGAGGTAAGAAAACTTGGATTTCATTGTCATAAGCCGCACATCACGCCGGTAAATGCCAAACGACGCCTCGCTTGTTGTAAGGAGCGTAAACATTGGACGATTGAACAGTGTAAAAACATGTGGAGTGACGAATCGCGGTACACCATGTGGCGATTCGATGTCAGGGTGTGGGTATGGCGAATGTCCGGTGAACGTCATCTGCCAGAACAATACTGGGCTGGCGATTGCATCTCTCAACACGATCGAGCAAAAACGGTTCAAATGGTTCTAAGCACTATGGGACTTAACATCTGAGGTCATCAGTCCCCTAGACTTAGAAATACTTAAACATAACTAACCTAAGGACATCACACACAACCATGCCCGAGGCAGGATTCGAGCCTGCGACTGTAGCAGCAGCAGCGCGGTTTCGGGCTGAAGCACCTAGAACCGCTCGGCCACAGCGGTAGGCACCTGTTCATAATGCACGGCCTGTGGCAAAGTGGTTGCACGACAATAACATCCTTGTAACGCACTGGCCCGCACAGAGTCCTGACATGAATCCTATGAGCTCCTTTGGAATGTTTTGGAACGCCGACTTCGTGCCAGGACTCACCGACCGACATCGATACCTCTCCTCAGTGCAGCACTCCGTGAAGAATGGGCTGCCATTCCCCAAGAAACATTTCAGCACCTGACTGACCGTATGCCTGCGAGAGTAGAAGCTAAGGGTAGGCCAACATCTTATTGAATTCCAGCATTACCGATAGAGGGCGCCACGAACTTGTAAGTCATTTTCGGCCAGGTGTCCGGATACTTTTGGTCACATAGTGTGTATTAAAAGGATTACTTGCCGATTGCAATTAGCCAACAACAAACTTCAAATCGTTCATCTTCACCTCCTTTTTGGAAGGTATTGAGTATGACTCTGCTCTAACTGATGCAGATAGAGCCCACGCATACCTAATGTCCATTATGTTATTATCTGTGGGGAACTGAAACCTATAGACATTTTGCGTGCAATTGTTTTAGGACTACGTTCCACCAATTGAATAATGTCGTATGCTTCATTCACACTCTCTTCATTTCCGCTTTCAAATGAGATGTGAGGCTGGTGCAACATGACAAGTGGACACTGCACCAGTCTCACTCAGCTAGGTAAAAATACTCGTAAACACTCTTGAATCTGCTACCCTGCAGTTAGGAATGCCTATACGATATTCTTTGCAAGCATCAGCGCCGTTTTCGTAACAAAACCAGTACGCGAATTCTCACAATCTGAACTTCACAAGACAAAAATAACAAACGATAAACAGACCCGTGGCTATTGGACTACCAACTGACGAAATGAAAACGTAGAGTTTAACCGGAAAACTGAATATACATCGAGTTGCAGCAAAGTTTGTTTATTAAAAAAAAAGCAGTACAGGAGTACGGAGTTTCCATGTGCAACACTGAGGTACAATAATCTCCACACACCGATTTTAGAAACATGTGTACAGTATTTTGAGAGATGAATGAAATTGTTCATTTCGAATATTTACGTCAAGATCAGACGATCAACGCTATTTACAATGCATAATCATTTTTAAACTATTACGCGAGAAATTTCGTCCCTGCTTTACTCTGTAATTTCGTGAACCTTTAGCAGATATCAGTTGACTGCCCTGCTCCCGAGACCTTACATCGCGTGAATTTTCCACAGTCATTAAGCAAACTTGATTTGACATCTTGCTATCCACTGTAGAAGGCGAAACGTTCAACGGAGGTGCTCCCAGTACGCCAACACAGGGCTTGAAGAATACTGAATTTTCGAACAACTTCCGGAACGGAATGGGTTTTGTTTTCCGTTCAAGTACCATATGGCGCACAACTTTCGACAATTATTCTCGGGGTGTAGCCAGAATGAAGTTCGAATACGCTACACAATACGTAGAAGGGTCCAGTTGATGGAAATGACAACACACTGATTCCTAATGAAAACTACAAGTTTTCCAGTCAAAATTTATTTTATTTCCACGACGCGTTTCTGAGGTTATTTTTAGTGTATTTCAGTATCGTGTTGCTGATACAAATACTTTGCGCATACTTTCGGCAAAGACCGTGGACATTAGGGTGAAACAGAAGTGCAAGACAAACAGACAGGAACGCAAAATGTATCTGTGCATGTAGGCAGCATAAGTATTTTATGCATGGACAAGGGTAACAAGTATTACAGAGTCTCTATAAATTAATACGCAAAAGAAAATCAGGCGGATTTATGCAAATTAATACATGTGCTGTGCGTACGGTTTTGAGGCAGCCTTTGATACTGTTTAGTAGCCTAAGAAAAAAGCAAAATCCTGGCATGGATCAACGTTTTGTGGAGGCCTGTTTCTGTAGTGTTACGTCACAGACAATATCAAATACACTGTGTAAGTACCGAAGTAAGCAGAGATAGCGTCTAGAATGTGATAAGTACAAAGAATGTACAAAATAATAATTTTGACTACAGTGGCATAAACAAAACTCTATCTTCTACATCCACATCTACATACATACTCCGCAATCCACCATACGGTGCGTGGCGAAGGGTACCTCGTACCACAACTAGCATCTTCTCTCCCTGTTCCACTCCCAAACAGAACGAGGGAAAAATGACTGCCTATATGCCTCTGTACGAGCCCTAATCTCTCTTATCTTTGGGGTCTTTCGGCGAAATGTAAGTTGGCGGCAGTAAAATTGTACTGCAGTCAGCCTCAAATCCTGGTTCTCTAAATTTCCTCAGTAGCGATTCACGAAAAGAACGCCTCCTTTCCTCTACCCGAGTTCCTGAAGCATTTCCGTAACTCTCGTGATGATCAAACCTACCAGTAACAAATCTAGCAGCCCGCCTCTGAATTGCTTCTATGTCCTCCTTCAATCCGACCTGATAGGGATCCCAAACGCTCGAGCAGTACTCAAGAATAGGTCGAATTAGTGTTTTATAAGCGGTCTCCTTTACAGATGAACCACATCTTCCCAAAATTCTACCAGTGAACCGAAGACGACTATCCGCTTCCCTACAACTGCCATTACATGCTTGTCCCACTTCATATCGCTCTGCAATGTTACGCCCAAATATTTAATCGACGTGACTGTCAAGCCCTGCACTACTAATGGAGTATTCAAACATTACAGGATTGTTTTTCCTATTCATCTGCATTAATTTACATTTATCTATTTTTAGACAAATGATTGCCTTACCGACCAAATTCGTATTACGAAACTGCTATCCCGGAACCCAGTTGCCAATTGCAGGCTGCCTATCTAATTGCTTCCATGAGCAACAAAAATTTCATTTTCAATCTTTCGCCCAATTTAAAAATTTAAAATTCTATCATAATCTACTCATTAAGAATTATAATCTCACGTTAAAAGTATAACACGATAAGACAAGAATTATAACTGCAAACTGTGTGTTTGTCTTGAGACAGCCGGCCGATGTGGCCGAGCGGTTCTAGGCACTTCAGTCTGGAACCATGCGACCGCTACGGTATATGTACTTATAAAAAAATAGGAAACTTTACTTTTGGGATTACCCTCGTAGTATTTAATCGATATCAGTAACAGACGTGGTAAAGCCTTACAAAAACGTTCGCATCTAAAACTCTTTGACTATTCATATATCTTTGGCTTGACGCAAGAGCCGCATGACTACCAACAAATTCCTGACGGCATCTCTGACTCCCAGGTGCAAATTTTATTACGCAGTTTGCGTTTTTTGTTAAGTATACAGCAACGTTCTTGTATTGTTGACCTGGTAACTATGGTCCTCCACTCTCTAAAGACCTTGACGATGATGGGACGTTAAACTCTAACCTTTCTTTCTGTTGCCTTTGCTTGGAGCAAAACACAAAGTTACATACTTTCCCCACCTCCATCCCCTCCTCCCAGCCACTTCTCTAGAAGAAACAGTTCTTGTAAAGACCATGAGTCAACAACATATTTCCCGATCCACTGTGAAAATTGGTTCATTATAGCGAGATGCTAATTCAAAAGTTCATTGTGAATTTGATCGTCCGTGAATAGACACTGGCAATTAAGCGCCAGAAGATAATTACCAGATGAAAAGAATCAAGCTTCAAACAGCAATCTAAAAATACTTTCAGCTGCCTGTATGCCTCACGTATTTAATAATCTCGATAAATGAGCTACAGCGGTTAGAAGCTTTTCATAGGGTACCATCCGTTAATTCAGCTGGCACAAGTAATAGGCCTGTGCATTTCTTGTTACGTTATTTGTAGTGCATTTGAGAATCTTTGTTCCAATATAAATATTTAGCGCACACTTTCGACAAAAACCGTGACAAATTAGAATGAAACTGAAATGTAAGACTAATATACACGCTAAATTGGTTTGTGTGCTTGGGCGCCTAGGTATGTATAGACAGGGGTGGAACGTATTACGTGCTCTCCAAACATTAATACGAAAACGAAATTCGCATTAAAGGATAAGAAATATGTATTGGAGACTTCGTGGTTTACATACAATTGAATATACTTCATTTGTTGGCGAAAAGAGCGAAATGAAATTACATTTTATTATAAAACTATATTTTACCTATCTCCAAAAATGTCAACAGAGCAACGCCGAGCAAGACGGCACAGAGGTGAGACACTGGACTCGTGTTCGGGAGGATAGTGATTCCCATCCCCGTCTAGCTATCCTGATATATGTTTTCCGTGATTTCCTTGAATCATTAAAGGCAAATGACGGGATGGTTCCTTTGGAGGTTTTGACTGTTTCCTTTCTCCATCCTTCCCTAATACGAGCTTTTGCTCCGTCTCTAATAACCTCGGCGGCGGCGGCACATTAAACACTAATAACTCTTCAATGTAGATCCGAACAGTTGTAATCTGTTTTGATATCGAATACAAACATCAGCTCACCAATTTCGGTGATCTCTTTTTCTTCAAAACTCTCAGGTCGATTGTTTTGTTGGATCAAAGTAGTCTACTTCTAGTATGCATTAAAAGCGCCACTCCTCACACGCTTTGTTCATTCTCTACTACAACAGTTATGTCGATAGTAAACTGTATTATGTTCCATGTCTTTTACATCCCCCCCCCCCCCCCTCCGACGTACCCAAGCTTCAGTATCAACGAATTACCTCATTTCCGCCTTTGTAAATGTTTTATGTGATGCTAAGCATATAAGACGTCGAAGGACAGATAGTGCATTAGCACTGATGTTCACCTTCTTACTTTCTTTTATTCCATATGCATCCACAGACTCACATGCAGCCGAAGTGTCGCTCAGTCGAAAGACACGCATCGTGCTGTGAACGACACAGTAAATAAGCAGCTCAGTTTCTACCGCGCCTTTTCTCTACTCTTTCTTCTCTTTTTAAAGCGACATACTTGTAATATAAATGAATATACATCTGATTTGGAGAGTAGGATGGTGAACCAGAGGGTTACCTGGTTGGTTAATTACACAGAGCCTCAAACAATGTCAAATAAGAGCGAGTCTTTGGACTTTTTTGTATTCTTGTAAGACGAATATATGACCTTATCCAACAATTCGCACTCTGAAAAAAATCTGTAGCATATATATATATATATATATATATATATATATATATATATATATATATCCTGTGTTTCCTACAAAGACAAGTGAAGGTAATGTAAGTTCTTACATTATACTGCTGTAGTAAGCAGCGACAACAGCAGACACAGGCTGAAAGTAGATAGGAAATGCAAGAGGGCTATTTTTAGTAACAGATGAAAAACAGATTGGCAGTCTTTCACCGAACTGTGTGTGTATTTAGAGCACTGTATTGTGGAGATGACTCTGTATAGCCTTCTGTTTGTCTTCCACAGGACTCGGACTCCAAGAAGTGCGAGAAGAAGGAGATTCCGGGTCCTCCCTTGCAAACAGCTAGCATGAGTGTGAGGGCGCTGATTGAAGAGAAGATAATTCAGAAGAGAATAGTGCAGCCACCTAATAACGCAACGCAGCAGCAGCAGCAACAACAACAACAGCAACAGCAGCAGCAGCAACAACAGAATCAACAACAGCAACAGCAACAACAACAACAACTGCAGCAACAACAGCACCAACAACAGCAGCAGCAACAGCACCAACAACAGCAGCAACAACAGCAACAGCAGAAACAGCAGCAACAATCGCCCTCCACAGGCTACACAAGTAAGTTCGTGATATCTCTTGGATAACTTAATTGTAGAGTTAATGAAATTTCCCAACTTCGCTTGTTATACCATATAAAAAAAACATTCACTTTCTATGAGACACGTCTGCCTTTACACTCTCTGGGACATCGTGAATTTGCCTAGTAAAAATTAGAAAAATGACACAAATCACAGCCGCCAGCAAAACGACTAACATAAATGTTCTAACTTGTGATGACACACAAACTGACAACTAATTTCCGCAATGGTAAAATTTCGGTGATTTTTATTTGTCGACGTATTAAAACAACTGCACTTCCTAACAAAATAAAAACGTGAACACCCCTTTCTGGTCCGATGTCACTGTAACCTCGTAAACACACACACTGTCGGTGGGCATGTAATGAGTAGAAGTGCTTCTCTGTGACAACGAGAAAGGCCACCAGAGGGCTCATGTTTAGTTCTGTTACCAGGGTACATAAGGGACGTGAACAGCGTCAGATGTTGGGTAATCACTGTAAACGACACGGAGATGCTGCATACTCCTGTAACACAGCGTTGACAGCACCTGACTGTGTCTGAAAGGGGCATCATTGTGGACCTCCATTTGGCCGGCTGGTCGAATCGTACACTCATGCTCATAAATTAAGGATAATTGCAGAATGTGGTGCCACACAATGTGGCACTACACAAAACTGGCGCTAATAGCATAGGGACATAGGGAACACACATGACAGATCTAAGTCCACGGTATTGCTGATAAGTTAAGGAAACCGTCCCGAAACACATGTGCTACAAAACACCACTGTTTCCTGCGCATGTACCCCGACATCAGTATGGGATATGATCGCTATGCACATGTACACAGGCCGCAAAACGGGTTGGCATACTTTTGATCAGGTGGTCAAGCAGCTGCTGGGGTATAGCCTCCCATTCTTGCACCAGTGCCTGTCGGAGCTACTGAAGTGTCCTAGGGGTGTGAAGACGTGCAGCGATACGTCGACCGAGAGCATCCCAGACGTGCTCGATGGGGTGTAGGTCTGGAGAACAGGCAGGCCACTCCATTCGCCTGATATCTTCTGTTTCAAGGTACTCCTCCACGATGGCAGCTCGGTGGGGCAGTGCGTTATCATCCATCAGGAGGAAGGTGGGACCCACTGCACCCCTGAAAAGGCGGACATACTGGTGCAAAATGACGTCCCGATACACCTGACCTGTTACAGTTCATCTGTCAAAGACATGTAGGGGTGTACGTGCACCAATCATAGTCCCACCCCACACCATCAAACCACGACCTCCATACAGGTCCCTTTCAAGGACATTAAGGGGTTGGTATCTGGTTCCTGGTTCATGCCAGATGAAAACCCGGTGAGAATCACTGTTCAGACTGCACCTGGACTCGTCTCTGAACATAACCTGGGACCACTGTTCCAATGACAAATGTTCTGTGTTCTTGACACCAGGCTTTACGGGCTCTCCTGTGACCAGGGATCAGTGGAATGCACCTTGCAGGTCTCCAGGCTAATAAACCATGTCTGTTCAGTCGTCTGTAGACTGTGTGTATTCAGAAAACTCTTCCAATGGCTGCAGTAAGGTCCCGAGCAAGGCTACCTGCAGTACTCCGTGGCCGTCTGCGGGCACTGAAAGTGAGATATCGGTCTTCTTGTGGTGTTGTACACTGTGGACGTCCCGTAGTGTAGCGCCTGGACACGTTCCCTGTCTGCTGGAATCGTTGCCATAATCTTCACACTTTGTGGCAGACGGAGGGCCCGTGCTACGACCTGCTGTGTTTGGCCAGCCTCCAGTCGCCATGGTATTCTACCCCTCGTAACGTCATCAATATGTGTTATTTGAGCTACTTTCAACACACAGTCACCATTAGCACGTCTAAAAACATCTGCACACTTACTCAATGCACCGTACAGTGGCTCAATGTTGGACTGCATGGGAGCATTAGGCCAGACTTATCCATCAAGGTTCTGGTCGACCACGTCTGATCACCAGGGATGGGGAGGGGGGGGGGGGGGGGACTGCCATAATGTGCATCAAGCACATCACAATCCCTTCACATGTGCGCTCGCGATCAGAGAACAACCACCGAGGACACAGATGAATAGCGCGACTGCAGGGACTTATCCCTTGAGTCTCACGTGAAGCGTGCTAGGGATAAGTCCCTGCAGTCGCGCTATTCATCTGTGTCCTCGGTGGCTCAGAAGGATAGAGCGTCTGCCATGTAAGCAGGAGGTCCCGGGTTCAAGTCCCGGTCGGGGCACACATTTTCGGCTGTCCACATCAAGATATGTCAACAACATCTGTCGGCAGGTGAGAGTTTCAATTAATTATCATTCATCGAACATTTATGAGACATAATCGACACGTCGTTTCGTGCCCAACTTCCTACACCGGCAACACTTTCGCAATTCTGGAAGACTATGGAGACAGCTTGGATAAGTATTTCTGCAGAGAACTTCCAACGACTTATTGAGCGTATGTGACGTCGAGTTGCTGCACTACGCCGGGCGAAAGGCGGTCAGACACGATATTAGCAGATATACCGTGAATTTTGTCATCTCATTGTACTGTGTGTGTGTGTCTGCACTCCTGAGACGTACGTTAGCATCCTGTTTGGTCACCTGCATCCAGTCATGTCCATTGGGCATTCCGACGGACTTGGGCAATTCCAGCAGGAAAATACGACACCCCAGACGTCCAGAATTGATACACAGTGGCTCCAGGGACAATTTTCTGAGTTTAAAAACTTCCGCTGGCCACCAAACATTATTGATCATATATGGGATGCCTTGCAATGTACTGTTCATAAGAGATTTCTACCCCCTCGTAATCTTACCGATTTATGGACAGCCCTGCAGGATTCATGGTGTCAATTCCCTCCAGCACTACTTCAGACATTAGTCAAGTCCATGCCACGTCGTGTGCGGCATTTCTGCGTGCTCGCGGGGGCCCTACACGATATTAGGCAGTTGTACCAGTTTCTTTGGCTCTTCAGTGTAGAAATACAAGAATGGATGCGGCATTTCACTACCAGTGGATAGCTGGTTAAGATTCTATAACAGTGAATAGATCGAATCATAAATTCTACAAATTTTACTAGTCATTTTTGAAATGAGTTTACAACCCCTTGGGCACTGCTCCTCAAGTAGGTTGCATAGTACTATTAGCTCAGCCAGACTGAGCGACTGTAAATGGGAAATGCCTTTGCAGTCGCTCCCATCAGCCTCCACGCTGAGTGTCAGCTATGACTGCGCTAACAGTACGCGACACGATAGAACCCTCAAAGAAAGAACTGTGATTAATGATATTATCTCGGCAAATATTACCAATCTCTAACTAGGTACTCGGGTAACGGGACTGTCGTCTTAAGCCCTCCTGTCTTGCCGTTTTATGTCGGGGGGGGGGGGGGGGGGGGGGGGGGAGGGAGGAGGGGGGGGTCTGCCCCAGCCAGGGTGCCTTCGATTTAATACGCCACGGATTGGCCTTTCACCCTCTCCCGTTAGCTGCATTTTATATGGAGCAGGATTTGCTGCAACAGTCGCTAAGAAGTGGTAGAGGGTTTGTTCACCCAACCCACGTGAAATGAGTGGGAATCCTTGTAACCGTACGAGCCTTCGGTCCCCTACATCTACATCTACATGATTACTCTGCAATTCACATTTAAGTGCTTGGCAGAGGGTTCATCGAACCATAATCCCCCTACCATTCCACTCCCGAACAGCGCGCGGGAAAAACGAACACCTAAACCTTTCTGTTCGAGCTCTGATTTCTCTTATTTTATTTTGATGATCATTCCTATCTATGTAGGTTGGGCTCAACAAAATATTTTCGCATTCGGAAGAGAAGGTTGGTGACTGAAATTTCGTAAATACATCTTGCCGCGGCGAAAAAAGTCTTTGCTTTAATGACTTCCATCCCAACTCGCGTATCATATCTGCCACACTCTCTCCCCTATACAAAACGAGCTGCCCTTTTTTGCACCCTTTCGATGTCCTCCATCAATCCCACCTGGTAAGGATCCCACCCCGCGCAGCAATATTCTAACAGAGGACGAACGAGTGTAGTGTAAGCTGTCTCTTTAGTGGACTTGTTGCATCTTCTAAGTGTCCTGCCAATGAAACGCAACCTTTGACTCGCCTTCCCCACAATATTATCTACGTGAAACTTCCTGGCAGATTAAAACTGTGTGCCCGACCGAGACTCGAGCTCGGGACCTTTGCCTTTCGCAGGCAAGTGCTCTACCATCAGAGCTACCGAAGCACGACTCACGCCCGGTACTCACAGCTTTACTTCTGCCAGTATCTCGTCTCCTACCTTCCAAACTTTACAGAAGCTCTCCTGCGAACCAACTGAAGTTGTTCGTAATTTTTACACCCAGGTACTTAGTTGAATTGACAGCCTTGAGAATTGTACTATTTATCGAGTAATGGAATTCCAACGGATTTCTTTTGGAACTCACGTGGATCACCTCACACTTTTCGTCATTTAGCGTCAACTGCCACCTGCCACACCATACAGCAGTCTTTTCTAAATCGCTTTGCAATTGATACTGGTCTTCGGATGACCTTACTAGACGGTAAATTACAGCATCATCTGTGAACAACTTAAGAGAACTGCTCAGATTGTCACCCAAGTCATTCATATAGATCAGGAACAGCAGAGGTCCCAGGACCCTTCTCTGGGGAACACCTGATATCACTTCAGTTTTACTCGATGATTTTCCGTCTATTACTACGAACTGCGACCTTCCTGAGAGGAAATCACGAATCCAGTCGCACGACTGAGACGATACACCATAGGCCCGCAGCTTGATTAGAAGTCGCTTGTGAGGAACGGTGTCAAAGGCTTTCCGGAAATCTAGAAATACGGAATAAACTTGAGATCCCCTGTCGATAAGCGGCCATTACTTCGTGCGAGTAAAGAGCTAGCTGCGTTGCACAAGAACGATGTTTTCTGAAACCATGCTGATTACGTATCAATAGATCGTTCCCTTCGAGGTGATTCATAATGTTTGAATACAGTATAAGCTAAGAACAGTGATCCCACGGCAATTCGTTTCCTTCGAGACATCTTCTCCTGGTGTCGCCACAATAGTCGATACGGTACAGGTAGCGGCGCGGGTTCCGGGACGGAGGCCATGAGCGGTTCGCAGCAGCAGCAGCAGCAGCAGCAACAGCTGGCGGCGGCTTCTCCGGCCGCCTCGCCCTCGGCCGGCGCTAAAGACGGCGGCGACCTGGCCAAGCAGCTGACGGCGTCGTTCGCGGTGCCGGCGCCGCCGCTGCAGCCGCCTGCCGCCCCCGCACCGGTCGCCAGCGCCGCCCCCGACAAGCTGTCCCGCCGGCACTCCGACTCCGAGCACTTCGTTACGCTTCACCAGCAGCATGACGCCAACGCGGAGAATGCGGCGCTGGCCGAACTGCTGCTGCAAAGGCGGTCGTCCGGAACCCCTACCTCCAAGGTACGTGGCCTACCTATCTTCCTTCTGCACTGTCATAGCGAATACGTGACGGTTTTTACTAAACTGTTCGTCCTCTAACACGTTTGCTCGCATGTGTCTGTCGTAAAAAGGCGTCGTGTTCTGGATGCTAAATTACGACGTCCGGTCTAAACATTCCCAGGTTCAGTTTACACACTAAATTTAATAATAGCCAAAAAAGTAATGTTGAAGTATACTAACATTACGAGGGTGGTTTAATAACTACACTACTAGCCAGTACAATTGCTACACCACGAAGATGTGCTACAGACGCGAAATTTAACCGACTGGAAGAAGATGCTGTGATATGCAAATGATTAGCTTTTCAGAGCATTCGCACACCGGTGGGGACACCTACAACGTGCTGACATGGGGAAAGTTTCCAACCGACTCCGCGTACACAAACAGCAGTTGACCGGCGTTGCCTGGTGAAACGTTGTTGTGATGCCTCGTGTAAGGAGGAGAAACGCGTACCATCACGTTTCCGACTTTGATAAACGTCGGATTGTAGCCTTCGCGATTGCCGTTTATCGTGTCGCGACATTGCCGCTCGCGTTGGTCGAGATCCAATGACGGTTAGCAGAATGTGGAATCGGTGGGTTCAGAAGGGTAATACGGAACGCCGTGCTGGATCCCAACGGCCTCGTACCACTAGCAGTCGAGATGACAGACATCTTATCCGCATGGCTGTAACGGATCGTGCAGCCACGTCTCGATCCCTGAGTCAACAAATGGGGAGGTTAGCAAGACAACAACCATCTGCACGAACAGTTCGACGACGTTTGCAGCAGCATGGGCTATCAGCTCGGAGACCATGGCTGCGGTTTCCCTTGACGCTGCATCACTCAGCGATGGTGTACTCAACGACGAACCTAGGTGCACGATTGGCAAAACGTCATTTTTTCGGATGAATCCAGGTTCTGTTTACAGCATCATGATGGTCACATCCGTGTTTGGCGACATCGCGATGAACGCTCATTGGAAGCGTGTATTCGTCATCGCCATTCTGGCGTATCAGCCAGCGTGATGGTATGGGGTGCCATTGGTTACTCGTCTCGGTCACCTCTTGTTCGCATTGACGGCACTTTGAAGAGTGGACGTTACATTTCAGATGTGTTACGACCCGTTGCTCTATCCTTCATTCGATCCCTGCGAAACCCTACATTTCAGCAGGATAATGCACGACCGCATGTTGCAGGTCCTGTACGGGCCTTTCAGGATACAGAAAATGTTCGGCTGCTGCCCTGGCCAGCACATTCTCCAGATCTCTCACCAATTGAAAACGTCTGGTCAATGGTGGGCGAGCAACTGGCTCGTCACAACTCGCCAGTCACTACTCTTGATGAACTGTGGTATCGTGTTGAAGCTGCATGGTCAGCTGTACCTGTACACGCCATCCAAGCCTGTTTGACTCAATGCCCAGGCGTATCAAGGTCGTTATTACGGCCAGAGGTGATTGTTCTGGGTACTGATTTCTCAGGATATATGCACCCAAATTGCGTGAAAATGTAATCACATGTCAGTTCTAGTATAATATATTTGTCCAATGAATACCCGTTTATCATCTACATTTCTTCTTGGTGTAGCAATTTTAATGGCCAGTACCGTATTTCCACCTACATACAAGTGAGCGTACTCCCCTAGGTAGCCATTCGCGGCTGTGTGTCCATATTACCACTTCGTTTGCTTCTTATCCTCTGAGGGATCATTTCCTGCAGTTCGTGTTCCCATTTAGAAAAATCGTCCTATACAAACTCTCGCGAGGAGCGGCGAAGGTTAGCACTATACAGTGAAATCCGAAATAAATACAGTGGTTAGAAGTGGCAACAACTATGTAATGCGTTGCAATACATCGGTAAGAGTAATGTATAACATTTATAGCTGTTTCTCCACTTGGTTACACGGACAACATCTAAGCGAGAATCAATTTCGCGCCATACATACTGAAGCATATATTCAGTAGCTGACGCGAGCGCGTTAGAAAGGCGCGTTTTGAGTTCTGGAATTGTTTTCGGCAGATGAGGCACATACACAAGACCTATCATATAGAAATCCTTGTATGTTAGGTCGGACGTCTAGGTGGTCAAGGGCAGAACATAGAGTCGTCATGTCTAGTACGACTGGTTAAGGTGATCTGTATCCGTTGACGGCAGCAATTCCAGTCGGGTTTGAAATTGATTATTATTTATAAAGCATGACACCCCTCTCTGTTACCTTCGGATAGGATCTTTTACGACCACTGTTCTTATGCTGTGTTGTATGAATGCGACTAATACGCAGTTCCCGTAGATCTGTTGGAAAATCCGTTTTGATAGTCAACAAATCGGGGAATTGCACTGACGGCGCCGTCATGTGCATGTCCAAACAAGGTACTTCCTTTCTGACGTTGTACCACGTCGACCCATCTTACTGTATTGACTCCATACAACCGACTGACACATGAAACCCACTTAATTGCCATGATTTGAGTTAGTGGCCTGGTGCTATTTATACACCGTTTAAAACACGCCAAAGTGACCAGTGATCTCTTTTTTAAGGTGAAAAATATTTAGCCCGTTGAGCTTGCGTTTCTCCTTTTTTTTCAAATGGACAAGTTTACTTTCATGGACATTGAAAATAAGTTCTGTCTTTGTAGCACTTCGAAATCTCAACCCCTCGATAGAGAGGCGTGTTTTTTAAGTGAGTACCGTTTTGAAATTAAAAAAGACTTGCTAAGATATATCAATAATTTTATTTTTACATGAAAGCCTGTACCTTAATCTACTTTTCTACATAATTTCCATCAATATTGAGGCACTTATCACCACTGTTTTGACTTCGTCATCGTCTTGAAGACGCTGACCGCCCAGGTGTTTCTTCAAGTGCAGGAACAGATGGTAATCACTGAGCGCAAGATAGGGGCTGTACGGAGGATGATCTAGAGTTTCCTATCGAAAAGATGTGATGAGATCTTTGGTCTGATTCGTCACTTGCGGACGGGCATTGTCTTGCACCAAAACGATGCCCCTGCTCAACTTCCATGGAGTGTTTCTTTGATTCTGGAGTGACGTAGGCCACCCGTGTTTCATCGCCCGTAACAATTTGGCTTAAGAAATCATCACCGTCGTTGTGGTACCGCTCAAGGATAGTCAATGCACTGTCTAAACGTTTGGTTTTGTGCACATCCGTCAACATTTTCGGTACCCAACGGGCGCCTCATTTTTGGTAATTTAAGTGCTCGGTCACAATGCCATACAAAACACTACGAGAAACATTAGGAAAGTCGTCCCGCAAGGAGGAAATCGTAAAGCGTCTGTTTTCTCTCACCTTATCGTCCACTTCCTGCATCAAACTTTCATTAATAACCGAAGGACGCCCACTCCGTTGTTCATCATGCACGTATGTGCGGCCATCTTTAAATGCTCTCACCCAATTTCTTACCGCCGACTGGAGTGGCCGTGCGGTTCTAGGCGCTACAGTCTGGAACCGCGAGGCCGCTACGGTCGCAGGTTCGAATCCTGCCTCGGGCATGGATGTGTGTGATGTCCTTAGGTTAGTTAGGTTTAAGTAGTTCTGAGTTCTAGGGGACTGATGACATTAGAAGTTGAGTCCCATAGTGCTCAGAGCCATTTGAGCCAGCCAATTTCTTACCATTCCATCACTGATAATGTTTTCTCCGTATACTGCACAGATCTCACGATGAATATCGATCGCTTTTAGTCCTTTAGCACTAAGAAATCTTATAACAGCCCGTACTTCCCAGTCGGCGGGACTCACGATTATCGGAGGCATCTTAAACACACAGTACACAACGTAAACAAGGAAGAATCAGACTGTAATAGCGTCAGTGCGTAGATTAAGGTACAGGCTTTCATGTAAAAATAAAATTATTGAGAAATCTTAGCACGTCTTTTTTTTAACGAAACGTTAAACTCTAAGCTTCCTGCCTTCGTGAATGGCACTTGAACTTAGTGTCTTACTAGAATTGTGACTAACTCTGCGACAGGCGACGGTGAAGCGCGCTGCGTCGGATCCGGGTCAGACGTTACAACTGACGTTCCAAGAGGGTGGCAACTGCAACTACCTGGCGTACGACGCCACATCCGCCGGCGCCGACGACGCCGGATACTTCTCACCTTCGCTGCAGGACGACATGTTCCAGCACGTCTCCGTCAACGACACCATGCTGTTGCAAGGTGTCGACACGGCGCATCTGGCGGACACTATACAGGTGCGTGCACTATCTCCAGAAATTACTCAGATCACCGCCTGATGAATGCATCCTCGCGAAGGGACTGTGTGACAAATGAGGGTGTACTGTTGCTTTCCTTTTGAGACCGAGGGGTTGGTACGATCCTCTCTGACATCACAGTGGTGGTGGGTGCTGGTTGGTTAAAGCTATGTGCATCAGGCTGTTGTATACTCTAGGAATGTTGGCTTCAATGCGACTGAAATTAAGGTTCATATTTGGCCCTGACACTAATTCTGGCAGAGATGGCAAATGACTTGTAAGAGCAGTTGAATGTAATGAATAGTGCTCTTAAACTAGGTTGTAAGATGTACGTCAGAAAAAGTAAAACAAGGATAATCGAAAGTATCGAATTAAATCATCTGATACTGAAGGAATTAGATTAGTACATGAGAAGCTGAAAACAGGCGTCAACTTTTGTTGTCTGGGGAGCAGCGTGGTTTGAGGCGCCATGTTACGGACTGGGCCGCCCTCACATCTGGTAGCTCGCTTTCGTCCATTTCGCGGCAATATGGCCCGGAAATGTATTGGCGGCAACGTTGCTGGGATACAATCGCTGGCAATCTTCTCAGTATCTGTGGTCTTTGTAAACGTAGCTTTACGAAACCACAAAAACCCTATCCAACAGAAGCGAGCCAAGAATAGGGTGACCATATTTTCTTCGGACAAAAGTGGGACTTTCATACATTTTCTTGGCCAAAAAGTGGGACAATTTTTATTTCTCGTTAAATATCACTTTTAATGCTAACATTTTTCTTCCTCTGCAAATATAGCCTTCACTGATATATGTGTGTGTGTGTGTGTGTGTGTGTGTACAAAACCAAACAAAGAATGGAAAGAAGTACAAGTTTTCAGAAATTTACTTATTAAGATATGTAACATTTATAACACAGAATGTAGAAAGACAGCCGGCCGAAGTGGCCGTGCGGTTAAAGGCGCTGCAGTCTGGAACCGCAAGAACGCTACGGTCGCAGGTTCGAATCCTGCCTCGGGCATGGATGTTTGTGATGTCCTTAGGTTAGTTAGGTTTAACTAGTTCTAAGTTCTAGGGGACTAATGACCTCAGCAGTTGAGTCCCATAGTGCTCAGAGCCATTTGAGCCATTTAGAAAGACATACAGTAATAATCACTACAAAAAAAAGTTCTTAGGGATCACAAGGAATTTATGGTTTTGTGGATTCCACACTGCAGTCATATTTCTTCGAAGATGAAATTTCATTCAGCAACTCAGGTTTGCCTAATAGGTATGAATAGAAGTCAGTGCAACTGTATTTACTGAAGTTTAAACAGGTCAGTAAAATACACTTAACGCTCCTCACGGTAAATCTATTCCTCTCATCTGTCCACTGTGACGATAGTAAGCTGAAAACTCTTTGAACATTTGCATCGTGCGTAGGCAGTGAAAAGAAATACTGCGCTATATTTGGCGATTCTCTGAACTGTTCATTACACTGGCAAGATCTGAAAAACCTACACCATTTTTCATGTGCCATCAACTGATTCCATTGTTCACTGACTGTTTCCACTTGTTGTTTTACAAATGACAGTATATGAACTATTTCATCAAATAAGAGGCTGTCATTTACTAGAATGCCCTTTTCATTTAGCCACATTAAAGTATTTTCATCTATTGACCATTCTGGTGGTTCTGTGAGCATCATCCATGAGAATACAGAAAACTCAGCTATTCCCTGTAACCACGAGTATAAATAGTCTACTGAAGCATCATAAAACGTTGATACTGCTATGTCAAATTTCTTAACAGACTGGTCATCACAATCAATCAGCAGTTTTTTTACATTTAGTGGTACAAAATGTTCATGTTTCCTGGAATTTAGACTTGTCAAAGCTTTATTTAAGGCTGCTAATACTTCACATATGGAATTATTCTGTTTCTCAGTGCTCAGAATGGATTGTTGGAAAACACTCATTTGTGAATGTACAAAAAGTAAATAACATTCCTTTATAGGACCACTGAAAGACTCTTTAATATTGCAGGGCACTTTGAGTTAGACTGTGACAAAAAGTAAGATTTCAAAGGTTCATACATTTTCAAGATACTTTCTATGGCTGGCAACAATGAAAGCCACCTTGTTTTGGAAAAGGAAAGTAAATTTTTGTAAGTGACACCAACAAATTCACAGAATTCAGTGAGTTCTGCAACACGAATAGAAAAAATATGGAAATGGTTGGACAACTTCATGACAATGCAGTCAATGACAACAGGTAAAACATCACAAGCACTTTGAAGTGTGTTATGAACAACATCTACTGGACAACCTATGCCAACAATGTTAGAGTTTTTTAAATTTTTCTTTCAGATGTGTGAAAACATTATTACCCTCTTTCTTCATTAACCCCCCAAAAATTACAATTAGTATTGTCTGCACCAAATGCAACACACTTTGAGATGATACTGAATGACTGTATAACATGAAAAAGATAATTGGAAATTGTTTCGGACTTTTCGTTCTGCAATTCATCAAGATAGGCTATTTCGTCTGCAGTCCACCCTCACTTACAGAAAAATACTTAACTATCACAGGAAAAATTGCCTGATGCCCATGGTTGCTAGCATCAGTAGATACTGAAAAGTATTTTGCACTGTTTACAGCAGCTATTACCTGTTTCTGGGAATGCGGAGCTATAACATTGTTGATAATTGCTTCACACTTTGTTCTTCCACACGAAACATTTTCTGCAATCTTAGAATTAGGAAAATTTTTTTTGTTTGGTTGAACACTGCAGCCATTAGAACGATAGCTTTGGTGGAGTTTAACAACATGGAATGACAGGGTTCCTTCTGCTACAACTACGTTTTTCTGTTCCTGTGTATTTGAAGTTACAAAATATCTCATTTTTTGCGAGGAACCTGCCGATCGAAGATTCTTCCTGTGTTTCTCTCATTCCATATGATCCTTGAGATCTGCAGCACCACCATGAGACACGGATACAGCACAGTTACATACGTTACATTTTGCTGAACAGTCATTGTCTGTAGCAGTGAAGCAAGGAAATGTACTCTGAAGCTCTTCCGAAAACTTTGATTTTCGTTTCGGCATCGCCACGACGTGATAGCACTTCACGAATGACGAAACTGATACTGATTGCTGACAACAATGGCAAGCAAAAGCAAAGAAAATAAGAGTACGCAACAATTAGTGCTTAAGCTGTACATTATCAGGGGGTACCAACGTACGGAATGTCAGTTTCAATTGATAGTTTATAAAATCGATACTCAGAAAATATTTTAACCACCTTGTAAATGTCTGAAAATAACCCTTGAAATTCGGGAAAAACTGCTTGTTTAAAAAAAAAAGCCGGGACAAATTTTTGAGCCTCAAAAAACGGGACAGTCCCGATTAATCGGGACGTGTGGTCACCCCAGCCAAGAGCGATCATTAACCGTAGCTTTTAGTGCTATAACAAGAAATTAGTTCTGGCTTTTGTTACCTGGAATACCGTTAGCAGGGAGTTTATAAACAAACGCACTAATTTTAGTACCGTATAGCTTCTTGTTAACTAAATTGAACTACGATACTTATCATCGGAAGCGCTTTAAAATATGGCTGTTGATATACTTTCCGGGATGTGAGGTCGTGGTCCAAGAACTTTTCTGCTCCTTACATTTCGTCCAGAAGTGCGCTGGACTTCCTCAGAGGCGCTGCTCCGCTGAGTCTTGCCGACTGACTGAGTCAGGAGCAGAAAAGTTCTTGGACCACGACCACACATCCCGGAAAGTATATCAACAGCCATGTCACCCGGTCGTGAAAGCCTTCATTCGCTTTAAAATAAATTGTTCGAAGGTGTCGTGTCGTGAATTCCCGTAGCCATCTTACCAACAGATATCTTCAATTTATTTCAGGAATTTCATTGGATGCAAGTAATTCACGCACTTACAGGCGGCCCATGTAAATGAATCAACATCTCTGTGAATATCCCAAGGTTACTACAGCACATCAGATGACAAAAGGTTTATCTTTGATGATGCATTGATTATCACCCATTCGACTTATATTCTTGTACAAATATTTGAACCCGAATGCAATTGTATCAAGTTGTAAAATGCTAAGAAGAATGCATATGCAGCATCCTTTGCCCTGTAAACAGTTATTTCCCACGCAACTTCGTAAACAATAATTACTAGGATATTGTAACGGATTGCTACGGGCACAAAGGTTTAATTGTTTATTATGAATTAATAAGTAGATTTGTAAACGCTCAGTACCTTTCGTCGTTCTGTTCAAGACACTCTAGATGAACTTTCAGCAATTTAGCAAACGATAAATTGTAGACATTTGTTATTGAGGGGCAGGCTGATTCTGTCAAAAAGAAGCAAAAGGAGAGCAAATGTCACTGTATGTTAGGGTTAATAACCGACATTATGTTGGCACAGGAGGAGAAAAAGGACTACAACACTAAGAATTAATGCATTGTTGAAGAGGCTGCACTTCTACGAGGGCACTCCAAAAGAAATGCACACTATTTTTGTAAAAATACAGTTTTCTGCATTTGTGAAAATTTTACAGTGTGTAGATACATCCTTCCCGCTCGTTTTAAAACGTAGTTCAACCTGTTCCCGTGAGCGGAACCGTCACAGCATGTCTTCAAAATGGCTGCTACACTTGACGTTCGTCAGAAGCAACGTGCTGTCATAGAATTCCTGTGCTGTGAGAACGAGACAGTGGGAAACATCCACAAGAGGTTGTAAAAGGTATATGGAGATGCTGCTGTCGATATCAGTACAGTTAGTCGAAGGGCAAGCAGGTTACGTGATGAAAGCGGGCGTGGCAATATTGAGGATTGTCCTCGCAGCGGCAGGCCTCGTACTGCACACACTCCAGACAATGTGCAGAGAGTTAACGAATTGGTGACTGCTGACAGACGCATCACAGTGAAAGAATTGTCACACTACGTTGGGATAGGGGAAGGAAGTGTTTGCAGAATACTGAAAGTGTTGGCGTTAATAAAGGTTTGTGCCAGGTGGGTTCCCAGGATGTTGACAGTGGCTCACAAAGAAACAAGGTATGTAGCGAACATTTGGAACAGTACGAGAATGGTGGAGATGAATTTCTTGGAAGAATTGTGACAGGTGATGAAACATGGCTCCATCATTTTTCACCAGAGACGAAGAGGCAATCAATGGAGTGGCATCATGCAAATTCACCCAAGGGAAATAAAAAAAAAATCAAAACCACACCTTCTGCTGGAAAAGTTATCGCTATGGTATTTTTCGATTCCGAAGGACTCTTGCTTGTGGACATCATGCCAAGTGGAACCACCATAAATTCTGATGCATATGTGACGACACCGAAGAAACTTCAAGCTCGACTGAGTTGTGTTCGACCACATCGGCAAAAGCAGGATGTTTTGCTGTTGCACGACAATGCACGGCCACATGTGAGTCAAAAAACCATGGAAGCCATCACAAAACTCGGATGTTCAAATGGCTCTGAGCACTATGCGACTTAACTTCTGAGGTCATCAGTCGCCTAGAACTTAGAACTAGTTAAACCTAACTAACCTAAGGACATCACACACATCCATGCCCGAGACAGGATTCGAATCTGCGACCGGAGCTGTCGCTCGGCTCCAGACTGTAGCGCCTAGAACCGCAGGGCCACTCCGGTCGGCACAAAACTCGGATGGACAACACTGAAAGACCTGCCTTACAGCCTGGCTCCATGTGACTATCATCTCTCTGGGAAACTGAAAGACACTCTTCGTGGAACAAGGTTTGAAGATGATGACTCCCTTGTGCACGCTGCCAAACAGTGTCTCCAACAGGTTGGTCCAGAATTTTACCGTGCGGGTATACAGGCTGGTTCCAAGTGGCGTAAGGCAGTTGAGAGGGATGGAAATTATGTGGAGAAATGAAAATATTGCTCCTAAAGGTCCTAAATGATGTATCTACACACTCTAAAACTTTCAAACATGTAGAATAAAAGATGGATTTAAAAAAAAAAAATAGTGTGCATTTCTTTTGGAGTAACTTTCGTATCTGGACTGCCACTGGACTTGTATACTGTAATCTTACTTGTCCGATAATCTCTGATTGTTAGGGGATGGTTTTTGATAAATTAATGGCTATAGATCTCTACTGAATCCCAAAGCGCAGACAGGCGGGAGGTGGGGTGTGAGTGGATGTGCTGGCGAAACAAAGTGTGCATTCGTCACGAAGATCTGGCTATAGACGAGTGCTTCAAGATCTGGCACGATTCGATAACTTTGTAACAGCAACGCTGCAAACAGATAATATATTTCTAGATTGCCGATGTTGGCAGCGGCAGGACACCAAACACTACTGATGATATTATTACCTCGACGATAAGCGGAGAAAATAGGCACAATTATAGATGCAAGATATTCAGTTGTTTTGGAGCGTTGCCAATATTAAGGTGCCTCTTGACGCGAAGTATTATTGTGCTCATTGTTACGGGTAACGGTGTCAAGTCTGCGACAAGCAGTCGACACTGTCTTCGTCCGCATTCGTAATGCAAATTTTGTGCAGTTCCTGGCTCAACTCCGATCATGCGAAGTAGTGTGGCCAAATATTTTCTACCATGTAAGGGACAAATGTTCAGTTGGGCAAAAAAAAAGCAGTATTTCATTTTTTTTGCCCGGGACAAATGAAAAAAATGATTTATTGGTTTTTATTATATTTTAGTGAACAAAAAAGTCTTAACAAGCTTTTGCTCGATTTTACATATTTAAAAAAAATCAGTTTAGTTGTAATCATACTTGAAAATTGTTATTAATTCATTTTCATCGAATTTGGGGTACATGTATTTCGCACTTCAGTCCCTTCCAGGCGTCTTTTAATTATTTTAAATTCTTCGTGTAAGGAGTCCATGTTCAGTCGATGAATCCTAAGAAGTTCCGCAGCTTTTAGAAAATTGACATTATTTATTGGTGGTGTTAAGTTTAAAAACAGCATTGTAAAAAGGATATTGTTTTCTGAGAAATCATATCGAGGTAACAAATAGCCTACAAAATTGGTGTAGAACTGTAGAAAATCGTTCCGAATAGATTCTTTTAGTCTCTGCTCAATCTTTTTGCGAATCCTGTGCATTTCAGCATGCCTCTCAACTGACAAAGAATCTAATTCAATCTTGTTCATTGTTGTTTCTGCTGAAAACGTTACGTTATGCAGACAAATACGCCAAAGTCCCCCCCCCCCACACACACACACACACTCTTCTTCTTCACATGTAATTATATTTTCTAATAGGTGAGGATGTTCATTGCGGAATTTCAGGGAATGAAATTTTAGTGCAGGTCATATTTTTAATTTCGACAGCAGGACCAACAGATATGACAACATGTTTTATAATTTCTTCCCATCGCATCTCAATCGTCTCAAATTGGAGTTGCAAATCCACTCTTCGTTTTGCAGATCTACTTAAGTGCCTGCACCATTTCAGTATCAAACTTTCTACATCCACTTTCATTTTATCAGTACTGTATTCGCAGCATCATGGAGAATACGGACGGGGGGACGGGGCAACCAACTTTGACAATTATATCATTTTCAGCTAAAAGAAGTGTATAAACGGGGTGCTTTCTGCCGAAGTTTACATTAGCGAATGCCGAAACTTTAAATAAAGACATTCCATGCTTCTCCAATGCGTCAATTAATAACTTCTACAACCCCAGTGTCATAATTAAAGAATCGTAAGAAAACGAAAAAAAATCCAATTTTTTTACTACTTGCCTCTGTTGCTATAGGAAAGTGCAGATATTTTTCCTGGATGGTCTCTAAAATATTTTTAACCGAGTTTTTGGCCAATATTACGCATACAGTAGCTTCCGTTTTTGTTCTTCGCCAGCTAAAACTTCGAGCGATTTTTGAATAACTGCAGATATATGGTAATAATTTGTGTGAACAATCACTACCATTACAACTAAGAGACTGGTTTACCGTGTAATAAACAAATGCTAGTTCTCCAGCAGTAATCTTGCCCGCTTGCGAGGCAGATGGTTCAAGCTTCGAGAAATATTTGGATAAGCTACTTGATGCTCCATTGCTAACAACAGTCGTGAGATTTAGTAGATGCATATTGTTTTACATCAGCAATGCCTCCGTTAGCAAACGAGAAATCCTTATTGCACAGGTGACAGTTCACCTTGCACGACTTTTCTTTTACTTTTCTTATCCAGGAAAAAAATTCCCAGTCCTGATTATACCTAGTAAGCTTTTTGGCTTTCTTAGAAGGGATACCACCACTTCTAGGCGAATTACCAGTGTCGCTGTCACATAACTCACTCATTTCGTCTACAGTTTTAAAAATATTTCACATGCGTTAACTCGTTCATAACTCGACAGCTCTCGCAAAACAGTGAACGAAGTAAAAATCTAGGATGAGAATCAAGAATGGAATTAAAAAATCCTTCCAGTACCGCTAACACACGTTGACACAGCATTTAGACGAATTAGCAAGCGAAAGAAAATGTTAAACAAAAATTGTAGAAAGAAAGTGAGATGAATAATCAACAAACAGAGGATCAAACAAACAGGCAGAGGCGACGATGTAAGAATCTCTTCATGCGTTACAGGTACTTGCTAGCTGTAGCGCGAAAGACTTCGCACTAATAATCAAACAAGGTTGAAGTACGGGACAAAGCCTTTCCCGGCGGAACATTTAAAATTATGCCGAAAACAAGCGACGTCCCCGGAAATAACGGGACGTTTGGCAACATTGTAGTGCGAATTGACAACTTACCGATCTCTACCGGCTACGGTACAGTCAGTCCAACTACTGTCGATTAACAATATTAGGATTTTTTCTCGTTTCATCCTTCTATGGATCGTGAACAGAATGATTGCTTAAATGCTATAGGGTGCGCAGCAGTTAGTGTAATCAGTGTTATGACAAGTACTTGTACCATCAATATACAGAAAACTGTCCAATTTCTGCTTATTTCGAGAAAGGAACTAGGATGCCTTGTCACTGGAATTCAAAGCGCCGAAACTACAGACATGTGTAACAATACCTTTGTTATTTATCTCATACTATGCATTATCTCACTGCGCAATGTGGCATCCTTTAGTGGGGTAATTCTGCAGGGACCAAAAAAAATTTCATGTGGCCGAAAGAGGCTATCGGGTCTATTTCTGGAGATAAAAACTCTAAATCCACCTGAGGATCACTTTTTAAAGACTTAATAAAAGATTAAAGAATATTTAAGCAACTGTACACCAATATAAAACTAGGCAAATGATACAGATAGATACACCCACAGCTAAATTAAAGAGACACAATATATTTATGAATGCCTGGACATAAAATTATTTAATATTTTACCTTTACAAATGCATCATATATCACTCAATGACAAAAAAAAGAACTGAAAAATGGTCGGAAGAATAGGCTTTTACAATGTTTAAGAATATCAAAACCTGTCTAAGGATGACCTAAGATACTAAATTATTTCTAACTGTAAACTATTTTGTATTTACCTTAGTATGTCAGTTTATTTTATACTTCTGTATATTAATTTCTATGTACTATAAAATTAAGGAATTGTTCTGTGGTGTATGCTGTATGTGCTTTGTATTATGATTTGTATGTGCACTGTAACTATGCATAAGTACAATATATATAAACTCCCTATGATGACAATGATTGCATAAAAATGCTCAAAGATGTATGAGAATGAATAAATAAATGAAACACAAACTGTTTATAACAGTCAGCTGGAATCAGGGAGAAGCCACTTTTTGTTGTTTGTCATTTGATTTCTACTTGAAAAGCAGACATTGATATGCTGTACGTATGAAATGAAAGTTTACTGTACTGTTACAGTTACTATTCTGGATTATGAGCACAAATTGTTATTTGAACATACACTGTGATGTTACAATTTATAATGGTTCATGAATGAAGTCAGCTGGTATTATTTATTAAGTTGGAAAGTAACTACATCTTGGAATTTTGGGCATGATCTGAAATTGACCCGAAATAAGGCATACAAGTAGGCTATTGGAGTAACAAACATATATCGCAGTTGTTTGCTTCATGCTAATAATACTATGTTTATATCTTATAAATTTAAAATCTTTATCCAACACAAATACCACTGTAATACCACATATATATATATCCAAAGCGTCATATCTAATAGAGAATATTTTGAGGTGGGGAGTAATGCCACTAGGGTACAGTTAGTAGACATATGCAGTATGTCAAATGTTATACTTACATCACTGATATTGCATACATTTATTATAAATGTGCAGGTTTTGAGGTAGAGGAGTATATTCCCACATGATAGACATCTCAGATCTTGATTGTCCTTAAATGTCCAGTTCCAGGCAGCATCTCTGCTCCAAGAGCAGACAACAGCAGAGCAGTTGCAGGACATTGCATCCCTTGAGGACTACCAGGCAGCCGTCCAAAACCCTGCACATTTCCATCAGCAAAGTCAGCACTCTGTCCATTCAGCTGATCTACAGGTGAATAGATAGAACACATACTATACATAGATTTAAAAAGAAATGAAAATATCCACTTCACAAACTGAAATTCCAATAGTGTTTTAGAATTTGAATTCATTTCCATGATAATCTGAAAATGACACATGCACTACATAAGTACCATCCTTTATTTTTCTAGTATTTCAGTATCAAGCTTATTTTTAGGGGAATGTTGAGTGGTCATTCAGTGTCAGTTCAATCAGAAAAAAGCATTTCGTCACTCACCGTCTGGGATTTGAATTGAACTTGGCTTATTTATTCTCCCTAAGGGAATAAGTAACCACATTTTTAAGTAATCACACCAATTTCTCTCTGTTTTCATTGTATAGCACTTCAAAGTTTAGACATTTTATTGTTTTAACATTGTTATGGCACAAAACAATAATTGCTAATGTTTTGTAAATAAATTAGTAATGTTTTATTCATTATGCAATCTATTTGAAATTTGGAGGCTATATACTCTGTAGTATCTCTCATCTTTATGTAAAACTGTCAGTACTGGAAAAAATAACCCTATACTTATATTTTTATATTTTATGGATTAAAATTATTCTGAATATCACATAAAGAGAAAGGTATAATTCTTAAAAAATCTTTGTGAAATAATCTCTAAAGCATTTAGCATTTAGAACAATAAAATTAATGGGGTTTTGTTCCCCCACCCTTTTTTTTGTGAGACATCTGAAGTATAAGAAATGGGCTCAACCAACAGTATTTTAAAATCAAAGCTGAAGTTAATTCACTTTTTTAAACAGTTCTAGGTACAGCAGGCTTAATGTATAACACTGACATTGTTTTTCTGAGTAGAGCAGATAAACACTCAAACACCTCTCAAATTTAATAAGTTGTTCCAGTTGATGTTTTAGGATGATCAAGCACATAAGGAATGGGAAAATATCCTTTTGTGTGGTCTAATGTAATGAAGCGAAGGTTCTAAAACATGCATAAATTGCATTGTGTTCTGTTGTATTTAGCTCAGTGGTTATCCTGAAATATCTCAGATTGAAATATGTACAAACTGTACATCTTGATACGATCAAATTTCCTTTTCTGGCAAAGGATGCCAATTTAGCCCTTAAATTATATTTCAAGTTGAGCTTCACGTCACTACTGATCCTTCTTGCTTCCATCTTCACTAAACAATCTAATTGCTTAAAATTATGGAAACTTCTTGTTGTAGGAAGTGTGTCAGCATGTGTCTGATTTCCAGACTCTGCAGAAATAAAATAAGAGTTTGCTTTGGTGTCATTAATATTAGGAAACTGAAGCAAACCTGATGCAAAAATCATTTGTTTTCCTAGGGGCCTTCCTAAAACTTTAATTTGTGCTAATATTTTAACTGCCCCTCCTATGCCATCACACTCTGTTTTTCTATGGCTGGTGGTAAAGGGTGACCACTCAGCACTAATATTAAAAGCCTGTAAAATTGGTTTATAAGATTGAACTTAATTTCTTGTTGGCCTGCTACAACATTTGACATTGAACAGTCTCTCACATTTTGTGGGCCATACTGAAATGTTTCATATCATCAGATATAACAAAAAGCAATTTAACTAAACTGTTATTGTCAGTATTTCTTTAGATTAATTGTCAGAGGATTTCAAATAATGGAAAGTCCAGGTTGGAACTTCGACATTCGTGGAAAGGATAGATTGCTACTCACCGTGATGATGACATGTTGAGTTAGCATTAGGCACAACAAAAAGTCTGTTACACATAAGCTTCCAGCTGAAACTATCGTGTCACCGTTGACACGGTAGAGTCTTGTACCGTGGGAAGCAAGTGGAGGATGTTTGGTGGCCGCTATCCTCTTTCTACAACAGAACCGCACAAATGCTTTAATAGGGTTCTTTATTTAGCAGAACAGAAAGATTCTTATCTTTAAGCTAGTCCATGAGTTGTGGTACAAGCTCTTGCACAATAGTCCACGTTAGCCTCACTGATGGTGAAGTACAAGTTCCACTATAAACACTATTCTCTCATAGCTGGTGACACGGACTGACAGATGCCAACTAGAATAATGACTGAGCTAGTAACTGCGACCGACTCTGTCTGCAATTGGGCTGACTGACTGTGAATGACTGGGCCCTCTGTTCCGCAGTGGCGATGTAAATACTGGCGGTCAAGAGGGCGTTGGCAGTGCATTGCTTGTGAGTCTGTCTTTGGCCTTTCTCCTGATAGGCATGCTTGATTCAGCACCTATTGTCGATCTTTTTGCAACCTCTTTGCCAACCAGTGTCCTGCCGACAGCTTATGCCATCACCCACACACATTCACACAAGAAGAAAGAGCACTCCACATACACAATCGCTATCTGTGGGTGCTCAGGTCAGACTCAGACCCTTTGTGATATTTGAGGTGATGATGGATCCTTTTTTTTTTTTTTTTTTTTTTTGTTCAAAATAAAATACAAACCTGTCCTGATGCTTTTACTTAAATGTATGAGATATTCTTTTTCTGTGATACTTGTAATACATACAAGGGTTGACTGAGAAGTAATGCCTCCACTACTGTAACTCTTCAACAGTTGCCAACTGCATTGGTATGCAGCAGGTACTGACTTGTTCCATAGCCTCTTCTGTACAGCTCCAGTTGGCGGGAAGCCTTAGCATTGAACGGTTGTGTTGTTGCAGTGTAAAGCGTGGAACCCTGTGCAGACGGTTGGTCGATGTGATGTGATTTAAGCAACGTGCAGTTATTGAATTCTTGACAGTAGAAGGTGCCACCCCAAAGGAGATTCATCAGAGAATAAAAACAGTTTATGGTGATTGTGTTGATGTGAGTACTGTGCATCATTGGACGAGTAAGTTTGAAGGTACTGAGGTGGGAACATCTGATCTACACGACAATTAAAGAGTTGGACATCCTGTGACAGCAACCATCAAGTTTCACAAGCAAAATGTTGACAGATTGATTCAGGACGATCATTGTATCACTCAGAGAGAAATTGCAAGCACAATCGGCATTTCCCTGCAGCATGACAATGCCAAACCACACACTTCACGTGCCACCACAGCAGAAGGGACTGAATCTCATCACCGTATGGCATTCTCCATGCAGACCAGATTTAGCACTGTCTGACTTCCATCTGTTCCCAATAATGAAAGACAATCTGCAGGGACATCATTATGCTTCTGATGAAGACATTGAGAGAACTGTGAGACTGTGGCTGCAGAAACAGAGTGTCGACTTCTGCCACGATGGCTTCAGAAAACTTGTTCATCGTTGGCAGAAATGTATCCAGTTGGCTGGTGATTATATGGAAATGTGAATATTGGTAATTAAAGATCACATTCTAAGGATTATTTCTGCATTTGAATTATTACAATATTCCCATTGAAACCCAATTAACAAAGGTGGAGGCATTACTTTTCATTCAGCCCTCATACAGAGTGTAAAACCACTAAATTTCACATAGATTGGATCATAAATAAAAAAATGTAATTTATTTTCAAAATGTTAGCAAATACCCTTCGTCCCAACAGTCTTCCAAATTATGAAGTGGAACAAAACAGAAACAGAGAGAGATTAAATGCTAAAGTTTGGGATGGTTATACTCAGTACAGTCGTTCATTGTTGTCTGTAATTAGTTGTCTGAAATAAAAGCAATGTATCTTGACACTTTGTGTTTCTATTTTTGCAGTCAATTTATTTTTAGGCTCTCACTATCCTGTCTCTACTATAGTCGTTAGTGAACTTTACTTTCTCAATGTATAGTAGAGCATCAATTATCTGAAACAGTTTGAGATGGAGAGGTGTTTGGATGACTGATCTTTCAGATAACCAATTCTTTACAAAAAGAAGTACCACTGTTGTAGAAGCAAAATGAAAAAAAGGACGAGATATATGTACTAAACACAAAACTGCATATATTTTATACATTTTTTCTATTAAAGTAGACCTGTAGTTTATGAAGCCCAAAACCTGAATAATTTTTTCATGCCCTTCCTCATTCAGAACCACACATGGCTATGCCTTTCTATAAATGTATACTTGCCATTCTCTTTCCATTGAAAGGTTTAAGGGGTGACTTGTGGTGTTGTCAGTCAACAACAAAACAGTTCCAAAATTACCAGTAGTATGCTGATGCCTTTTTACTTCAGGGATAAATAAGGTGTCATACCAACCTGTAAAAATGCTTGTTTCCATGCATGTTTTCTTTTGATTCTTGTAAATGTCCATCAGTTTTTGTAGTCCCGTAAAGCACTGCAAATTCTTAGCCTTTCCTATGATCAGCAAGGGCAATCTATGTGTTCCAGTAGCATTTCTGCATATCAGAACAGTGATACAAGATTTGCTTGTTTTATAACTAACTGCTGACATGTCTTCATTGGAAACTAGGTATGTTGTTGGCATTTACTTCCAGTACAAACCACTTTTGTCTGCACAGACATTGGTTTTACTACAGCACTCCTTATCAATCAATTTATTAAAGAATATCAATCAGTTTATTAAAAGATTCTTCAAGATGGTCAGCTGATTCAGTATCACCCTATGGTTTTTCACATTGAATGTCCACTTTCCTAGATTTGAAATGTGTAAGCCAGCCAGTAGTCACTTTAAAATCAGCATTGACCTGAAGTATTTCATTCATTTTAAGCACTTTCTCACAGATCAAAGGACTACTTATTGGCTGTCCTCAATGAACTAAGTGTGAACTGCGGTGTCTAACTCCCGATATTTTTTCTGCAGTTTTCAATCTTTTTCTGTGTAACGTTCTGTCTTCACTGTCAAACAGACTAGCAAATTTTGTAATGTTATCACTGTTCTTTTTAATACCTGATATTGTGGCATGCTCAAATTCATATTCCCAAGCTAAACATGACCCATTAGTATCATTTGCCAATTGGGCTATTATTTTAAGTTTATGAGAAAGTCTGAGAACAATGCATTTAAATTTATTCACCACTGTGAACAGTTCAACTACAGCACGATTTTACAAGTGATAGCTTGAGAATCAAGGTCAAGCAAGTGATTGCTCATTAATGACAGGGAGAGGAAAAGAGCTGTGGTGGAAACAAACTAGCAGCTGCTAGCAGAAGTTTATGGCCTGCAAATTTAAATTTACTGACTAGAATCCTTTTGATTAACCAATGTTTCGGCCGATCAATATTTGGATAATTGTTGCTCTGCTGTACCACTTTGCTTAAATGAAATCTGACGCTATAGAATGGGACGGTGTTATGTGGTACTAAAACTACTTTCTAAGCTATTTAAAGTAAAATCCCAACTTCCACATGATAGTTGTTCATTTATTTACTCTGCGTGTAAATGCAGCTCCCTAAATTTTCTATAGTTGTTAGTAAACATGTGATGTTATTGCTGACCATTTGTGACCACATGATCTCACAAATAACCACATTGCTGTACCTTCTAGTTTAAACTCCATAAGAATAACCACTAATTTAAATCATCAAGCTTCTACCAACCAAAATTTATTTTCTTCTTGTAAGTAATTTTTTTCCATTCACTGCCATCTCAAACTGATGACTCAGCTTTTTGTATTGCACCCATGTTGAGTCATACAGATACTGTCCGGGCCTTTTTGTATTTTGACTACAGATAAGTGGGAAAAGGAGAAAATTTAAAGATGAGTATTGTAACCTGAGGCTACTGGATTTTTAATTCATGAGGCATGGAGTTCAAACTCTTATCGAGCCATCCAAATTAAAGTTCATGTGATTCCCTTAAATTGCCGAAGGTAATGCCATGATTGTTACTTTGAGAAGATCAACACTACTTTTACTCCCCATCCTTTTCCAAACTGAGCTTCCTCATTCTCTACGTGTACATCCATACCCTGCAAACCATTGTGAAGTGCATGGTTGTGGGTACTTCCCACTATGCCACGTATTAGGGTTCTTCCTGTTCCATCCACATATGGAGTACAGTTAGAATGACTTCTAAAATGACTTGCGCATTCTATAACAACTTAATCTTTACTTTGCACTTTTCTCACATAATATACTGAAAGCTTTGGATCAAGGCAGTAAGGTAGATCCAATATTTCTTGATTTCCAAAAAGCATTTCACCCAGTACCACTCCTATGCTTACTGTCAAAAGTACAGTCATATGGGGCATCAAGTGAAATTTGTGGCTGTATTGAGGACTTTGTTGTAGGGAGGATGCAGCATGTTATCTTGGATGGAGCATCATCGTCAGATGTAGAAGTAACTTCGAGTATGCCCCAGGGAAGTGTGTTGGGACCTTTCATGTTCATGTTGTGTATTAATGACCATGCAGACAATATTAATAGTAACCTCATACTTCTGCAGATGAAGCAGTTATCTATCTGAGAGAAGCTGCATAAATATTCAGTCAGGTCTTGATAAGATTTCAAAGTGATGCAAAGATTAATAACTTTCTTTAAATGTTCAGAAATGTAAAGTTGTGCACATCACAAAATGAAAATATTTTAGTATCCTGTCACTATAATATCAGAGTCACTGTTGGAATTGGCCAGCTCATACAAATACCTGGGTGCCACACTCAGATGGTAAAGCAGATGACAGACTTCGGTTTATTGGTAGAATACTGGGCAAGTGCAACCAGTCCTCAAAGGAGATTGCTTACAAATTACTAGTGTGACCAGTTCTAGAATATTGCTCAAGTGTTTGGGACCTGTAACATATGGCACTAACAGGGGATATTGAACATATACAGAGAAGGGCAGCGTGAATGGTCACACGTTTGTTTGATCTGTGGGAGAGTGTCACTGAGATACTGAAGGAACTGAACTGGAAGACTCTTGAAGATAGATGTAAACTATCCTGAGAAAGTCTACTAACAAAGTTTCAAGAACAGGCTTTGAATGATGATTCTAGGAATATACTAGTACCTCCTACGTGTCGATCACATAGGAATTGTGATTAGAATAATTACTGCAAGCACAGAGGCATTCAAACAATCATTCTTTGTGCTCTCCACACATGAATGGAATGAGAACAAATCCTAATAATTGGTTCAGTTGGATGTGGTATGTAGGGTGATGTAGTAATTTGTAGATTTTTCACTTAATATTGGCTCCTGAAACATTGTAAGTAGACTTTTATGGGTTAGTTGCAGAATGTCTTCAAGCATTTGCAAGTTCAATATTTTTACTGTTTTCGTGACACACTGCCATGAGTCAATCAAAACTGGATTGTCCAATGCATGGATGTCAGTGATATTGTATGGCTGTGTCCAGGAACACCTATGAAACACTTTTTGTGGATGGGTGTGACCTGTTCTTTTTTCTGACTGTGGGGCACAGTTTTTGCCCAAGGGGCTGGTTGAGACCCATTTCCAACAAACTCCTCAATGATAATACTCTAAACCCTTATCTTCATTGCTTCCTCTCTCCATTCCTTGCTTTTAGAGGAAAGAAGGAAGTAATGGAAACTTGCATAAAAAAATCAGTCTAAATGAGGAAAATAGGCTGTAGAGAAATGGAAGCAGAGGAATAAATGAAACTTTGCATGTTAAGAATTGTGTTAAAGCAGAATATTTGGCATTTGGTGATACAAAGATTCAATTGAATCACACTATAGTAAAAAAAAAAAATAAAAAATAAAAAAATAAAAAAAAAAAAATAAAAAAAAATCTGACAATCTGACAATGCAAAATGAATGAATATTTGTATGGTCAGTAGATAACAATAACACAGAAAAATCTCCTTCATCCTGTCAAAATTATGTTCAAAAACTTAATCGTCCCATAGTACACTGTTTTTGGCATTTTATTACATACACTTTTGGACAGCTGGCTAAGCAAGTACAATGCACTGCTTGTTTCCCTGCATACATGCTGGTGCATATCCTTGGTGGATTTTCCAGGCTGTTCTCAATTCTCCTCTGCCTGTGAGCCTTGCTGACTTTGGTGCTTACAGTCAGCAGGCGATAGTGACATCATGCTCCCCATTGCCGAAGGATCTTTCATACCACGGTAGCACAGGATCAGCGTCAGCAGCACAGTCACCTCTGCATCATCCTCATAGTGGTGGCGGCGGCAATGGAACCGGGCCAGCTGGTACTGGGTGTGGCTCATCCCAGTATGCTAGCTCTCCTCTAGCAGCAGCAGGTGCAGGCACTGTGCATTCACCACTACCATCTCCTCTCACGCAGCATGATTCCCCGAGCTTCACATATCCGACTCCACCTGCCAGCCAGGAGGGGCAATCGCCATCTTTCGGCCACAGGTACAAACTGCTGAATCTTTAACATAATTACTGCACTCTTATCTGTTAAAGAGTATAGAAATAAACTGTTTCCCATTGTTACTTAGTCACACATGACACTGTTACTGGTTACAGAACACGGTTTGTTGTTATACTTTTGTCTCAAAAAGTCAAAGCCTAACCATAAAAAGCCTGTTTCAAAACCACTGCTTTTGCTGTTGTTGTTCAAATGGTTCAGATGGCTCTAAGCACTATGCGACTTAACGCTGTTGTTGTTGTAATAATAATAAATATTATTATTATTATTATTATTATTATTTGCGTTATGTTGAATTGTGAATCTATATATAGAATTTTGTTTTACTTCATATTGGATGTAATTGATTTCATCAGTGTAACTGGAGACATTTGAACATCAATGCTGACAGACATGTATAAAAGTAGAAGTAATTATTTTAGTTTACTTATTTTGAAAATCAAGGGGCAATCTGTGATAATATATTGGAGATGAACTTCTGTGCCAAGATATTGTGTTAAATAACCTACTGTATATTAGTTTGCAGTAACTGCACCAAATATAAATTCAGCTTCTACAAGGGTACCTTGAATAATTAATGGTGTAAGAATTATTTTTTAGAGTCTGCCTTAATTATTAATCAGTAATAATTTTGTAAACACGTTTTTTTTATTTATGTTCATCCATGTTTTAACTAGCACACTATAATGTAATCACATAAATGATTTTAAGTATGAAATACATGTTACACTAGTGACACCTGTAGGATTGTTTGTAAACACCTGTCTTTTACTGGTCATCGCTTGCCAGCTGTAGGATTGTTTGTAAACACCTGTCTTTTACTGGTCATCACTTGCCAGTCTAGTGGTGCCCTGGCTGCAGTGATGTACTCTGCTGTGAGAGACATAAGACAGATTTATGTGGTGAACAGATGTCTCTATAGTTATTTTAATTTTGATATACTGATGCATCAGTCTTCCAGTCTGTTACGTACCTGCCAATTAATGATAAAGAGTACTTTTGCTGCTATTTTGAAACCTACACAATAACCTGTCTGTCAAGGTATTTGTTTCTCTGCTTTTGTACGTTACAATTGTTTGTGTATAGTCGCACTGTATAAATGCTTTCCAGATCTGATGACAGTAACTTTGATTACCGAAACTGGTCTTCGAGAATGAGGTTATTATTAGCAGTCTTGGCAAATAAGTTTATCTTCAGTAATGTAAAAGTTATGACATCATCCTAGCTTTAGAACAATTAGTTTCTTCCTCAGGAAGGAGAGAGGGATGGAGTGGGAAGGGTTAAAAATGGAGGGCAGGTCCTGTAGACCCCAGGATGAGAGGGACCCTTGTCCTCGTCATGCCTGGGTCTCATAGAACTGAGGATGTGAGGATTTAGGTTTCTTTAATATTAATGAATATTCTGACTAAACTATTAAGAAGTCTCCCAGAACGAGGATGTAAGAACAACAGTCTCCATCATCCTGGACTCTATGGGACCTGCTCTTCCTTTTTAACCTTCCACACTTTATCCGTGGAATGAACTAATTGTTCCAGAAGCTAGGATACTGTCAACACGTTTATTTTTATACTAGCCTGTCATCATTACTAAACATTTCACCCCCTGGGCATAAGCACTGGTCAACAATTCTGTCTCATATTCATAAATACAATTATTTATTCATTAAACAATGGAAACTCCGGGTAGGAATATCAACAATATAGGAAAAGATAGATTGCCACTTATCGTAAAGAAGACACAATAAGTTGTAGACATGCCTGATTAAAAGTGTCTTTTAATTGTGCCTATCTCAACTTGACATATCTTCTTTACAATAAGTAGCAATCTATCTTCTCCTACATTGTTGTTTATTTATTGATTTTTATTCATTTATTGTAGTCCAATTTCTTGAAAATAAAAATGGTCTGTTACAATTCATCTGTAAAATTATTGAACAAGTTAGTGCTGCATTTGCAGTTTTATGTGAGTTTCCTCTGCAGGAAGTCCTAATCTAAATTTGTAAAAAGTAACTTACTTTAGTTACATATTTCATGTATAAATTTGAGATGAATTGTCAGTCTGTTTCTTTCCACAGCCACGGGTCGCTGGTAACGAGCTCATTGCCACTCTCTTCACCTCACCAACAACAGACATCTGACTTTGTACAGTCAGTCATTGCACATGGAGGTCACGTTCCTCGGGTTTCGTCACCACTTTCGGCAGCTTTCTACACATCTACTATGTCGAGCTCAGCTGCTGTTGAAGCTGCTCTTTCAGAAGTATTGCCTGGTGAAAGTGTGCAACAAGGAGCTTGCCTAACAAGTGGTACTTCATTGCGCACATCTTCCCTCGGGCTGTATCAGTCTCTCGTTAACCCATCACCTCCGCCACAATCTCCTCTGTCAGCGACTACACCTGTTCCGTCCCCACTTTCTCTTTCCAGTGTGCCCGCATCATCATCATCAGTATCATCTCCGCTGCCTCCTTCCGCTTACACTCCCACCCAAAATACACAGATATCTTTCCCCTTATCACCTCATCATACCCTTCAGTCGCAGATGATGCCAAACTCTGAAGATCCACTTCTCTCCAGCAGCCCGAAAGACTTTGGGAGTAGAAAGAGGTTTGAATTTGTCAGTGGTGGTCTGCATCATTCAGCCAAACTTGTCAGCAATGGTACTTCAGATTTTACCACGGGGAATCCTTCCAATGGACAAGTGACAGGAATTGTGGTGGACAGTAACGGTGAACTTAGATTTGTACAAACTTCAGGTGGTCAGTATCACAGCCAAACAAAGTGTGGGACAATAACTGGAAGTGGTGCTGTAGTTAATACAAACATGACTGTGATGGGTAATGGTGGAACAACTACAGTGTACAGGAAGACAGAGTTGGAAGTGAATAAAGTGCGAGTGCCAACAAAGTGTGCTAGTGTCTCGAACATAGGTCATCAAAATCACTATCAAGCGCGTACCAATGCTCAAAGATCTAGACTGCATGTTGCACTTGATGCTGTTAAGGAAGAAGTAGACGATGATGTTTTTCTTAGCCCCACTAGGTAAGTTTCTGTGAGAATGTTATACCAGCCTCAATTATATTTAAATTGAAGCATGCTACTGTTGCTATGTAACATACCCTTTTTTGAATATTCTGACTAGCCAGTTATGACTCTCTTTAAAGTATTATTATGATTTGAATATTTCCATGTAGTAATATTCGAGAGAACTAACTCATATCTTGTCAATACTGCCAGAAAGAAGTCTCAGACTAGTTGTTTTTCTGTTGTTCAATTTGTTTCACTTATTTTTTGTAAGAGAGACATCAACATAGCAGTAGGGTAGTCGTTAGTAATCTTTTTTAACAAAAATTTTTTCTAACTACTTAATCTCATCAGCAAAATATAAGTTCAACTAGGAACCACAGGACAAGGCAAAAGAAATTTGACTAAGCAGTGACTTTCTCTGATTTTTGCTTTTGATTTCTTTCTTTTTTTATCTAATCTTATATTTTCAAGAATTACTAAGTCATCAGCAACCTTATTGTTTTATACCATAAAGTATTTATTTCACTTTTCATGTTTCTCATTGGTTTCCTTTGTTATTGTGTACAGACTGAACAACGTGCAGGATAAGCTAAACCACTGTCTTACTCCCATTTGAACCACTTCCTCCCCTGCATCACCTTCATCTCTTGTGAATACAGTTTGGTATTAATTGTAGATGGCCTTTCACTCCTTGTGTGCTATCATTTCCATCTTCAAAACTCCAAAAAATGTATTCTTCAAAACTTTTTCTTAACTTACAAATGATATAAATGTAGGTTTTGTTTCTCTTGAATCTATCTTCTAAGATAAGTCATGAATGTTCCTACATTTCTCCGGAACCCTAATTGATCTTCCGTTAGTCAGCTTTCCACCATTCGTTCCATCCTTCTGTAGATCACTAATGCTAATATTTTGCAACCAAGACTGATGATTTGACAATGTACCTCTCAGTTCCTGTCTTCTTTGGTCTTGCAATTATTAGATTCCTCATGAAGTCTGAGGATATTTGCCTCTGTCATAATCCCACATACCAGGTGGAACCCCTTTTCCACAGTTTGTTCACCCTATATCTGAATAATTCTGCAGAAATATCATCTACTCAAAATCTGAATAATTCTGCAGAAATATCATCTACTTAAAATGTCTTGTTACAGCATAGATGTTTCATTGAAGCACTGTTTACTGACCGTCTCTTAAACCTACAGTTGTCTGTTGTGTACGGACAAGACTATTGAACTGAAGCACTGCATTCAGTACTTTTGCACAGCACTAATGTCAAAACAACACACTTAGGTTTTGTGTTAAGGGTTTTATGTTTTCTCTGCCTATTTCAATTTTTTTCTGGTTTTTATTCATGTATAACTATGTATTCGAAGAATTTGCTTATAGAAAATTTGTGTGTGTTTGTGTGTGTGTGTGTGTGTGTGTGTGTGTGTGTGTTTTGCACTATAAATGTACCTACCTGTGATTACTAATGCTTGAAAGTGTCTATGTTTATGGGAGAAGCAGGAAGACAATTTCATAATTGTGTCCTACATCCAGCCAAATTCCTGCAACAGAATAAATACGCTGCATAAAATGCTTCTTCTTTCGTTTTTGTTGGGCTCCACCTTTTCCTGTTCAATGTACATTGTAAAGTAAGAAGTGAATGTTCATATGGAAGTTGGCCACATCAGTTTCATGAATTCTGCAAAGAGCATATTTTCATTGAAAATGCAGAAGTTTATGCTTGTTATAAAATTCCATAATGATGTTACAAAACTCATTGACTGCAGTCATACGGTGTAGAGCCACAGTGTTGGCAATGACACTGGAGAAATGGCATAAGAGAGTACATGGAGTGGAATAGGATGATTTTAAATGGTAATGCTTTTCAATAAAATAGTAATTAATTTACCAAGAAAAATCAGGACTTCCCTTAAAAATACTACAAACATCAAAGAGGTAAAATGTTTTAATATTTGACTTTTGTTGCTGCCAATGCAAAACTGTTACAGCTGTCATTTAGTTTAATACTGAGGCTGATAACATTTACTAGTGATGAATAGTGACACAGATGTGCTACACAGTGTTCCAGCAAGTCCAGTTCGTATGGTTCGTAAACGGATGCGACCAGAAGCACTTGTGCAAAATAGTCCACCGATTCATATGCCATTGTCAACTTACCAATCGCGGCTGAGGGCACCACGGGTGTCGCAGTGTGGCAATTCACCATCATCGGCTCCTTCGTCTCTGCCATACACTCCTGCACCCATGCTCAGCCCAACACGACCTGGCCAGGGTCTGTACTGGCAGATTACTGCAGCATCTGCATGGCCTTCTTCAACAACACTTGGTAGTACTAAAAGTAAGATTTTTTTCAAACTGAATCTTTCTGTTTCTTAGTTAAACATTTATTTTTGTTTATTTTGAACAAAGTTTTCGTATTTGTTTAAAAAAAGTGTTATTTTAGTTGTAACTTATGTGACTTATGTATTTAAAGGTTGCTTCTTGTATTTATTGTCCATCCAACAGTAACTGAAAACATACTTAACAAGTTTCAGTAAAAAGATATGTAAAAGTTCTTAATTGCAGTACCTCTCTTTATGTTTCACATTTGCAAAGTCAGCAAACAGTATTTTGACACTTGACCTAAGGCAGGTGCTGCAGAGGAATAAATACGAAGCCATAGAAATATTGTACACACAAACTGAGTCATCAGCTGGATAGACCTTCAGAAATATAGTTTCAAGGATATTTCAGTCTGGTAATTAACCTATGCAGAGAGAGTTTTATTTTTGTTAGGCACATCTTGTTAAACATTCATTTCTGAACAGTATGAAAATTCCAATATTAAAATTATAAAATAATTTTTGAAAAATAAGTTGAGTTTTTCTCTATTAGTATGCAAATAAATGAGCTTAAAGTCAGAAAGAATTAGAGGTGACATGATATAGACTTAACAGATTCCACATAAATGAGATACTTCAGTAAATACTTGTACAATACTGGTAGTGTAATTAACTATAACAAAACTATTATGAAAAGGACAGATTGATACTCACCATATAGAGGAGACATTGAGTCACAGACGAAAAGACTGCTACATGTTTTAGCTTTCAGCCAAAAGGCCTTCTTCTGAAGTAGAAAACACACACATGTCCACATAAGAACAACCCACACACAAATGAACCCTGTCTCTGTGTGCTGTGGCCAGAGACAGTGATTTTATGTGTGTATGTGTTTTCTACTTCAGAAGGAAGTCTTCTATTCTAAAGCTAAAATGTATAGCAGTCTTTTCATTTTGCCTATCTGTGAGTCAACAACTTCTCTATATGTTGAGTAGCAGTCTGTGCTTTTCATAATATTGTTGTCATTCCATTCTAGGCTCTCTGTTATCTGTCGCAAAACAAATTAACAGTTCACATAGTGCAATCTCTTTTGTTACCTGTGAAACATGTATCGGGTGGTAGTTGTCATAAGGGATGCAATACTTTAGCCACAAGCAGCTGTATTAGCATTAATTACACACACAGATATACTAAATATTATCAGGAATGTCAATGGGAAGTGATTTTAAATCTGTGATATCAAGGGCTCTTCCATATTCTAAGTTTGTAACCATTTATTTTGTACCAAAAGCAAGATTCACATTAGAAAACTGTACAGTTGCAAGGAGCAAAATGACTGGCCAGTACATATTTTCAGGATGCAAAATGCTAAGCACTGCCAACAGACACATATAAAAAGTAGAAAAGGTGCCCTAGCTTTTGAAATTGTTAGTCCCTTCTCCTTTAAGGAAATAGGACTGAGTGTTTGACTACATTATCTACAGCATGCGTATTTTAATATAAGAAAGGTCAGCTTAATTTGATTGTGTAAAATACTTAGCCAGTATATTACAATTTAAAACAAAAAATTTGCAAATGTGAGGGTGGTTTGAAAAGTTCTCGGAATCACCACAATAGGTGTCCAGCAGTAGCGCAACGAGTTGTTCACGTGATATTCATTGGACTGTTTCCTGTAAACATGTGCCGTGTCAGTGCTCTTGGAAGAGAACTGTGACAGTGACATGGCTCTGTTGCTGTTCCTACATAATGATTTGTGAAGATGGAAAAAAACTGAGATTCTGGCAGTGGTTAAGTATTTCGTAAAGAAAGGTACAGAAGCAAAGGGCATTCATGCTGATTTCCAGAATACACTGGGGGACTTCATATTCAACTGCTGCCAAGTGGACAAATGAATTTAAATTTGGTTGGGAGAGGTTAAATGATGATCTGCAGAGTGGTCAGCCAAGATGTGTCACTACTCCAGAAATCTGTGCAAAAGTGCACAAAATGGTCATTGAGGATCACCAATTGAAAGTGCATGAAATTGCTCATGCTTGCCAGATGTCATCTGAAAGGGTATATCACATTTTAACTGAAGAATTGGAAATGAAAAAATTGTCTGCAAGATGGGTGCCATGAGTCTTGACACTGGATCAAAAAACACGTGAGAATGGACATAGTGGAACAATGTTTGGCCCATTTTAGGAGAAACAAACAAGATTTTTTGCACCAGTTTGTGACCACAGATGAAATTTGGGTGCACTACTATATGCCAGACACAAAACAACAGTCAAAACAGTGGAAACATGCTGATTCTCTGCCACCAAAAAAGCAAAGACAATTCCTATGGTGGGAAAGGTCATGGCACCAGTGTTCTAGGATACAAAGGGGATTCTCTTTGTAGATTATTTCATCTCTGGGCGAACAATTACTGGAGAATACTATGCTAACCTTCTGGGCAAGTTGCAATAAAAGATACGCGAAAAAAGGCCAGGTTTAGCGAGGAAGAAAGTCATGTGCTGTGATGAAAGGTCAGGTTTAGCAAGGGAGAAAGTCATGTGCTGTCGCCATTGCAAAATTACATGAACTAAGGTATGAATAGTTGCCATACCACCTTATTCAGCAGATATGTCTCTGTTACACTTCCATCTCTTCCCAAATCTGAAAATTTCTCTTGGGGGACAAAGATTCATTTCAGATGAAGAACTGATAGCCGGAGTTGACAATGATTTTGCATGCCTGGAGGAAACTCATTTTCGAGATGGGATCAAGGAACTGGATCACCGTTAAACCAAGTGCATTAATCTACAAGGAGACTACATTGAAAAATTAAAAAAGCTTCAGTGGTGTTAGCACTTTTTTTTCTATTACATTCCAAGAACTTTTGAAACCACCCTCATATGACAGTAATATTGGATAGTCTGGGGGGAGGCTACAAAGGAGGGCATATCACTCAGACCATAGACTGAGAGGAACCCACTCATTGTGAGGACGAGGAGAGATAAGGATCATTTAATCTGATAAGAATGCAATCTGAGGTATATAACGTTATCTCTTGTTATTTCTAAGAATGTGTTATTTTTGGCTTCATTTTTCAATTTGTGTTCACTATCTTTTTTTAAAACAGTAGGGTAGGAACCACACACCGTATGTTTTCCTTATTGTAGTGATGTGGTCCTTACAGTGTTCCACCTTTGTAATTTTATGGATAACACTACATTGGCTTTGCAGGTGGCAGTGGTGGAGACTCGCAGAGCTCAGAGGAAAGTCAGCAGGGACTGCCAGCAGTCAGTAGTGACAATGCCCCAGAATCTGATGTCACTCCCCATATTAACATTGGTTCACAGTTCCAATGCACTATTCCTTCATGGAATCCTGACAGGGAAAAAGCAAGCAGTGAACCTTCCCATGAACATTTGTTATGGGATCCTGGAATCAGTTCAGTCTGTACTGATGCAGAAGGTATGTACTGATTGGTTAGCATTTCTTTTATTTGTGCAGTCCAAATCAGAATAATACAAAAAACTCAAGCACAGATTATACTAAGATAATTGAAATGATTTAACTTATTAAAGAAATAAATTTTTGTAGAGCAAATGTCTTAGGTGTATGAAATATATGTTTGTTTTTTAAAAAATTGCATAGAAAGAGAACAGTGGAAAGGTACTAGAATATCTAAAAACTGACAAAAATAATTTGGTGCCAAAGAGAATGGATTATTGTAGCAGCACATTTTGAATTCCCTTTAACCTAATAAAGTACTGTTGAAGATTTGATAGTCTGCATTTTGGACAACAGAGATGCCTTTCTTGTTATACCCTTTTCATTAACAGCAAAGCCATTAAAAACTTGTGTAAGATCAGAGTACACATATTTTCCATGGGTTGGTCCAGACAAGTATCAAAACAGTACCTCCAGAAAATCCGTGGCTAATGTGGACATACTCTCTCTATTGGGCAAGCCATTAAACCCATTCACAACTGGGCCTGCCGTATGTGCCATTCATTGTTGTATATCCAATAGCCCTTCAACAAATTTTCTAGAATTCAGATTTCAGTTGCTGATTCCATTATTTTCACTACTTACTTTACTTCTGTTTGTTACATGCATGGAATTATCACCTTCGTCACTTTGCTGTGTATGTGACACCTATGAAATTTGTTATTTTTTGTTCTGTTTGTTCCTAAAATTGGTATGAATGACTAATGTAATCCAGAAATTTCCATTATTGTTATCCAATACACATGGTAGATGCTACTTTGTTAAGAAGAGTTGTTGGGTTCACTATACTGAGTTTGGTTCCCAGGTAGATTTCTCTGAACTTGGAGTAAATGCTGTAAGTTTATTTTCAACTGCTTCCATCCATTGTGCATTTATTTTTAATTTTATGAATTTGTCAGCTGTTACCTGTGCTTGTGCTTGCACATCAGTAGAACGAAATGAAAGTTGTATATGGCTTTATTGGTTGGGAGACCACATTTGGGATGTTGGCCACATGGCATCAGCACTTCTCTTTGAAGCTTCCTTAGCAACTTACATGTTGATGATGATGAGACCACCACAGCCAGTTCTGAGAGGAAGGAATCTAACCTAGTTGGGAATCGAACCTGGGACTCCATGATCAAGAGTCATCAATGTAATCACTTACCTCAATTCTGGATATTAAATCTCTTTATGCTGAAAATGGAAAAAAATAAAAGAAACAAAAAGACCCTGTCCTTGAGATTCCGATGTTCATTCAGGACCAGTAAAGATCATTAGCTTTCCATCAGCATCGTTGGTCCTCATTGAATTCTAACTTACATAATTCATCAAGGAAAACCAAGAGAATTGATTAAAAACTTGTGAAACTCCTCAACACATCTTCTGGTGAACCTTTGTCGCATAATCCAATGTTGCTGTTGCAGATAAGATTGGTAGTGTAATATATCCAGAGTAGCTGTGGTAACTGAGTAGTGAATGAATTGCCCCTGAGAACATGGCCAGTCTGGATGGACTTGTTCTGATAATTGAAGCCAATTTGTTCCTTGTCTACAACCAAATTACATTTTCATCTGAACTAACAAATTTAAGTGTGAGGCTTCTCTGTAAGTGACACCTTCTGCAGAGAGAATTTTGTGTTAGACTGATGTTGTGCAACTTCACTCTAGTTAGAACCTTTCCTTAGATTACGTCCTTCCAAGTGGATTTGATATCTGACAGCAGGAATTTTTGATGAACAAGTCCGTCTGCTTAGCTGGGTGGGAACATGCTTGCCTCCCATGCAAGTGGACCCGGGTTCGATTCCCAGCCAGGTTGGAGGTTTTCTCTGCTCGGGGACTGGGTTTTGTGTTGTTCTCATCATCATTTCATCCTTATCACCAGTGCACAAGTCGCCCAACGTGACGTCGACTGAAGTAAGACTTGCACTTGGTGGCCGAACTTCCCCGCATGGAGCCTGCTGGCCAACTATGCCATATGCTCTTCTCCTTCTTCTTCTTCTTCTTCTTCTTCTTCTTCTTCTTCTTTTTCTTTTTTTTAAATGCAGACTGCATCAAAATTTTCTCCATTTTGTAAATTTTCTCAATGGGTAACTACTATAAAGTGAGTGTACTGCTAGATGTTGAAACACTTTTTGGTATAATAAGGCAGTGGAAGGGTGGAGGGATTCCGCCCCCATGTAACTTGCCATAATGAAATATGACTGCATATAACAGGGTGTGTCCTGTTACAGGCATGAGTATTAACATTAACTGGACCATAAGAACATGAGCTGTGATGATTTGTTTTTTTTTTCTGTTCTTTACTTTTCTTATGATGAGTGATGGTGGCAGCTCTATGATAAAATGTAGAGTTTCTAAAATTACTAAATAGCTAAAACTGATGAAGAACAAAAATAAATAATTTGTAGTTTGGTGCAGTGTAAATTTTACAATATTTATCCAGGGAATAACATCAACTGTGTCTGCATGTTACTCACAACTGCACTTGCATATAGTAATTAAAGGCAGCCTCAATAAAAGCCTCGCACATTCTACATGTAAAGGCATGTCATCTCTGTTTATCATGCAGCACTAAAATTACACTCTCATGAGTCTTCAAGTGCCTCGGGAGCTATAACAGGAGTGTGATGCTCAGCAGCTGCAGTGCAATGGGCTTGTGTCTGATATTACGTTGTATTCTTCAAATCAGTAAACATATTTACTACATAGTTTCTAAAGTGACCTGAAGTATTTCTCATCATTCAAGCTACCTCCATACCAAATTTCATCAAAATCAGACCAGCAGTTTAATTGTGAAAGTGTAACAGACAGAGTTACTTGTGCATTTATAATATTAATTTGGATGATACAAGTGCTTTGAAGTTACTCATATGAAATTGACAAAATGTGTTGTCAGCTAAAAGCAGATAATAGACAAATAACTGAAATTTGTATTTTTGCTCTTAATGATCATTAAAAGAATAGCTACATCAGAATATTTATTCTCTTCAGAGGCTTTAGTAAGTCTAGGTAAGGTTTATGAGTTGTGATAATTTTCTGTTTCTTTCTTTGGCAGTTGAAATGTACCTTGAGTTTGCCTGCTGTGCTGCAGTGCCAGGTGGTGGTCGTAATAAGGAGTATGCACTTCATTTGCTTCATATGTGTAATGGAAATATCCATGTAAGTTGTGGTTTGAATCTATTATTTTACTGGCATTTGTTTTACTTGTCATTCCCCTAAGTCTTGTGCAAGTACTAAGGAGAAATTATTTGGGATATTGTGCCTGTATGTTCATTGTGCAACTTGACCCAACACCTCATTCATGTTGTACTAGATGTATTGAAATGTTCATGGAATCACTTGCTGATAATGGACAAGTCACAATGAAAATCTTGTGAGTGTACCATATTACAGCTCTTAAGTATGGTGTCATTTCATCTCAGCTAATTAATATAATTTTACAGAGTTACACAGTTGTATACATATGAAATGCTTTATCACTGTAAAAATCCATTTTGCATGGAGATTTAGAGCACAAAATGGAAAGGCTGAACAAGTGACATCACTTCACAAAATCCTCTGTGTTCATATATATATATCACATTTTTAAATATATAAAATTAAGGAAAGGCAACTGCTCACATACAGCAGATCAATGCATGGAGCACATAAACACATAACAGAAAACACCATTCACACTAGTGTTCTAGCAACACACATTTACTTATACAGCCACACAGACATCCAAACACATGCTCCTGTTGCCACTGCAAGACTTACTGATACTCGAGTGTTGATAGCAGTTGCCTGAGTTGATGGAGATGGGGAAGCGGTAGTGAGAAAGAGGTAGGTCTGTGGGTGATCGACTTCATGGCTGCATAACAAGATGAAAAGAGTACAGAGGCTACAATAAAAATACATGTAAGAAGAGGGAGGATGAGCAACTTAGTGGGGAAAAGGGTAGGGGAAAAAGGAGGGAGAGGTGAAGATGAAGAGAGAGAAAGGAAAGTGTTAGGAAAGGCAGAGGGATTGAAAAAGAGGAAAGAGTAGAGAGGGAGAGAGAAAGTGAGAGGGAGAGAGAAAGGGAGAGGGAGAGTGCCTGCATGGGAGGACGGGGAGGGGAGGTGACAATCATAACTCACGACTTACCCTCACAGCTTCAGTTCTGCTATAACATCTCTCTTACTCTCTAAACTTCACAGAAGCTTTCCTAGCTTTGTAGACTAGCACCCATGACAGAAATGACATAGCAGAGACATATCTAAGCAGAGGGAGAGCGCCGGCATGGTGTGGACAGAGGAAAAGCGGTGTTGACAGAAGAGAGTAGAGAAAAGGCAAGGTGAGGCAGTGAGAGCAGATTAGCAGAGATTTGGGCCAGGGGGATTGTGAGAGCACATGATGTGTTGGAGAGGCATTTCCCATCTGCATAGTTCAGAGAAACTTGTGTTGGAAGGGAGTATCCAAACAGCCCTCGTAGTAGAGCAGCTGTTGCAGTCATTCATGTTGTGGTGTGCGGCATATTCGGCAACTGTACGCTCAAGCTTTTTCGCCAAGTTTGGCGGCGGCCATTCATGTGAGTGTACAGTTGGCTTCTTGTCATGCCAGCATGGAATGCTGTCTAGTAATCGAAGCATAGCTAATATATAATGTGGCTGCTTTCACACATGGCCCTGCCTTTTATCAGGTAGGAAATGTCTGTGACTGGATCATGGTAGGAGGTGTTTGGGACAGATCTTGCATGTGAGCCAACCACAAGGGCATGACCCAGGGTGTGCAGAATTGGGAATGGGGTTGGAATAGGAATGGACAGAGACATTTTGTAGGTTGAGTGGGCAGCCTAACACTGCCATCCCTTGTCTCAGGGGATAGTCGAAGCCCTGATGGAAGATGTGGTTGAGTTTTGCAAGGTTAGGGCAATAATGGGTATTAGAGGAGTGCTGGTCAGTGGCTGGTTATGTTTACTAGGTCTGAGAATCTGATGGTACAAGAGACTTGTTTGTTTATCCGGATGAGTTGGATAGGACACTGCCTGTCAGTAAAGGTTCTGGTAAGGTTATTGGTATATTTTGACAACTCCTGCTTTCCATCATAGATGTGGCATCCACGCATAGTGGAGTATAAGTCTGGACACATGGCAGGACTTGCTTTCTCTTTCCTCCATAACCGCAGTGCCTGTTCCCAAATCCTCTTCACCTGGTCCCTCTAACCTCATAAAGCTGCCTTTCTATGTAAGGTGAGGATACCAAGTTAAGATATGGAGGCATACAGACAGTTGTTTCCCCCTTGCTGTATTTGCAAGTGGAACAGAGAAGGAAATGACCTCCGCTATGCACTGTACGGTGGCTTGTTGAGTGTGTAGATGTAGATGTGTGTCGACATCACATCTTAGATGGCTCCATAAATACATCTGCCCATATCAAGTGCACCAGCTACAAAAAGTACATCCACTTTGGTAACTGTCCCCCACTCCAGGTCAAAAAGTCTCTTCCTTACAGCCTCGCCATCTGTGGATGTCGCATCTGCAGTGGAAAGCAGGAGTTGTCAAAATATATCAAAAACCTTATCAGAGCTTTTACTGACACACTGTATCCTATCCTGCTCATCCATAAACAAACAAGTCTCCCATGACATATGTTCCTCTGACACCAGTAAACCTGTTAACCATCCACTGACCAGCTCTCTTCTGATCCTCAGTATCATACTGGCCTTGGAAACCTCAACCATGTCCTTCACCAGAGTTTCAACTACCTCTCGTCATGTCCTGATATGAGGGATAGTAGCGTTCTGCCACCCACCAAGCCTACACAATATCCTTGTCCACCCCTATTCCAATCCTCCCAATCCTGCACACCATGGGTCATTCCCTTGTGGTCAGCCCAGATGCAAGACCTGTCCCAAAGACCCACCCACCACCTGCTATACTGTCCAATCACAGGCATTTCCTACCCAATAAGAGGTGGAGCTATGTGTGAAAACAGCCAAGCTATATTTCAAACAATGGAAAATACATGATGGAATATTGACAATATAATGAAAAGGATTCCCAAAACACACACACACAGGCTGGAATTGCAGTCCAGCCTCAGTGGCCATGTGTGTCTGAGTTGTGCTTGCATGAATGTGTGTTGTATGTGTGTGTGTGTGTGTTTGTGTGTGTGTGTGTGTGTGAGTGTCTGTGTGTATGTTGTCTACTTTAGAAGAAGGCCTCTCAACCAAAAGTCCACAAGTCCACTTGTTTAGCAGGCCTTTTGTTGTGCCAATCTGCAACTGAACATCTCCATTATATGGTGAATAGCAGTCTGTCCCTTTCATAATATTGTCATGTTATATATCACCTATGCTGCGATTACATACAGCCTTCCCTGTTGGCATGACAAGTAATCAGCTGTAAACTCACATAAATGGTCATTGTCAAACTGTGGCAAACTGGGGATTTGACAATCTAGTTGCCAGATTTGACCATGCAGTTGCCAGACATGCTGCACACCACATCACAAATGACTGCAACAGCTGCTTCATTACATGGGCTGTTTGGATACTCTCTTCCAATACAAGTTTCTCTGAACTACACAGATGGGAATCATCTCTCCAACACATTATCCACTCTCACAATCCCCCTGGCCTAAAACTTCGTGATAACCTTACCTCTTCCCTACTCTCTTCTGTCCACGCCACTCCTTCTCTGTTCAGATTGTGCACTGACTTCTCATACCATGCTTCCTCTCCCTTTCACCCCCCTCCCTCCCCCAATCTGGGAATCTGGGCGTTCTCTCTTTCCCTCTCCCTCTCTCCGCTCGCTGTCCCCCCCCCCCCCCCCCTCTCCTTTTCAACTGGTCTTCCTTGTATCAGTTTCACCCTCTTTGTCTTCACCTGTCTCCCCTTCCCCCCACACTTCGAGTTCACCCCTCTATCCCTCTTCCTCTCCCTACATCCCTTTCTGTTGTGTCCTCTGGACTCTTTACATCTTGTTGTACGACCATGAAGAAATCTGTTTCAAAACCTGCCTTTTTCCGAGTATCCCCTCCTTGCATCCTTCCTCACTCTCTCTTCACCTCCATCAGCTCAGGAAAATGTTATCAATAACTGTGTATCAATAATTAGTCTTGCTCTGGCATTGAGAGTGTGCATTTGCAGGTATGTGTCGTTGTGTGTGTGTGTGTGTGTGTGTGTGTGTGTGTGTGTGTGTGTGTGTGTGTGTGTGTGTGTGTGTCTGACTGTGTGTGTACTATTGCTAGAAAAAGTGCTAGTGCTCAAAAGCTTGTGTGAATGCCGCTTTCTGTTATGCATTTCTGTGATCCATGCATCGATCTGCTCTAGGTAAGTGGTTGCCTTTTCTTAATTTTACATATTGCTCCATCTAGGAATTACCATTATTGTTATAAATTTTTAAATATATATTAGTTGACTAACCTGAACTGTGTAGTCATAAATTCAACATGTACAGAATGTAAAAAGGCCTAGAATCTTCACATAAATTATTGATTTTTTGAGAACACAAAGAAGAAAAACGAGTGGTAGAGAGTTTATATTTTAGTGTATGCAACTGCAGCAGAATTGCGCATGCAGACACCACACAGTAATCACACTGAGAGATACGGGTTACAAAGATTCATAAGTGTGTAGCCATTAGTGTAGCAGTTGCAAGAACAAAATATGTCATTCTGGTATCAGTACTTCAACTTTCTTCTGATGAGAGCTCTTGCCTTTCTCTCCCTCTGATACATGCTTTCATGCTTTATTAACTTTGTCATCTCACATTACTGCACTCAGCAATCTACTACAATAGACCTCCCTACCCCCCACCACCCGCCAGTTTATTTGGCTAATTAGCATTTTTGTCATTATGTTTCATCATCGTATCAATATATTCAGGATCTTCTCTGTTAACCAACCAGTACCTTTCTTATTTTTATCAACTCTCCACACCTCTTCTATTACTTCTGACCAATTCATTCCATTATGCTGCATTACTTGCCAGTGATAGTTTTAACTTTCACACTTTGAAAGATCTTGCCTCCTATTATTTACTTGTTTACATTCAACTTCTGTGTATATGGAATATGATAATTATGTTTAAATAAAATAAGTGTCTTAGACTTATGCAGGCTGAGTAGGCTCCTGAAATTTCTGACTCCCACTAGCTAAATTGTGTACTGTTATTATATTAGAAGCTAGAGAGGTAGCTTGTTTATTTTGTCATCTCTTTTGTTTAATATTTTGTTCATGTGTATGCATGGGAGAGGAGTATTTTTAAAAGCAATGGAGATATTATTGCACATATGGTTTTATAAAATTAGTATTTCAAAAATTTGGAAAGAAGTTTTAATGGTTTGTTATGGTGTTCACATTTGTATATTTTTGAAACATGATTTTCTGTACCACACCAATACATACTTCATTTTGTTGTATGAAACAAAAATGAATTCCATGTAAGTAAACCAGTACTCAGCTCAGTTTCCTTACACACTTGGATTTTTTAGTAATAATATTCTTCCTATATCACTTTCAGTTCACAGTTACAAAAAAGCAATTTTAGCTTTTGTAAATATACTGTTTCTTTTTGATAAGAAAGGAAAAACATACTTCATTTCTTTCTTGATGATATCTTCCAACGTCTACACAGAAACTTATTTACCTCACAATAAAAACTTAATTTATGTGAGGAAAATGGTTGTGATTCAAGTGAAATACTAATGCGGCTTCTACTTACAACATTATTAGGAGGCAATGCTGAAACTAATGCAGCCAACACCAGCCTTACCTTCTGGACACCCACTTCTTGCATACGATTACAATGAAAGTGACCGATGGAGTGCAGAAGAACTTGATATGTTCCATCAAGGACTGATTAAGTATGACAAGGACTTCAGAAGCATAGCAAATGAGGTAACATTAAATATATGGGCATTTCCTTCATGTTCATACAGGAATAATAATGCAGTTATTATCATTGTGTGTTCTGTGTCTGCAGATTGGCTCAAAATCTTTAAAACAGTGTATCCAGTTTTACTATTTGTGGAAGAAGGTGTGCCCTGAAGAGTACAAACGGATGCGCCTAGCAAGGCGTAGACAAAATTCGGATTACAATGGACGAGTTGATATGGAGTTTGAAGATATTAGGGCGGAAGACTCGCGGAACAGTATTCCTGTGAGCTTATATTTTTTCTGTAGTTTTTATATGTAAGAGCATGATACAACAAAACTTCATAAGTTGTTTTTTTGCTGTATGTACCTTAGATTTTGTGATTTCTTGCCTTTTTCTCACTTAGATTTTCTATTGCACTTGCCCTTTTTGCTTATCTTAACCTAGAACACTGGGAATACTTTCCATCAGTATTTCACTGATCCTTGAACTAGTAACTTCTAAATAATCTAACACTTTTACCATACATTATCCAGTAATTGGTAAAAAGTTTACATGTCATTAAAGCTGCATTTGAAAGATAAAATTTAAATCATTTTTGTGAGTAATCTAACCTATATTTCTGAACAGAGACTCTTTATGGCAGATTCTTAATGGAAGTTTATGTAGTGATGCAGGAAACAAATTATACCTTAAAATTTTTTTCCTGTTGCTGTTTAATAGCAGAATACTTCCAGGTGCTTAAAAAGGGCACATAAAATCATATTGTAATAGAGGGTTCATGTACAACAGATACTTTAAAAAAAATCTCTTGTGCAAATTCAGAAAAGTGCAAAATTAAATTGATTCATGTATACATCGTGTCAGAATGTTCACAAGAAAACTATCAGGATTTCTCAAAATGACACTTCTTAATTTCATGATCCCAAACCACAGAGTGATACTGCTGCATAAATCTTACCACCTTACAACTTTTCCTTTGTGGTGGGACCACAGTCATGTAGAAGTTTCTGAAAGAAATGTTCGCAATTTGACTGTAGATTTTTATTCATTCGTTTCACATGATCTCAAACAGTGATTTCAAACAATGAAAAATCTAGGATGGAGTAATAGCAGTATTATGAGAAGGATGGTTGCTATTATCTCTATAGCGGAGATGACACACACATGACCACAGTCTCTGGCTGCAGTGGTCATGATTTTCAGCTTTATAGCCATCCTCAAGCATAATTCGAAATCACAAAAAATGTCCGACCTGCCTAAAATGACATGTCATCATCAAAATAACACTTACCTTGTTTTATTAACCAATCATTATATTAAAGGATATGGAACATATCAGAGATGCATATCACTGAAACTGTGCATAGCAAATACATGTTAATGAAGTGTAATGAATATTTAACAGCCTATACATTGCTGTGACCTGCATTCATAATGTCCATACATCTTTGATGCGTACTCATATCCTTTAATGTGATGGCTGGTTTATAAGATCAGATAAATGTTATTTTGGCAGTGACATCTCATTTTAAGCAGGTTAGCCATTTTTTGAGATTTCAAGTTGCACTTGAGAAGGCTATAAAGCCAGAATCATGACTGCATGAAATAGATAAATACAAATCTACAGTCAAACAGCAGAAATTATCTGATTATTATGGGCAACAAGGAATGGATGCATGATGTCAAAAATCTTTTAGCTTGTAATGATAATACAATTGAACACTAAATGGAAACCTTGACCCTGTAAGTCTAGATGTGTGTGTAGTGCTATGGTCAGAGTCCTTATCAGCCTTGTCAGTGAGCCAGGCACAATGGTGCTTTGCAACAGCTTACTCAATCAAACCACTATTACATCCTCAGAGGCCAATGCCCCGCGCAGCATAGACAACTGGGATGGTTTGAAATGCACCTCTATCCATGGTACAGTCAAAAGGATTTTTTCTTTTTACCATTCTCCTGTATATGAGTGAGCACTCTTTGTGATCAAAAGTAAAGCTAACAATAGCAATGAATTTAATGTGCTGTAGATTGTTAAATGTAGCAGCTATAAAAAGAAGCTAACGAAAAAAATAATCACACATTTATTCATAGAAACTGTCAGTAATACTCAGTAATATAATAACACTCATTAATACATGAAGTACTATTGTAATAGATCATATCACCAACCAAAAAAAACTTCATTTGTGTTCTGTGTCCTCTTAGAAACACAGTAACAGAATCATCTTCAGTTTACACATACTATGAGTGCACACACATATAAATTTATCAACAAAAGAAGTACCAGAAATATCACCACCTAATTTAACTTCAGCCTGAGTTATCATCAAAATCTTATAAGCCAAAATGTCACAAGGAGGATAATTTCCCAACTGGTAAGTAATGATCATAGAACTCCATCTACACTAACAGTAACAACAGTAAGCCATGCTTCACCAGGAATAACATCTATATTCGCTAATTTCTGTACTCTAGCATAAAATATATGCCTATTTAAAGAAAACACTGTTTGTGATCAGAAGTAATGCCAATAATAGTGATGAATTTTCTGTTCTGCAGATTGTTAAATGCAATACCTACAAACTGAAACTAAGGGAAAAAATATTAACACATTTATTCATAGGAATTGCCATAATTATTAAGGTCCCTTTTCAGTCTTAAGAAAATGGTACTTACCTTCTTCTTTACATTGTATTGTGTTACACAATTGTCTCATTTCCTGAGACAATTTTAACTTATTGTCATCACCAAAATCAGTATTCACATTAGGAACAGTATGCTCCATGTTAATATAAAAATAGTCGATGGAGTTTGTTTCTTAAAATAAATCATCAACAGTGAATGCTTTAGATTTTTTTGTGCCTGTAGCAATATCAGAATGGGCATGTTAAAGAATGCACTGAATTTTTTACTCAAAATCATATTTATAGAATTCAGAAATCAATGCACATGCACATGAAACTGATGTAATACTGTATCTAAAAGTACAAAATATTCATCTGCTTGATAAAGTAAGATGGTGAATTGTTTTATTCTTCATTCATTCCTTCACTCACTCATTCATACATTGTGTTCTATTTGACCACTCATGAAGAAGAACATTCAGGGACAATTAACAAGTCAGGTTATGCATTCTAGCAGGCGGAAATGAGCACTGTTGGCTACTAGTGTAAAGTGCACCAAGAACAGATCACAACTAGCACTAATTTACTCAAACTGATAATTATGATAATTACATTTAAATTACTTCATATATGCATATTAGGAGAAACAGCTACCATCCCCACGTACTACTCAGTTGCCATTTTCAACTAATACTTAAACAATGCATTTATATTACTGTGCACACTATCAGCTGTGCATATACTGGCAAATATTAGAGTTATGTGGAATATACATTCCTGAATCCAAGATAAATTCTGATCAATTTTAGAAAGAGTGGCTAATAAGGTATTCTTTTACTTTATTTTTAAATATTTGGGGATTTTTTAATTTCCTGTCGAATTTCCAACAGCAGCCTACTATATGCTCTTGTGCCAGAATATGAAGATTCATACTGAATGCTTGAAATGGATGCATAGTGTATATGGATATAATTTTGACATTGAATATTGTGATTATGAAGCACTGAGTTCATCCTAAATTCACTTTTGTTAGCAACCACTTATACCATTAGGAAGTAGGTCTGTTGTGTCCTTGGGGTTTTTTGCGGTGACATTCCTGAGTAAAATCTTCTCAGTTTTTGAGCTTTGTCATATTTTGCTGTGATTGCAGTCAAGGATGCTCATACAGTAGTTTGCAGGAGTGCCCAGACTTGGGAGCTTGAAGTATTTTTAATATCTTGGAAAATGAATGGTGACCTGTAAATATCCACAGCAAAATTCCAGTTCTGACACTGTTAAAAACCTACATAATACCGAATTTAAAATCGTTTTCTGAAAGAAAAACACCTGACTGCACTATTTTTTTTTGCCTTTCCTTGAGAGCTGGTGGGGGGGACTACAGCCTCCCCTTGCCCACCAGTCATGGACACTCTTCTTTGCTGCATCTTGCACCAATCAGAGAAGGCCAAAATGATGTGTGTACGAAAGGTGAGGCGGACTGCTCACTGCACCGCCCAGTGCACCATGGGACCACTGACGTCAAGTAGTGTGAGGGACTGGCATCATGTTTGTAACTGCTGCTCCCATTCGCCTACGATCGCCATGGATATCAACAGAAAACAAAGGTGGATGCTTGGCACTTGCATGGAGACAGGAGCAGCAGTTTCAAATGTGATGCCAGCCACTCGTGCCATGTGACGTCCCTGTTCCTGCAGCAGACTGAAGCTGCTGTGAACTGCGAAACTTGTCATCTGTGGACTTGCCATTTCAGCCCTCTCTGATTGGTGCCAGATGCTGCAAATATGCCTATAAGTAGAAACTGTACCAGACCCAACAGTCAGTGGCTTTTTTTACTCCTGATGAGAATGGCAGAGGTAGCCATCACAAACTTGAGTGTTTTCTTCGAAATGATGCAGCCTTAAAACAGAGATTTTACTGGCACATAGGTATAAGTTTCTGAAGAAGCTTCTGCGAGTTGTTACATTGTCATTTTTATGCTCTATTCTTGTTGTACATTTCTGTAGAATAAATAATTTTTCAGCCTTAACTGCAGCTCCCCAGAAGATTATACCACAGGACAGAACTTAATTAAAGTATGCAAAATATGCTAGCAATGCTATCTGTGGGTCAACACAGCGAGAGAGAGTTCTGAGTGCAAAACAGGCAGAATTGAGCTTCTTGGTTAAATAAATGTATATAGGATACATGAATTCTTTCTTGTTCTTGTTCTTCTTTCTTGTTCTTGCTCTTCTTTCTTTTGCGTTTCCCTGTCCTTATCCTGTATCTTCATGGAGCTGCCTTGTTGTTCTGAATTAGCAGTGTTATTAGTGGAGGGTGCCTGGCTACCCTTCTTGTAACTGTTGTTAGCCCCGCTCCCCCACTTTCCCACTCCCCTGAACAAGAGCACCCCAACTGTCTGGACTTAGTATCACCCCACGTAAAGCTGTGAGATGTGTTCAAAATGTTCGAAAATTGTCTAACTGAAGTAGGACGTGGGTCCCACTCATTAGTCACATGTGGGAAACTGCCTACAAATTTCATCCAAACTGGCTGGCACATTGGCCCTTTTCGTTAATCTTGCTGGGCAGATTCAATGTGGGGTCGGGCGTGCTTCCATGAAACCTGGAAGCAGTGTGATAATGCACACAGCTGAACAAGTAGGTCAGAGAGGATACACTGCTACTCACCACATAGATGAGGCAGTGAGTTGCAGACAGGCAAAGTGAAAATGAATGCCACTACTATTCACATATCATGCCAAGTCCTTCATCAAGATTTCCTGAAAGACTTAGTCCAAAACCTGCATATTTCTAGCATTCTTTTTCATTGTGCCTTTCTCTCTTAGGTATTAAGCCTCTGGCTTTTTCTTTTTTCTTTTTATTTAACTATGTGTCTTGTCTCTTTTCACATTGCATGTGTTCTTGTCCACAATTTTTTCTTTGCTTCATCAATCACAATTTCTGTGAGGTGAGTAGCAAGCAATCCTTTCCATTGTCATTCTATCCTGGACTTTTCATTATGTAGTAAATAAATTGATCCACATGCTAGTGCCACTTCAGCACCAATATGTAATTGTATACATTGTTATGTTTTTACTGTTTGCATATGGTATCAATAATACATATTTAAAACTATACTGTTGTAATCACTGCTGCCCATGTGGAGATAGATGCATCGTTGTGTTTTTCTAACTGCTCTTCATGTGGAGATTTCTTTAGCTTCATAATAAAACCTATAGTTCTTGAGCACTTTGTAACACAGCAGAAATAATATCAGTATCTTGATTCATTACCATAAATATGTTGGTTCCTGCCAAGACATGATACTTGATAAATGTCACTTTTGTCTTCAAAAATATTATATGTAAAATCTACAACTCTCGAATCTTTGCAATATTGTGGTCTTACTGGTTTCTTCTTTTTCCAAGGTTATCCACATTTTTATTTTCTCTCTTAGGTATTAAGCCTCTGGCTTTTTCTTTTTTTCTTCAACTATGTGTCTTGTCTCTTTTCACATTGCATGTCTTCTTGTCCACAATTTTTTCTTTGCTTCATGAATCACAATTTCTCAATCATCAACTCAAATGTTAAGACTGTGAGATAGTGTCTCTGCACCACGCGAAACACTGTTGTTAACTCTAACTTTAAAGTTCTTATTTTGTAAGAACTGATACTTAGTTGTAGCAATACATACTATTAGAAACTTGAATCAGTTCATATGTTAGTTTCAATAAGACAACATGAACATTTCAGATTTCCATTGTTATTCTATCCTGGACTTTCCATTATGTAGTAAACAAATTTATCCACATGGTAGTGCCACTTCAGCACCAATATGTAATTGTATGCATTGTTATGTTTTTACTGTTTGCATATGGTATCAATAATAACCTTTTGCACTAGTAGGGCTATACTCCAAGTACAGACGATACATAATATTTCTCTTATTGCATCCATAATATTGCCCTTCTGTCCACTCTCAGTGACACTCTTAGTATACTTGCTTCCTTATTCTCCTCTCAAGGCACAAAATGAAATTACATAATTATTGCTGCCTATTATGCTCATACTTAGTTTTTGATAATTTTTACCTGTAAAGTGTTCCCTCCCCCTTTTGTGCACTCTTCTTTGCTAGATTCCCACCTTCCCATTCTTTCTGCAGATACCATGGCTGCAGCCTGCTATATGTAATCCCATTCTCTTACTTTTTAAGCCTTCCTTTAAACCTATTTTCCTGACGTATATCATTCATTACATAGTTCTGTGGCCACAATATAGACAAATATTTGTATTTCTATTACTGTCTTTAAGTTCTACTAAAGTTCTCGTTCCATTTATTTTTAAAGTTCTGCTATTGCCCATGCCAGTTTGTTTAGAATGAGTACTAATCTGTCATTATTAGAAATGCATAAGTTATATCTTAAAAGAGACGTAATGTTGCCCACTATGTATGCTGACAAAATACATCTACATCTTAAATGTATATTAATGTTAATAATTTAAACTAATTTAAAAAATATTATGTCATATATAAAACATTGCATTATGTAAGTGAAATAACATGCAGACTGAATAAATGGTCAGTGCATACCTTCAGGAACAGATGCAGAAGTGTATGATTGAATGATAATAACAATAAAATATATAAAATGTTTTAATATGGTAAAAGTAAATTGTTTCATTATGACAAAATATTTAAAATAATTCAATTTAATAAAAGTAATTTGTTCACATTGTCAGTTTTAGCATAACATCCAAGAAATTCCAATTCAGAAAAATATAGCCTTTGAAAAACATGTCCAAAAATTTGAGAAGTACACGAGTCAAAAATTAATTTATGAACAACAAAATATTAATGTATAAGTTGCAGAATATAAAATCAAAATGTTCACTCACAGTTATAAAAATGTAAGTCAAGACTGCAGTAGTGAATACCGGTCTTCAAACTATGCTTATTTGGAAATGAGGAGAATGCTGTTTCTTTTAGCTGTTTCCAGCTAAGAGTGGGAAGTCAGTTTTTCTGTTATTTTTTGTTCTTGGTGGAGAGTTTCCTCTTTCTATCTTTCTTTCTTTCTTTATCTTCCTGTGGCTTACTAGTTCTACCTGTGGACTCACGACCTGTGTCAGATTTTTTTGTCAGTAGATACAGTCAGCTAGTGAAGCACACCTCTACCCATTCAGGCTGCAACCCATCCATGTGGGCCAGCCCTCTCACAATCAACTGAAAAAGGTGTTGTATTAAATGTAGCATGTAAGTTCCAGAATCCTTGCAATTTTTGAGGCTCTTAGTTTTCATACTATTTTTCTGAAAGTTAGATGAAAAATTTGGAAATTGATATATGTAAAAATATAAATACTTTTTGGCAGCTCATTTTGAAGGAGATGAAACTTCAAGAACTGCCTTGTATAAAAGTACAAAGAATTATCCTACCTTGCACCAGAACTGTCAGTTCCTTCCTCAAGAAACAATGAGGTATATGCTGGAGAAAGTTGGAGTCAGGAGAAAGGTCACGTAGATCCCAGGATGGGAGAGACCATTTATAGTGAGGACAAGGGGAGACAGAAATTTGGATTTCATCTAACTAGCTTCTTGGAAGAAGTAATTATTTGTTGAAAAGCGTGTATCATTTATAGAAAGACAGCACAATTTTCTTGTTTTTAATTCCTTTACAGCCTAGTTTCATATACTTTTCCTACAGTAAGTTTAATTGAGATACATATCCCCTTTCTGCATTTTATAATGTAGCAAGCTGGAATACTCCACCTGCCGCTATTGCACTCCAGCTAATAATTAATATTTTTATTTTTACTCATTTTTTTCTTTTCCTCCATGTAAATACATAGCACATATCTTGTATGTACTTCAGTCTACCAAAAGTATTAATCAGACTTTGCCTCACTTAGATTTATTATTCATAGTATTAGTTTTGGTGGCAGATCACATTATTGTATTTAGTTTTACTGGAAACCAGGTTAATTAAAAGATATTAGAACTGAACTCTTATACTACCATGCACATTAACATGATTGAGAGAGTAAATATGTTTTTTTCCCCTTCTTCTTTTTGGATGTATTGACACATTCATTAGAAAGACAGGCATCAAGACTCTATGGTAAAGTTTTCTGACTTTCCCTAAACTAATTAACTTAAAAGATAATTAATGTTACATTTCAGAAAAACCTTGATTTTCCATTTCAGATTTAGACATTCTACTGTTAGATTCCAACTTTTACAATTGTATTTTATTTGCTCTAATTGTTAGGAACTGAATGACTCCCTTCAGTAAGTAAGCCTTAGATAGAAAATTGCATAAGTCATCACAAATTTTTATATGGTGTCTGTACTCACAAAGGGGTTATTGCCAATGATGCAGGCATACAAAATGGTTCCATGAACTTTTACATTTTATTATTCTTATGTCCGAATATGCCGTCATACCAACTGACTGCCGTGTCACCCTTGGCTGACAGGTGCCATTGGATGTGGATATGAGGCATGTGGTCAGCACACAACTTTCTCAGTTGTTGTCGGTTTCTGTGATCAGAGCTGCTACTTCTCAGTCAAGTAGCTCCTCAATTGGTCTCACAACAACTGAGTGCACCCGACTTGCCAACAGCACTCAGGAGACCCTGACACTCACCCATCCAAGTGTTAACCAAGCTCAACAGTGCTTAACTTTGGTGAGCTACAGAAACCACTGTTATCACTGCGGCAAGGCCGTTGGCTTGTATTTTGTTAACTATCCACATATTTGGTAAACTAAATTACTGTTGTTACATATAGCTCATTCAAACTAGCAAAAGCTAACATAGCAATTTTGCAAATCATTATGTAGTTTCCGAAGTATGAGGGTAGTCTGAAAGGTATCAGACAGAACAAAGAGCTAAGACATTTTTTCTTCAATTTTTTTTTTTTATTTCCAACATAATCTGTTTGCAATGGTCCCATCTCTTTAACCCATCCAAACAATGATTAGTGTCTTTCTCAGCAAAATAGTTGTTTACAAAAGTGATGGCCTCTCATTCAATGAAAATTTCTGTCCTGTGAGCTCAACTTTTAGCCAAGGGAACAAAAATATTCGCTTATGCTAGATCTGGTGAGTAAGGAGCATATTCGAGCAGTTGAAACCATAGTTTGTGGACTTTCGCCATGGCAGCCGCTGAGGTTTGAGATGGCACAGAGTGAGCAGTCACAGCACCCAGTGTGTGGTCAGCTTTCTCATCCCTAAATTTTTGATCAGTATGTGAGAAACACATCCTTTAGATGTACTTATAGCCTCTGATACCTCTCTCACCTTCATTTGACATTTTTCTCACAATGTTTTCATGAGTGGTTGCAATTTTTGACCATCCCAAATGTTCATAATCACCCCAGCTGGTATGGCCACATTTAAATTTAGCTGCCCAAAATTTCATGGTGGTAAATGATGATCAGTATCCTCACACACAGTGTCCAAATCATGTTTAATTTATGTAGGTGCATTGCCCTTCAAAAACAAAAATCTATTGACAGCTTGATAATACATTTTGTCAATTTTCACACAAATACTCAAATGGAATCATTAAAACGACTGTCAAACAACAACTGCACGTCCAGAATGGGAGAAATTTTGAAAGTGCCTCACTGTGCATGTGCAAATGAATTCTGCATCTTTCGTTGACAAGTGCTGTGTTTGCATGTTGAGGTCAGAACATAGCAGGCTACACTCATACTAAAATGTTCGCATGCCTTTCTTTATAAGGCCAGCCCCACTCAAAAATTTGCAGTCTCTGTGTCCTCTGTCTAGTAAAAAATCTGTGACTGGCAAATAATTGCGTAACATCATATAACAAATTAGCACAGTAAATTCCTTGGTTAACTATCACCAGGCCCACATCTCCATGAGGATCAGCATGTGATTATTGTACGAGCAACACCAATGTGAAATGTCAAGAGATTAGAACTTTTTTGTGTAATGTTGAAATCATTTCCAAGTCTGCTCCCAATTGGTACTCATGTAATACCATTTAGAGAAGTCAGTTGCCATCACTCGTATTTCAAGTGCATCCATGTGACTCATAATGTGAACTTAAACCAGTTACTTATGTTATCTTTCATGGATTTCTCTTTCGTGTCTATTTCTGAGTTACTGACTGGGCATTTTCTGTATGTGCACCCTGAATATTTCTTATTTGTGTTGTGACATCAAGGACCAAAGATGCGCCATTTTTCATAAAGCAAAGCCACTGTTGTGACATTATAAGGTTAGTGCTGGGTACTGAGAATGCTCTATAATTTTGTTGTATATGACATTCAGTTAAAGGAGATGATGAAAGAACCTACATGTAAAGGATATTTTTTATGAGAATTGGAATAGGTCATCGGCACTTGATAGAGACAATGAATGTGGAAAAAGTTGAGGGTAATGAAAAAGTGTGCACATTATGAGAGCAGTTCCTGAAAACCAATTTTTAGTAATTTGGTAAACTTTCTTCAAGGAGACTCCATGCTTAGTAGGGACATTGCAGGTAAGTGCACTTCCATGTGGTGCTTTTCAGACATGAGGACATATCCCAGTTTTTGCATGGTGTAAAGAGATCACACATTTAAAGGCAATTATATGTGGGAGAGCTTGTGAAATTGGGGACTGTGACATTTAGGTTAAAAGTGATTTGATGTGAGAACAATGCATTAAGAATGACAGTGGCAGTGAACCATGTATAAAGGAGAATTCAAGTGGCATAATAATGACAAAAAATGTTATAACAGTGCACAGTATGCTAATGACAAATACAAAATTTACCGGACTAGTTGTGGACAACACAGAAGGAAGCTGATATGGGATTTGGCCAATGGAAAATTCAGAAGCAGCTCCCATTTTTAAGTTCATACTGGCCAATAGGAAACCAGGAGTGGAGCAGCAAGTCCTTATACATTGCAGCCAGTTGGAATGGAGCCTAACAGTAAACAATGCTGAAGACTGATGTGGGTATGCAGAAAGAGCTAGCAAGCACACAAAAGTGGGCGAAATGATGAAAGCAGCTGACATTGGAGAAAATCAAGGTAAAATTTTTTATATTAATCAGTGTATAGATAATATTGACAAGATGGATGACAGTAAGGGTCACAGTGATTGTACATGCAATGAAAATCGTAAGAAAAAATTCATAACATTAACAGGAATGAAGGAGAACATGTGTAGAAAAAGAAAGTCACATTGATAAGAGCTAACTGTAGAGATAGTGGAAAAATTTAGTAATGAGCCTAAGAGTAAAATTCAGAATGTATTTATGGATTGACAGTGTGAATGGCCACTTAGATTCAATACAAAATGGCATAGAGAAGAAAATATATCAGGTAACAACAAAAGTGGGGTTGAAATTAGGTGCTTAATGTCAGGATATTTGATCTAGCAGAGATGAAATTGAGAACCAAAATGTTATAAAAATAATTGTTGTGTGTTTCATTGGACTGACAAATGATTTGTAATATTTATCCCAGTGTTGCGAAACTATATGAATGAGAAGGGGATCAGAATAATTACCAACCCATGAATAGATAGACGTTCACTAAACTTTAGTGAACACATTAGTTGATGAGGGTTGGTTAGGTGTGCCATGCCCAGGTGAATGAATTCATATTTCCTTTCTTGATTCACTCCTAACACTGGCTATTCTAGTTTGTAAGAGAAAAGGCTAATCATCTTCTACTACGTTCAGTTCAAATCTCTGTAAATGTATGCTATGTATTTGAAAATGTCAATAATTAGAGTTTTGTGTATTAATATATACTGATAGACTCTAAGATAATGGAAGCATATGTGGAAAATATTTTGTCCATGTCTGGAGTTAATAATGATTACTAGAGACCAGATTATATGCATTTACATATATGGCTCCTTTTCACCAGTTATTGCATATTTTAACTATAAACTAGTGATGGTGCATATTTTTGCTCTATTTTTACAATTTTTTAAAAATTTAGATGGGTGGTCTCTAACCCAATCTAGATTTGATGTCTCACATGTTGACCACAACCTAGAACTGCATGCGATTATTAACCAAGGGGCTACTGCGTAATGAAATCATTACAGAAGAGGAACAGGAACATGCAGACAAAGTCAATGCTCCTGTTGAAAAATATTTCCAGAATCTCCTGCAGATGAAAGGGCGTTTGTGTTTATTTCAGATCATCATCATCATCTTGGACAGTTTCCAGCCACTGGCTGGGTCTGTCGGGAACACAAGCCTCTCCATCGTGTTCTGTCTTTCCACCATTCCCCCTCTTCCACCTTCGTCCAGTTCTCTCCTCTTCTCATCACACATTCCTTCACTCCCTTCACCCATCTATCTCTTGGTCTTCCTCTGGGCCTCTTCCCCTCCAGTTGCAGATCAAACATCCTCTTTGGAATTCTTCCCTCATCCATTCTCTTCATGTGTCCATACCACTGCAGTCTTGATTTTTCTATCCTGTCCTGTACTGGTTCCTCCTTTAGTCTTTCCCTCACATACAAATTTCGCAATCTGTCTCGTCTTGTTACACCCAACCTGCTCCTCTGGAACTTCATTTCACTAGCCTGTATTCTACTTTTGTCGCTTTTGTGCATTACCCATGTCTCACTTCCGTATGTCAATATGGGGACAAAGTAGGTTCGGTATATAATTCCCTTGGATTTCTGTGGCACCTCCTTGCTCCAAATAAGCCCCCTAATGCATTTGTAGAACTGCCCTGCTTTTCTGCACCTTTCATTTATTTCCATTGCGTTTCCCCCCTTACTTTCAATCACGCTTCCCAGGTACTTGAAGTTCTCTACCACTTGTAGTTTTTCCCCTCCACAAGTTATATCCACATTTGGCCTATTCTTCTTCCTTGTTGTGACGATTATTTCACTTTTCTTTGCAGAGAAATGCATTCCATATTGTGCTGCCGTTGCCTCCCATGCATCTAACTGCTCTTGCACCTCCTTCACGCAATTTCCCCATAACATCAGGTCATCGGCAAAAAGCACTGCTTTCATTTTATGATCTCCAATTGCATCTGATACTTGCTGTAGGATTTCATCCATAACAATAATAAACAATAAAGGCGAAAGTGCACTTCCCTGTCGCAGCCCATTTTCCAGCTTGAACCATGCAGTACGTTCCCTCCCCACTTTCACACAACTCTCACTTCCCTCATACATTTTTCTGACTTTTCGTGTAATCTCTTCATCTATCCCTTTTGCATTCAGCACATCCCAGAGCTTGTCCCTACAGATACTGTCATACGCCTTCTCAATATCCAAAAAGGCCATGATTAAGTCCTTCCCGTACTCATAGTGCCTTTCCTGCAGTTGCCTTACCGCAAATATGAGGTCCGTTGTTGATCTTCCCGGTCTGAAACCGTACTGCTCCTCTTGCAGTCTACTTTCAATACTGCTTCTTATTCTCTTCTCCAGCATCTTTTCATAGATTTTTCCACAGTGGCATAGCAGGGTGATTCCTCTGTAGTTCTCACATCTCCTTTTATCCCCTTTCTTGAAGATCGGGACTATAATTCCTTTCTTCCAATCCTCAGGAATTCTGTTCTCCTTCCACACCACCCTCAGCACTCTGTATAGCCACTGGGTTCCTACTTCTCCTGCTGCTCGTATCATATCCACTGTTACTTCGTCCCAACCTGGTGCCTTGCCCCCTTTCATCCTCTTTATGGCTTCTTCCACTTCATTCCAAGTTAGATCATCAATTTCCCCACTATTATAATCGTCTGCTGCCTTAGGCTCTCCATCGCTGTTAGTTACCTGCTTGGCAGCATTCAACAGATCTTCAAAGTACTCCTTCCAAATCTTTTTGAGCTCATGCATTTCCTCCACAACTCTTCCATTATTATCCATGATCCTCAGGCACTCGCTTCTGTCGTTCCTCTTATTTCTTACCATGGTGTAAAGTACTTTTTTGTTCCCTTCACTGTCCTCTTCTAACATTCTTGTCCATTTTTCCATCCACTTCTTCTTCTCCGCCCTTACTATGGTCTGTGCCGCTTTCTTGCTTTCCTTATATTTTACCCTAGCTTCCTCTGTTCGGGTCTGGAACCATTCTCTGAAGGCTTTGTTCTTTCGAAGTACTGCCTCTTTACATATGTTGTTCCACCATGGGGTTTCCCTACTTCTCCTCTTTGTGCTAGTTCTTCCGCACACAGTCTCAGCTGCCTCAACTAGAGCCCTCTTAAAATCGCCCCATTCTTCTTCCACTGTTCTCTGATCTTCCTTTGGCAGCTTCTTCCTGATCAGTGTCTGGTACTGGGTCCTCCATTCATCCTCTTTCAGGATCCATGTCTTCAACCTTTTCTCCTGTATATCTGTTGCCCTCCTATCTTTTTTCTCTCTCAGGGTGGCTACCAACAGCCGATGGTCGCTGTCTAAGGCCTCAGATGGTATGACCTTAACATCTGTGAGGCTGCTCATCATCTGCCTATCCACTAGTACATAGTCTACTACTGAAGTTTGGGACCAGTCCCCACTGTACCAAGTTATTTTGTGACTACTCCTCTTCTTGTACCACGAATTTGCGATCGCCAGCCCATTCCTCTTGCAGAATTCCAGCAACAATTTTCCTTCTCTATTTCGGTTCCCCCAGCCCTCTGGTCCCATTATCTCCTCGAATCCTTTCCTGTCTGTGCCAACATGTGCATTGAGGTCCCCTATTATAATCTGATTTCCTCCATTTAGCTGCTTTTGCATGTCATCTTCAAATTCCTCCTTCTCCTTTTTTGTACACCCCACCTGTGGGGCATATGCTTGGATGATTTCAATGCTTTTTCCTTTCACCCGTACTCTGGCTTTTATCATTCGATCATTGATACCTTCCACCTCCTCCTGCAGACCCTCTCTGACCACTATTGCCACTCCATTTCTTCCCCTCTCATTCCCTATCCAGTACAGTTTACATCCTTTACTTAGTGGTTTTTCACCAACTCCTCTCCACCTAGTCTCAGCAAGTCCCAAGATGTCCAATTTCCTCCTTTCCATCATTTCTACAATTTCTTCTAACTTCCCAGTTAGAGTCCTTACGTTTAAGGTGCCCAGCCGTAAACCATCTCGTAATCCTTTTCAGATGCTGCTCCCTATATGATCAAAGCAGAAAAAGCCTCCCGAGTATTTTATTCCAACTTGATTCATGTGACGTGCTTTGCTCATGGAGTACATCGCTTTGCTGAAGAAGTATGTTTCACGTTTGTGAATGTAAATAAACTGATTTCATCCACAAAGAAAATGTTTCTAAAGGCTCCTGCTCGCATCAAGTCCTACAAAGAAATGCTACTAAATATGCCTTTACCTCCCGAACCAGTGGTAACCTTTTGGGGTACGTAGGTCGAAGCTGTGTTGTTTTTCGATGAACATTTTGAGGCCATTAGAGGGGTTGTAAACGATTTCGATAGTGCAGCAGCTTTGGCAGTTTTCCAGTACAAGGAATCTTTTAATGATTCCAGCATTAAAAAAGACTTTTGCTGTGATTAGCACTCATTTTTCCCATATATCTGCAAGTACTTAAAAGCTCGAATCGGAAGATTTGGCATCGAATGAATCTATTCAGTTAATGAATAAAATTATTATAGTGAACTCCTCATTGCCAGTGGTATTCCCAAGAAAACTTAAAGAAAAGTTTGAAAACATTTTAAACAGTAACCCAGGCCACCCTTGTGCCAGATTGATAGTTTTACTAATAGGGCGGGTGAACTTTTACCAGAAACAATAAGTGTCTACGTAGCACCCAAATTCAAATACTGCCCAAATTACCTCAGTTGATGTGGAATGGTCCTTTTGTTCTGTGCTTATAAAAATGTTTTGATTCACTGAAGACACAATCTTACTACCGAACATTTAGAACAGAACTTGATTGTTGATGTTTACAATAGTAGAAAATGTAAAATAAATTGTAAATGATGCTTTTGTCCAATAATATTAATTAAAAGTTAATGCTGTTCAAAAAATGTATGATTTTATGTTATTTTTAAATAAAATATTACAGAGTTTTTGAGTATGGCCATCTGCATGCAATATATCTCAAACTTGGTCATGTACATATTGATTGTTTCGCTGCGACTCACTCCCATCATATCCGTTTGTTACTGACAACAGCAAGGAAGGAACAATTCTTGAAACATGGTATGCATCCCCATTTCGCAAATTTTTAGAAAATAATCCCAGAAAGACCCCCTTCCTAACCTCTACTAGAAAGTATTCAGAAAATGATATCAGCGTTCTAAATGTACTGATTTTTCGTGTGTCTGGCGCTCTTCCTTGTAATTGATATGCACAGGATCGACTTTGAGATATAATGTGTGCAGTAATTACCATGTTTTTTATTATTTGATCTTACATATTTTGACACTTTTCATGCATATTTTAAGATTTTTATGGTGCATATAATCCGGTCTCTAATGATTATATTGCTGCCAAGTATTTCCAAATCTCTTTCATAGTAATAATCTATGGAGTGAAGAGTGGAATAAGACAGAAATACAGCAATAGGAAAAGTAAATTTAGAGTCATTTATTTAAATTAAAATATTGGAGCAGTTTACTATCATAGAGTGCCCTTCGGGCCACATTAAAGGAAACTGAAGTAAACTCAATAATGTTGCCTCTAGTAAGATAAGGATAAACTTTTGTTATTGTATGACCCTGCAGACAAGTGGTAACAACTGAATGATTTAGAAGTAGAATTATATTCTCATATGAACGTACAGATGCAGAAAAATTATACATGAATTGAACTGACATCTTATCATGTTTTGTAGTAGCTTGTTGCTGTGGTTTGGCATAGAGTAGTATCATTTGTAAAAGAAGCAAAGCATGGTACTCATTTTTAATAATGAAATATCTGATGCATGAACAATAGAAAGTAATAGGAATGGGGTAATAATCAAACAGCAAATGAAATGACAAGTGTAATGAGGTATTTGTAGGTGTGAAATGATACTGATGTGTCCACCAAAGATGGTACAGGAAAAATATCCAGGTATAAAATGATTATGAAGTTTATTGTAACACATATAAACAACCTTCTCTGAAGGAGTTAGTATGGAACACAATAACTGAAAACAAGTCATATCTTGAATATTGAAAGAACACTAATTATGTGACTTTTCAGTCTTTTCCTATGGATCAGTTGTGAATACACTTCTTGGGTTTACAACAACAATAAAATCTGAAGGCTGAAGGCCTGAAAATGTCTTAGTAAACTGAAAGTTCCAAAACCCTATGTACACACACTAAGCATTCCACAGTCAAAATCTGGAAAGGACATGCAAAAGTTAAAGTCGCAAGAGCATGAGCAAAAATTAGAGTCCCAAATGGAACCACACAACAATATTACAAAGTCCAATTACTGGTGACAGCATCAGAGGCAATGTCTTTTCGGCGTAAGCAAAGTGGCTGAGTGCAGCCCCAGAGCCGACCTCAATACTGCCCTCACATCAGGGTACTGCAGGTAATACTTCTGATTATTGGCCTGTGGAGGAGGAAAGGTCTACAGGGCCAGTGAGTTCTGGCAGCACTTGGGTTGCCAGCTGGTGGCCAGGTGGAGTGCAGCCATCCCTTGTCTGTCATCTGAAGTGCTGTTCCTAGCAAGATCTGTTCATGCATAATCCGTCTGTGTTGCTGGTTACTGGCAGAGAGGTCCAAGGCTTCGACACAACATTCCTCCCTGCCCTCCTGAAGGGCAGGAGAGGTGGTAGCATCTTGATATACCTGGGTGTGGATCCTTGCTGATGTCTGAGAGCTGCAGTCCATCTCCATTGTTGTTGGTGCTAGTGTGACATGTGGAATAGCTGATGTCCCCTCCAGGGAGTTGGCTGCAGGCGGAAGCTGAGAATGGTTGGTGGGGTTCAAGATGAGCATAGTGGAATACTCTACCTCTGGAACAAAAGATGATGGTAGACTACTGGACCCAGGAAGAATACCATGGCAAGACTACAATTAATATGCTTGCAGCACACTGTGTCATCGTGAAGCATCACCGTGGCCATGGCCTCTCCCAGAATGTTGGAAATGACCACAGGAAACCAATTCTGGTGGTTTTTGGTGAAGACAAGGACCTACACAGTATGTTGGAGGGAGAAATGGAGGATCACTTGTCTGCTTAGAAGAGGGGTATGATATAGTGACAAAGGCCACCGTCCGCAGTCCTCACAACATTTATGATACTTGGTTCAAAGTAGGCAATGCTTGCACACTCCATAGCAGTCATGCATGAACATAAAGTATAGACCCAGGCCATCAGGAGGCTCACTGAGAATTATGGAGTTCTGTGTATCTTGTCTATATCAGCAAGAGATCACTGGCTGCACCATAGAACCATGCCATCTTTCAGTCATGAGTGACTAGACGGCAATGTATCTCCTGAAGTGTCACTATTTAAGCCAACCCAGTGACCACTGCAGCCAGTTTCAATTGGTGAGGGATGGCCGAGTCATGCACTAACTGCATGCAATACATCACTTAAGCGTCATCAAAGTGCCATCATCAAGTGCCAAAGTGCTCACATCGAAAAGCTAGGCTTCATAATAGGCAAAGTACTTAGAGTGCTAGTTTTTCCTGTTTTACTTCCATCTCCAGGAAATTATTTGGATTCTATAGCTCAAAATCGTATTTAGTTGGAACCGTTGTAGAGGTGAAGTTAATTTCTTGTTTCTTGTAGTTTTTCGCAAGCTAGTAAAAAAGCTGTTTGCAACATCTGCCCGGGTTCTCCTCAATTAATAACAAAAAGTAGGATATTTCAGGGTATGCACAGGTGGGAAGGGCAGTAGATAATCACGACCGGTGTGGTCAGCCGTGGAGTTTTTGTGCTGTGGTTGACATGACCTGGGGATTGGATCGATAAGAAGCCACAAAGAGTATAAGGGCCTCATCTAAAGAGTGATGGCAGTGGAGCTCGGAAAGCCGGGATTTAAAGGTCTGGATGAAGCATTCAGCGAGACCATTAGAATCAGAATGGAAGGGTGCAGAATGTATTAGTGGCATGCTATTTGCTTCGCAGAAAACAGAGAATTCTGTGGAAGCAAACTAACTGGTCATTGAGAGTTTGATAGAGACAGTAAATGTGAAGAAAGGCAGCATTAATCAAAATATGTGTGGTATACATTGTTAGAGCAATTACTGAAAGCCAGTTTTTAGCAATTTGATGAACTTCCTTCAGGGAGACTCTGAGTGCAGTATGGACATTGCAAGTATGTAATTTTTCAATTTTAATACAGAAATTTCTTGCGCCTTTTGTCCCAGCAATTGACTATGTGTTATTTCTCATTGTCCAGTGTGTAAGTGCCATGTTCACTTACAAACTCTTGTGGTTATGGTTTCCTATCCTTGCTGGTCTATTAGTAAATTGCTCTAAAAAGGTGGACCATGTGCCTAAACCTCGTGCAAGTGCTTCACCTGAAACAGCTCTATATGCAGTACTCTATTACTGGCCACAGCAGACTATTGACAGATCATTCTTGTCCCCTTATATTCCTCAGTAGTTGCATGAGGTTCCCATTTTTTTATCATCAAAATCATACTGTCTCTAAATAAGTCCCAGTGCAGTTGAATTTCCTTTTGTTTCATTTTTTCCTCCTTTCTGTTATGAAAACATGTACTGTCCTTTTATTACGATATCAAATAAATACAACTGTAAGAGATCAAACCATGAAAATACTTCAATGTAAAAATTTGGAGGGATATGAACTGGAAAAATCATGTAGGCTCAGTCAGTAAAGGAAGTTTGTTGGTAGACTGCTAGAGAAATGTAAGTCAATTTGCAAAGGAGACTGTTAACAAAACATTCGTGTGACTCCTAAATATAATACTGCTCAAGTGTGTGGAACCCATACCAAATAGGTTTAACAGATGACATTAACTGTACATGTTTAAGGGCAGCACAAATGGTCATGGGTTTCTTTGGCCCATGGGAGAGTCACATAGAGATGCTGAAGATATTGAGCTGGCAGGCACCTGGAGATGGATGAAAACTATCCTGAGATATCCTATTTACAATGTTTCAAGAACCGCCTTTAAATCGTGAATCTAGAAACGTACTACAACCCCCGATGTATAGTGCCCATAGGAAGTGCAAGGACAAGATTAAACTAATTGCAGTGTGCACAGAGATATTTAAACAGTCACTCTTCCTGCACTTCATGTGTGAATGTAATGGGAAGAAGTAGTAACTGACCCTCTCCCTTGCACTTCAGTCATTAGTAGATTATGAATGTAGATGTAGGTATATTGCTTGGTCAGCCACTTTCTGTTCATCAAATGTTTTAGAGTACACATTTCTATTAATCACATGCTTGTAGACTATTAAAACCATGTTAAAATCACATTTTCACTTTATAATAATGTCACAGCAGTTGCCAGCTGTGGCTGCCCATCCACTTGACAAATGACCCAGACTTCCTGGTAATAATCAGTGACAATGCTTAGATGCACATAACTCAAAAAGTACATAAGTAAGATTACATTGGATTGACAGTTTGCTTACAAGCACAAGTATCATTGTGGAACATAAGATACTATACAATTACAACTCCTTTTTGGAGTGTCTTGAAATTACTTTTTACAACACATATACTTGAACTCTTATGTTTAGAAATTTATACTGTTTACATTTAAAAGAGCAACACTTGATTCATTATGAGTTACATTGATTCAAACTTTTGGGAGTTAGTAAAATACAAAATGGGAATTTCTGTTCTCATATAAAAAATCTGACTGTGGAATATCAGTTTCTAGTTTTGTGCTTAGTACCCTAATGTCTTGAGTTTGTTTTTCCTTATTTTTTAGCAGCATTACCAGCAGTTAATCATTTCTTTTCTTGTTTTCCTTTCCTTTCTTTTCTTCTCTCTTTTTCTTTCTTATTTCCTTAAATAATATTTTGTTTTAGTAATGAACAAGTTTATTAGTCTTAGCTTGTTACTCCAATTACATTCATTAGCTGTCATTAGTGACATATGGCTGGAGCACTGAAAGCTTATTATGTATTAAAAAAACATAGCGTGCACAGGCTGACATATTAGAACTGTGACGATTTCAGTTGCCTATATCATTGACTATATTATGCACTTGGTTAATATACATTTGAGTTTAGTGGAATATTTTTCACATGTATAAGCAAGCAAGTTCAAAAGGCTTTAATTGCATTGACTTATAATTCCTGTATCAATGCTTTAAGAATATTACAGTTAAACTTTCACCAAGACTACTAAAAACTTGGATCCTTTCCAAATAATTGGATGTGCAGGTTTAGTGACAATAATTATTAGCATATAAGGAAGTCCATAAACAGTAAAAATTTAATTTATCATTGAGGATGGAATATATCATATTTTATTGTAGAAATGATATGGGTATTTGTGTTCTGAGTAAGTTGACAAATTTTATGCTGCCACATGCCAAATGTACACATACATGAAGACATTACCTTTCAGAGTCCAACATGAAAGACAACAGTCAGATATGTACAAAATAGTATGAACACTAACTTAAAAGATACCACTTCTTCATTAGCCTATCTTTACAGGACATTTCCAAAGCTAACGAAACATCCCCTGCCATTCTGCATGAACTTATAGGAGTCATATTTGAAGGTGGTACAGTCGGAAAATGCTTCTGTATATAAACTGAGTGCTTGGTCATACCATTACTGATTCCCGTGAAACACACTGTATTGGGTCTCATGTTATCAGACCAACAACAACCTCTAATATCACATCAGTGCTTAAGCCAATCAGACGTAAAATTCAATTTGTGTACCAAAGCAATTTTGACACAAAAAGAGACTTTTGTATCTACAAAGAACATGGCAATGAAACCAGAGAGCTGAGTCTGAAAACCATTTACAGATGAGTGTGGATAAACACAAAACATGAACAGCACAAATGACTGAACACTAGAATGCAGAAACAGAGCACAGCATGAAGTGATGGCCAGATCTAATATATATTTAAATTAGTGTAAGAACTGACAGGCCCTGGCCTATTACCAGTTACAGATTAAAACGTGTGTCAATGTTTCTGCATATACAACACTTCATGTGTGCCACCTGTGACAGATTGCTGCACTATTCTCCCACAAGACTCATGTCACCTCATTTGTGTCCACATCATAATCCATTGGTGGGGGTACTAAATCCCCCCTGAGAAGGCTGAAGAGGGCACAAGATACTCTGGCAGTGGATCTACCACACAGTAGGCAACACCAGTGCAGTGGCGGAAGATTGCAAAGGCTGCCTTAATGGCAAGGACTCATCTGTGGGTGAGTGGGGAAAGATGGAACTGTTTCCAAGATCATGGGCTCTGTGGTGGGAGCCTGTTAGCCCATTCTCTAGGCGAAAGTATGATGCTGGAGGGTGCAGTGGGAGTGGGGGTGGCTGTGAATGTGCATGCTGCTGCAGCTGGTAGCTTCCTACCAGGAAAATGCTGCAACAGATCCCATCACTCTCCAGGCATGGAGACAGTGGTGTTGCAGATCCAACAGATTGTGGGCAAAAATGATTGGAATGACAGGTCAGCTACTCCGGACCAATATCCACCACATACAGATGTCATCAACCTTTGTAGGCCACCATTACCCCAGCTGCCATCCCTGATACTGACCAGAAGCTTGGACCCAAATAGTAGCTCTTTGGGGAAAGAATGGGAGGCCATGATGGTCCAGGGCACGTGACTCAGAGTGCATGAAATCCAACGAACACTGTGGCTGACATCCATGCAAATGTTCTGCCAGACTGCACCTGTTAACTGATGTTGCCCAGTACAGGACGAGAAAACTGGACAGTGCATTATCACGGAATGAGGCAGTCAGGGGCTTATTCATTTGTACCTTGAACATTTACATGAAACGCTCTACCTTGGAGTTAAGACAGGTGAAACTTGGTGGTACTCAGATGGTGGATACCATTGCAAATGCAAAAACCTTCAAATTCCCACAACACACATTGCCAACCATTATTGGGTACATGCATCAAACAGAAGAACTCAGTAGCAAAAATGACAGACAATGTATGAATAGCAGCTATTGATGTTGTGGAGAACAGTTTGGTAACATACGAAAATTGGACAATGCATCCACTACCAACAATGACATACTTCACAAAAAAGAGCCTGCAAAGTTGATGTGCGTACTGTCCTAAGGGTGCTCTAGGACTGGCCAATGGGAAAACTTACACAGTGGCTGTCTGGTTCTGTGGCAATGTTCAATATCACTATTGATTGCTGGCCAGTAAACATAATGTCTATGCCAAAACCTTCATAACAGACATACTACAGTGCAACGCATGCAGCTGGAGTATGCAGGGATGCAGTGCTGGAGGGATGACTACTCAACAGCCTTACTCCTCTGTGGCAAGCATGAGGACCCCTGGACCAAGTTGAAGTGTTCACATGGGAGAAAAATATACAGAATGCCAATTCTGCTCCCAAAGGAGTGCACTCAGGCCATCCCATCTGGACTACTGAAACATTTTCTAAAAAAATGGATCGGTGGCCATGGTGGCTGCAGACTCCCACAGCATCAACAGGAAATCTAGCAATGTCTGCTGCAAGACGTCATCCAACACAAAGATGAGAGCCTCCTATTGGTTGAACTCTGGATATGGACCCTCCGGCAATTGCGATAGTGCATGTGCATTAGCATGCTGGGCATTTGACCAGTAACAAATCACAGCAATAATTACTGAGAAAGAGCACCCACTCCTGCGATCGGCGGGCAGTCATATCTGGTAGCTTAGAATGAGGGCGGAATAAGGAAACCAGTGGTTTGTGGTTGGTGATAAGTTGGAACTTTGCACCATACAAGAAAAAACATGAAACTTCTTAATTTCAAAAATGATAGCCAGTGCATCATTTCCACTTGTGAATAATTACAGTGCACTACTGAAAATGCCTTTTTGATGCATAAGGCATGGGCTGTTCAGAGCCATCTGGATTCCAATGCAACAGGACTGCATAGGACCACACCTATGTCATACTGGAATGTGTCAGCAGCCAGAGTTAATGTTTTACGCAGCATAAAGGAAGCTAAATAGGGAGTGGAGCAAAGGACTGGAGCACCTTCAGGTTCTTGGGTGCCGGTAGGTTGACAATGGCTTTGATGTGCTCATCCTTAGGGACGTGACCATCCTTGCTAAGCAGGTGACTGCGAAGATGCACCCTTGGCAAATAAAACTATGTTTTCATTGTTTTCAATTAACTCAGTTCTCCAGCAGAAGCTGGAAAATCTGCAGATTTCATAAGTGCTCTCACATGAAACCCATGACCTAGAAGTAGTTGACACAACAGTAAATGTCCTTATTCAGTTGTTCCAAATATTGTTGATAAATTGATAAATTTCTGGCACAGATGGGATTCTAGTGGACAAATGATTAAACTGGTGAAGCTCAAAGGGGGATGTTAAGCACTAAGAAGGTCTGAAAAGTGATGTTGACTGGTAGTTGCAGGTGTGTTGGTGTTGTGTTGTGACCTTCAGTCGGAAGATTGGTTTGATGCAGTTCTCCATGACTGTATAGTAGAGCTACATGCCCTCAGGAAATGGCAAAGTCCATGGCTTATTGGGAGGGGGAGGCAGCAATTTCTGATATGCTCTATGAAATTTGATGGCGTGAAAAATACTGGCCCCTGACAGCTTCACCAAAAACTCCTCCTGCCACAGAGTTAGATGTGAGTCCATGACACAGTGTGCATTGACCATTTGTTTAAAATTGGCACAAGGCACCACTCAGCTCTTGAATCACCTCCAAAATGGTGGCCCACTGATTTGACAAAGAAGGGGAGAAACAACGCGGATGTCTTGGCAATGCTACAACTCAGCCTTGAATTTGTCAAGTATGGTGAAGGGAATGTGGCGAAGGTGACAAAACTTAGGTATTGATGATGGTTACGTGAAATGTGTGCTTCAAAATTTTCCACCCAACCCAAGGTAGTCTCAAACAGCTGCTCATACAGCTGTAGTAAAGAAACCAAATCTTGAAAGAGGACCGAACGAGACACGAAATTTACTTCGCCCATTACGTGGAAGGCAAAAACAGAAAAAGTGTGAAACCCAAAACTGGGTAATTAATCACTAACCATATAAGTGGCTGTTCCACATTCTTATAATGTTCTGAAATGGAGAATTGCCCCCTCAAAGGAATTCATTTTTACCACAAGACACAATTTGACATAGTGTCTGTTTCAATGCAGAGCAACCCAAGAGGCTGTTAGTGAAACTAACCCTTGCTCCCATATTTATCTGAAACTCAATCACTCAGCCATCCATGACCAACATTAGCAGAATACATTGGGGCAATGCCTGTGAGGTGTTGGAAACAGTGTTCAAGTCCAGGGAAAGCACTGGGGCCTCCAATGGCCACCCTGCGGCTTTCCGACTATCACGAACTGATGTCAAATGGTCTGTTCTTTGCCGGTCCCCTCACATTGCATGTACATATGGCCAATCCCATGCTTGTTGCCAGTTTTGTATATGTGTGGGGTGTGCCAATGCTGTGAAAACCTCACTGTCAGCACAAATGTAACTATACTAGCTAATGGTGGCTTGACTACAAAGCCAGGGAGCTGAACCACAGAAGCAGCAATGGAATTTGACATGTAAGTCAATCTATGAGGCAGCAGACAGTCGAAACACTGCATAGAGACAAGTACGGAGATAAACACAAAATGTGTCTTGGGTTTGAGGTAGTTGAAACCTGTGACAGCTTGCTGCACTACTCCCCCACGGGACATGCACTTGCTTATCTATGTCCCTATCAAAATCTGCTGTCAGGGATACTGAAGAGACAATGCAGGATTGAGCAAACTCATTAAATAAATTTACAAAATTTCATTGTGTCATGTATCCACCATTTTTGTAGGAATGAATTGAAAATTTGACATTGTTTTAGTGTTGTTGGCTCTCCAATTCCTTCATAAATCAGCTACATTTCGTTTTAACTGTTTGTTGATTTACATTGTTCTCTCCAAAACTTGTAAGACAGAACTGAGCTATGTATTGTAGCTGTACTTGCATGGATACACATATATTTATCTAATGAGGAACGATGACACACAAATGAGTTTATTGTTTATGCTTGATTATCAAGCTATGTTAATAGTGTTGAATAATATCACCACCAATATTTATATTAAGTTCCACAGCCTTTAACAGAGTTTTATGAGTAGTGATTACGGCATTATTACCTAGATCACATTTCTCTCATATCTAATCCACTGTAATTGCACTCCCAGTTTTCATTACCCATTTGACCTGTGCCTTTGTTCTATCTGCATCTGAAAAGATAGTATCTAAAGTAGTGCATAAAACTGGGCTAGTTTTCCTGTCTGACACTATCCAGGTTGGATTACTTCCTCTCTTCTATAAATAGATTATTTATAAAAACACTGCTATGAAGTTAACAGTTCTGTGCGGGTACTAATATGAAGCATTTTAAGGAAATGAATGCACAAGTGCCACAGTAAAATTAAATTATTATTAATGTCTGTGGAGGAGTTACTGTTAAATTTTATTGTCTTGATTAAAGTCATCAGAATTAGATTATCAATTTTACTGATTCCTTCCACAGAACAAGCTGCTCAAAAATGTTCACTTAGCCATACTGGAATTATTTCTAAGATAAATAGTCAGAATTTCTCATCAAGACTAACCAAAAGAAATTACTTGGCACCCAGCACACTATGATCTTGATTTAAAACAATTCCTAAATGTGATATCAAGGGACATCTGCCACACTTTTAATAATTCCTACAGGCCCTACTGAAATAAAACGAATGTCTTTGTCTGCCTTTTGTAATGTGTATGGGTAGAAACATGGCTGCACATATTTTTATCCTTTTGCATCAACGAGAAGCATGCTGTTCTACTCTTAATGTTTGTAATATTGATTTTTGTTGTTAGATATGTATATGGAACACAAAGTGTATAATTTTGATATGCCTACTGAGATGTGAGCTGATTTTCCTCTCATGATTGTATTTGGTGTAGTTACAATATCTTCAGTGAGAAGGACTTCATTACTTGTGTTTCTTATTTTAAGTTTTTGAGCTTGATGCACACTTCAGGATCATTTACCATTGACAAACTGTTTGTACTGGTGTATTGTTTTAATAAGAAATATTGAGGATCATTTTGCAGCATTTACATCCATCATGTCTGTGCTGTCAAAATGAATCATTTTTGTCAGAAGTCTGACTTCTTATTGTTTTTTATGGACACTGAAAAATTTGTGTTTCCAGCTACTATTTTACTTGCAGCTATCTATATTAGTTACATGTTCATTAGCACACGCAACCAAGAAATAGCATCTGATTCCATGTTTTTAATATATGATATGCCAGAATGTTATGAACATACAGTATTTGTGTGAAATGTTTAAAATTTACTGTATTCAAACTTACTTCTCGAATTTATGTGCCCCATAAGATGACAGATTTTATGTAAAATACTGCCATTTGCATGTGGTCATATCATGTCATTACCTAAATACATATGTTTTGTAAACATACATGTTCTACCTCATGTTAGTGAAATTTACTTTTTGCTTCCATAGCCTATTTTCAAAGAAACAGCATGTACAGTTACAATTAGGTTTAATTTGAGAATTTGTCCTATTTACATCTGTTTGCAGTTTGCTGCAAGCATAAATATTACTTATATTTATCTGTCACATCATAGTCATTACATTGCTTTATTTCAGTAACTACTCACAATTTAGTTGTTTCATTATTTTATCTTTTGTTGCATATAATATCATTATCTTCACATGGAGCATTCTTGTATGAATAGTATTGGGAAAGCTCTACAGTATCACTGCATTCATTTGCATTTCGAAAATAATTTTTGACACATTTCGATAAAATTCCTTTGTCCTTGTCAGCAGTGTTTCTGAGAATCAAGTACCATGCATTTCAACTTTGCCTGCACAGGTAGGAAAACAATGATAATTTCTTTTTGCATTCCAAGATTTTCAATCTTGACAGGTGTTCCATCATCTTAAAAACATGCATGTCTTGTTTGCTGTCATGATTATAAAATTGTACTGATGTTATGCACTTAGCATGTCACCTCACAGAATTTTCTGAAATACAGGGACAATGAGACTCCGTGATTGCTCTTCTGGTAAAACAACATTCACTGTTCTTCCTGCTATCAGCTTCTACTACAACCTTTTTTGAAGGGTCTGTAGAAATTATCAGTCTGCTTGAAACTGCTCTTGAATGCTGAAGCCGCCGCGGTGGTCTAGCGGTTCTAGGCACTCAGTCCGGAACCGCGGGACTGCTACGGTCGCAGGTTCGAATCCTGCCTCGGGCATGGATGTGTGTGATGTCCTTAGGTTAGTTAGGTTTAAGTAGTTCTAAGTTCTAGGGGACTGATTACCACAGATGTTAAGTCCCATAGTGCTCAGAGCCATTTGAACTATTTTTTTTGAATGCTGAAGTTATCTTCCGACATTCTCTAAACATACTCCAGTTACACTATTTTTTTAAGCATACTGAGTATGTTCAAGTAACACAGACAATCTTCTTCAAGCACTGGAGTCAATACCTTGAAGAGTTGGAATTTCCCTTGTCAGCCCTCAGGAATAGCTATATTGTACTGTACTTTTTTCTGTAGTGTGACATTTTGTTTTGGTAAATGATGGGGAAGTATAGCAAAACTGAAGAGGAAAGCTCAAGCACTAGGCCACTGAGGATCTATAGGCAGGTTTAAACATGCATAGAAGACGTTATGACTAGTCTGATAACAGTATAACATTATAACATTGCAAAACATACTTTGTGTACCTCACAATTGGGTGCCAACATTGTGTCACACATGACTCCTTGCAACAAATCTTTTCATTTAGTGTCACTTTAGTTAAGGAAACTGCTTGTAAACAGAAGCAGCTTTTCATTTCATCTAAAAACGCAAAGTCAACTCCTGAAGTACATGAAGCAGTTACTATAAAATGCACCCATACTACACATTTATTACCCCTGCACCCCGAAAACATTTTATTTCTCTCTGGAGAGTAACTTTTGAGAAAAGACTGACATCGTACTATTACAAGAGCACAGTTTGCCCTAGCTTTTTGTTGCAGTGACCACAACTGAGTTGAAACTTGAGCAGCATTAAGTCTGTTCACAATATATCTGATGAATGCAGTTAAGCATATAAAACTGTTGAATGATAACTCTAATTATTTTCAACATGCACTTCTAATTTCTGTAAGCACTTGCCAATGATATACCTGGAAAAAAAATCAACCTTTGAATGAATTACATTGATATTCTGTGGGTTGCAAAGAAAAATGTGGATGGCCCCTTCTTTTATTTTTCTTCTTGATTTCCAATATTGAATCATTTTCATACTCAATTTGAGAAATAAGGTGGGCTGTTGAATATTTATAATATACGTATTTTGATAAAAACATATGTCCTGTGACACCTTGTATCCTTATATAGGGTGTCACAGGACATGCCCAGTTTTCAGGGATATGACAGGAACACTCATTTGAAGGAGAAAATTTTGAGTGGATGTATTTGCTCTTCCAAGTGGTTTCTGAAGTAGTACACATTTACCGCACATGTGAGGGACATCTCAACTGTACACACTATAATCGCAGCATTGGTCATGGTAGTACAAGTAAATGGCCACCAAGATTGCTAGACTTCGCCTATGTCATTACATTTTTATTTATGGGGTTTCATTAAGTCTGAGGTGTACAAATGAAAGGTGAAGACACATCATGGACACTGCTATCCTCATTAGAGAATGTGCAGAGTCACTCAGACAAGCAACACAACACATTCTCCCAAGAGTGCATAAATGCACTGAAGTTGATGGTGGGGTGTTCAGACATTTACTGTAAACTGTACAACAACTCTAATGTAGCATGTATGATAATACTTAGAGGTGAATTTGTTTAAAATATGTATTTTTCAATTGATAATTTTTAAAATACATGTTGTAATGTTTACTAACTGTTTTCCATGTGTAAACCTGACATTGTATTAATTAATACAGAAAATAAATAACCAAGTATATTAAATGTGTTCTGTCACGGAAACCATTCAGAATAGGGCGTCGGTCCATATAAAGTTTTCTTCTTCAAATGATCATGCTTGTCATATCTCTAAATATTGACCATTCGTCCCGACGCACCTTGTATAAATTTGTATCAGATGCAGTATGACAGATGTCTGTGCAAGTAATGGATAACAGATTTTTTTCCAAACATTCCCACTTCAACTAGGCATGTCATACTGATGTTATCTCACTAGACTAATGATGTTTTCATGTTATTATTAAATAATAAATAAATTGTAATAGATAGGCCTGGAATTAAAAAAATTGTTTCCACAGCTTCCGAATGTGAGTTTCATTCAAAAATTTGAGCAAAATTGGGTTATAATGACTGCACCAAAATAAAATGTGTGAATTTGTTGACAGGATTATTCATTAATAGATCTTAAAAATGTTTTATGTTGTTCTTATCACTGCAATTTTTTCTTATGTATAACAATAACATTTAACAGTCTGTTGTAAGTGCCGTAAGTTGATGTGCCACTCATGATGCTACGTTTCATTCCAGGCCAATGATGTAGAGTTAGTATCAACAAGTTCTGAAAGTCGGCTATTTGTCTGTGAATATCCTGATTGTTCAGCTGTAAGTTTCAATGTACCTATCGAATTTTTAATACATTTGGCATTTACATCCATGTAGTATTTTTTTTAAATTTGTTCTAATTAAAGTACATAATTTGAAATCTTTAGTCATGATGTCAGCCTGAATATTTCTACATTGATAGGAAGAAGTGTATTATCAGCATATTCTTCTAATTAAATATGGATACCAATCAGATTTGAGAGCCCAGTGCAGATAATTGACAAAGGCAACAATATGTTGATGTGAAAGTGCAGAGTAAGGTTCACAGCAGTTGAGTAGCTACTACAGCTTAAATTTTCAGAATGTAATCATTTGTCAATGATACACCTGGGGTTGGGTGGGTGGAATTTTTCCTTCAATGAAATATGTACGTACTCTGTTGGGTGCTAAGAAAGATCTGAATTCCTTACTATTTTCTCCCCATTAGTTTCTCTTATTGTCCACTTGCCTTATACAGTTCCTTCTTGAGTTTTTACATTAATTTTATTGTCATTGTATAACTGTTGCCTGTTCTTCAACATGGTAACAGATCTGCCAGAATCGTTATGCGGGGTCTCACACTATAATAATTGTGACTGCATAATGTTTCAAGAGAGAAAGAAATCAAAATACTGCACAGATCATAATAGTGCCTGTGTTTCTTAAGTTTTACATATGTTATGAGTAATATCATCTTTGATCATTTTCCTTTGGTGGTCTTGTATTAAGGAAATTTTGGAATCGTATATCAAAAATCATGCTTTGATTCATACTGCATTAAATAGAACTACGTTTTGATGATAACTTAGCTAATCCCACTGATTTAATCATTATTGCACATCTGAGACTGAGGAACAATAGTTCAGTGAGAATAAAAATGTGTACATAATGTATTAAGCTATCTTCCATCTTAAGGGAGGTAATAAGAGTCAAGAGATGGAGAGGAGGGAAGGGGTCAATGAGGTCATACATATGTCAGTGATAAAACCACCACACAGATAAAATGAGAAATAAAATTAAGTATAAGAACATAAAAGTAGCTCAGATGCAAAGAGTGTAAGTTCAAAAACAATGATTAGAGCTGCAGCTGAGATGTGTACAAAGTCTTCCATTGTTAGTACTCAGAATTTATACATATTGTTGAAATTTCTATGTAAGCTTCCATTTAATGAACAGTGCCATTGTAACCTTTGATATATGTACCCTGATAAATAATAAATGGAAAAACTACCCTCTGTGTTTTTGCTGAGAAGAGAAAAGTCAGCATTCATCATATAAAATATCACTATTCTTCAATGAAGAAGTACATTTCACAAGTGTCTCAATTGCAATGCTCATTTTGATCTTCTTTTACTGCTAGTAAACATCTGATTAACAGCACAGTTACTGGAAGAATTGAGTTTTCTTAGATGTTATACAAGGCTGAGTGTGATGTGGGCATGCCTTTCCTTGAAGAAAAATGTTTTCCGTTATTAAATGCATGTAAGGTGTTTGGATAAGTAAAGAGAATGTGAATTAGGTTGGGAGAAGTACCAGAGTAGAAGGGAACAAGCTTTCAAGAATTATAAGAATATGCTCCAATGATTAAAGGAAATACCAACTACTAACCTCTATCTCCCACAATTTATCATTTTAAGCTCATGCACATTAATCAAAATGATTTTGCTGTAGTATGTAATGAGAACAGGTTTCATGGGTTAAAGAAAGTGCCATCAAAATAACTGACATCACTGGCATAGTCATATTTGACACAGATGAGTCTGAAATGTAAGACCTGCACAGAAAATCTGAAAGTTGAAAATCATATGAATTATTCCCAATTCTTAACAAACACATGCTTCATGATTCAAGTTGGAGATTTGTAAAGTTGATCTTTTGTATATTTTTTCAATAATAGAACTGTAGTTTAAATCTCTGAAGAATATTCCTTGTGGTCCATCATTTTACCATCATTAAATCTATTAATCAGACTTGTCATCAGAAATATTGTTTTCTTTGATCATTTCTTCTGCTGACAAGAGTAAATGTTCGTTTCGCATTATACAGGGTGTCTCTCCTAAGAGTCACCAGTTGCATTTTCTATGGTGTTTCAAAATGTATTTCCAATTTCCTTTTTTGCAATGTGCAGCTGGAGTCAGCCCAAAGAAATACTGTTCATCACTTTGTTCATGTGTCACACAGTGTAAATGGAAAGCATCAGTTTGTGTCTCATTTGAAAAAAAATTATTTTTGAAGTGGAATTTTATGTGCTCTTTCTCTAGAGCTGTCCAAAATTTGTCTAGTGTCATGTTTGTTTTATTGACATGTATTAACAGAGACAGTAAAACACAAAGAATAACCAGCAGCGACTGAGCAGCACTACTGCATGGTGGTAGCAGTCACCACAAGCCAGGGCGCTCCTGTAGCTACTAGAGTACTCGTTATTCTTAGTGTTTTACTGCTCTTTAATACATATTGATAAAAAAATTATTGCAGTAGACCTTTTTAAGACCACTCTACTGAATGAGTGCATAAAACTCTGTTTTAAAAATCCTTTTGCTTGTAAAGGGAAATGAACTGACATTTTCTGTCAATGTTGAGCATCAAGTTAAAGAGATGATGATAAATATTTGTTTGGTCTGACTCCAGCTACACACTGCAAAAACGGAACTGGAGATATCTGCCGAACACCACAGAAAATGCACCTAATGAGTCTTAGGAGGAACACCTGTTATAGTTGCAGTGCATTTGCTATTACACTGTATTTATTTTTATTTGATGATACCTGTCTTGATTATCATTACAAAATATGTCTTAACTGACAGTTTGGTGCTTTACATCTCCAACAATGTTAATCATCTGTAAAACTGTATTTCCAGTTATGTTGTTTTTATGCAAATGAACACACCGTGATTAACATTGTACCTTGTCATGACTATCAATAGCTTTCTCATAATAATAACAAAACGAATAGCTGGCTGTATGTAATCCAATTAGTGATACACAATACTCTGTCTGAATTGACTGTACTGTCAACAGAACATTGAAGTCTAATCTTTCTTCCTTTTGATATGCAATACTTCTGTCACACAATCTGTAACATTACATTCATACTTTGATAACCCTTTTGTTTTAATGTCAGCAAATAAGTTATAAAACATTACGGTAGCTGTGTAATTAATTATTTTTTAGACCCAGTAGAGCTTTTTGCCAAAATGCTAAAGATTATTTATCGCCCTAGAATTGCTTTCATTAATATTTGTTTCAAACAGTGTTAGATTATGTATAGCAGATTTGATAAGCAAATAATTGTTGGTGAAGGTTTTGTAGATGCCTGCAGGTTGACACTAAGATTGTTGAGATGCACGAATAGTTTTAAATGCATTGTTTGTTAAACCATTTTGGGAATGGAAGTCAATAACAAAAGTAGAAAGATTGTCAACAGTTGTCCTGTTATCTTTCTTATCATATTATTTAACAAAGATAATTTTTGTAGTCTGACTGATACAATGTGTAAGATTTGCTGATGACATGGTATTAGTGGCAGAAAGTGAGCGGACAGTGAATAACATGCTGAAAGATCTGAATGAAGCTTGTGTGGAATATGGGATGCAAATAAACACAGCAAAAACAAAGAGTATGGTCATCAGTACAAGACGCAGACTGTCCAATGTTAAAATAGGATAATCTACCATTAGCCAAGTAAGTGCATTTAAATATCTAGGAAGCACAATAACTGAAGACTTGAGACGTCACCATGAGGTGAAAGCTTGAATTGCGATAGTGAAGGAGGCAGAAAGAGGAAGGTCTAAGGAAAAGGTGTGGCAAATGTTTTGTCTGGAGTGTGGCACTATATGGGGCAGAAACATGGACGCTGAAATGAGAGGATGTAAAAAGATTAGATGGGTTTGCGATGTGGATGTGGAGGAGAATGGAGAGAATGAGCTGGACGGAAAGAGTGAGTAATGAAAGAGTATTGGAAAGGGTTGGCGAGAGAAGATGTCTGCTGAAGGTTGTAAGAGAAAGAAAAAGAACTGGTTGGGACATTCATCGAGAAGGGAGTGCTTGCTAGCAGATGCTTTGGAAGGATTGGTTTGTGGGAGAAGACTGAGAGGAAGAAGGAGATAAAAGATGATAGACGACATAAAAGGAGGAGGAAATTATGCAGACCTGAAGATGATGGCAGAAGAACGAACAGCCTGGAGAACTACCATGTGAAAACCTACCTTTTGGCAGGACACTGATGATGATGATGATGATGATGATGACTGATACAAAACATCAGCAGTAATGAATGACATTAGCTGCTTGGCCTAGTCTTGAAACATGATCCCAATATAAATTTTTGTTATGAGGAAACTAAGGCTATAATTAAATATAGAAAGGAAAGGGGGGCAGAGTTCACAGGGATTAACTTTTTAGAAAGTATTTAGATATCTCTAATTCATTTTATTCCTTTTTCTGTTGAACTTACTGTACCTATTTTTTTAACATTCTTACAAAATAATGACAGGGAGTGCGAGTGGCATGCATCTGCTGCTCCCTCCTCCCGCATTCGTACACTGTACTCTTGGTGCTTCCGTCTGAGCTATTAGCTACGTATCTGATCTGCAACCCCCCCCCCCCCCCCCCCCCCCCAAATCATGCTCCCTACCCCTTTCTCCCTCCACCCATAACACCTGGTACATCCCTTCACCTCATTTCATCTGTCGAATTGCAATCGCAGCATTGTGTCCAACCAGCACAATGTATGTGCACATGTGTGTGTGTGTGTGTGTGTGTGTGTGTGTGTGTGTGTGTGTGTTCTACCTCATTAAAGATTACTTCCAGAAGCTAGCAAAGTTATGGTTCTTTTCTGTGTGCCCATCAATGACATTGTACAGTAATTATAGTATTAAATTTCTTAAGGAGAAGAGAACTTATTTATTCTTATAAGTTCACAATACTTATCTAGTGTTAAACAATTGGGTTGAGAAGAAGAATAGATTTGATAACATGAATATGAGTTAGAGCATATATTGAGACAGTATTAGTACTATTCTATTTCACCTAAGGGAGACAGCACAGTGGTCAAGGCAGTGGATACACATTTGGGAGAGTTAGCGGTCAGATTCCTTTCTAACCATTCACCTTCAGGTTTTCTGTGGTTTCTCTAAATTAATTGAAGAAAATGGCAGTATGGTTTCTCTGAAAAAACAACAGCTGATTTCCAGTTCAATGCTTGTTCAATCTGAACTAGTTCTCCATTGATAATTGGTTCATCATTGACAATTCATGGAATCCTAATCTTGCATACTTCTTTACTTTTCCCTGTTTTCTGTTGCACTTATGTTTTTTTTTTTTTAATTGTTCATATTCATGTAAGCTTTAGTGACTGGTTTCCTTTGATAATAAAGAAATTGTATACACATGTCATTCTCATGAAGCAGTTCAGACGTTACAACTCTGATTTCCTGCCCATCATATTATAGCACATTTCTTACCACAAAATTCTGTTCCAGCACAAGATAGAAAACTAATGTGGCATGACAATTGAAATAGCTTGTCTTAGTTCAGAATCATCTTTTTTGTATTACAGCATGAATACATTTTATGTTTGTATGAAGAAGAATTGTAATTCTGAGTTACATGAATGTCTCCTACACCATTCCATGGAAGACCTCTGTCCTCCCCATTTTCCCACGTGGGATACCCCCACCCCTCCTTGACTACTGCAATCGCCAGTTTGTAAATTCCTGAACTAAGACATGTAATTGTAGAGGCCTGAACAGTTAAACAAGACCTTTATACAGAAAAAAAATATTTTAACCTCTTTATTTTCAATTTCTGTGGAGGGGTGGGCATTTTACAACTCCGGGTCACAGGCACCACCTTTTTGTACTTGTAGGCACTGATGATTTTTGTTCTCTAGTTTCTAACTATCAGCATTCATTCAATGTAAACTTACAAATTGTTTTGAGAGATGAAGAAAATAAAGTATTTGCAAAAGTAACAGGTGCCAGCAATACAGTAAATAAATAAAATAACTAGTCAACTTGAAGGCTAGTTTTAACATGGACTTCATGTCTGTTCATTTCTTTTTCAGGTCTATCAGCTCAGTCATGGCCTATAGTTGCAGTATAATTTTAAATGTGCTACAGCTTTGAATTTCTGATATACAAAAAAAAACTGCCCTTCGGTAGCAGAAAAAAATTATATGAATGACAAAGGACTGACTTACAGTCCTATGTATTGCTAGTCAAACACTTTCCCATATAAAATACCAGCCCGTAACAGACACATGCAAAAGACATAAAAAGTAAATCTTTCAGAAGCTAATGTTTTTTAAGTTATAGATAGAGGGATTGGATAGAAAACTGTGAAAGATATTAGAAAATAAGGTATAAGTAATTGATTCAGGACTGTCTGAGATATAGAGAAAAATGCTGTACGGAAGGTTGCCACTGGCTTACTGACTTTTTTATTTTCTAGTTGCTTTTGCCTACCACTGCTGAATCCAAGAGCTTAAGCACTTCCTATCTTATGCACATGTGTGTTGCACTACTACCTCTGATGATTCCAAAAAATGTTTTAATTTATTTTAAGTAGTGTGACTTTCTATTTTGGCTCCTTTTTCAGGTTTTATTTATAGTTCGATTCTATAATGAATGTTTAAAGCCCTTACTAGTAAGGTGAGCTCTTAACATTTTATGAACTTGTATTATTATTATTATTATTATTATATTATTAATGTAAGAGCACTCACTAATGGGTAAGTACCCTGCAAACCACTGACTGAAACTGGAATAGTTTCTGTATTCAAACTACTACTTTCTGTTTTTGAATTTGGTGTATATGTGTATTAGTATTTATTAGTGATAAAAGTCAAAACTGAATACTAATAAAACTTGTGAATAGAGGAGACTCAAGGGAAAAATATGTTTGATAATACAGTTAAGTCTCTTCCATTTAGAATTTTATTAGTTTCTGTCATGAGTATAAATATTGGTAGGCCTAACAAGGAATGGAAAGGGTTATATATGAATGCGCAGAAAGTATGGAAAAGTTTATCAAAACACAGGAGTAATGTAAATGAGGGAATGACTAGGAAGTAACAATGTCATTTCATAAGTCATGGTTTGGAGTGATGTTTCCTTGTCTTCAGAATCTGTATAGATACTTTTCCTTTCCCATGTTTGTTCCTTATCTTCATCCTGTTGAAAGTGTTTTAGAAAATTCTGAATCTTCTTAAAACATTAAAAAAAAATTGTGTGTTGGTGAATTATCATCGTATTATAAATCCTTCAGTTTACACCTCTTATCAAGTGAAGAATACTGTGATAAACTTTCCATATTCAAAATTTAAAAACTTCATTACTTTCATTTATTTGTGTATGGTAAGCATGTTAACCTAACATTTTTTGAGACTAGAAGATACTCGTAGCTTGTGCTATGGAATAACTGTTCCATCACTAATTATTTTTAGAGTGCAGACTAAAAATCATAATAATGATTATAAGAACTTAAACAGAAATGTGAACATTAAATATCCTCAGAAGTACTTATATTGTGAATAATCCCTTGTGTTTATTATATAATTTAAATGAGCTCTTGTGACATGTTCATCTAATATATGATATGAAAAAACACAGTTTAAGGGAAAGAATTATGTCACTGATAAGCAACCATTGCGTGAAACTAAAGTTGTTACTTTTAATTGTTGTAACATATTTATGTACCACGGATATTTATTTATCGAGATAAAAATTTACTCCATTAATGAGTAATTCTCCACCCAGTCTTTCCTACTGAATAAAATTTGATAACTTAGAAACTGAGTAATCAAATTTAATTGAAGAATGCTGAATATGGAAACATATGCAATACATTTGTTTACGCTTATGCAGAAATCAGTACTCCTGTATTTTTCTGATGGCCAAAGATGTAGAGAAATTTTATGGATTGGTACATATAATAAGATCTTGTATTCTCAGTGTTTTTTATAAAAATCTCAGCACAGTCTTTACTGTTTTGGGGAAAGTAATTAAAAGTGAAAAGTGCTGAGTAATTTTTGCTGATACATAGTTTTGAAAATTATACTTTTTTGGTCTGTAAGTGAAAGCTTATCTGCGGAAGTATGGGAGGGATTTTGATACAGTTTTTACTAATAGACAAACTGATGCATGTGGAGGAATGTTTGTGGGTGCACAAGATAAGCGTAAGGCTGGCCAACAGCAATGCCAGGGAGGTGCAGTGAAAGTTTCCGCTGACATCCTAAATGACCTGTAATGCAGGATGTATTGAATATTAACATGAGAACGGAGTGTTTCATAGAGAGTTAATGTTTAAGGAGTGTGTAGCAAAGTGCAGGAAAGGATCACACAAAAATTGTAGATTTTGTGGGGTTGGCATTTGAGTTGGACAGCCTGGTCGGATGGAATGTGCCACATTAGCAATACAGTTTGGCAGTTGGCACTCGGCTTTAGCTTGCACCAAACTGTCAAGTTGGGTGGATTGGACAACGCTGTAGCTCGCAACTCCCATCATTGCCACAAGATGTCACACTGAGCACCAATTAAATATGGAACATACAACATTTGTGCCTCCTGAGAACTTTCCTGGTGTGTGTTGCTTGAATTATTCTATGAAAATGATGATGTTCAGTTATCTAATGCTGTCCTCTGAATTTTAATCATGACTCTACACAGTGGGCCATAAACTTAATTACTGATACAACAGACATGTCATGTAGCACTACGTACTTAATGCTATGTGTTGCAAAGCTAAGATGGGTCGCTAGTTTGTTTATAAATTAAAAATCTTTTTTGTGCTCTAATATTACTATTTAATTTTACAGATGTGTTTCATCATTTACAGAAAAGTCACCTCCAGGGGAATTTTATTTATTTCCTGCCTGTCCTGACAGTTTCTACATTTTCTCTCAGAGCATCAAAGGTTAAAAGATGCATTTCCACTTCATTTTAAAAAATCTACTTGGAATAAACTTTAAAAAATTTACATCAAAATTTTTGGTTACTTTGTTTTTGTCTTCTAATCTCTGACCCATTGAGAAGAAATGGAAACATTGTCAAGAAAGCAGAAAGTAAATAAAAAATTCACTGAAGATGCCTTTAATGTCATGTGTCAAAAAAAATGTTTACTTTATAAAGGAATGTTTATATGGCTGTTGTGGAAAATAGTCATGTCAAGAAACTTGCTAATAAACACATTTTTAATAAATTATGGGATAGAGCTAAAAGGAAGGGCAGATCACACCCACTGCTGGAGGAAAGTGAAGGCAGACAAATATAAAAGGGGAGCTATCACAGATGGTAGACAAAAACAATAGATCAGAGGTGATACATTGATAAGCCCTAGGTTACAATCCAGAGATAATAAGGACAGAGTGAGAAGTAATGATAGATTAGGGGAACAGAAATTAATAGTTCAGGTAAGACTTAGGATAGAAAAAAATAGGTAAAAAGGGTCATAACAACTAAAAATATATATAATATAAAGTACGATGTAAAAGAGAAGGGGAGAGGGTTAACAAAGATTAAGTCTAGCTAAGGTGCAGATTTTCTCAAATCAAGGCTTGAAATGAAATCCTCTGTCTCTGATATCACCCACACACCACTCACTGTTACCTTCTGTCCCTCTCCTAACCTCAGTAACATTCTAGTCAATCCTTATGACATTCCTAAACCATTAACCATACACCAAGGTTTTCTCAACTGAATTTTTTTTTGGTGCAATAAACAGTTTTCATCAGATAATAAATGCAATGTGTAATGACAAGGGATATTTCTGAATGGAATGATACATAAATATGAATCTCACTGTGGCCAGGGGCAAGTGCATTGAGGTGTGTGTGTTTGTGTGTGTGTGTGTGTGTGTGTGTGTGTGTGTGTGTGTGTGCGTGTGCGTGTGTGCGTGTGTGTACTTCCACTAGAGAAAGAGTTGAAGTTCGAAAGCCAGTACAAATAGTTTTCTGTTGCATGTTTGTATGAGCTACAAATCATTCAACTGTACGTGAGTGGTTGCTTTACATATTATTCCACTTACAGCAATGTTACACTAATTGTAGAGCCTCAAATGGTTTCTCATTTGTAACACAAATATTGATCAATAGGTGCATAAATCATCATAGTGTTATGTGATTATGAAAATTAAAATAAGGATTTAAGCTCAGGGTTTAAAATCCCACTGATTATATACTCATTAGAGTTGAAGCTGTAGTTCTGATTTGACAAGGACAGGGAAGTGCGATTAAGGGAAAACTTAGTCTAGGTGGGACTTTGAACCCTGCTCCTGTAGAGAAAAAGGCCCATGTTTTAACCACTGCACTATCTTTTTTCATGATGAAAAAAGAGCTTACTTGGCTTTCTGTTCACTGATAATGTGTTTACAATCAGTCAGGGAATGTGAGAGGATATTAAAGAATAGTTGATTCTTTCAAAGAAAAAGACAGCAACCAGCCACTGTTAACATTGCCATTTATTGAAGTAGATATCACTGTAACTGGATCTGAAATGACAGGTTCATCTCCATATGGCTGTAAACATAAAATAAATGTGCATCTTGCGAACGGCCATCTGAAGATGAACTTGTCAATTCAAAACCAGTTACAACACTATTTGCTTAAATAAATAACATTTTTAAGAATGGCTGGTTGTTGTGTTTCTCTTTGAAAGAATGAACCTACATTTTGTACACAGCCACAGTATCAAGATGTCCATGTTCAAAAAAGTAGCTTACAGTTTTGTTTTCTGTATTTTTTTACCCCTCTTGACCAAGATTTTCTTTCTGCTCTCTTTGATTAATTTTCTATTTTTCTTACTCTCTATTATGAATGGTTTACCTTTCGTTAAATTTGTAAATTTGATGTTATGGTGCTTCTGTTATGATACATATTGATAAGAGGTAGCACAGTTTAATTTAAAATATGAAATTTGGTGTTCCAGAGCTTCAACTCTCGTGCAGCACTGAATGGCCACATTAGAATACACGGCGGTGGAGTCTGTGGACGTTCTCCTACACCAGACAAACGACCATCTGCCAGCACCCCTCCTACACTTGCAGATATACTTGAGGAATTTCCCTGCAAGATTTGTGGGAAGTAAGTGAAAGCCTACCAATGTTAACCACATCTCTCTAAAAGATCGGCACAAGGTAAATTTTATCTACAATCTTTTGCCTGGTGTGCACACTCCCACCTGCACCAAACTCCATGAAATTTAACTACGACCCCATTTGTTTTGTTGACATTTGTTGTTTTTCATGTGAATAGTGTAAATGTGCAATCAGAATGGATCATGATTCAGCATCTCATTTTTGCACATTTCACTCACACTTTTGGATTTTTTCCCTTGGTGGTATATTGCCACAAAATGACAAGACAACAAAGTTATTAACCATCTGCGAGATTTCTAATTTCCCTTTAACGAAGTAAAATGTCATGCAAATGTGTGATAACTTTTCCTAATCCCAATTTAGCATGACCAAAACAGAGCCTATGGAGATATTAACAGATTTGTGAGGACTGGCCATATGCTCTTGTTTTTGTTAACTTTACAAAGCAATATGTGCAGTTAAGAATTATCATGCGCCACTAAAATAGAAATAATGTAAACTGATGTTTTGTCGTTGTTCCTTCTTTTCTTATTCTTCTTTTAAAGCTGGTGTGCATGGGTGACATGTCAAGAACTGGTGGTAGTTATATAGCACCAAGATTGATTACATATGACAGTATCCTCTTCTCTGTGTCAGTGATAGCCAGATCATGACGAATTGAACTTTTTTGTAGAACAGTAATATTATATGCACATTGCAAATTATTAATTTCAGTAATACTTTTAATGATGTGTTGAAGTAGTAGTATGAATCTGGCCTCAAAGCTATGGGTGGTAACGTCTTAGATTTGGTTTTGTGTGTGTGTGAATGAAAGAAGCATTACTTGTAAGTCTCCTGGGTCTCTCTCTCTCTTTTCTGTTTTTAACCAAAGAAAGAAAGCTAGAAAATGCTACGAAATGAAACAGAACATTTCAGATCATTCATGTTTTACAACTTGCAGTCTGGAGTTGGAGCTCCTTAATGAATGACAACTTTGTGTACTCTGCAAAATACACATAGGAGAAAACCAAAAGAAAACCAAAATACAAAGAAAGAAATAAGAGTGCATTAAAACCCATGAAATATCTGAATTATGCTGAATTTGCTTTAGGAAGCAAAATGTCATAGCAGTTAACTGCATATATAATGAAGACACAATGTAATTACAATATTAAGAAAAATATCTGAAAAGATGGGAATGCCAACAGTGTGACTCCTTATTACCATACATTTTGTGTGCTTATTGTGGTTAATCTTGTATGTGACCGTACATCTTAAAATGAATATAGCTCTTAATAAATATAGTCTAAAATCATGTGGCAAATATTTTGCAACAAGCTGTAATACATCTACATCTACATATACACTCCACAAGTCACCGTGGGGTGCATGGTGGAGGGTACCATGTACCATTACTATTTATTTCTCTTCCTGTTCTGCTCACAAATAAAGCGAGGGAAAAACACCTGTCTAATCATCAGTATGAACCCTAATTTCTCACGTCTTATTTTCAATCAGCTATACTGAAACCAAATTTAATTTCTTTTCAACAGACTATCCAGAAACCTGAATCATAAGGTATTCAAATTACGTTGTGTACTAAAATACAGTGCAAGCCTGCTTTTTTCAAAAGTGTCATCAGCTCATGGAGGAAGCTGCATGTCGCAAAGCATATCCTATTTTTATTTCTGTCAAGATGGCTTCTCTCAATGTTAGTTCTTAAAGAGCTTTCATCAAAGGAACAGTTCATTCTTACACCAAAACATGGTACTTCCACTTGAAATGATCTACAAAGATTTGGACCCTGTGTCAGCTAGATTATTCCTTGTCTCCTAATAAAAGCCAGTTCCCAGCAGGTCAATGCCTCCTTTAGAGGATTTTGTTCATGCTGAATGGTGTACTAAAAATGTGAGCAACTCTATGCTCGATGCATTTCTTATTGTGCTTGATAAAGACTGAGAGTACTGAAGCAGATGAGCAATTATTCATTGCGATGGTCCCTTGTGGTGTCATTGTCTTTAGGATTACCTGTACGTCTAGTTTTGCATCATACATTATGAATGTGATGGAGAAGAATTCTGAAAATAGGCGAAAACTAGGAGAATCAAGGATATCTTCTGTACTACAAACAAGGCAGTGCAGTGGTAAGGCTCTGGACTTGCATTTGGAGGATGGTATTTCAATTCCCTGGCCACTCCTCCAGATTTATGTTTTCCATAATTTTTCTAAATCAGTTACAGCAAATGCCTGAATGGGCCCTTCTGTAAAGACAGAACTAATTTCCGTCATCAGAGTCCCCAATCTGAGCTTGTGCTCCACCTCTAATGACCTCATTGTTGACAGGAAGTAAATCCTAACCACCCTTTCTCCCTTCTTCGACGTCAACCTCCCCATCTGCTCCTCTCCCCCCTCCAACACATTTTTGGGTAGGTGTTAGTAAACATTGGTGAATGGGAAACACCTGCTCAATTTGCTCTGTTTGTTACTTTTCACTGTTTTTAAGTCATATATTCTCAACATGCATTCTATCCTTACAGACATTGACATTCTTAAATGAGATCAAATATACCTTTGCTATTGCAGATAAGTTTTGTGTTGTTGAATTTGTTCTGTTACAATTACTCTTCAGTAAAATGTTCCCAACAACAAATTAGGAAGTTTAACAGTGTAGGAAAACATAGATTGTTGTTTGCCATAAAGACAACACATTAAGTTGCAGACAGGTACAACTCAACAACACTTACACAAAGTTTTTGGCTGCAGCCTTCATCAGCAAAAGAGAAGGAGAAACAGTGACACACACGATTCATACATATAAGCAAGCACACCTCATGCACACCTGATCGCCAGCTCCAGCAGCTCAGGTTTGAATGCAAGTATCACGTGGGATGTCAGCAGCAATCTGGAGGGGGAGGACAGTAGTGTACAGGTGGGGGCACAGAGGAACGCTGCCTGGCGGAGTGTGCAGGGACTAGGAGGTCAACAGGCACAGCATGTGGTGCTGAGTGAAGAAGGGTGGTTGTGGGGTATGAATGTGGGGGAAAGAAGGAGTGAAAAGGAAAGGAGTGGGGAAAGATGGGAGGGTGTATTGGCACAGAGTGGCAAACAAAGAAGCTGGGAGATGAGAACAGGTAGGAGATGTTAGGACACATTGGATGGAAACTGTTGGGTGGAGATATGGAGCAGTATGTTATTGTGGGCTGAGACCAGTATAATTATGGGAGCAGAGAATGTGTTGTAAAGTTAGCTCCAATCTTCACATTTCAGAAAAGCGGGTGGTGAGGTCCAGATGGCTTGGGCATTGAAACAACCATTGAAATCAATCGTGTTATGCTCAGCTGCATATTGTTCCACAGGATATCTACTTTGCTCTTGGCCACCGTTCGGTGGTGGCCATTCATCCTGGCGAGCAGCTGGTTGTACTCATATCAGTACAATGGCTGCTTTCGCAGGTGCCTTGACCTCTGCTGGGGTAGGGCAATCCTCTGAATAGGAAGTGCTGGGTGGGTGGATTGGGCAGGTCTTGCGGCTGGGTCTTCCACAGGGATATGATCCTTGTGGTAAGTGGTTGGGATTGGGAGTGGTGTAGGAATGGATTAGAATGTTGTGGAAGTTGGGTGGGTGACAGAGCACCATTTTAGGAAGGGTGTGAAGGATTTCAGGTATGATGATAGGTAATCAAATCCCTGATGAAGTATATGGTTCAGTTGTTCCAGTCCTGAGTGGTGCTGAGTGACGAAAGGAGAACTCCTTTGTGACTGATTCTTGGTGGTGGTGGTGGTGGAAGGATTGGAAAGCGAGGGGAAATGGCATTGGGGGGGGGGATAGTGTTTGACGGCCTTGTTGAGACCCTCCGCATACTGAGTGAGGGAGTTCTTGTCACTGCAAATATGTCATCCCCGGGTTGGGAGTTTTTTTTTTTTTTTTTTTTTTTTTTTTTTTTTTTTTTTTTTTTTTTTTTTTTTTTAAAGGGATGATAGCAATCAAAATGCAGGCACTGTTGGTGGTTTGTGGGTTTAACATGGACAGAGGTGTGGACAGCCCATCAAAGAGGAGGAGGTCAATGTCTAGGAAAGTGGCACACTGGGTTGAGGATAACCAAATGAAGCAGATGGGAGAGAAGGTGTTGAGGTTGTGAAGGAATGAAGATAGTGTCTTGGCCTTGAGTCCCAATCATGAAGATATCATCAATGAAACCGAACTAGAATAAGGGGGCAGGCAAGGAAGGGCTCCTTTAGATGACCCATAAACAGGCTGGCATAGAAGGGTGATATGTGGGTAGGCAAGGAAGGGCTCCTCTAGATGACCCATAAACAGGTTGGCATGGGAGGGTGCTATGTGGGTGCCCATGACTGTGCTACAGATTTGTTTGTATAGCTTTCCTTCAAAGGATAAGAAGTTATGAGATAGCCGTCATCCCTTTTACACCAAAAAATCCACCCCATACAGTGTGGCCTCCCAGGAACAGCATATCTGCAGTGACAAGAACTCCCTTGCTCAGCATGCTGAGGGTCTCACCAAGGTCTTCACAGATGGGCACTACCCCCCAAGCCTAATCTACAAACACATCTCCTGTGCCATTTTCTATCATGCCCCCAATCCTCCCATCACTGCCAAGAACAGACCACGAAGGAGTGCTCCCTTTGTTACCCAGTACCACCGCAGACTGGAACAGAGTGAGATAATGTTACGTGTTAGGAAATAACATCTATTGCAGTTGCTCACCTGAAATTTCTGCATAATCCTTGCCCATGATGCAGCCCTGCAAATTAATAAAAGGCCAGAAAAACACCACTAATGTTGTATTCAAACATTACAGGATTGTTTTTCCTATTCATGTACTCCCAACCATTTGTCATTTGTCATGCTAGGTTTTTTCTTTGCAGGCACTGTATAATTTTGAATTACTGCAGATTTGTACTAATTTTGATTGCTGTTGCTGCACTAACTATGGACATGCATGTCATCTTTCAGTTGTTAATGCATAGTCTGCTTTCATATGTTTGTGTTCCATTACTAGTGATCTTCTTGGAAAGCAGCAAATAGTACCACTGAAGCAATCAGATCGTTTTTAAAGCCAAAAGTATTATCCATTTTCAGTATCGCCTAAGCATGTTGCGAGCAAAATATTGACTATTTCACTCATTTTCTTATTTCATTCTTTGTTTCTCCTTCTTCTTCTTCTTCTCATTTTTTGACTCAGTGATAACACTATGAAATCAGTCCCAGATTAAATCATTGTTATTTACCTTTATAATTTCTCATTGTATTTGTGATTATTGTATCCTTGAATCTTATAGTCTAAACTAAAAGCTTAAAACAAATATAAATGGGAAGATCCTTTAACCAACATAATAAATGCTGATTCATCAGTGTCAGAAATCAGAAAATATAAAATTCTGTTAATATTTTACAGAGTAATATAATGTCATTGCTTCTAAGAGAGACATCATACCAAATCCAGTTTGGTATATTTGTGATCACGTCTGTGTATGAAACATGCACCTCTGGATAGTCAACTTGAACTGAGGCATTGAGAAACATAAGATCCTCAAGCACAGTATATGTGAATATTCACAAAAAGTTGTTTCATCGATTTCTCTGATATTCATTTCCATATAAGTTTGACAATGATGTGTTATAGACCCTTAAGATTCTAAACACAGTATACCAGCTTTATATTTGTTTTGCATTGTATTCTAATTTTTTTTTGTCACTGATAATGGCAATGGATTTTTGTCTGCTTAACTACTACTCAATTTTTTTTCTTTTCAAAGTGAGTAAGAGCCTGTTCTCTTAACAGTTCTGCATTTTGTGTGCAGAAATGAATATGTTCCATTAAACACTGGTGCAAGATTCCACAGAAATTCTTTCTACACTTGGAAGTTTTGGCAGGTGCACACATTTTAAAAATATTGAACAGACCAATGTGTTTAAATAACTTAATCTCTTTTACCAGTCTCCAAAATGGAACATCGAGAGCAGGGCCTGCAGACAAACAAAAATGCATTCAAATCTCCTGTGTTTGGAATTTTAAAATAATTATTTCATCAACAGAAAGGGAAAATTATGAAATAAGATGAAAAGTAAGATGTGAAGGTGCTTAAGGAAAGGAAATAAGATTCCAAACCATAAATTGAGAAACATATGAAGTTCTGGAAAGCAATTAGATGCAATAGTACTTCTAAAAGCTTTCTTGCAACTTGTGACTCTTATACACTGATGAAACAAAACATTATGACAACTGCCCACCAAGAGACTGAATGCCACCTGGTGGCACTGCAGTCACGTGACTCAGTAAGGAAAGTATATAAGCAGAGCAGAGACAAACATGAATCATTCTAATGATGATAAATGCTGCGAATCAAGAAATCCACAGATATAGATTACTTTGATAATGTGCGGATTGTTATCTACATCTACATCCATACTCCGCAAGCCACCTGACAGTGTGTGGCGGAGGGTACCTTGAGTACCTTTATCGGTTCTCCCTTCTATTCCAGTCTCGTATTGTTCATGGAAAGAAGGATTGTCAGTTTGCCTCTGTGCGGGCTCTAATCTCTCTTATTTTATCCTCATGGTCTCTTCGCGAGATATACATAGGAGGGAGCAATATACTGCCAATATACTGCTTGACTCCTCGGTGAAGGTATGTTCTCGAAACTTCAACAAAAGCCCGTACCGAGCTACTGAGTGTCTCTCCTGCAGAGTCTTCCACTGGAGTTTATCTATCATCACTTTCGCGATTACTAAATGATCCTGTAATGAAGCGCGCTGCTCCCTGTTGGATCTTCTCTCTCTCTTCTATCAACCATATCTGGTATGGATCCCACACTGCTGAGCAGTATTCAAGCAGTGGGTGAACAAGCATACTGTAAACTACTTCCTTTGTTTTCGGATTGCATTTCCTTAGGATTCTTCCAATGAGTCTCAGTCTGGCATCTGCTTTGCCGACGATCAACTTTATATGATCATTCCATTTTAAATCACTCCTAATGCGTACTCCCAGATAATTTATGGAATTAACTGCTTCCAGTTGCTGACCTGCTATATTGTAGCTAAATGATAAGGGATCTTTCTTTCTATGTATTCGAAGCACATTACACTTGTCTACATTGACATTCAATTGCCATTCCCTACACAATGCGTCAGTTCGCTGCAGATCCTCCTGCATTTCAGTACAACCTCTCGATATACCACAGCATCATCCGCAAAAAGCCTCAGTGAACTTCCAATGTCATCCACAAGGTCATTTATGTATATTGTGAATAACAACGGTCCTACGACACTCCCCTGCGGCACACCTGAAATCACTCTTACTTCGGAAGACTTCTTTCCATTGAGAATGACATGCTGCATTATGTTATCTAGGAACTCTTCAATCCAATCACACAATTGGTCTGATAGTCCATATGCTCTTACTTTGTTCATTAAACGACTGTGGGAAACTGTATCAAACGCTTTGCAGAAGTCAAGAAACACGGCATCTACCTGGGAACCCGTGTCTATGGCCCTCTGAGTCTCGTGGCCGAATAGCGCGAGCTGGGTTTCACACGACCATCTTTATCGAACCCCATGCTGATTCCTACAGAGTAGATTTCTAGTCTCCAGAAGAGTCATTATGTTCACATAATATGTGTAGATTTCTAGTCTCCAGAAAAGTCATTAGAGATATAGGTCTATAGTTCTGCACATCTGTTCGACGTCCCTTCTTGAAAACGGGGATGACCTGTGCCCTTTCCAATTCTTTGGAACGCTACGCTCTTCTAGAGACCTAATGTACACCGCTGCAAGAAGGGGGGCAAGTTCCTTCGCGTACTCTGTGTAAAATTGAACTGGTATCCCATCAGGTCCAGTGGCCTTTCCTCTTTTGAGCGATTTTAGTTGTTTCTCTATCCCTCTGTCGTCTATTTCGATATCTACCATTTTGTCATCTGTGTGACAATCTACAGAAGGAACTACAGTGCAGTCTTCCTCCGTGAAAAAGCTTTGGAAAAAGATGTTTAGTATTTTGGCCTTTAGTCTGTCATCCTCTGTTTCAGTACCAGTTTGGTTACAAAGTGTCTGGACATTTTGTTTTGATCCACCTAACACTTTGACATAAAACCAAAATTTCTTAGGATTTTCTGCCAAGTCAGTACATAGAACTTTACTTTCGAATTCATTGAATGCCTCTCGCATAGCCCTCCTCACACCACATTTCGCTTCGCATAATTTTTGTTTGTCTGCAAGGCTTTGGCTATGTTTATGTTTGCTGTGAAGTTCTCTTTGCTTCTGCAGCAGTTTTCAAACTCAGTTGTTGTACCACAGTGGCTCTTTTCCATCTCTTATGATCTTGCTTGGCACATACTCATCTAACGCATATTGTACAATGGTATTGAACTTTGTCCACTGATCCTCAACACTCTCTGTACTTGAGACAAAACTTTGGTGTTGAGCCATCAGGTACTCTGAAATCTGCTTTTTGTCACTTTTGCTAAACAGAAAAATCTTGCTACCTTTTTTAATATTTCTATTTATGGCTGAAATCATCGATGCAGTAACCACTTTATGATCGCTGATTCCCTGTTCTGCATATTTCGGGTCTGTTTGTCACCAGAAGGTCTAATATGTTATCAACACGAGTCGGTTCTCTGTTTAACTGCTCAAGGTAGTTTTCAGATAACGCACTTAAAAAAATTTCACTGGATTCTTTGTCCTTGCCACCTGGTATGAATGTTTGAGTCTCCCAGTCTATATCCGGCAAATTAAAATCTCCATCCAGAACTATAACATGGGAACAAGCATCTCAGAAACAGGAATTTTCGAATCCATGCCATGTTGAATCACTGCTGTATTATATTTCAAAGGGGACTAACCCACAATTAAGGAGGTTGTCATAATATTTGGCTCATCGGTATAAATCTGAACATAGCTTGGTGTATCCTTCTTTTTCAGTAACTGCAAATCTTACCATATCTCCTATTTTCTGTGCTTTTCTTACTCTTGTGAAGAAACCGTTGTAAAAGTTGTATAAAGATGTATCTATGATTTTTATTTGTGACCCTTTTAGTCCTTTCCAGTTGCTTCTTTCTTAGCAGATACTCAATATGCATTACTCTTATGTTTGAAATATTGCCAAGATTCATTCCTGATGATCATTGAGAATGAGATAATCACTGTATAAGACACTGGGAATGCCTCAAATTTCATACGTCTACACATACTTGAACCCTCAAGTGTAACAAGAAGGTACATTCTGAATCATCCAGAAACTACATTCAGGAAAGACATATGTTGTTGAGGATGTAGAAATTCTAAGATACTTAATGATATAGTTAACTGTGAACAGCACTCAAAGAATATGCAGTTTTTATCTGTACAAATGAGATAAAATATCAGTGAGACAGTCTCAAGAAAAATATAGCAGCTGTTTTTAACCCACTAATTAAAATCAGAGTACTTCTTAATGAAATTTTTGTCACTTATATTAGAAATTACTTTGCATGTTGTGCGAGTTTTAGGTGGGTACTTGCAAAGTAAATGTGTATTTTGTCCACATGACGTATGAATAACAATCAAAATGAAAATTGCCCAGATCAACAGCAATGTAGTAGATTCAATAAAACTGTATTCCATAATATATTTTATCAAAATTGTTGTTGTGGCATTTACGTAAAGGATTTGTGTGCATCTAGAAGGTTTTGTTAACATAAAAACATCAGTAATATTTACGTTTTAGTATTCTGGTGAATATGGATCTTCCATTGCTTTCATAAATTCCTTCGGTTCTTGAGACACTTACTGTAATCATGAGGCTAAGTTTTTTTAAGGTTAGCGTAGCATAAGTTTACTGCCAGTTATGAAACTAATTTCATGAAATATCTGGAAATTTAGTTAGTAATGTCATCAAGTTGAACTATCTGTTCTCTCTAATCACTGGATCAAAAATTTCTAACATTCCTCATTCCATTTTGAAAGTAATCAATTTTTCACATCACAAGTGACAGCTGTTTCTATTATGTATGTCTCCATAAACAACTGTTATTGCCTGCACCAGTTACACAACAAGATATGTTTTGGTGTACACATGCAGCGAAAACAACAAACTTTGATTTATGTAGTCCCAAATTGGCAGTAGACCTCCTGTGTTGTCAGACTTCATGAATAGGACTTCTTTTCTGGCTGAACTTTTTGAGATAAATCCTTTGTAAGAATGAACTCCTTTAAGATACATTAATCTGGTTGAACCTGTAACATACTGGGTACAAACAACATACAGTTGCCTCTAAAAATCGAAAGTAACAATGAATTTCTAACCTGAATAGTGAGTGTACTTTATGTGATGAGTCACTATCAATCCCCCCATGTTTTGCCTACTCCTCTCCACACTACTCCTTCCCTCCCCACTCCCCTCCCTATGTCTCTTTTCCTTGCCTTCCACAGTTGGCCACAAATATTGTGTGTTTGACAGTGTCATGTCAATAACAACAATATAATCACCTGCTTAATGAAAGTAAGAGATTTGCAATGACTATGCATATAATTATAACTGTATCCTAAGTATTTAACTTTGGAGAATTCCAAAGAGAGAGTAATCTCCACGTGGTTTACTATATTCATTTCCAGTTTCTTTGAGCGAATCCATAAGGCAGTTAAGTTGTGTATCTGAGTGGTCTTGGCCTTTACTGATCATGTCTTTTCAGTGTCCTTCATGTGGGCTCAACATGACATGTATGATCCTTATGTTTATTCTTATTTTTTTTTTTTAAGTATTATGATCATACAGTACATTTTTTAGTTTCATCAAGTAATTTTGTAAAAGGAGAGATGAAACTGAAGTTAGTGCTTTGTAACTGCAAAATAGTAATGGAGCTCTTTCTTCTCAGTATAAATGTGGACCATTGGGAATGTCTTGTGCTCTTGGAAAACAGTTGGTGAAAACTGACAGTAGTAAATTGTTAAGCACTGCATGATTAGAGATCTGTGAAATGTCTTATAGGGTAATGCACTTTACTGAACTTCAGTTTCATTCATTACGTACTAAGTATATTTGCATTTAGTAAATAGGATAGAGCACACACACACACACACACACACACACACACCTATATATATATGCATGTTACATACAACTTATTACACCGTTATATTTTGCAGAGTTTTCAATAAAGTCAAAAGTCGTAGTGCTCACATGAAGTCTCATCGTCCTCCGGATGCTGAGCCGAAGAAGCCTAAGCTAGATACTAACAAGATGGAAGCTGCTGAACATCTTTTAGTTCGGTCACTGGGAGTAACTACATCAATTGGTCTTGGGAGACACACCTGAGCCGTAACTGTTATGCAGTACAATCATGAGGTGTCAAACAGAAGAAATAATAGTTCACCCACAAGTAATTTTCAACAATTGTATATGGATTGAACAGTATCATCATGTAACAAATGTTAAAATTCTTGTATATATATCTTTCAGATACTTTTATACAGCTGAATGAATACACTCTCTTGCAAACACACACACACACACACACACACACACACACACACATTTCTAAATAAATTATGTTTCATGCTTTACAGGTTTTCCAGATCCATTGTTTAAATCCTTCCCACTAACTGTAAATAAACTATGTTATTTGTAAAGAGTCTTATCTTGTTTTTAAAATGGATAGTCAGATTTTCTGCAGCTGGCAAAGTAATAATTACCACACAAGCTTAAGGTAAATACTTAATTACTTTGTGGGTGAGCTAATCTAGAGTAATATTTTGCATAATATGAACTGGAGCAATAGTGAATGGTTTATCTTCTGTAAATATTATTTATTATTGTGCTTAATATTGATATATTGTTGAAAAGATAAATGTAAAATTGATGTTTTATTGGATTTCATGGTACACATCAGGGTTATATTCATGCAACTAGCATTAAGTAACATATCAACAAAAAAGCAATTGAAGTGACATTCCTAGAAGTGTACTTAGGAAATAATGTATTGTGCCATTTTGGGATTGGCAGTGCTGTGAAGTGTCCACTTCTGAAACAAAACTCGAAAGTGAGTGGTCAAATACATAGTTCTGTTTTCCTAAACAAACCAGTATAGAGCAAGGGAGAAGGCTCCAAGTGGAACATCGTATAGTGAGTGGAATTACATAACATAAAATGTGCTCAATGATCGATAATCTTTTTGTCTTTCTTCTTCATTGTCTGCTTTGTTTCCATTAGAATTTTGTATGCCAAAATAAGACAAATAATGTACAATGTGTCTTGCCTTGTCACTGTGTTCTCATGTTTTTGGCATTTATTTCTAAGTTCTCTGTATTCAGTGTGTGAAGACCAATACTCATGCATTACATAAAGTATAGTAGCAAAAAAAAAAAAAAAAAAAAAAAAAGAAAGAAAGAAAGAAAAAAATTAAAACTGTGAAGCCTCAGTACATACATCAGTGTGCTTCAATTCTGTATAAATGCATAAGAGACGATATTATTTCACAGGACCGCTGAAAGAAATGGCCAATAAGCCAAACATAATTTATTAACTCCGGTGCAAGGCACGTGAAGCCTTGAATGACAGTATTATCTTTAAAAACTAGTGTAGTGTTTGGGTTCTTAATACTCTTCGCCTAATCTGCTTTGTTTGAAATTACGGCAGCTAGTTCTGATTACTGAACTTGTGTGTGTTGTTCTGTTGTTACAGTTGGAAAGGAAAGTGAAGATAACATGATCATTGTTCTGTTCTTATGTTCACTATTTTTTAATCTTTTATATACTAAAGTGCAGAGCAATTTGCTGTACTGTGTAAAGAAAAGTGCCTTGTGACTGGGGAAATGCAATCACAGAGAGGGGATAAGGTACAAGGTTATTGTCATAAAATGTTTTCCACACATGGCAGCAGGTAATTGTACTTACGAAAGCAATAGACTATATAATATGTATGTGTGTTCTGAATGCATGGTTGTTAGAATATATGTGTGTGTTTTTATATTCAGTATGTTCCACAAGTTCCTTAACTTTCAAACTGCAGATGTTTAAGAAATATTAAATAATGACCTATGGTATTCTTCTGTTTTATACATGTGTTTATCAAGAGGTTTATTCCCAGTTTGGACGTTTCTAATCACTTTTTAACTATGTTATACATCATGATGTATTAAAGTTTTAAAATAATCATCACTGTACTATTTCATCCAAAATATCCTACACAGGTATTGTTTTGAGCTGGGTAAGGCTGATGGACACAGACAAAGGTGGTAATACACGATAAACTCTAAATAAATTAAATTAAATGAGATGGAAGCTGGGGTAAATACAATGTGCTGTGTATCATAGAACCAACCACTGCAGACACCAAACAAACAAAACGTACTGTACACAATAAGGAACTCCATGGCATTACTTAAGCTACAGTATTTTCTACTCAAAATATAATGATCTTTGGTATTTGATATTATTTTAGTGGCAGGTTATTTTCACAGTATGAATACCTTTTGCTGTGTAACTCTGTTCATTTGTAAATAATACAACTGGAGTATGAATGTCAGGGTAAGATACATGTTGTTGAAAATAATTCACCTAAATTCCTTACAAAATTTGCAGAATTTCAAAAATAGGATGGATCACAACTTGTTAAACCATGACACATTGAAGTTCCTTGGATTTTGTTTTTCCTAAATTTTTATAAAATTAAAAAAGTGTTCAGGTATAGTGAACAACTGATCCAACGAAGTTAAAATTCATGTTTAACATATTCACCAAATACTTTATTATTGAATTTTTCTTTTAAAATGCAAAAAAAGGAAAGAAAGATAGAACATCGTGTTTAAGAACAATTTAAAACCAATGGTATTTGTGATACAACTAAACAATTGTTTTCTGATATTCCATTAGATAACTCTTACTACTGCTTGACACATGACTATAAATCTATTTGATGTTCTTTAGAGCCCTACTCATTCTGTAATCATCACTCTCCAAACTAAGTTTCTGTTTCTAGTCAATAAACAGATTTTATTCTCGTGATTCTTTTCAAATAACTGCAAAATTCGAACAAGATCAAAATATCAGTATGTTCACATGCTCCCTTGGAAACTAATTTCATTGAGGGAGACTATAAAAATAAATTCCCATAAGTTATAGAATGCCTTGCTTCAGTAAATATTGCATTGTATAACTATTTCATTGTCAATATGAAAACTTGTGATTCATCAGAGGAGTAGTAGTGTGTGACTAAATTACATTTATGTCTGAGTTGTGTCATTGGAGCAGTGAAACACTTGCAGTATTCTGAAGAGTCGCATTGATCTGAAAATTTATGAGTAGAATTTTTGTAAACAATATTTTCTCCATCAGTTTATCTCCCATTTCTTTAATGTCAATTGAAAATTAAACTGTGCTGCACCTATAATTTTAGTTTATTTATTTGCTTTATTATCTGACATATATTTGAAAAATATTCTGAATCTCATATTTGATTTGAGTTGCTACATGTATTATCTGATGTTGCATATTTCAGGAGACATATGATCATTTCCCGTGCTTTAATGTTAACATAATTCATCTTTCATGAAGCTAACTACTGATTTAAAAAACCATTATTCACACAGTCAATAGTATGTTTAAAATGTAACAGAATTCAGTTTCACTATGAAACAGCAAATACTACAGCTAGTAAAAGAAGTTTCTTTACTGGCAAGAATGATGATATTTGTAAATGCTGAACATAATTAATGAGCCTTTTTTGTCTATAAAGATTTTACCATTGACATATCCAGATTTCTTGTACATTAACAGCAATATGGAAAGGATAAATTGTTACTCGCACACAGAGGAAACATTGACTTGCAGACAGCCATAGTGAAAAAACCTGCTAAATAATTCGACTTTTGGACAAAGCACAACTCACACACATGGCCACTAGCTACAGGTGCTGGGAGAGAGTGGCAGTGTGTGTGTGTGTGTGTGTGTGTGTGTGTGTGTGTGTGTGTGTGTGTGTGTGTGTGTGTGCTTATGTGCATATGTGTGTGTTTTCTTTTTTTGGGATAAGGACTTTGTCCAAAATTGTAATTATTTTAGTAATATTTTTCATTGTACCTGTCTGTGACTCAGTGCCTCCTCTATGTGGTGAGCAGCCATCTGTTAATGTTGTTGTTGTTCCATCATGAACTTTCTTAGGCATTAGGTGGTGTAACAAAGTAGGTAGACAATAGCTCACTGTTGTTGACTGAACAAGATGCTGGGCTGAGTGATGAAGGGGTAACAAGAAGGGCGTGAGGAAATTTATCATCTCTTATCAGATTTTCATGGCAGCAATGTTATTGTTTTCTGTTGTGCTGTGCATTAACATAATTGCAGTCAGCAGCAATAGAAGTTGTACTGATTGGTAAGAAGTTTGTAGGAGAGCAAAGAGTAACAGTGGTCAAGAGAACCTATCATATACTGCTTTAAATAAATACGAAGTTAAATAAATGATCAGGTTTTTGTTTCAGGAAAGAAATAATGTTTTAAAACAAAATATAAAACACCTTAAATTTGAATAGAAATGTTTCCCATGTCATTTACATGTGTGTAGGTCTACAGTGGAAATTAATTATTTTTTGCTGGTCAATTTCTCACAAGGCATGTCATACATTTATGTGAGTGTAGACTCAAGAACATAAGAGAAGAAAGTTGTACATTTATGTATTTGATTTCTAAAATGAACTAATATGTTCATAATGGTTGTCCAGTATGAAAATTACATGCAATTGGAAACAGCACTCAAAGATAGAGGATTTCACCATCAGGTATTTTGTGCTCAAAAATGTAAGTATCAAGGATGTCAGTTCATATATCTAAAATCTTTTGCCCATGACTTACTCCTTTTTTAAATAACCCAATAATATCTTGGTTTTCTGCCCTTTCGTAATGAGTCTGATGAAAATAATGATTTTTATACAAATCAGTTATAAATTTATTCTGATTACAACTTTCATCAGTGGTAGACTGTTGTGACAAAAACATTGAAAATGTTTGCTACAGTAATTATATCAAAGCACACTGACTTAGGTCCTCCAAATCAGGAAGAGCAGTAATTGAAATCAATCTGACAACTGTAGAAAAATGTTTAAACAGCCAAAAAATTGTTGGTTTAAACGAGGAGCAGGAACAAAATGGTGCAGTTAAAGTGAAACATTATTACCAGAGCCAAACGTTTGAGGAACGATTTTTTTAAATCTCTACTGTATCCATGAGCCAAAAATATTTAGTGAAAGACCAATCATGCAGCTGAAGTCACCATAGTATGACACAATCATATTTTGACAATATGTGCTTTGTATTTAAGTAATTTGTATGAAGAGGAAAATAACAATATGCAGAGAACAATTGTCAACCCTTATTGTGTTCATTCTTCACTGATAAAAATTAAATACATTCATTTATTCTGATTTCAGTAAATATTCATATATTAATGTGTGAGACTGCATTAGAGCAATAAAAAGCATAGCTTACAAAGTTGCTTCAATAAACATTTACACACATTCTACAGGCTATAAAAGTAAGAAGTCAAAAATATTTAAACAACAGAAGTTCTCATTATGAAGTAAATTTTAACACTTCCTGCTTCAGAGGAATGTGTTGACTACCAGTATAGTCTGATTAAAATAATGTATTACTTTTTAAACTTAAAATATCATTGCAGAAGAGGTTTATTTCCAAGTGACTACCAGTATAGTCTGATTAAAATAATGTATTACTTTTTAAACTTAAAATATCATTGCAGAAGATATATGTAACACTTGAGAATACAGAAAAGACAAATCATTCTTAATTTGAAAGTTTTAGTGTCCTTTACATGTAACTGCAAATTATTATCAAGAACATTTAAAAAAATTTTATACGTAGTTTAACGTATAATTTACCTTTCAATATAGTCCTCCATACTGTAATGACTGCCACACTCAACTGCTTATGACAAGTTGTCATGATAACACTAATTAAGTATCTGAGGCATGTTGTTTTAACAATAAAAATTAATTACAACTTCATACTTTATTATTGTTGTAGAATGTCATGCATATAACATGTAAATTTCACACTAATCTTGTTACTTATAGTTGATAATTCTCCAGAAATTTAAAATTATTTTTGTAAAACAGAAGAGAACTCAGAGTGTCAAGAGATTTTGTTTTAGTAAATGAGTAGTTATGATGCTGGAAATTGAGTTTTAGTTTCATTACAGGTTATTCTTTTCTATATAGGTGAAAGTACACCTTAAATATGGTAGTGGAAAGTGCAGGTATGATGTAATTTAAGGAGAAAGGGGGGGGGGGGGAGGGGAGAGAGTTAACTAAAACAAAAAAGAATCATTCTCAAGCTGGTAAAGGTCTCAATCTCATTTTTGCACCATTCAGAGACTGAACACCATTACGATTTGCTGACTTTTTACCTTTACTCCATAAGTTATTTACAAAGTACAACTTAGTTATAATTAATGCAAGTATGAGAAAATAATACCGTACATTTCATCTGCATCTATATCAAACAATGGAAAATTCAGGATGGAATGCAACAATATTATGAAAACATACTCCACAAGCCACCAGTGTTGAATGGTGAAGGGTACCCTGTACCATTACTGGTCATTTCCTTTTCTGTTCCAGTCGAAAAAGGAATGAGAGAAAAATGGTGGCCTGTATACATCTGCACAAGCCCTAATTTCTCTAATCTTATCTTCATGGTTCTTATTCAAAATGTACATTGGCGACAGTAGATCGATCTGCCGTCAGCTTCAAATGTCAGTTCCTTAAATTTTCTCAATTGTGCTCCCTCCAATGATTCCCATTTCAGTTCCCAAAGCGTCTCCATAATACTTGTGTGCTGTTCGAACATACCAGTAACAAATCTAGCAGCCCTCCTCTGAATTGCTTTGATGTCTTCCCTTGATCTGACATGGTGCAGATCCCATACACTTGAATAGTGCTGAACAGTGGGTCACACTTGTGTCCTATATGCAGTCTCCTTCACAGATGAACCACATTCTCGAAAATTTTCCAAATAAACTGAAGTTGACTATTTGCCTTCCTTACTACAGTTCTTACATGTTCACTCCATTTCATATTGCTTTGAAACAGTATGCCTAGATATTTAATCAATTGGACTGTGTCAAGCAGCACACTTCTAATACTGTATTTGAACACTATGCTTTTTTTTTTGTACTCGTCTGCATTAACTTACGTTCTCCCACATTTAGAGCTAGCTGCCGTTCATCACACCAGCTAGAAATTTAATCTAAGCCATCCTGTATTCTCCTACAGTCACTCAATGAGGAGACATTCCCATTTACCACAGCATCATCAGCAAACAGCCACAGACAGCTGCTTTCCCTATCTGCCAGATCATTTGTGTGTATTGAAAGTAACAGCAGTCCTATCACACTTCCCTTCGGCACTCCTGTCGATAAGCACAATCCAAGTTCATTGCACGGATTATAATGATTAATGAAAACCACTTCATTAAGCATTAAAATTAGTGTCAGTTTAGCTGTGAAACTTCCTGGCAGATTAAAACTGTGCAGGACCGAGACCCGGGTTTGCCGGCTGGAGTGGCCGAGCGGTTAAAGGCGCTACAGTCTGGAACTGCACGACCGCTACGGTCGCAGGTTCGAATCCTGCCTCGGGCATGGATGTGTGTGATGTCCTTAGGTTAGTTAGGTTTAAGTAGTTCTAAGTTCTAGGGGACTTATGACCACAGCAGTTGAGTCCCATAGTGCTCAGAGCCATTTTTTGAGACCCGGATTTGGGACCTTTACCTTTTGCAGGCAAGTGATCTACCATCTGAGCTACCCAAGTATGACTCACAATCCACCCGCACAACAGGAGGGGTTGTGAGTCATGCTTAAGTAGCTCAGATGGTAGAGCGCTTGCCCGCAGAAGGCAAAGGTCCTGAGTTTGAGTCTCGGTCCGGCAAACAGTTTTAATCTGCCAGGAAGTTTCATATCAGTGCACACTCTGCTGCAGAGTGGAACTTTCATTGCAGTTTAGCTGTGTTCCTTTACATGATCAAGACAAGTTTATGGCAGTTTCCCTTTCCTGTTAAATCAATTCTTTACCTGGGGTCCATGTGAGAACTTGTCCTCTGCACTTTTATGCCAATATTGTTATGTTCTATGATGGGTAATCAGAATTTATAAATAACTCATAGAGTTCTGGTAGCACAAATATTTAATGAAAATACTATTCTACTTGTGACATTCTTGCTTGAACTTATTTTATTTTTTTCTGATGCAGTCACCTAGTCGTTGCACATACACATTTCACATTTCAAAAGAAAGCTCCATTCATTTTATGTTACTAACTTGCCACAGTTGCTTCAGCACTAATATTGAAACATTCATTTAACACATTAAGGTTTGTTGGTGCTGAAAATCATATTCCTAGTATTCTGCATGCATTCTTGTGCTTTTAGTATTTTGATCAATTGGGTGAGCAATCTCCCACAAAAGGTGGATGTCCCAGGTTTGAGTCCTGGTCCAGCACACAGTCTTAATCTACCAAGTAGTTTGATGTTGTATACTAATTTCGCTTCACTCATTTGACTGTCTACATCCATTTGTTTGAATCAGATGCCTTTTCTTAATAATGTTGGACTTATGCCTTAAATAAATTGTAAAACAGCTACCAGTTTAATAACTAGGTTAAAATAATTAAGGTAAATTTACGATGTAAGCTTTAATGGCATTAACACACCAGTTTATTTGAAAGCCACCTTTCGATAGAGAAATAGTGGTTATTACTTAACACCATAAACTACACCAATTGACAATAAACACTATTACCTTTCATTTCTGGTCTGAATCATTGTTATTCTTTACATACTAACTGGCGCTGCTTAGCCTTCCTAATGGTATCTCTGCCTGTTTCATACAACTTAATGTATCTCATGTTTCACATGGCCTGTGAGACACCTAAGTAAAATTCCAAAAGTTCAAAAATCTGAAAATTGGTTCACTTTGTTGACATCTAATTTCTTCATGTTCAGATGCCGAATATAAAACATAGCAAAAGAAGAAAAGTGCATAGCATATGTAACAAAAATTCTCCACAGTTTGTTCATCTCAGGCTCTCACTGCAACTGTCGCAAATTTAAATTCCTAAGCTCAAGGAATAAAAGTTTAACGTGGCTCTATGTACTTGTCTCATCAGACAAAAGATCACATTAAAAAAGATCATAATTTATCTAAATACAGTTAGTGTACTACTATTTTGAAAAAAAAAAAACACTATCATTTCCTCTTGTAAACACTAAAAAAGAAAAGAATAAGTATGGACTGCAGGTGAATCAAGGCAAACCTTCTACATTAAACATTTTCAAGATATAACACATCTGAATGCAGTTATGTTTGTACTCAGTTTTGTAAGTTATTTCTGTTTTTAAATTTTTGTTAGAACAAAAAGTTGTTTTCAGAAATATACGAACAAGCACATTGAGATAGAATGCAACTCTGTAATGATCTCCTTGTATTCTTTGATATCCTAAGCATATCAAATTGAATTATCCCCCCTCTCCCTTTTTCTCTCTGTGTCTACTACTCCTTCTTTATCTCTCTCTCTCTCTCTCTCTCTCTCTCTCTCTCTCTCTCACCCACACACACACACACACACACACACACACACACACACACACACACACACACACACACTTACAAAAGGGTGACAGAAAAACTTAATAGTTTGGAAGCTGTTAACTGCATTGCAAGTAATGCATGTTAATATCACAGTAAAAAAAGAACTGTCCATACTTCCTATGTTAAACACAAAATGAGAGTGCAAGCATTCCAAACAGATTATTAATAATCCATGATGTTATCAGAAAAGAACTTGTGGAACATATTCATGCACATGACTGTCCAGAATCTATGGTGGACATACATGCTCGATACTAATAACAAAGCTTGTTTGTTGTGTTCAAAAATAGTGTTTCGAGTGTAAAACTGGAAGTCTTTCTTTCAACTTATACTGCCACATGCTGTACTTTTCCCTGTGTTGTGATGTATTCTGCCAATTCTTATTTGAAAATTTTGAAGGTCAGCTGACAACGGAAATGCTAACATAAACCTTTTATTAAACATGTAAGGTAAAAGTATGATTTCTTGTGACATGTGAAGGAAGTAATACACAAGTACTGAGTGTTGCTAAGATGACTTGGGCAGAATTATGAATTTTTTATCAGCAGTAATTTACTCGCATGGAAGTCATTATTCAAGTTTACAAGAATATCATACCCATCAGTTATGAGCAAATTCCAACTTGTCAGTTGACTACTTCTGATATTTGTTAAAAATCAGGTGCTAAAGTCACTTTATCAGTATAAGAAATGTATAAATCAGTAATTAAATGCAGTTGTGTAAATGTTGCTGTACATCAGATGTTCAAAGAAATTACTCACTGTGGTATGAAAACAGAAACAATCGTAATGTTGCTGTGGTCTTTCAAAAAAAAAAAAAATATAAAAAATATATAAAAAACAAAAAATTAAAAAACTTATATAAAAAGGTGACTATCTGAAATGTCAAAATAGTGTTTCAATTGTACAAGTAGATTTTTATCAGTCAATAGTATTTATCTATTGTTCATGTGCCTGGATTTGTATTCTTGTGCCAACAAATATTGGAGTGTGGAAAAAATCACACTACAAATATGATCTCATAATCCTAATGCACTGTGGTACTCACTCCACTCTTTCTAACAGAGTTTTATAGCCATAAAACATTGAAATATAGCAATTAAGTTTTCTGTCAAAAGTGTACACTCAAAAGTAAAAGGAAAGCAGCTAGTGTGCTGTGAACCCACATCACAAATAAGCATGCAATAAACCTGCTCAATATGTTATGTATCTACATTCATTTAATTGTGAGTGCCGTGTTGCCACACTGTCCCCTTTCCTAATGGGTATGGGTCAGATCACCACTCATTAGAGCACACTTCGATAAGACTCCCCAACTATTCTACATCATCATATTATGTATTATAGTTCAATACTATTCAAATTATTTTTGTTTACCTTCTTTTAAATGTGTGTAAATTTGACATTCTAGTTAAAAATTGATAAGCCCATGTAAGTAGAAAAAAAGAGGCCAAATACCAGAGTGTTCAACGGTACTACATGAAACTGTTGCTGTTAGATTTATACTTTGTGATCCAAACAATGCAGAAAAATTGTTGAATTAAAATCACTTACTATTTAGTACTAGTGATAGATAATAAATTTAAAGAAGATACTTGAAATTGTGCAAGTATAATATATGTTTGAGATTAAGAAACAGTGATTTCGACTCAAATTCTCGAGCATCAAGGTATAATGCTTCCTTGCTTTTAAAGGACGTGTATTTTTTATGCACAGTGACATTATTTTCAATAAACAATATGCTTTTATTTGATTTTGGAAATAACATATATATTGTTGAAAGAGAAATTATTTAATGATGTGTTATTTAAAAACGAAGTGTAACTGCTGTACAAACATTACCAAATAATACAAAGTGTATGCTGTATGGGCTGGTTGTACTTATGTGTTATAAGAAAGAAAAGAAAATGTGACTATCAGTATCTGTGTAACATTTGCTGTTTTTTCTTTATTACTTCATTCTGGAATTTTTTGGTGTCATAGATCAATTCTTATTAGAAAAAAAAAAAAATACTTCTTATACACAGCATTAACTTGATTTAGCTCACAAGTTTCTTGCATTATCAAAACCTGCATTACAATATTTCACATATGTCAAACAAATTGATTTCTCATTGTCACATATGTGTGTTCACCAACATGTTAAACCTCCAGATTAGCAAAGATTAAAGTTTGTGTTTTCAATATTTGTAAAGAACTATGGACAACACTTAATTTTTTTCTGCAATATTCATTTCATTTAATATACTTGCAGTCAAAAACAGTTTTCAAAATGGTAAGAGAGAATCCCAACTAAATCATCAAGCAACATTAATTATACAGTCCATACATATGCATACACATTCACCTGATACGGACAAATAAATACCAAGACCAAACACAGAAACAACAGATTTCACCATAGTAAATATTGCAAGGATAGATATGTCATTATTGCAACGTGTTATTATCATACGGTGGTGAGTTCTCATTATTTTTTTTTTTTTATTGTGGTGGTGTGTGACACAAATTTCTGGTTACTGATGACCCCAATTTTCTTTTCTTTCTTCCTTATTGTGTTTCTCTATAATTTACCCTTTGACTATCTATTTCGTTGCCCAAATTTACACTTACAGTTGTATTGTTAGAAAAAAACCAAAGAAACTGGTTACATAACTGCTGCTTTTAAAGTTAAATGCAGAAATCCTAAACAAAAAGATATTTCAAACCTGTACACACAACATAGAAATGCTGTACCACATTTTACTGTTCAGTCATCTCAAAGTTTGGAAAAGAGCCCTCATGGATTTAGATACAAGAAAATTAATAAAATCACAAAGGCAACCACTCATCTGTAGCGAATCGATGCGTGGAACACAGTAACACATAACAGAAAACAGCATTCACACTAGCTTTCAAGCAATATCTCTTTTTCCAGCAATAGTACATGCATGGTCACACACAAACACATGGCTTGTACTGTTGTGTGTAGTACTGCTGGAAAAAAAATGCTGGTGTAAACGCTGTTTTCTGTCATGTGTTACTGTGCTCCATGCCTCGATTCACTATAGGTGAGTTGCTTGTCCCTTATTTTACACTCTGTAATACATTTATATTTTGCCCTTTTTCGATGAAAATTTTAGTAAGCCTTATTTAAAACTCATTTTGTTTTTGCATGAGGCCCTAAACATTAGTAGAATGTCATAGAAAACATATGAGAGGTCACAACATGCATCATTCAGTGAAGTGAAAAGCAGTAACAAGCCATATGGATAACAAAACTGACACCAGTAAAATAACGTAGTGGTCCAATTTTTCTTGGTAGACTTTTTAACCAACAGTAAAGTCACTGAGGACTGAGATGTGATGTCGCTCGTATTAAATTATTTAGAAAATCATGAAATAACATTGTCTGTATTAAATAATACATTTTCATTAGTTTACTGTAAAGGATGTATGTTCTGCTTATTCCACAATTAGCTTTGTAACGTAGCAGCTAAGCACATGTTATAATCTAAAATCAAACTATATTATGTCAAACTATATTTGACAATTCACAGTTTGATCTCTAGTGCTATGATCTTCAGTCATTCGTTGCAACTGTTTCTGCATCTAACGTCTTTCTAAACTAGAGTATGCAGTGAGTTTTTGTCCCTCAGATTGGTCTCCATCTCCATAGCCGAGTGCCCAATCTGTCAACTTGCCACATGGAAGAACTAGGATTGATCCTTGGCACTACAGATGATTTTATCTTGATGAGAGGACTGTAATGTCTTTCACTGAGGCTGATGTGAACCTACCTGGAACAGTTTTCAAAACCAAGATTAATGTCAGGTTGAGAGTCACTCATCCCATACACTTGATTTCCCCCTCCCCTTTCCAGCATAAGTCCTTCTCTCATTTAGTTTTTGTTTCTGTTTCCTTTACCTTCCTCATTACAGAAGCTCTGCTTAAAAAAACAAAAAGTTATGTATTTGACAGAGTTTCTTAAAACCTACACATCTGACATAACTGTTCCAGTTGCCCGTGTTTTAGCAATTTGTATGCAAATGTGTTCAATATGTTAAGCTCTATAATATTTTTACACATGGAATATGACACAAGCAAATACAGTTGGTGAAATGATGAAAACCAAGATAACTAATATGGACATCAGATCTGGCGGAATCTTTATTAAGATCTGTGCTGAGTTCACAATTAAACTACTACTTCCCTCAGTTACACTTTCTTTCAGTTTCCACAAGCAGTGAAATCATCTCAAAGTTTGGGAAAGAGCCCTCACGGATTGAGATGCAAGAAAATTAATAAAACCACAAAATTCACATGAAATTCTTCGTGAGTCTTGTTTAACACTCAACCAAGGTAAACAAGCTGATTTTCTGCTCATCACTTTAAAAAGTTGATACCTTTTGTTACCCAGTAAACTGAACATCCATAAGTGTGGTTCACCTACGGATTAATTAAAAAACAAAACGCAGAACATTATTGGGAGTTGAGATAATTACAGATGTGGAAGTTATGCTGAACACTGCAGCCTGCTTAGAACACTTCATTAGGATTATTCCTGACTAAAAATATAAAATATGACCACAAAGTACTGCAGGTAATGCAGTTACACACAAGGTGCATCTAAAGATGTCAGTCAATGATATCACAAAGCAAAAAATGCAAAACATAGGAACAAAATACATTTATTTGCTTCCAAAATAACATTTACTAGCAAAAATAATTTTTTTGGTTCTGCTTATAAGGAGGCTGGAAACTGCAGGCAAGGACTGGCATGTGTGCTGCTCTCAGGATTCCATTGAGGTAGTGGGTAGGGGGAATTACTAGTGCCATAGCAAAGCAATTTAGATGTGAGCCGCTAGATTTGTGACAAGTAGGTTTGATCAACACATGGGTATTATAGAAATACTTCATGATCTCAAGTGGGCATCTGTGAAGGGTAGGCAGTACTCTTTTTGTGGAACACTACTGAGAAAATTTTGAGAATGAGCATCTGAAGCTGACTGCAGAACACTTTGCTTAATGATCACCAAACTAAAATGTATAAATACAAGATACTCTCTGCTACTCACCACACAGTGCTTGCAGAGTAAGTATATAGATGTAGATATCAAAGGGGTGCAGCATATATTCGGGAACATATGTTCTGTGGCACTTAGCCATGATGTTTTACATAGAAATCACAGCACATTAGCAGATGTCTTCACAACAGGCTCTAGTCCTACACAACACAGCCAAACACCATGTAAGCATAGCAGTGAGCATTTCAAATGCCTATATAATTCATAATTCACTATTTAAGTTTCAGGGGAAAGTTACCAGCCAAGGACTCATGATGCTGTCGTCAGAAGACCTGATCACCATTATTGTGATGTTGGACCTTAGGAGGTGACTCTTTTAGGATGTAGGGAACGCCACTCTGCAGATTCCCACTAATCAAGATGGTGTAGCAGACTTGCATTCATTAAGAAGAATTCTTCTTCACAGTATCCCTAAGCAGATCAAGAAAAATACTGAGATGATTACAGTGTAAAGGACATGGTCAGTTACCTTCCTTATTCTGATCTTGTGCTCTGTCTATGGTATTCCCATCATTGATGAGGCATTAAACACTAACATTCCTTTCTTTTTCTTCCACCAATAGCCACTTATACTCTGGATTTAACTGTTATTAACAGGTCTCATTCCGTGTGACCATGATTTATAGGACAACATGCTGTGATGCTGCTGTAGTATGTAATACTATATGCAGAAAAAGATCAAGTATGGATAGAGTATCAATTACTTGAATAACTACAAGTTAAAACATCAGTTAACTGAAAGCAGTCTGTTTGCCAAATTTAAATTGGGCATGAGCCATATGGAAGCAGAAGTTCCTATATGAATGGGCTGACTAGTTTGGTGGTTTCCCCCTTGCTGCCAATAGTCTGTATTGCTATTCTGTGTTGATATCTGAACCTTGACTTCTGATAGATCGTTTTGTCGTGCCATTTCCAATGTTGACTATTGTAAACTTGTTTTTCTTAGTGTTTCCGCGGAACTTAAAGTAATGGACCAGTTGAAGAAAATGCTAGTGGATGTACCTTAGCCTGGGAATGTTGAGCTGTAAATGCACAATACTGGACATAAAAAAAACGATGATACAATTACAATATTTGTGAGGTGGAAGCTTGCAAAGAAAAATGATGACAATAGCAGAAAATCGGGATTTAGACATGCCAGTTTACACATGGTTCATGCAGGCACATATGAAAGTGCAAGCATTAATGGCATTTTGTTTGTGAAGAAGCTCTTGAAATGAATGAGACTGATTTTAATTGACTGCCAGCCATATTATTTGTTGCAAATCTAGGTCTGGAATTAAGGATTTAGACATCAAGGTTGAAAAACAGTTGGCTAATACTGCAGAACATTCTATGATTCAGACAGATTTGGTCTGTACTAGGAGTGAAGCCCAACAAAATTTCTAGTTTCTAAGAAAGAAATGACAGAGCCTAGCAATCATGCATCACTACCATGGTATATGTACAGTTTTGTATTTAATTCAGTGTTTTTTTCTTATTGTCCTCCTCTGTAGGTGAGAGGTCGGTGTAGATGGCTGGCTTGCGGAAGACCTGGGTTTGATTCCTGGGTCTGCCAAGTATTTTTCAGTAGTGGGAGGATTAGTATGGGGTGCACTCAGCCTCGTGAGACAGTTGAGAAGTACTTGACCAAATAGTGATGCTACTCTGGCTCTACAGTCTGGAAAGTCTGAAAAATGGCTGGTAGGGCGGTGTTCTGACTGACTGCCCCTCCAAACCACATCCCCCTGACACCATGAGGCAGAGGATGACATGGAGGCTGGTAGACATGCTTTAGACCTTCAGTGTCTGTACGAGAAGCTCTTCCCCCCTGCCCCCCACCCCCCCCACCCCCCACCCACATGACTTTTACACAGCCCACAGATGAAACTTCCACTGAAAATATCTTTACAACTTTCTCGCTATCATAAGGCTTAACTTATGTAGTTTTATATACATGTATGTGAATATAGTCCATTATAATTTTTAAAAATCTTGTATTACCATTATTTTTATATTTTTGGTCAATTTCTCCAACTATTGTAATTAACATTAGTTTTATAAGTTGTTAATAACTTGCTTCTGTTGGAGCTAGCACCATTTTGCTCTTTACAAAGTTATGTTTGAGCATTGTATTCCAGTTGCAGATATCACAGTTTGTTTGGAAAAGTTGTGAGTTAACTGATTCATATGTCTTCCATGGCATGTGACTGCAAAGGTGGTGTAAAAGATGTGATTACCTATCCTGAGGGTGTTTATCCATACAACACATGCTATGGGCTGATGGGTCCTGCAGGGATATTGCCCAGTCTTTATGGGAAAATTATCTTTTAGTTGTTCTGAGCTGAAACTAATAATACTGCTTAGGACTATGCGCGCATAGCTGTGCAGAAGTTTCAAAACATTGCAAACAATAAGTTATTGAGATTAAATTGCATGTATTTCGGATATTTGAAGAATATATTACTCATTATTCTGTTTGATGTTGAAGCAGATAAGAGAGCCATCTGTCAGCATGAAAGCCGCATTTTTCCTCACCCATTTTCTGATCTGTCATTGTTCTTCACAGAAAAATGTGTGTCCTGTCAAGGTGATTACTTGGCACTTGCTGCAATATGAGGATGTGGCTCAATCGACTTATAAGATTTTATACTTCATAAATTATGGTTATGTTACCAATTAATAGCAATCACTGTGAACATCCAATGGGAATGTCAGTATATGTATATTCTCAGATAAATATTTTTCAATTTTTTGTCCACTTGAGATTTATTTGTATAAATTTTAAATTGTTTCCTATGTTGCCATCATCAAGAGTTAACTGTCATACTAATATGCTGTGTTGTATTTTTTTTATGACACAGAGATGGCACATAGCTATGGAACTTCCATATGCTACCACAGATTGATAGCGGTGATGGAGGTACATTAGTAGTGATGCAGATTCTGTTTTTTTTTATATATATTTTTTCCGTAACCTTTCAGCACTGTACTGTTGTTTCCATGAACTAATACAGATATAGTTGCTGTACCCACCAAAGCCGTTGCAGATTTTGATCTCAACAGCTTATTTGATGGCCAAATCCTGGAAGGTAGATGCATGGAATACGATTTTTGTTTCGTCATACACAATTTTATATTGTTTGTGAGGCTGTGTTCACTAACAGCAGATTTTTCAAAAATGCAATATTTAATTTGGCATTGGTGCTCTATATGTTGTCATTGCAGTCTTCGATCCAAAGACAGGTTTGATACAACTCTCCATGCTAGTCTATCCTGTGGAAACTTCTTCATCTCTGAATAACCACTGCAACCTACATCCATTCAAAACTGCTTACCATATCCATGCCTAGATTTTGCTCTACCTTCTCCGCTTCCCTCCATTACCAAATCAACACTCCCATGATGCTTCAGCATGTTTCCTACAAATGGATCACTTCTTTTAGTCAAGTTGTCCCATACATTTACCTTATCCCTAATCTGATTCAGTACTTCCTCATTCATTATTTGCACTACCCATCTAATCTCCAACTTTCTCCTGTAGCACCACATTTCAGAAGGTCCTGTTCTTTTCTTGTCTAAGCTGGTTATTGTTCATGTTTCAGTTCTGCAGAAAGGTGCACTCGATACAAATATCTTCTGAAAGGGCTTCCTAATACCTAAATTTACATTAGATATTATCAAATTCCTCTTTTTCAGAAATGATTTTCTTACTACTGCCAGTCTGAATTTTGTATCCTCTCTACTTTGACCATCATCAGTTATTTTTCTCCTCAAGCAGAAAAAATTATCTACCACTTTTAGTTTCACCTTTCCTAATCTAATTATGTCAGCATCAGCTGATTTAATTAGACTACATTCAATTTCTTTTTTTATTGTTCATCTTATATACCCTCTTGTCTAGACATTTTCCATTCTGTAACAATACCAGAGAAGGAAAGTTGCTACTCACCATACAGCGGAGATGCTGAGTCGCAGATAGGCACTATAAAAAGACTATTAGAAAGTGAGCTTTTGGCCAACAAGGCATTCGTCAGAAATAAACAACATACAGAAGCATACGGTCATGCAAACACAACTCACACACTCACATGACCACAGTCTCTGGCTAGGGGTGGAGGACTAATTTTAGCATGTTGGGGAAGTAACTCAGCTGCACTCTTAAAGATGTGCATCATATGTTTTCGATGTATTGGTATATTATTAGTGCTGCTTGTAGGAGTACCGTCCCCCACCCCCTGCTATCTTTACACACTCTCTCTCTCTCTCTCTCTCTCTCTCCCTCTCTATCTCTCTCTCTCTCTCTCTCTCACCAGAATTGCATTCCGGCAGGTTGAGTAGGGTGGGGTAGGTTTTTTTGTGTCAGATTGGCAGGGGGGGGGGGGGGGGGGGTGCAGAGGGAAAGTGAGGTAGGAAGCAAGAAGTGGCGTTGAAGATCAGTAATTAACAGCTCAGAGAGAGGCAGCAGGATTGCTGTCTAAGAATCCAGGAGGGAGGGATGGCAGGCGCACAGGTTATACATGTGATGAACAACTACAGTAGGCAGTGAGGTGCAGCGCAGGATAAAGGTGGCATGCAACATGGATTTGTAGACAGTGACAGGATAGAGGAAGGCTAGTTGAGTAAGGCTATGAGGACAGTGGGTTAGTGAAACAGTTCAAGAGGGTTATAAGTAATTAAATTATGCTCTGCTCAAAATTTTGCAAGATGGCTCCCTCTTTCTTTCTTTTCCCGCAGTCCAAGTTCTCCTATTTTTCCTTTCCTTTCTTTCCCTATTGTCAAATTCCATTCACCAATCAATTAAATTTTTGTGTCCCTTAACTATTCAAATAATTTTCCTTATGTCATTATATGTTCTCTGAGCCTCTTCATCATCAGCAGAGCTAGCTGGCATATAAATTTGTACTACCGTGGTTGTTGGCAGCTTATCAACCTTGGCTATGATACCGTGTTTGCTATACTGTTTATAGTTGCATCCTCTTTCCTCTTTTCTTATTCATTATTAGACCTGCCCCTGCATTATCCCTATTTTTGTTGATAAACTGTCCAAGGACATCTCTGAATCATATTCCAGAATTGGGATTTCAGTTAAATGTAAGTATGGTGCTACCAGACATGAACAGCAAATGCCTCCAGCTGTCCTGACTACACACATCGCATGTTGTGCTCCTGTGGAACCAGTGAGCAAGGCTGAGAGGTAGCATGAGAAGTGGGCAAGCTCACTAGCACCTAAAATGCATTCCAGGCAGAGTAACCTCTATGGAGAGGACTTTCAGCCCACCTGCAGTCATATGTTATTAACACAAGCCACAGCAGTTTACCAGTTATAAGCCCATACAAATGGACATAAAGGCACTGGGGGTTGTTATTAATAGTGGGAGGGCCCATCAGTGGTCCACTAGCCAGTCACCATCTGCTTAAAACTTGGCAACCCTTAGACAATTAGATATTGGCAACCTAGCACTGATTGTGTCATTTGAATGCCTGGAATACTAACATTGCCAGAAGTCTTTGCTGTACTATCAACCCCCACTGAAACACAAAAAGGAGTATAGATGTATCTCACTACACTTTGGAACATGGAACTTCCACATTATGATGCAAGGCTTCCCAGACACACGTGGAGCCTCTCAAGATCTGTGCAAAACAGCCATTATTGACCTGAATTTATCCAGGCTTAATACTGCTATAATAACCTTTTAGGAAACCAGACTACCAGATGAGGGTTCAATTCAGAAGGAAAATTACACATTTTTCTGTAAGGGAAAGAATGTTGCCGTTCCCAGACAACACAGTTTTAGCATTGCTATTCTCAATGATCTATTATGCACCACTTAATCTGGATTTCAAATTGCATTATGACTTTACTAAAAGGAGTAAGTTTATGAACATCTCAGTCATGTCATGGAAGGTGTGCACCCTGAGGACCATCTGTGTATTCTAGGCAGCTTCAGTGTCCATGTCAGATGTGATTCTGTCACTTGGCCAGATTGGAGAGGCATACATGGAATGGGCTATATAAATGAGAATAGTTTATGGCTGCCTGAATTTTGTACCAAGTACCTGCTGTGCATGACTAAGATGTTCTTTAAAGGCAAGATGAGGCAAAAGATTTCCTGGATGCACCCCTGATGCAAATAGTAGCATTATTTACAATTTATTTTAACCCTTAACTCATGAGGTGTGATTTCTCAGACCGTGCGAAAATTTTTGAACTCGCACTCCATGGTCAGTTGTGGCAGAATGCTTTTATGCTCCCCTTATTCTCCTTAAATTGCCAACCCTACAATGTTTTGTTGTCAGCTTTGTTATCACCTTCTTTGTTTGTTGTTCACGTATGTTATTGACAGGTGTTAGGGTGTACTAGACTGCACACACCTATTTTCTTCAGTATGTTACAGTATGGTACAAAATGTGTTCACAACACTATGTCAGTTTCAGCTTTCATGAGTTTGATTAAATTGTCAGTCAGTGGTTGGAGGAAGGTGTCAGTGATACAGATCAAGAAATAGATTAAAAATATTACAACAGCCAGTGATCAGTCATGCTATTGAAGAAGAGCACCACTCAGAGGAAGATCTTCAGGACTATTGTAATGGGGCTCTATCTGTTTCTCCAATAAAATTCTTAAAGTGTTAGTTAAAATCAAATGTGTTCTGAGTGGTGATAAGAAAAATATAGGTCCCTACAATGAATGTCAATTTTGCAGGCTTTCTTTTTTGTACCTGAAGACAGGAATTATTATGTGCTAATTTAAACTCTCAAATTTAGTTTTACATGGAAATTTACTTGCTACAGGGATATTAGAATTTTTGAGGACATAAAATTCCATTCTCTAACTGTCCATTTCTGAGTATTATTAAAAAAACACACACACACACACACACAAAAGTATGTGATTTTGTGTGATAAAGAGTGAAATGCCGCAGGCTTTATTTAGTGCAATAAAATAAACAAGGAGCATTTCAACTAAATTTTATATAACATACATTAAAAATTTCAAATGATTTGCATCTTAAATCTTGGTTTAAACATAGAGATCCCAGAGACCACACATCATAGTATTGTTGTTGTTGTGGTCATCAGTCCAAAGACTGGTTTGATGAAGCTCTGCGCCGGCCAGAGTGGCCGAGCGGTTAAAGGCGCTACAGTCTGGAACCCCATGACTGCTACGGTCGCAGGTTCGAATCCTGCCTCAGGCATGGATGTGTGTGATGTCCTTAGGTTAGTTAGGTTTAAGTAGTTCTAAGTTCTAGGGGACTTATGACCACAGCAGTTGAGTCCCATAGTGCTCAGAGTCATTTGAACCATTTTGATGAAGCTCTGCAAGTTACTCTATCCTGGGCTAGCCTCTTCACCTCCGAATAACTACTGCAACCTACATCCTTCTAAATCTGCTTGCTGTATTCATCTCTTGATCTCTCTCTACAATTTTTACCCTCTACAGTTCCCTCTAATACTAAACTGGTGATCCATAGGTGCCTCAGAATGTGTCCTGCCAATCGATCCCTTCTTCTAGTCAAGTTGTGCCACAAATTACTCTTCTCCCCAATTCTATTCAGTACCTCTTCATTAGTTGCATGATCTACCCATCTAATCTTCAGCATTCTGCTGTAGCACCACATTTCGAAAGCTTCTATTCTCTTCTTGTCTAAACTGTTTATCGTCCATGTTTCACTTCCTTACATGGCTACACACCATACAAATAGTTTCAGAAAAGACTTCGTGACACTTAAATCTAGACTCAGTGTTAACAGATGTGTCTTCTTCAGAAATTCTTTCCTTGCCATCAGCAATCTACATTCTATATCCTCTCTACTTAAACCATCATCAGTTATTTTGCTCCCCAAATAGCAAAACACATCTACTATTTTTTAAGTGTCTCATTTCCTAATCTAATTCCCTCAGCACCACCTGACTACATTCCATTAGCCTCATTTTGATTTACTGATGTTCATCTTTTATCCTCCTTTCAAGACACTGTCCATTCTGTTCAACTGCTGCTCCAAGTCCTTTGCTGTCTCTCACAGAATTACAATGTCATTAGAAAACTCAAGACTTTTACTTATTCCTGGAATTTAATTCCTACTCCAAATTTTTCTTTTGTTTCCTTTACTGCTTGCTCTAAGTACAGATTAAATTATCAGGGATAGGCTATAACCATCTCTCACTCCCTTCTCAAGCACTGCTTCCGTTTCATGCCCCTCAGCTCTTATGACTGCTATTTTGTTTCTGTACAGATTGTAAATAGCCTTTCATTGCTTGTATTTTACCCCTGTCACCTTCAGAATTTGAAAGAGAGTATTCCAGTCAATATTATCAAAAGCTTTCTCTAAGTATACTAATGCTATAAAAGTAGGTTTGCCTTTCCTTAATCTATCTTCTAGGAGAAGTTGTAGGGTCAGTATTGCCTCATGTGTTTGTACATTTCTATGGAAACCAAACTGATCTTCCCCGAGGTCAGTGTCTACCAGTTTTCTGATTCATCTATAAGAAATTCATGTTAGTGTTTTGCTACTGTGACATATTAAACTAATAATTCAGCAATTTTCACACCTGTCAGCACTTGCTTTCTTTGGAATTGTAATTATTATTTTCTTCTTGAAGTCTGTCTCATACATCTTGCTCACCAGATGGAAAAGGTATGTCATGGCTGGCTCTCCCAAGGCTATCAGTAGTTCTTGTTTTGACTTAGGTCTATCAGTTCTCTGTCAAATTCTTCATGCAGTATCATATCTCACTATCTCATCTTCATCTACGTCCTCCTCCATTTCCATAATATTGTCCTCAAGTACATCGCCCCTGTATAGACCCTCTATATACTCCTTCCACCTTTCAGCTTTCCCTTCTTTGCTTAGGACTGGTTTTCCTTATGAGCTCTTGATATTCATACAGGTGGGTCTCTTTTCTCCAAAGGTCTCTCTAATTTTCCTGCAGGTGGCATCTATCGTACCCATAGTGATATATGCTTCTACATCCTTACATTTGTCATCTAGCCATTCTTGCTTAGCCTTTTTGCACTTCCTGTTGATCTCATTTTTGAGATGTTTGTATTCCTTTTTGTCTGATTAATTTACTGCATTTTTATACATTCTCCTTTCGTCAATTAAATTCAATATCTCTTGTGTTACCCAAGGATTTCTATTAGCCCTAATCCTTTTATCTATTTAATCCTCTGCTGCCATCACTATTTCATTTCTCAAAGCTATCCATTCTTCATCTTGTGTATTCCTTTCTCCTGTTCTTGTCAATCATTCCCTAATATTCGCTCTGCAACTCTCTACAACCTCTGGTTCTTTCAGTTTATCCAGGTCCCATCTCCATAAATTCCCACCTTTTCGCAGTTTCTTCAGTTTTAATCTATATTTCATAACCAATATATTGTGACCAGAGTCCACATCTGCCCCTGGAAATGTCTTACAATTTAAAATCTGGTTCCTAAACTTCTGTCTTACCATTATATAATCTATCTGAAATCTTCCAGTGTCTCCAGACCTCTTTCACGTGTACAACTTTATTTCATGATTCTTAAACCAAGTGTTAGTTATGATTAAGCTATGCTCTGTGCAAAATCAAATGCAGATTTAAGCAGGAGTCAAACCATCACCTCATACATATTCGTCACAGGAAGCTCAAATGCTAATCGCCTGACTTCCATGAACTCATCATAGTATATGTTACAGAAAAGTCACCTCCTGAGATAAGGTGCTGCTCCTTCTGTAACATCTTCTGTGTATCACAGCAAGCCTAGATTTATTTCAGGAGGAGGCTGAGAGGGTTACTACAACACATACATAATAGTAAATCATTCTGGATAGCACTGACTATGACGGACGGAGCAGTAGAGATGACAGTTGTTGCATACCCCATGGCATGCTGTCTCTGTGTGCAAAAATTCAATCACCGACTTCAGGGCATCACAGCTGGTCCTGGTGATGCCAGTGCAGCCCAAAGGAACCTTGAACAATTTACGACAATTGATCCAATACTTGTGTGATGGCACTGTGCTCTGAATACTGTTTCTTGCCGAAAACTTCAAAGAAAAATTCATCTTGCAATTGAAATTTGGTCTGATCTGGTAGAACAAACTGCTTCTGCATTGGCCACAAGGAGCTGTTGGAGGAAAGCAAAAATTTTAAGGTTTGCTCCCATGTGTAGGGGGCACAGAGTTTCTCCATGTGACTTTTGAACATCAGAATGAACCATTCAGTTTCATCATTAGACTGAGGTTCAAACAGAGCACTACTTACATGCTGTATGCTGCTGTTGGCACAAAACTATTTAAAATCAGCTGAAGCTAATAGTTGTCCATTGTGAGATAAGGACCTCAGGAAGACCTTCAAGACAAACAATAGAAGACAAAGCTGACACAGTACTAGTGGTAGTGGTGGATCTCATGCAAACTACAAAAGGAAATTTACTGTATGTGTGTTTACCACCGTCAACCGTTGTGTGTTCCTGAATGGTCTGACAAAATCAATGTGTATGTATTGCCATGGTCCAGATGGATGTGTTCACTGAGAAAAGCAGTGTGATGGAGCAAATTGTTGCTACGTACTAACATTGCAATGATCGGTTATTTGCTGAATTTGGGTGTCCATGCCCTCCCAAGTACAGTGATGTCAGGTGACTTGCTTTGTGCGAACTATGCCCTGTGAATTTCATTGGATGGAGGGAGTGAGGAATCACATCCCAAGTATCAACATTTCTCATATGCTGCACCAGAGCACCTGACACTGTAGATAGCACATGTCGATGCAGAAAGTAGCTACACACTACTGGGTGTAGGTTTTCTTTCAAACTATATGGCCACCCATGGCATGCACAATGAAAAACTATCTGAAGAGCTTGGTCAGAAGCAGTTTTTGTGGCAGTATGATGAAAATCAAGAGCAAAATTTCGAACTATTTCAAAATCGTCAGTATCAATTTGATAAAATGATTCCTCAGATGAATCAAATGCTGTGTCGGTACTGACTGGTAACGAAACAAGAAGTCAGTGTTGGAATGCTGTGCAGTGAGCCTGAACAACAGCTTGTATTGATAAAAATATTAGAGAAGGGAAGTTGCTACTCATCATATAGTGGAGATGCTGATTTTTTTGCGATGGGCACAACAAAAAGATTAATACAATCATAGCTTTCAGCCATTAAGGCCTTTGTCAGCAATAGACACACACACGCACGCACACACACACACACACACACACACACACACACACACACACACGTCTGCAGTCATGCTGTATGCTGCTGTTGGCACAAAACTATTTAAAATCAGCTGAAGCTAATAGTTGTCCATTGTGAGATAAGGACCTCAGGAAGACCTTCAAGACAAACAATAGAAGACAAAGCTGACACAGTACTAGTGGTAGTGGTGGATCTCATGCAAACTACAAAAGGAAATTTACTGTATGTGTGTTTACCACCGTCAACCGTTGTGTGTTCCTGAATGGTCTGACAAAATCAATGTGTATGTATTGCCATGGTCCAGATGGATGTGTTCACTGAGAAAAGCAGTGTGATGGAGCAAATTGTTGCTACGTACTAACATTGCAATGATCGGTTATTTGCTGAATTTGGGTGTCCATGCCCTCCCAAGTACAGTGATGTCAGGTGACTTGCTTTGTGCGAACTATGCCCTGTGAATTTCATTGGATGGAGGGAGTGAGGAATCACATCCCAAGTATCAACATTTCTCATATGCTGCACCAGAGCACCTGACACTGTAGATAGCACATGTCGATGCAGAAAGTAGCTACACACTACTGGGTGTAGGTTTTCTTTCAAACTATATGGCTACCCATGGCATGCACAATGAAAAACTATCTGAAGAGCTTGGTCAGAAGCAGTTTTTGTGGCAGTATGATGAAAATCAAGAGCAAAATTTCGAACTATTTCAAAATCGTCAGTATCAATTTGATAAAATGATTCCTCAGATGAATCAAATGCTGTGTCGGTACTGACTGGTAACGAAACAAGAAGTCAGTGTTGGAATGCTGTGCAGTGAGCCTGAACAACAGCTTGTATTGATAAAAATATTAGAGAAGGGAAGTTGCTACTCATCATATAGTGGAGATGCTGATTTTTTTGCGATGGGCACAACAAAAAGATTAATACAATCATAGCTTTCAGCCATTAAGGCCTTTGTCAGCAATAGACACACACACGCACGCACGCACACACACACACACACACACACACACACACACACACACACACACACGTCTGCAGTCTCAGATAACTGAAACTACACTGTGAGCAGTGAAGTAAGTTGCAGGTTATCGGAAACCACAGAAAATAAGAAAGACTTCTGCAACAGAAGCAGTTGAATATGAAAAGAGTGAAAGATAGGTAGGTACTCAAATGAGAAGTAAGAAAGGAAAAAGTAGAAATGGTTTGTAAGATCAAAGAAGTGAAAGAAGATATCTCCAAAGACAGGAAACCCTTCCCACCCCCCTGCCACAGGATCCCTACCTTGCTGGTACTTGAGTGAGAAGTCGGAGGAGGTATGGTGTTAATCATTTCCTACAGAATGGACATCCTCACCTTCACCCTTAAGGTCCCCAAAGAAAATCTTAGCAACACCTATGGAATGGCAAATGGTGAAGAATCAGTCACACTTGTTTGCGAGGGTCGTTTGGAAGGTGTGGTGTGTGTTCTGTGTTAGCACTGATTTGTCTATTGGTGTAAATCATGCTTTAATCTACAGTACCCACCCCTTCCAAAACTAATACAAACCCTCTCCTTTACATCACATCTCATAAAAGGTATAAAATATTCTATTAAAATAGACAATTATACACTATAATCAAATATTTGTTTAATCACTTTACACTATATTTTATACATACATACATAAAATACTCTGTTCAGTTTGTCTCAATATCACTCTGTTTGAATAATACCAAGATATTATTTTTCCATTAATACTATATTCTGTTCGTTTCATTTCATGTTTAGAGATCACTGTTTATCCGTGATTCTCTTAAGTCTATTATTTTTCTGTCATATCCAGTTTTCTATATGCTAAAATTATAGGATAGTTTAAGAATTCAATAATATATTACAGAATAGTTTAAGATTTGAAGGGAATTTGGTGGAGGAAAAATAGTATAGAAGAAACACTGAAAACAACTAGGTATCCAATGGTCGTCACTCCGCCCATTAACTCAGAACGTTAACGCGCTTGGATCCCATGGATCTGATATTAACTTCACTTGAGCAAGCGCAGACCAGTACTTTTCGTTCAGCCCACTCTTCTCCTAATAGATACTCCACCACAAATTCAATCTTTTTTTAATCTTCCCAAGTCTTGGGCAGGGCTTGATTGAACCTTTTCAAAAAATGAGTAGGGTGTACTTCCCCATCTGGCTTAAACTTAAGAAATTGCCTAGATAATCCTGAATTTGATCCCTATTGTAAATCTGTCATTACTTCACTAGTTAATATTACATTAGGAGAAGTCACCCTATTTTCCACTTTGTCCTGTATAAGCTTGAATTCTTTCCATATTTCATCTACATTTCTCTTAGTGTTACTAAGTTCAGAAGATAAATTTGGAGACACGTTGTCGGAGATTACACTCATGGCTACTTTTCTGTCCATCATCTCTTCTACATGTTCCTCCAGGTTACTGACATTTATTACGTCTGAAGTGGCTAGTTTCTCTTTAAAATTTCTTTCCACATTATCAACTCGAGTGTTAATGACTGCAATTTGCCATTGGATCATAGGAATTAGTTTGTTCTGCTTCTCAACACTTTCCTTTAAAGTGTGTAATCTTTGTTTTGTAGCATCAAATGTACTATTACATACACTCTGAAATGATCCTAATTTTTTGCTAAAATCAGACTCTACACTATTACATTTATCTTCAGTATCGAATTATAACTTCTTGCTAAATCTTGGAATTGGTTACTCTGTGTCTGATTCAAGTCAGTGAACAGCTGATTGACGTGGCTACTTAAAGAACTAGTTAATTCACCTTTCAAATCTGTTTTAAAATTTTCCATTTAAAGTCGGTGAACAGTTGATTGACATGACTACTTAAAGAACTAGTTAATTCACCTTTCAAATCTGTTTTAAAATTTTCCACTTTAGTGGTTAAAATGTCAAATTCAGTCTTCAAGTTTCCCATGCCTCCACACAACTGACTAAATTCCTTATTTTGTTCATTTACTTTTGCACTTAACAATCCTAAAGTTTTATTCTGAACATCCAACTTACTAATTATTTACTTGAGTATTCACTGTGTCTATTTCACTACTTAAATTAGCACTCTGTGCATCGAGCAGCATGTTTGCATGTGTCTGACATGTTTTGCATGACTGCACCACTATAACGTAGTCTGCAATAACACCTGAATATGCAATGTCTTGTTAGCTCTTTTAGTTCAGCAATCCATTGTTTTAGCGATTGTTTGGGTTGCTTCTTAAGACAAAAACTAAATCTCCCTGCAGTGGCATGAATCTGTGCCTAATAATATTTGTCGAGTTTTTGAATTAGTTTCTCATAATCAGCAACTTACAGGCAAGAATTGGAGACAATTTTATATACAGTCTGTAAACATCGACTGACAAAAAGAATGGAATGTGCACCGTACCTTTAATGTTGTATGCTATAAAATGGACTTCCAATTGCACAAAATACTCAGAGTAGTCCTCTTCTTTGCTGTTAAACTGGCAAAACATGGTTTCAGCAACTGGCTGTTGTGCTGTTTGTTGTGACAGTAAGCTCATCATCTATTGTACACTGAGCTGCAGTTATTCAACCTACTGCTCTTGAAACTGAACAACTTCTTTTAGAGGCAATTCTCATGGGGCTTAGACATGGTTAAACGATTTATACTAGACATAACAGAAATAAAACTGAGACCAGAAGAACACTAAGAATATCCACAAGGCAGACCAGGACAGAAGGTTAGGCACTGGAATAAACATGGCACATGAAATGCTGTTTTCTATGGTGAAAGAGAGAAGAACACTGAATGACAAAAACGATCTCCATTATCACCATTTCTGTGTATAGTAGCAAGCCTAGATTTACTTCAGGAAGAGGTCGAGTGTTACTACAACATGCATAAAGTATTAGTTCATTTTACTATAACTCTTTAGCATAAAATATTTAACTTATATGCTCCCTTGTCCACTTGAATAACAATATCTAATTACTACTGTCACATTGTATAAGAAATGGTTATACTTGAATATTATTGAAGGACAGTCAAGGTATGCGTAACTTTAAACTTAGATACACAGTTCTGATTAATAAAGCTAGTGCTGTTGGATCTGAGTTAGGTTGATGCTGCAGTCTTCACTGACAATCACAGGGTGGGGTGAGTGGTGCAGCTCTCTGACATAAATAGCATTCTGGCAGTATATGGGAGCTCTTGAGAGTGTGTCTTGGCTGATGATATTCATTCACAGCTATATCTGGCAGCAACTGCCTTTAGCTTGTGATACTGTTGTCAGGTACCAACTGCAACTGGGACCTCACTCTTCAGATGACACCATATCGCTGGTTGTGACATTGATCACATTCTGGTAATGACAAAAGTATATATTGTGTCTAAAATGATTCACTCTGCTAAAGCACCTTGCAGAACCAAGATTAATCTTTGCAAAACTATGCACCTTGCAACAGCAGCAATATTTGGTGATAGAAACTGGAAAGAAGTTGATACCTGGGATGTAAATGCACCCTTTGCTGAAGACTGACATCAAATTCATTCACTTCTAACCCTTACAGTTAGTGCTGCATTTGTTAAACTGAAAGTGAAATTCCAAGCTTGGCTCCTTGAGAGTATTGATCTGATAAAACCACTCCTTGCTTCTAAGTATCAGGCATGTGCCAGTTGGCAGTCAAATATTTACATATGCTACCCAGAGGGATCCAAGCAAAGCAAGCTAATTGTTCAGTACACCATACTTAAGTGCATTAACACATAATTGGAAGAAACTTTATGCAAATGTATAGGTGAGTGTCAGTGATATGAACATCAATGGAGATTATATGGGTACCAAAGAGGCAATTAGAACCACTACTAAAAAGACTGCCCTGCTTAAGGAGATCAATGGAACAATCATCACAGAATGTGCAACTGTGGGTGGAACACTACTCCAGCCTTTACTCACATCTAACTAACATCAGCCAAAATGAGTAGATGAAATTTCTCAGATGTTGTATTTTCATTAGCTGGACATGCCAGGGCCAATGGGAAATTTTACAACATCTCGCTACTAAGATCCAAGTGCTGTCATAAGAACTTACATGTAAGAAACCTTTTATTCACTGACAGTGCAGCATTCATAGCACATATTCATGATTATCTTAAGAGGTTTATGGAAAATTTTTCTATTGCTTGAAAGCTATTCTCTGTGACTGTGAATGTAAAGAAGACTGTGATTATGGCACAAGAATACACAGGTATACCTACCATAAGATGGATGGTTCCTTGTTGAATGTTGTTGTTGTTATTGTTGTTGTTGTTGTGGTCTTCAGTCCTGAGACTGGTTTGATGCCGCTCTCCATGCCACTCTATCCTGTGCAAGCTTCTTCATCTCCCAGGAACTAGTGCAACCTACATCCTTCTGAATCTGCTTAATGTATTCATCTGTTGGTCTCCCTCTACGATTTTTACCCTCCACACTGCCCTCCAATACTAAATTGGTGATCCCTCGATGCCTCAGAACATGTCCTACCAACTGATCCCTTCTTCTAGTCAGGTTGTGCCACAAGCTTCTCTTCTCCCCAATCCTATTCAGTACCTCCTCATTAGTTATGTGATCTACCCATCTAATCTTCAGCATTCTTCTGTAGCACCACATTTCAAAAGCTTCTATTCTCTTCTTGTCCAAACTATTTATCATCCATGTTTCACTTCCTTACATGGCTAAATTCCATACAAATACTTTCAGAAACGGCTTCCTGACACTTAAATCTTTACTCGATGTTAACAAATTTCTCTTCTTCAGAAATGCTTTCCTTGCAATTACCAGTCTACATTTTATATCCTCTCTACTTCGATCATCACCAGTTATCTTGCTCCCCAAATAGCAAAACTCCTTTACTACTTTAAGTGTCTCATTTCCTAATCTAATTCCCTCAGCATCCCCTGACTTAATTCGACTACATTCCATTATCCTCGTTTTGCTTTTGTTGATGTTCATCTTATATCCTCCTTTCAAGACACTATCCATTCCATTCAACTGCTCTTTCAAGTCCTTTGCTGTCTCTGACAGAGTTACAATGTCATCGGTGAACCTCAAAGTTTTTATTTCTTCTCCTTGGATTTTAATACCTACTCCAAATTTTTCTTTTGTTTCCTTCACTGCTTGCTCAATATACTGATTGAATAACATCGGGGAGAGGCTACAACCCTGTCTCACTCCCTTCCCAACCACTGCTTCCCTTTCATGTCCCTCGACTCTTATAACTGCCATCTGGTTTCTGTACAAATTGTAAATAGCCTTTCGTTCCCTGTATTTTACCCCTGCCACCGTCAGAATTTGAAAGAGAGTATTCCAGTCAACATTGTTAAAAGCTTTCTCTAAGTCTACAAATGCTAGAAACGTAGGTTTGCCTTTCCTTAATCTAGCTTCTAAGATAAGTCGTAGGGTCAGTATTGCCTCACGTGTTCCAATATTTCTACGGAATCCAAACTGATCTTCCCTGAGGTTGGCTTATACTGGTTTTTCCATCCATCTGTAAAGAATTCGCATTTGTATTTTGCAGCTGTGGCTTATTAAACTGATAGTTTGGTAATTTTTGTATCTGTCAACACCTGCTTTCTTTGGGATTGGAATTATATTCTTCTTGAATTCTGAGGGTATTTCGCCTGTCTCATATATCTTGCTCACCAGATGGTAGAGTTTCGTCAGGACTGGCTCTCCCAAGGCTGTCAGTAGTTCTAATGGAATGTTGTCTACTTCCGGGGCCTTGTTTCGACTCAGGTCTTTCAGTGCTCTGTCAAACGCTTCACGGAGTATCATATCTCCCATTTCATCTGCATCTACATCCTCTTCCATTTCCATAATATTGTCCTTGTATAGACCCTCTATATACTCCTTCCACCTTTCTGCTTTTCCTTCGTTGCTTAGAAATGGGTTTCCATCTGAGCTCTTGATATTCATACAAGTGGTTCTCTTTTTTCCAAAGGTCTCTTTAATTTTCCTGTAGGCAGTATCTATCTTACCCCTGGTGAGATAAGCCTCTGCATCCTTACATTAGTCCTCTACCCATCCCCATTTTGCACTTCCTGTCGATCTCATTTTTGAGATGTTTGTATTCCTTTTTGCCTGCTTCATTTACTGCATTTTTATATTTTCTCCTTTCATCCATTAAGTTCAATATTTCTTCTGTTACCCAAGGATTTCTAGTAGCCCTCGACTTTTAACCTACTTTATCCTCTGCTGCCTTCACTACTTCATCCCTCAAAGCTACCCATTCTTCTTCTACTGTATTTCTTTCCCCCATTCTTGTCAGTTGTTCCCTTATGCTCTCCCTGAAACTCTGTACAACCTCTGGTTTAGTCAGTTTATCCAGGTCCCATCTCCTTAAATTCCCACCTTTTTGTAGTTTCTTCAGTTTTAACCTACAGTTCATAACTAATAGATTGTGGTCAGAGTCCGCATCTGCCCCTGGAAATGTCTTACAATTTAAAACCTGGTTCCTAAATCTCTGTCTTACCATTATATAATCTATCTGAAACCCTCCAGTATCTCCAGGCTTCTTCCAAGTATACAACCTTCTTTTATGAATCTTGAACCAAGTGTTAGGTATGATTAAATTGTGCTCTGTGCAAAATTGTACCAGGCGGCTTCCTCTTTCATTTCTTCCCCCCAATCCATATTCACCAACTACGTTTCCTTCTCTCCCTTTTCCTACTACCGAATTCCAGTCACCCATGACTATTAAATTTTCGTCTCCCTTCACTATCTGAATAATTTCTTTTATTTCATCATACATTTCTTCAATTTCTTCGTCATCTGCAGAGCTAGTTGGCATATAAACTTGTACTACTGTAGTAGGCGTGGGCTTCGTGCCTATCTTGGCCACAATAATGCATTCACTATGCTGTTTGTAGTAGCTTACCCGCACTACTATTTTTTTATTCATTATTAAACCTACTCCTGCATTACCCCTAATTGATTTTGTATTTATAACCCTGTATTCGCCTGACCAAAAGTCTTGTTCCTCCTGCCACCGAACTTCGCTAATTCCCACTATATCTAACTTCAACCTATCCATTTCCCTTTTTAAATTTTCTAACCTACCTGCCCGATTAAGGGATCTGACATTCTACACTCCGATCCGTAGAACGCCAGTTTTATTTCTCCTGATAACGACGTCCTCTTGAGTAGTCCCCGCACGGAGATCCGAATGGGGGACTATTTTACCTCCGGAATATTTTACCCAAGAGGACGCCATCATCATTTAACCATACAGTAAAGCTGCATGCCCTCGGGAAAAATTATGGCTGTAGTTTCCCCTTACTTTCAGCCATTCACAGTACCAGCACAGCAAGGCCGTTTTGGTTAGTGTTACAAGGCCAGATCAGTCGATCATCCAGACTGTTGCCCCTGCAACTACTGAAAAGGCTGCTGCCCCTCTTCAGGAACCATACGTTTGTCTGGCCTCTCAACAGATACCCCTCCGTTGTGGTTGCACCTACGGTAAGGCTATCTGTATCACTGAGGCATGCAAACCTCCCCACCAACGGCAAGGTACATGATTCATGTGGGGGTGTCAAAAATATAGTCAAAAATTCTGTTTACCCTGGCTCACTAATCTCAGAAAATCTCTCCCGGGATGATGAAATAAATGTGAGAATTGGCAAAGGAATGAATAGTTTCAGAAATCTCTGCACAAGATTAAGGGACAACAAACACCTTATGGTGGCTACAAAAATATTCATTTATGAAGAATGTATGCTGAGCACTCTCTTGTACAGTGTCAAGACTCTTGTATCATGTGCTAAAAAGAACATAAGCTCAACACCTTTCATCTGTGCTGATTACAAAATATTCTAGACATAATTTGGAGAAACAATATGACAAATAATATGACTCTGACTACCGTGAAGCTACCGAGTATCACCATCACTCTCAAGGAATGTTGCTTGTGGCAGCTAGGACACTTACATCATACGCTCTTTAAAGATTGTACCAAGTGCGTATGAACATTTTTAATATAGACTGTGACAAATGGGAGCAGCTATCAAAAACCACAACAGATAGAGGAAATTCATTAAGGACAGCAGCAAGTTCCATGCCAGTATCTAGCACTTAGCTGTGAAACTTGTGCAGAGATGAGTGCTTACAACAAACAATTGCCATACCCATGGACACCTAGTGGGCTCTCGAATTGGACTTCGTAGTTACTAATGAAAGTGTTTGCATGGTGCTACATGAATCTCCTATTAGGATGTATAGCCTTGATTGATTGATTGAACTGACTGAAGTCCCATTCTTACTGCCACTGCACTTCATTAATTTCCACTATGTCTAGTTTCAGCTTATCCATTTCTCTTTCTAAATTTTCTGACCCACCTAGTTGATTAAGGGATCTAACAGTCCACACACCAATCTGTAGAAGGTAAATCCTGTTTTATCCTGATGACTACATCCTCCAGCACAGCAAGGCCACATAGGCTAATGTTACAAGACCAGATCAGTCAATCATGCAGGCTGTTGCCCCTGCAGCTATTGAAGAGGCTGCTGGCCCTCTTCAGGAAACTCAGATTAGTCTGGCCTCTCTCGTAGTTGCACCTACAGTACAACTATATATATCATTGAGGCAAGTAAACTACCCCACCTCAGTAAGGACCATGGTTCATGGGGTGTGGGAGAGGGATGGGTATGTGGTAGGAGATGCTCCATGTAGAATTCTGAACTCATCCACACAGGCTAACCATTGTGATTGCTGTCACGTTTACAAAGAATTTTGTAAATTCCAGGAATTGTAAATTCCAGGAATGCTAACATGATCGAGACTGACAAAACAGCCGTAGGTTACCCATTGTCTCCAGCAATGGTTAATTTCCAAATGGAGCATTTCAAAGAAAATGTGTTAAATATAATTACCCTTTGCCCATCTTGCAGTCTTATTGACCACATGAGACTGAAGCTCTTTGCCTGTTCATTGATTGCATGAATAATATGCACACTAACATGCATTTCACTGCTGAAATGGAGGGAGAAGGAAAGTTACCAGTTTTAGATGTTTTGCTTCAACAAAAATCAGATAGGTATCTAGCCAATACATAGGCTACTGACCTATATCTTAGTGTGCTAAGCTTTCGTCACTCAGCCCAACAGAGAGCAGTTTTAAATGCGCTAATACACAGAGAAAAATTGTTTCTGATAAGGACCACCTCAATTGTTACCTCAGATATCTGAAAAAGGTGTTCTAGAAGAGCAACTATAGTGAAAATGATATTAAATTAGCCATCACTGGGAAAGGAAAAACTGGAGACATTCAACCCAAAAGATCACCAGCCAATAGCAGTTCTTCCTTTCTTTGGAACTATATTAAATAAAATAGGCAAAGTCCTTGGCAGTCAATGTATGGAACCCATTTTCCAAACACCCAAAACAATTAGAGAGATTCTGTGCCGAGTAAAGGCAGGCTTGGTCTCAGGGTTCCTGAAATTTATGATATACATGGGTCAAATCATACAGATGATTTCAGAATGCTACACAGAACACCAATGATGCCACATTAAATATTGCAGTTTTCACAGATCTGTTGTTGCTGGAGACAACATCACAAACAAATATACTTTCATGTTTGATTAAATGATAACATTCACTCACATATCTATCTACTGGTATTCTGTGATAAAAGAGACTGTTGAGATCAGAAAGTGCAAAAACTTAACCCAGGTCAGCAGCTATACCCTTAGTGGTGCATGGAAACAGGTGCTTGATGCTGAAAGGATACAGAAAAATAAGTTGGATTATTCATTATCTGTTGGAATCAGCAAAGAGTCAATGAAAGCTTGAGAATACAAACAAATATGACACAGCAAGAAAACTGAGAAACATTTATCCACAAATGTCACTATGAAAAACTACTTTCTCAAATGTATATCCCTTTGACAAGTCCTCATCCTGGGATATGGCATAAGAGCTGCTGCTAACGTGTGATAAAAATATGAGCTGGATGTCTGGAATGATTCCCCATCAATACAGCTCTGCTCCGAGTTATATTTACTGTAGTTGCCAAACCCAAGCAACTGTAATAGGCTGATGGGAAGGGCCATGTTATTGGCTGCATTATCAGAAAAGAGCAGTGTACGATGAAATCTTTTGTTAGCATGACTATCGTGTGTGTGTGTGCCAAAGGAAGACTGCTAACCATGGACCTCCGGTTCATGCACAGCAGGCATCTTTTGCTGTTTTTATCAAGGTGCACTTAAAGATACTGTGCCACCACATACCAAGTAACATTATTTTGTGCAATTAGTTTGGGTGGAGGGTAGACTGCTTCGACAATGTGGAACTTTGTTGAAACATCTCTGTTAATGAAGAATGGCCTCTGTATCCTGTCAGTTTTCCTTATTTTATTTTCCCATCCATTTTGTTTCTTCTATCCATTGTACTCATTTTATTTTCCATGATTAGAGTTTCAACTAGATTAACTAGCATACTTCGACAGTTTTTGACTATCGACTGATGTTTACACTAGCTTTTTTTTTTTGGTACAATCAGTGAATGATGATGATATTGTTGGGAGTCCTCTCAAACACTATTATCACTGACTTTTTACTTAGTCTCAGCCCACTAGTTTGTTCATAGTATTGGATGACCTACTGAATGTTTGTCAAGACATATATGTGGTTAACGATGACACTCACATTGTCTGCATACACTTTGTCAACTGTCTTAATCCCTCAAATGGAGAAACCCAGTATGGTTCATGGATTTCTTCATAACAGATCCTTTGCTAAAGTGTATAACATGGCAGACAGCATGAATGCCAGTTGCAGTACTCTCTGAATGGCAGTTTATTGTGTGAGGGTATGTTTATCTATAATGCCATTCAATCCCTTCATTATTTACCTTACCAGGGTATGGGTTCCCTGGATGCAACTGTCAACAATGTCCACAAAAGACTGGCAAACCGCTACTGCCTTCAAATTATTAGTTCATATTTGTGTTAAATTCTGTGACAGGCATTATCATAATCTAAAATTATAACACACACTGTGATGAGCAGTCTGATAACATAAAATGATAATGCACGTGATTACTGAAGTAATCCAAGTGCACTTCAAAGATGAGCATATTAACAGTGTGTTGTCATCCACGAGAGTGCCCTGCAAAAGAGTAATACCGCGAACTTCGAATAGAGCCCGCCATGGGTGCGCGCCCATTGAAACACTGCCATGCTACTCTGGCACTCAATTATCATGTTACTACTGCTTGCATACATTTACCTTATTTTATTGTGTTCAGTGAAAGTTAAAGTGATTGGTGTACATGTCTAATAAAGTTGTACTAATGTTCTTGGTTGTCTTGTGTGTCCAAGTTATAACACAAGTGGCAACAAAGTTGGGATGCCTAATCCGGTAGCATTTTCATGTGTTTGTATTGACTGATGTTACCTTATGCCGTGCTTTCTTTTTGTCTTGGTTACCGTGTCGCGTGTATCAACTCCTTTGTCAACTGGCCCTCCAGCAGGATCTGTCTTCACTTTCTTTTTAACGTATGTGACCTTCTTTCGAAATACTGCTGCTAACAGATGCACATCATTGCCACATGCCTATAAGACTTGGGCAACTGTCATCATAACTTTGTCACTTATGTACATAAGGAGTGGTATGCTGACCAAATGGTTCATGATGCAATCATTTGATTGGCACCTGATCATGAGGTTTGTGAGTGGGCCCTTCAATGTTAAAATCCCTCCCTCTCTGACGTTCTGACTATTGCACAATCATTTGAGGTTTTGAGGGCTGTGGGTACTCAAACTGAATCATGGTGTGAGGTGGCAAAAGTTTAAACCATTTCCCCCTGCCACGTGTCGGACGGTTCTCAGAGGAACAACATAGTGGCAGCAGTCTGCGAACAAGCAAAACATCATGACGGCCACCAATCTCACTGCAGCAGCAAGCCCAGTAATGAACAACAACACAAGCACTTCATACTTCCCTCTTGTCAGTCATGTTTTTTCACTCATGATAGGTTGGATTGTCCTAAGCGGTGGGTGATTTGCTACCAGTGCAACAAAATTGGCCACATTGCTCCTGTCTGTAACATGAAATTCCAACACCTTATTACAGATGCTGACAGGGATGTCAATTGTGTATCACCAATCTCCATCGAACCCGATTGATATCAAGGTTTATCTGAAAGTTTTGTACATGCAAGTCAACACAGGTGCTGCAGTGTCATTACTCATCTTGCACACATCAAAAATGTGTTTAGTTTGGACACCTCTAACGTTTCCGGGTTTACTATTTCCAATGACATTTATCTTGTCTCTGATCAAGTGCCTTATACACAACTGGGTTATTTATGCTCTGAATTTTCTGCCCGTTTTCTGTGGGCTTAGGTTGTGCCACTAATTTCAAAGCCCATATCACCATGAAACCTTTGACCAGGCCTCATTTCTTTTGGGCTTGACCAGTACTGATGGCACTCCATGACCAAATCAAGGCAGAACTTGACCATCTCACAGCCTCTGGGGTTGTCCAACTGATTGCATCCAGCAAATGAGCTACTCCATTATTTATCATCAAGAAGATGTCAAAATGGCTGAGAAAGTTTCTGTCAATGCTCAGTCTAGCATTGACATATATCCCTAGCTGAACCCTGATGAACTTTTTGCTAAACTCACTGGTTGTCAGTATTTTTCCAAGATTGACCTCTCCAATGCCTTTTTGCAGCTTCCTGTTGATGCTGACTCTCAATGGCTCTTGGTTGGTAACACACCTTTTGGCCTGTATCAATACTTGCAGTTACTTTTTGGTGTGGCCAACATCCCTGTGAGTTTTTGATGGTTTCTTGAACAACTCATGATGTCTGTGCATGGCTGTGCCAACTGTCGTTATGATACTGTGGTCTCTGGCTCCTCTGCTGCTGAACATCTCTTTTTGGTGTAACAGATATTGAATTTGAGCTCACTAGTGCTGGTATCAAACCCCTTTGTCAGAATGTCTCTGCTGTTGTGGCTCTTCCGTGCCTTATTTCATTCAAGGAACTCCAGGTTTGTTTAGGTAAGATTGCTTATTATCATCAATTTCTGCTGGGGACAACATTGGTTGCACAATCGTTACATGCCTTGATGCATAAGGAGACATCTTTCCATGGGTGTGTGAAATTGCTTTTCCCAAACTGAAGTCTATGTTATGATCTGCAGCTTGCCTTTTAACCTACCAAACAGCTCAACATTTGGTGTTAGCAACAGATGCGTTCCAGTATGGGCTGGAAGTGGTGTTAGCTCTTAAATATTCTGATGGCTCCCAGTGGCATACTGCATACTTGTCTAAGATGCTTAATTTGACTCAGACTAGATATTCACAAATAGAAAAAGAAGTGCTTGCATTGTTTATGCCTTAAACAAGTTTCATGTTTTCCTGTGTGGTGTAAAATTCAATCTCATCATAAATCACAAGCCATTAGTTTCGCTGTTTAGCCCCTCAGCATCATTGCCAAACAAAACAGTGCATCGTATTCAATGTTGGGCACTGTTCCTCTCTTGGTACAGGTACAAGATTCACTTCTGCCCCACAACTAAACATGCACATGTGAATGCTGACGTGCTCTCCCATCTTCTGGCCAGTCTGGACCCAGTTTTTGATCAAGAGAAGTTACTCTGTTTCCATGCTGATGAGTGTGCTCAACAAAGTGTTGATGGCCTTCCAATCACAAGAACTTGAGTCATGCAGGCTAGTGCTACCAATCAGATTTTATGAAAAATGATACATTGCGTACAACATGGCTGGTGGGAAGCACCTCCATCGTGGGCATCCGACCCGCTCCATAACTGCTATGTGTTTTGGAATTGTTTCTCTGTCATTGATGGTGTTCTACTCCTTGTTACTGTCTATTCAGCTCCTCACATAGCAGTTTCCTTGGCTCTCTGTTCAGAGATTGAGCAATTGCTGCACACTGATCACTGTGGGGTGTCATGTTTTTTTGGCCTGGTTTGGATGGCAACACCACTCCTTTGGTTACAGCATGTTCCCAATGTGGAATGCAGCAATCAGCCCCACAAGCACTATTGTCTTCATGGCTGCAACTTTCGCAGGCCTGGGACCATCTCCACATCGATTTGGCCAGCCTTTTTCATAATGCACACTGGCTAATAGTAATTGATGCATTCTCTCCATTCCCATATGCTTGTCAACTTCAGCCTCTGCCACCGTGGTAGCCCTGTAGAAAATTTTTTCCATCAAAGGATTTCTGGCAATGTTGGTCTCTGATAATGGCTCTCTGTTTGTGTCAAAAGAGTTTGCCTCCTTCTGCAATGCCTAAGGGGTTTGCCTCATTTTTGCCCTGCCCTTCCACCCACAGTCCAATGGTGAGGCTGAAAGGTTAGTTAGAACATTTGAAACACAGATGAAAATGTATGTGACTCAGTCCCTGTCTGCCGTTGCCTTGCATCAATTTCTACGTTCCTGTCAGGTCACACTGTTTGGTGACAACAGCCCTGCTGAACTGCTCCACGAGCGTTAACCCCGGACACACCTGCATCTCCTGCGGTCCAGCCAGGGGCACCAATGCGTACAGCTGTCAACCCGTTTCCACAGTTGTGTGGCTGTCTGGGAACGCAAGTTTGGTCATTGTGCAAAATGGATTCCTGCTGTCATTTCCTGATACTGTGCCCACTGTCTCTGTGATGTCTGTATGGAGGAGGGCATCTGTGCAAGTCATTACGACCAATTGCATTTGCATGTGGACGACTGGACAACACCGACTGGGACACTGATGTTGCCATGCCAGTCTGTGTCACTTGATGTATCACCTGATGCAGCTGGGTCCCTGCCATGACATATGAGGGGTCCCCAGTCACTGGTGAGCAAACCTAGTGCAGCTTCTTCAATACCGGTACCAGTATCGATGCAACTGCTGTTCACAATGGAGCCGCCTCCTCTGTCTCAGCTGCCAATTGCAGGGACACCACCATCACCACCAAATGCTGGATCTGATGTGGACATGGAGCTCGTGCTGATTTCACCTCTGCTACTGTATGGGTTGCCATGAGAAGGCGGACTGTGATGTTGCCCATGCCCCAAGTATTTGCAACCATATGCCCCAGTATCAGCACATCATCCCTCTCACAGACTCGTGGAGGAGCCATGGATATCCCACAAATCCAAGCTGTTCCCTTACAAATGAGAATGAAGTAATGCAACTTGATAGCCACATGCATTAGCAGTGTGTTTCCATCTACAAGAGTGCACCAGGAAAGAGCAATAGTGTGAACTTTCGATAAAGCCCACCACTGGCGGTTGCCTATTTAAACCCTGCTATACTACAGATGTGCTCAGTTATCATGTTATTACTGCTTGCATATATATGTCTTATCTTATTGTGTACAGTGTACATTATGGTGATTGGCATACATGACACAGTCCAATAAAGTTGTATTAACATTCTTGGTTGTGTTGTGTGTCCAAGTTACAACAATTACCAAATGATGAGAATGAATTTTTGACCAACCCACAATTGTGGTGGCTTGATGAGAAGCTATATTCTAAATAATTCCCCACTATATTTTAAATAATACAAAACAAATATAGAAAACACATGATAATACTGTTTGTAGCTATCTTTATATTGTTTCTCACAAACTCAAGACATCAATTCAGTGTTGTGATCTCATGAAATATCAACTGCTTCATGTCAATCTTTCAACAAAGACATAACTATTTTATGGCCCTCTGTTGAGTCAGGCCTTATGAACAGGATGCACTGGATAGTTCTTTTCTTTTTCATTGGAAACAGTCTATGCTGTGAAATGATTTTTCTCTTGTGACATGCTTCAGTTTTTGTAATGAAGTGCATATAATTTTGACCGCAAACTGCAGTTAACATTGCTTTCATGGAAGCTGTACGTTTTTTGATAACATCTAATTCACTAGTTGTAGAGATCTTATTGTTGAAGCCTAACACTTCATAAGTGATTCTACTCTTTTATTCCTTCAAAACCACAGGATCCTGGCATTTGCAATGTTTACTGACTTGTGTCAGTATTTCTTCTTAATCATTCAGGGCAGAAAGATTGTCACTGTCTATGGCAAGTATATCATCATTTTTTGTGGGGGCCAGAGACTGAGAAGAACTAGCAATTATTTGGCATGTGCTGTGTACATGCTTGCACACATTTCATTTTATACTCAAATCTACACTTAAGCACTAGTACCTATGGATGCAAGTTTTGCAGTTGTTACACGTCAGTTTGCAGTAGCACTCCACTCTGTTGTCTTTGACTGAATAAATTTTCATGACTTCTGAGTCAGATGGAAGTTTTCTACTATTATTTTCTTCTGCAGTGGAATCCTTGTATATTTTTGCACTCGAATTATGTGTGCAGTGAATATCCTTTCATCATCACTGTTATCTAGTCCCACAATTTGTCTTTGAAAAAAGACATAAGCACTAAAAGGCCTTTATCAGGTTGCTTAACATATTTGCCCTCCAGATAGACATATTTCAAAGTGTGATACATTCTGTTGATTTGCATATTCATTTTCAGCCATTTGGCTTACAAGGTTAGTAATCATAACTAAGTTGAATACATTAATTTCACTTATAACAATATACTTAAATTGCATAATTAATCTTTTAACATTGCAAGCAACTTTCCAATCTCTGTGAATAAAAATGTTTTGAATTTTCATCATATAACATATGGGCCTCTTTGCATGCTATCATTTGCTAAAACCCTCATTTTGACATCTTGAACCTTTTATGAAATATGACAATTGTTATGACCACATGATTCTCACTACACAAGAATGGAAATGGGTGTGTTGTGAGGGACTGTCCACAGAATATAAAAACCAATAACTAGAGAACAAAATGACATACCATTTTGCTCTCAATTTTAAATAATATTTCAATATCTTATTTACATTTGATACACAGCAATGTGTAGGCTAAAATCAACCATACGCAAAGTTTACGCAGTGTGTTTTTAGCTCTGCAAACTCTTGAAAATTTCATGCAGTGTTTTACTTAATTTGATGTAGCACAGTAACTAAGACGTATAACATAAAGAAATTCAATTTTTTATTGAATGAAGATATCAAACTGAAAGACATGCAAAAATCAGATTTGTTCACTCAATTGTTTTCTTAAAATTGGGTGATAAGTATTTGGCAGGGGCTGGAATGCCATCTCTCAGCACGGGTAGCTACAGTTGGTGAGCAGTACAACTACAAAAAAGCCACTCTCAGCACAGAATGCAGAGAGCTTATCTGTAGGAGTGAAAATATTAAATTCTATAGTTAATAATTTAACTCTGTGTGGAATAAAAACAATAAAAAAAAGGAAGTAGTATTTGGAATCAAACCCAGTCTGAAGAACTGCTAATCGGTGGACTTGACCACTCTGTCACAGCACCATTATGACAAAGGCTCCTCTAAAATCCCACATACTTTACATTTGCACAATACTGTACATGCAGGCAGCTGGGCTCCTTCTCAGAGTTGATTGTAACATGGCTGACCATCATTTCAGTACCTGACACTGGTTTTTTGTTATCGCAGAAAGAGCACTACAAAACATGTTTTTGTCTGATTTATTTATATATCAGCACACATTTGAAGAGAACTGGTGTAATTTCAGTGCAATTTTCGCCTCACATTTGAAGCAAAACAGCACGATTTTAGTTCAATTTCCAGTTTGCCTTCTAAGAGAAATGGTGTAATTTTAGTGCAATATTTAGTGCGCTGTAGTACATTAGCACATGATTATTGACAGCCACATGATTACTGTCTTTTTTTCTCTTGGCCTCATGCTTTAATGTTTATGTTTTTACTCCAGGCATTGTCTACGTACCATGTACAATAGAGCCTAATTTTTGAAGCCTCCACTGAAACCTTCCATCCATTAAAGGAAGTTTCCACTGATGTCTGACATGAAAGTTTTCAGTGAAATGATTCCAACCTCAGTTTTTACATAGTCCGAGAATAGGGACAGTACTTGTTGATCATTTGTGTTTCGTATGAGGATGGCTCATGGGAACCCTTACCTCATACCAACACAAGTAATGTTGTCAGCTCAAAAATCATAATTACTGAGTCTATGTGTCCCATCTGTGCTAATGCAGTCATTACCATACGTCTTCAAAATATCTCCTGACACACTGTTCCTTATAAAAATCTGTGATTTTCAGTTCTGGATATGACTTCTTAATTGTGTTGTGTGGTTTATAAAAAAAATACACATGTGCTGTCACCTTCATTAACTTCATGCACCAATGCCTCTACACTGATAGTACCATTGTTATACCTAGCCATTGTGAAGCGTAGGTTGTAACAACACTCATTGTTATATAAGTCTTGCCTCATTGACAGATGAATTGTTTCAAGTTTAGAGTCAGAAGCTGAGTCTTGCATTTTATCTAGCATAGCACGGAAAGGAATTTTACTGGTGATATCTGCAGCTACAGTCTCCTTTTTCATTACAGTCAGTTGCAAGTGACTTAAGTAGTGTGTGCCTGGCGGCAGTAGATACAAACTTTATGTGATATGATTTAGGTATGGTCTGAGTTACCATTATTTCTGCTGGACATTCACAAATTTTATTGCTGTCTTGCAGTCTGAGGAGTCTAATTCCTTTACTTTTAGACACAAAATTCCCTGATTAGTGACATGCACAATGATGTCTTATACTGTTGTCAGCAGCAGAATGTGAGCCACAATAATTTACAAACATCGCCTGCATATGCTTCTCAGTTCCAATTTTTAAAAAGAGCTAAATGATGAAAAGTGCAGCTCTTTGGACTTCACTTGTATGTCATGTGCTGGTCATAAGTGTTCAAAATAATCATGGTTTTTAACAATTTCATTATTACAAACGCTGTACTTCAATGATCTTGTCTCAGACAATGGCTCACTGGGCGATCTCTTAAAATTATACTAATAATTAAAATTCTTGCCACAGATTTGACAGCTATACATGAAAGATTCCTGTCACTTTAGATAAGGGCCAATGTTGTTAAGTTTCCCTGGGTGAACCTTTAAAACAGGTTTCCAAAGATTTTCATAGCATTTGTATCCATTCCCACATTCAGAGCACTTAAATTGAAACAACATATTCACGTTGAATAGACAACACCACTGAATGCAATAACAAAGAGCTACTTCATTCTTCACTTAGTTCATCACAGAATGCAATAACAGGAAGTTAATGATACTTCTTTCTTTACTTGCTAGAAGCACAAGCAACTGGAAACACATGAAGCATAAACCTTTGAGCCACTGAAATACCCTATGCAACTGCATTTCTGGTGACATGCTGGAGCAGGCAGTGAAAGCCACAAAACATGCAGTACTACTCTGTTGCTTTGTAAAACAGAGCAATTCAGTTCTTTGCAGCAGCATTTAGCTTAGAGCGCCACGCTGGTGTCTGCCACTAATGTCAGGCATCTCTTATGCTGAAAGGATATGTCCATTAGTATCAAGATGGTCACACTGTCTGTAAACATCAAGGGTAAAAATTTTATCTTGCTACAACCTTTGAATAAATTTCATTAAGTCTTTTCCTCATAATATGAGTTCAGTTCAGAAAGTCACCAAACATTTTGAAGTAAGCGCCAATGGAGTTGGCAGCACTACCTCGACCTTACCTCCTTCGTATCACTGTGTTTTTGGAATATTGATGGCTCATTTAAGTTTTTGTGATAATTGTTATTCGAGGGCAATGTGTTTAAGCATTAGTGGCAATTTTTGAAATGTGATTTTCTGGAGCAATAATGGAACGCAAAATTTTGCTTGAAACTGGGAAACGCTTTTATACAAAATTTACAACTTTTGGAACAAGCTTATGAGATGATGCTTCGGTTGTAAGCAATGTTGCAGATAGTTTTCACAATTTAAAAGTGATCATCAGGCAACCAGAGATGATCCTTAACCAGGAAGGCCTTCAACTGCACACATAAGAAAATTAACAATCTGATATGTGAAAATTGCCAGTTGACTGTCAAAGAAATCGCAGAAGAGGTCAGCATCTCAATAGGTTCACAGAAAATAGGTTTACAAAAAAACTAAACACTGCACTGCACTGAGCATACTGGCTGAAAGTAAGGGAAGCTTTTGGAATCACACTAGGCAACAAAGGTGCAGAGCCAAGTGTCGGAACAGTCAGGCATCCTGCCTAGTCCCTGTTAGAAGCCTGTCGAGGGGAGGTGGTCATTGTCACAGCTGTGACCAACATGCACCTTTGTGACACTCATGGCACTGCTGTACAGGTGGACAACAGTTAGAATATCCTTAGGCAAATCTTTTAATGAGGTGGAGTGAATGGAAATTTTCAGTGAAAGGCACAATCGTCAGCTGAATGTGGAAAGCCTGTTTCTGAGATGGATACTGGAGATAATTATCTTGCAGGTGAAAAGAGAGACCCAAGCTAGGCCTTTGAAAATAGTGAGACACAGCCAGATGTGAAGCATTAACAAAAAATGTTGTTTAAGTGTGCACGACCAAAGACATTGGTTCATCTAAACTTTTTCCAGAGTGACAGAGAAGCACAGAATTGTCAGAAGGAAATTGCCTGAGGATACTCTTCTATCCACTTCTAGAGGAGCAAGACTCACTGAAGTGAGAAATACAATTCACAATTTGTTGTTGTTGTTGTTGTTGTGGTCTTCAGTCCTGAGACTGGTTTGATGCAGCTCTCCATGCTACTCTATCCTGTGCAAGCTTTTTCATCTCCCAGTACCTACTGCAACCTACATCCTTCTGAATCTGCTTAGTGTATTCATCTCTTGGTCTCCCTCTACGATTTTTACCCTCCACGCTGCCCTCCAATACTAAATTGGTGATCCCTTGATGCCTCAGAACATGTCCTACCAACCGATCCCTTCTTCTGGTCAAGTTGTGCCACAAACTTCTCTTCTCCCCAATCCTATTCAATACTTCCTCATTAGTTATGTGATCTACCCATCTAATCTTCAGCATTCTTCTGTAGCACCACATTTCGAAAGCTTCTATTCTCTTCTTGTCCAAACTATTTATCGTCCATGTTTCACTTCCATACATGGCTACACTCCATACAAATACTTTCAGAAATGACTTCCTGACACTTAAATCAATACTGGATGTTAACAAATTTCTCTTCTTCAGAAACGCTTTCCTTGCCATTGCCAGCCTACATTTTATATCCTCTCTACTTCGACCATTATCAGTTATTTTGCTCCCCAAATAGCAAAACTCCTTTACTACTTTAAGTGCCTCATTTCCTAATCTAATTCCCTCAGCATCACCCGACTTAATTAGGCTACATTCCATTATCCTTGTTTTGCTTTTGTTGATGTTCATCTTATATCCTCCTTTCAAGACACTGTCCACTCCATTCAACTGCTCTTCCAAGTCCTTTGCTGTCTCGGACAGAATTACAATGTCATCGGCGAACCTCAAAGTTTTTATTTCTTCTCCATGAATTTTAATACCTACTCCGAATTTTTCTTTTGTTTCCTTTACTGCTTGCTCAATATACAGATTGAACAACATCGGGGAGAGGCTACAACCCTGTCTTACTCCCTTCCCAACCACTGCTTCCCTTTCATGTCCCTCGACTCTTATAACTGCCATTACAAGAACTAAGCTAAATACAACCTCTGAGAATAATGTCTATGAGACTCAAGAACAACCGTGTACTGTGGGGTAGGGAAGATTAACAATGACACAATCCAATGAGGCTGGTAACTCGTACACCATCCTAAGGAGCAGTAGATGTGACAACATGGTCCTATGAGCTCATAGATAGTCTACTGGTAATTACATGGTCCAACAAGGCAATGAGCATGAGGGCAGTTGCAGCAGATATTCTAAAGTGGTGCCCTCAGAGTGGCTGGTGGAAGTGCAGTATCAGATGTGGCTCAGGATGAGGACAGCATGTGATCTTGGTGGCCAGTGAGTGGCAGCAATGGGTGGTGTCCATAGTGGAGACTTGAGGTCGGCTTTCAGTTGCTCAGAGCTCGGGATGCAACTGGCTTAAGTACATACCTGTGGAAGGATACATGTGTGGTATCACATGAGCATGTGACTGTGTGGACTTAAATTAGTGCCATTGACAAGAGCATTGTATGCTGTGACTTGCACTCCACATAGTGGTGAGACTGGTGGCCCCGGACTCCGCGATTACTCACGGCTTGACTGTACACAATACTTTGCCTCTTCTGTTTGCAAATAACCTCCTATGTGAGGCAGGGGCCACACGTCACCTGGAAAACATACACGTAAATGTGGTGGCTGAAATCTATAGTGAACAGCCCTACATATTCAACATCTCTCCTTCTTTAAAGAAAGAGATGGTGCAGTCCCATCAAAGAAGCACCACATGCAAGGGAGGCAGCACTCCACAGCAGCCAGAATTGACTGTTCAAACAACTAGAAGAAAATAACAGTGTAGTCAGCCAATATGTAAACACGTGACTGAGAAAGGACCAAAATGTGGGTAACGAATTTAACACACAGCCTTGCAATCCACAAGTATTGAATAGAAATAAAACATCATATAGAAAAAGAACCCCATACAAGGTATGAACATTTGCTCTAGAATGCAAGATACAGTGAACAACACTGCTGAGCATAGGGTATAGAACCCTTGACCACTGATACACAAGGACAACAAAAGCACATAAACATCACAGAGTAACTTCCAAAAGCACAGTGCAAGGCACATGAATATACAAAATGAAACTACTAAAAAGGAAAGTGATCCGCTAAACAACAAACATATCGTGTCCTCAAACGGGAATGAGGGGAATGGTGAGTGCCCTCTGCATGCAATATTTGACCTGGATGGGCGTTGGTGGTGCTTGCGCAAAAACTTCCATGAAAGTGCAACCTAGGACTGAGAATAACACATGATGGGATCTGCAGCACCAGCAGGAATAGTACGACTGGCAGGAGAATCAGCAGCAGCAACGGAAACAGCTGGTGCAGTTGTTCCTGATCACATCACTGCAGCTGTCATCAAGAACGAGTTGGCCCACAGTACCAGTGGCTGCAGCAACAAGAGGATCAGCCGTGGCAGTGCCAGAGAGGACTCACTGACAAGAAAGCTAACATCGGTGCCAACAGGACTGACAGCGATTGGCGCAAACGGGACGGACAGCGAGAAGATCGCCAGCCGTAACAGGGCTGGTGTTGACAGGACTGATGCTGACGACAAGAAAACTGGTGTCTGTTGGCATTACAGGTTGGCCCAAGAGCGGCAGGGCTGCCACTGTGGAACCCTGTGAACTAACACCTGAGGGCTGCACCATACAAAAACACTCGAAAAACTTGAGTGAAGAAGACCCAGCATGCCACACATAAAAATTCTGGATGCCAGTGACGTCACTGTTCTTGAACAAGTTCGCTCAAACACTGTGGTATGACTGACTGACAGTAACCGAGACCAAGGCATGCATTCAACATAGCAGCTGGTGACTGTTACAACGAAAATGTACACCTAATTGTTCCACTAACAATTCATAATCCATGTCCCTGGACAAGAGCCTGGAAAAATCTGACAACACACCCACAGTGGCAAGAAAATGAGAATTGCATTGCAAACTTTGTGTGCTGCAGCCATAAACTGCACCTGTTTAAAATAAGAGTCCCATTTCTCTTTCTAATCTTCAAACACATTAAAAAATCATGCAGAGGCGGGACCAGCATGCTGAGATGCGGTTGTAGAAGCCAAAACCTGAGCTAGCTCAGTTATGTCTTGCATCAGTTTCAGAATTTTTCATACCGGTGACTGAAAAATTTGAGACAAACTTAGCTCTGATGATGGGAAAGCCATGACAATTGAAAGAGACGTGAAAACTTAATGCAAAAATGTGCTGCAAGGGAATTGAAACTTGAACCTTTAAGTACTGAAAACAACTCAGTCTAACAGCTTCAATCGATAGAATTCACACTCGTACAACACATGTATGGCCTGACTGAACTATGCTGAAGATGAAACAACTACTATGAAGATTGGCTCATGAATGTGCATAGACTGAGAAACCTGCCGTGCCGTGGGAAGTATGAAATGCGATGTACATCGCTGCCTACAGACTACACCAACATAAACAGCAAGAGACACTACCCTAACAAATGAACTATCACACAAGCAAAAATCCACTTGGTTGCAAAACCACATGAATAAACTTGAAAATGAACTCTGTTCCAGCAAATGAACAATGATGCATCAAACACTAAAAAAAAAACCACTAGAAAAATCAAAGTACTAAACCTTTTACTTCGGCGACTTCTTCTATAGTAGCAAGACTCACTGAAGTGAGGCATACACTTTGCAATAACAACTCCTTATTACAAGAACTAAGCTAAATACAACTTCTGAGAATAATGTCCATGAAACTTGAGAACAGTACTTTGCCTCTTCCATTTGCAAATAATCTGCTAGGTGAGGCAGGGGCCGTACCTGGGCTGCAAACATACACGTAAATGTGGTGGCCAAAATATGCAGGGGCAACCCTACATTCTCAGCAGAGACAGACAGGAATAGCAAGAAATGACTTCTTCAAGAGGACAGTAGAAAACAAATCATTGGTTAACCAAGTAAAACATAAGTCTCTGAGGAGCATTTTGGTCGGTTGGACATTGGAAGATTCAGAGCTGAACCAATCAAATTAAGCATGTATCGAAAAATGTGACAAAGTGAGGTTTCCTTGTCAGATGCCCTCACACAGGAATCAGTTCAGTTCACTTCACTTCTTGTTCTTGCTTGCAAGTAAACTCCAGATTTCTGCACTCACCTTGATGCACTGCTGCCGCTCCGCCATCTTTGTCAGCTTCAGCCACCACCTGATATGATGTTTGGGGGAGTTAGAAAATTTACAGGTCATCAGTCATCCAACACTTAGCTGCAGGAGAGGGCCACTGGCGATGCCATTGATTAAGGTAGCAGTACTTCAGTCATTGACAGCCACACTGTGATGAGACTGAGCTACTACTGCATGAGATGTGGGGAATTTCAAGTTGCTTCCAAAATCCACAACAGATGTGACATATTGCCTTCAATAAGTCTCTGTTTTACTGTCAACAGTTCTATGTATTGCCATTAGTAATTCTAAACTATACTAAACAACTTTGTGACAGTAACTTGGTACCTGTGTGCTTTATCCTCAGGTTTCCCCCAAACCCCCATGTCAGATTCTTCACATTTGTGTTTGCACAGGTTGCCACTATCAAATGTTTACTTAGCAGTTGCCACTGGTTGCTTTTACTAAGGAGTAAGCATATGTACCTGTTATTGTGTAAGGAGAATTAATTATTAATGAGAATATTTCAATATCACTTTGCCTAATATAACAAAAATGTTGAAACATAATTTCCATGGTTGCTACTTTAAACTGTACAATCACATTTTCAAACATTTTGATATATTTCAAAGTCCTCCCCTCACCTCACAATTTTTAAAACAGTAAAAAGTGTGTGTCGTAAAACTAATAGTATATTTAACCACAAATTCCACCATATAAGATAAAGTTACATCTTGAGGTCACAATAGTCAGATGTAAGTTGGAAGTATCCTAATGTTCTGCTATGCATGCACTCTGTTCCCCATATACATGGTGATGGTGTTGTTTGCAATTTCACAGTGCAACCATAACAGACAGGCTCTTGAAGGATGTAACTGAAACAATAAGGTTTCACTCTCTGTCTGTTTGGGAATAACAAACATGAAGGTGGCAAGAGACTATTCCCGTTTTGTTTTTTCACAGTTTATGTCTTATTTGTTTGCTGTTTGTTTTGTTTTGTTTCTTTGGTTGTTTGGCTTTAGATATAATATTTGACATCTACTTTGTTATTTTACAGTATTTAGGTCGTGTTGCACCACGCACATTTGATTATCATAATATTATTGCACAATTTACAGCATGTATCACAGTTTTTAAAGCAATAATTAACAGGAGATTCACATTTATCAGGTTTTTCTGTGACATATCCACTCTTGAACCATGCATGCCTAAACATGTTCACAAATCGAGGGGATGAAAATCGATTATGAAACAAAGATTGAATTTTCAGGGTATTATTCCTCAGGTGCAAAAAAATTATAGTAGGATTACATCAGAGAACTGTTTTAGAAAATTCTTCCACAATCTGAATGTGTAAACATCAAGTGGCTGGATTGGGCCAATGGTTTCAGCAGAAATCGTCATAATTTTCGTGGCCTTTGTCTCTGTTATTAAATTTATTTTCTGTTTGCCCTGTCCAGGAATCCAAATACAGAACAAATCATTCATCAATAGTAGGTAAGTAAACATTCACAAACCATTTAATAGTGAGATCTGATGTTAATTTACCAGGTGTTGAAGCAAAGGTAACAATATTATTGGCTTTGTACGTAGTTTGCTGAACAGTGGGTTCAAACTGGCCACCTATTTCCCGCAGCACTATCAGCAAAGGGGATTGTAAAACACCACTTGCAGATAGGATTGGCTGTATCATATAGCTATGGGTTAACGAATTCAATGATTGAGCGAGACATTCGGTTTTTAGTATTCCTTTAAAGGGATTTACAGGATGTATCACAGTTTTTAAAGCAATAATTAACAGGAGATTCACATTTATCAGGTTTTTCTGTGACATATCCACTCTTGAACCATGCATGCCTAAACATGTTCACAAATCGAGAGGATGAAAATCGATTATGAAACAAAGATTGAATTTTCAGGATATTATTCCTCAGGTGCAAAAAAAATTATAGTAGGATTACATCAGAGAACTGTTTTAGAAAATTCTTCCACAATCTGAATGTGTAAACATCAAGTGGCTGGATTAGGCCAATGGTTTCAGCAGAAATCGTCATAATTTTCGTGGCCTTTGTCTCTGTTATTAAATTTATTTTCTGTTTGCCCTGTCCAGGAATCCAAATACAGAACAAATCATTCATCAATAGTAGGTAAGTAAACATTCACAAACCATTTAATAGTGAGATCTGATGTTAATTTACCAGGTGTTGAAGCAAAGGTAACAATATTATTGGCTTTGTACGTAGTTTGCTGAACAGTGGGTTCAAACTGGCCACCTATTTCCCGCAGCACTATCAGCAAATGGGATTGTAAAACACCACTTGCAGATAGGATTGGCTGTATCATATAGCTATGGGTTAACGAATCCAATTACTGAGCGAGATATTCAATTTTTAGTATTCCTTTAAAGGATAGGGTGCGACCTGCGTGTGTCTCCAAATTAAACCCAGATTGATCCGAACTGTAAACATTGTCCTCTCCTAATGATGTAACATTCTATTTTACTTTTGCCACAAATCCATTAGCTTGTTCTATTAATTGTTCTTTATTGGTTAATTGTTTTTGTGTTACAAATTTATTACTCATTCTGGAAATAATTCTATGCCTTACTTTAAAATGATGAACCCACTTTGTAGATGCCATGAATAGGTGCCATGACAAATTAACTTCACCTCTTGCCCCCTAAGCCCATCATTCCAGGCCCAAGTCATGAATAAGTAGTGATTTATCACATGCCTTCTGCAATTGTTCCAGTGCAGATTTCCAAATTTGTGTCCCACCTTCAGTGACTTGTGTTTCCCATCTATGTAGTGATTTTGTATCCTTGACCTTTCTGACACGAAATTATGTGAGACAGTTTTTAAACACTAATTCCTGTTCTCTTCATGCCTTTAACCATTTTACTCTTCTTACTATCTTCCACAACATCCTCATAATCCTCTCCAAACATCTCTTCCTCTGTAGCAGCCTCAATAAATACACTTTTGTCATTATAGCTCACAGTACTATAACTACCGTTCAGCAATCCGCAACTTCCTCATCATCATGTTTGCGCCGAGTGCTTCGATGTGCGTACCCACCCTGCTGCATGACGTGTGTAGGTGTAAACATGAGGTGGCCATATGCCCATCTGTGCAGGCCTTTGGTAGGTTGAGGGCATCATGCTCTCATTGCTGCCCTCCCCCCAGAGTGCACGGATGCAGTATAGGTTGTAATACAGATGTGGCCAGAATAAGTCCATATTGGCTTCCTACGTGCTTATAGTTTACTGCAGCCTTTGTAATAATTTATTGTGTATATTAGCTGAAAGCAAGGGGAAACTACAGCCATAATTTTTCCCAAGGACATGCAGCTTTACTGTATAGTTAAATGATGATGGTGTCCTCTCGGATAAAACATTCAGATCTCGGGGCAGGAACTACTCAGGAGGACATCATTATCAGGATTAAAGAAAATTTAAAAAAGGAAATAGATAAGTTAAAGTTAGATATAGTGAGAATTAGTGAAGTTTGGTGGCAGGTGGAACAAGACTTCTGGTCAGGTGAATGCAGGTTATAAATACAAAATCAAATAGGGGTAACACAGGTGTAGGTGTAGTAATGAATAAAAAAATAGGAGCGCAGGTAAGCTACTCTGAACAGCATAGTGCATGTGTTATTGTAGCCAAGATAGACATGAAGCCCATGCCTACCACAGTATAGTACAACTTAATGCCAACTAGCTCCGCAGACAACAAAGAGAGTGAAGAAATGTATGTTGAGATAAAAGAAATTATTCAGATAGTGAAGGGAGATGAAAATTTAATAGTCATGGGGGACTGGATGTTGATAGAAGGGAAAGGAAGAGAAGGAAAAGTTGTAGGCAAATATGGAATGGGGATAAGGAACGAAAAAGGAAGCCGCTTGGTAGAACTTTGCACAGAGCATAAATTAATCATACTTGATTTAAAAATCATGAAAGAAGGTTGTATATGTGGAAGAGGCCTAGAGACACTGGAAAGTTGCAGATTGATTATGTAATGATAAGATAGAGTTTTAGGAACCAGGTTTTAAATTGTAAGACATTTCCAGGGGCAGATGCGGACTCTGACCACAATCTATTGGTTATGAACTGTAGATTAAAACTGAAGAAACTGCCAAAAGGTGGGAATTTCAGGGAATGGGATCTGGATAAACTCAAAGAACCAGAGGTTGTAGGAAGTGTCAGAGAGAGCATTAGGTAATGATTGACAAGAAGGGGGGAAAGAAAGATGAACTTGTGAAGGCAGCAAAGGATCAAGTATGTAAAAAGACGATGTCTAGTAGAAATCCTTAGGTAACAGAACAGATACTGAAATAACTGATGAAAGGAGAAAATACAAAAATGCAGTAAATGAAGTAGGCAAAAAGGAATACAAACATCTCACTACTGAGATTGACAGGAAGTGCATAATGGCTAAACAGGGATGGATAGAGGACAAATGTAAGGATGTAGAGGCATATATCACTAGGGGTAAGATAGATACTGCCTACAGGAAAATTAAAGAGATTTTTGGAGAAAACAGAACCACCTGCGTGAATATCAAGAGCTCAGATGGAGAACCAGTTCCAAGCAAAGAAGGGAAAGCAGAAAGGAGTACATAGAGTGTCTACACAAGGGTGATGTACTTGAGGGCAATATTATGGAAATGGAAGAGGACGTAGATGAAGATGAAATGGGAGATATGATACTGCGTGAAGAATTTGACAGAGCACTGAAAGACCTAAGTCAAAACAAGGCCCCAGGAGTAGACAACATTCCATTAGAGCTACTGACAGACTTGGGAGAGCCAGCCCTGAAAAACTCTACCATCTGGCGAGCAAGATGTATGAGACGGGTGAAATACCCTCAGACTTCAAGAAGAATATAATAATTACAATTCCAAGGAAAGCAGGTGTTGACAGGTGTGAAAATTACCAAACTATCAGTTTAATAAAATACTAACACGAATTCTTTACAGATGAATGGAAAAACTGGTCGAAGCCGACCATGGGGAGGATCAGTTTGGATTCCATACAAATATTGGAACATGTGAGGCAATACTGACTCTACGACTTATCTTAAAAGATAGATTAAGGAAAGGCAAACCTATGTTTCTAGCATTTGTAAACTTAGAGAAGGATTTGACAATGTTGATTGGGATACCCTCTTTCAAATTCTGAAGGTAGCAGGGATCAAATACAGGGAACAAAAGGCTATTTACAATTTGTACAGAAACCAGATAGCAGTTATAAGAGTCGAGCCTATCCCCGATGTTATTCAGTCTGTATATTGAGCAAGCAGTAAAGGAAACAAAAGATAAATTTGGAGTAGGAATTAAACTCCATGGAGAAGAAATAAAAACTTTGAGGTTTGCCAATGACATTGTAATTCTGTCAGAGACAGCAAAGGACCTGGAAGAGCAGCTTAACGGGATGGACAGTGTAGTCAAAGGAGAATATAAGGTGAACATCAACAAAAGCAAAATGAGGATAATGGAATGTAGTCACATTAAATCAGGTGATGTTGAGGGAATTTGATTAGGAATTGAGACACTTAAAGTAGTAGATCAGTTTTTCTGTTTGGGGAGCAAAATAACTGATAATGGTCGAAGTAGAGAGGATATAAAATGTAGACTAGCAATGGTAAGGAAAGCATATTTGAAGAAGAGAAATTTGTTAACATCAAGTATAGATTTAAGTGTCAGGAAGTCTTTTCTAAAAGTATTTGTGTGGAGTGTAGCCATGCATGAAAGTGAAGCATGGACGATAACTTGTTTAGTCAAGAAGAGAATAGAAACTTTGAAATGTGGTACTACAGAAGAATGCTGAAGATTAGTAGGGTAGATCAGGTAATTAATGGGGATGTACTGAATAGAATTGGGGAGAAGAGGAATTTGTGGCACAACTTGGCTAGAAGAAGGGATCAGTTGGTAGGACATGTTCTGAGGCATCAAGGGATCACCAATTTAGTGTTGGAGGGAAGTGTGGAGGGTAAAAATCGTAGAGGCAGACCAAGAGATGAATACACTAAGCAGATTCAGAAGGATGTAGGTTGCAATAGTTACTTAGAGATGAAGAAGCTTGCACAGGATAGAGTAGCATGGAGGCCTCCATCAAACCATCTCTGGACTGAAGACCACAACACAACAGATTGACCAATATAAGTTTCTTTCATGTTTTACGTGATGACTTTTCAGGACAATTATATACTATGCGATCAAAAGTATCCATACACCTGCCGGAAAATAACTTACAAGTTCATGGCACCCTCCATTGGTAATGCTAGGATTCAGTTTGGTGTTGGCCCAACCTCAGCCTTGATGACAGCTTCCACTATTGCAGGCATATGTTCAACCATATGGTGGAAGGTTTCTTGGGGAATGGCAGCCCATTCTTCACAGAGTGCTGCACTGAGGGAAGATATCGATGTTGGTCGGTGAGGCCTGGCATGAAGACGGCGTTCCAAAACATTCAAAAGGTGTTCTATATGATTCAGGTCAGGAATCTGTGCAGGCCAGTCCGTTACAGGGATATTATTGTCATGTAACCACTCCGCCACAGGCTGTGCATTATGAAAAGGTGCTCAATTGTGTTGAAAGATCCAGTGGCCATCCCCGAATTGCTCTTCAACAGTGGGAAGCAAGAAGATGCTAAAAACATCAATGTAGGCCTATGCTGTGATAGTGCCATGCAAAACAACAAGAAATGAAAGCATTTTCCATGAAAAATATGACCACACTATAACACCGCCGCCTCCGAATTTTGCTGTTGGTTCTACACACATTGGTAGATGACGTTCACCAGGCATTCGCCATCCCCACACTCTGCCATCGGATCGCCACATTGTGTACCATGGTTCGTCATTCCACACAATGTTTTTCCACTGTTCAATCATCCAATGTTTACACTCCTTGCACCAAGAGTGGCGCCGTTTGGCATTTACAGGCATGATGTGTGGCTCATGAGCAGCCACTTGACCATGAAATCAAAGTTTTCTCGCCTCATGCCTAACTGTCATAGTACTTGCAGTGGATCCTGGTGCAGTTTGGAATTCCTGTGTGATGGTCTCCATAGATGTCTGCCTATTACACTTTACGACCCCCTTCAACTGTCGGCGGTCTCTGTCAGTCAACAGATGAGGTCAGCCTGTTTGCTTTTGTGCTGTATGTGTCCCTTCACATTTCCACTTCACTATCACACCGGAAACAGTGGACCTAGGGATGTTTAGGAGTGTGGAAATCTCAGGTACAGACGTATGATGCAAGTGACACCCAATCACCTGAGGATGTTCAAAGTCCATGACTTCTGTGGAGCACCCCATTCTGCTCTCTCACGATGTCTAATGATTACTGAGGTCGCTGATATGGAGTACCTGGCAGTAGGTGGCAGCACAATGCACCTAATATGAAAAACATGTTTCTGTGGGTGTTTGGATAGTTTTGATCACATAGTGTAAGTAATAATGTTTCAAATGTATTAGAATCTTATAAGAACAGTTATGATTTTATTCAAAAGAAGGACAAAAATTTGTGGATGAACATCACTGGACAATAAATGGTGCCATTTCAGAAGAAGGTTGTAGGGACCTGTGAGCCAGATTTAAAATTTATGCATCACTATGGGAGGCAGTTATGGGCTTTCAAAAAAGTGATCCTTTAATTCTGTTGTTCAGTGAATAACAATTATAAATGTTAATAACATTTTATACAGTGTGTTTACAAGCAAGGGTCAGTGTGCAATGAGCTCATCTCATCGCCAAGATTCATATGCCGTATTTAGTTTTATTGTAGCCTGTGTGTAAGACATTTTATTTATTTTCCATAAATATTACATTTTGTCTCCATATTCTGAATTACTGGAGCCACTATCTTTCCACACTTGGGAATCACACTTCATTATCCATTCACTTATAATTTTCCTGCTGACCACTCGCTTCCTGCCTGCGCTAGCTATCTCCTACAGCCTGCACTACTCCACCTGACCGCTCTGGACCCTGTTTCACCACATCAGCTCTGCGTTCCGCAGCAACCCCACCAAATACACAACACCACCAAAATTTCTGCGAGCCTCTTGCTCAAAATCTTACAAACAGAATACAGGTGTAGAAGCATTTATGACTAGGGTAAAGATGGATGTCACACATGGGAAAATTTGAGGGATCTTTGGAGAAAAGCAGCTGTATGAATATCAACGGCTCAGATAATAAGCCCATACTAAACAAAGAAGGAAAAGGTGGAAGGTTTGAAAGGAAACTAACTTCAAGACAATGCTATAGAAAGAAAAGAGGAAGTAAATGGAGATGGCTCGGGAGATATAATTCTGTGAGAAGAATTTGACAGAGATCTGAAAGACACAGGTCATGACAAGGCCCCTGGAGTAGGCAACATTCTGTCAGAACTATTTATATCCTTGGGAGAGCCACCTATGGCAAAACTATTCCATCCGGTATGCAAGATATGTGAGACAGGTGAAATATCCTCAGAGTTCAAGAAGAATGTAATAATTCCAATTCCAAAGATGGCAAGTAGTGACATGAGAGTACTATTGAATCATCACTTTAATAAGGCACAGTTGCAAAATATTGACAAGAATTATTTACAAGAAAACAGAAAAACTTATAGAAGCTGACTTTTGGGGAGATCATTCTGGAGCCCAGAGAAATGTAGAAACATGAGAGGCAGTATTGACCCTACATCTTATCTTAGAATATAGGTTGAAGAAAAGCAAACCTACATTTTTGGCATTTGAAGACTTACAGAAAGCTTTTGACAGTCTTGACTGTCTACATTCATTGACATTTTGAAGGTAGCATGGATAAAATACAGGGAGCAAAAGGTTATTTACAACTTGAACGGAAAACAGACTCCATTTATAAGAGTCAAAGGACACGAAAGTGAAGCAGTAGGTGAGAAGGGAATGTGACAGGGTTGTAGCTTATCTCTGATGTTATTCAGTTTGTACATTGAGCAAGCAGCAAAGAAAACTAAACAAAAATTTGGAGTTGAAATTAAAGTCCAAGGAGAAGAAATAAAAACTCTCATGTTTGCAAATGACATTGTAATTGTGTCAGAGATGGCAAAGGACTTGAACAGAATACATGGTGTCTTGAAAAGATGAGTATCAACAAAAATAAAACAAGGCCAACTGAATTTAGTTGAGTTAAAACAAGTGATGCTGAGGGGATTAGATTGGGAAGTGAGACACTAAAAGGAGTAAATGAGTTTCACCTTTGGGGCGACAAAATAACTAATGATGGTCAAAGTAATTTTCTGTCTCCATTTTAACTGGATGTCGTAGGACCTCTTTCTGTTTTGTTTGAGATGCACTTTCTTGAATAAACATTATTACCATAATTTTCTGTCATCTACAACAATTACAGATGTCAGAATAGAATCCATTTCATTAAATTATTTGTTTATTTTTTTATTTAGTATTCATACATATTTTATTAATTCACAGTTTTTGCCGATGCATAGACCATTTGACTGCAGGATAACAGCTTCAAGGTTATTATTTGCAGCAAGTTAGATGCTGAGCCTGAAATCAGCTCGACCCTAAGGCATTATCGATCGATTCTTTTTTTTTTTTTTAAATAGAACTGTACATATACCAGTTACCTAATTTACAAGTCACATCAGCCAAATTTGCATCTGGTTTGTCATGATTGTTTTAATGGATGCTCAAGAGCAAGGTTATTAGTGTCAACAGTTCAGACAGCAAAGTTTCGACACATGTTAAAAAAGGCCACAGGTCAGAAGTTAAAGTGAGCTGCAGGATAGGTTAATGATGTTACATTGGCACATATTTCACCATAATTCTGCACAATGCCATTGTGGACATGATGAGGTCACCACAGCCTGTCTTTCCTGCTGTTCACCCCTTCTTTTGATGTCTCTGTGATGGAGGTCAGAAGGGCGACACCCAGAATTGAAATCACACAGTTTTCTTATGGGTAGCTGAGTAAAGCATTTCAGACATACCAGCACTCAATCTCTAATGCTATTCTGTGGCTATATTCCCACTGATTGTGATCACACTCATTTTGAGGGCAGTACAGCTGCAGTTTTTGCTCTTGTGTACAGGTTGGAAACACTAGGGACCATTTCAAAATCACTCAACAAAATTTGAATTTGATCTGAAGAAGCAAATGGTACTTATGCATTTCACCCTCCTGTTTTCTGCCCTCCTGTTAAGTGATCATATGGGACTGCAAGATTAACATGTGTGTGAATAAAATGGCAAAGAGACCATCTAAACACCCCCCCCCCTCCCCCCCTAGTTCGGCAAAAGGCTTGACGACACCAACTCATGTTTGTTGAGCACATTACAAATGTATTGTGTGGGTGGCCTGAGGTTAGTGTTGAACTGGGGGTGGGGGAGGGTCTCGAGGGACCCATGTTAATGTAGCACTCCCGCGTGACTACCCCACAGGATGACAGAAAACAGGAGTGCCAAAAAAGCTTATATAACCTTTGCTGCTTTGGATAATGTTCAAGTTTCACTGAATGATTTTGACCAGTCCCTGCTGTTTCTAATCTGTACACAAGAAAAAAAAATTGTGGTCATGCTGCACTCAAAAGAGGGGTGATCATGTTCAATGAGTATATAGCCTCACAATGTCCTTATAGAAAGGTTGAAACGCCAGAGGGTGTCAGGAACATCAAAGGTTGTGAAGAACATCTTCCTGTCACCACATTGCACTGCAAATTGTTGTTTTCAAACCACAAAATGTGTGGGAATCAACACTCTAGGGGAGGGGGTGGTTTCAGTGATGTCCTTTATGCCACCCCATCAGGGCTTTTCATGGTGTTTCTGAGGTGTGGAGTGTCTGAAATCTTGGCAATGAGCCTTGAGCAGCCGCTGGTGAAGTATCAGTGCAGCAGGAAGTCGCATATTTAGCTTTCATATTTGTTTTGTAGTTTTATTCTCAATTTCTTTCCAAGTGTTTGTGCGCTTGCATATTTAATTACATAAAATCCTTGCATATTCTCGTATTGGAGAGGAGTTATATTGCTTATTGATAGCTGTAAAGTATAAATTCATGGAATCATTAATCAGTTGTTTGTTTTGGACAGCCAGTGCTTTCTGTTTATTTCGTAGAGTCAGTTAGCAGCAGACAGAGGCCAGTGCAGTTTCATCTGTGCTTGCAGAGTGACGTGTGCGAGCAGCAGTAGCAGAAACTAGTCGTATATTCTGTTTTTCATATTAGTTCCGCAGGTTTAATTCAAATTACTTTGTGTATTTGTATGCTTGTGTGGTGAAATTTTTCGGACCTTTGCATATTTTCGAATTAGAAAGGGGTAGTATCAAATTTTAATAACGGTAGAGTGTAACATCGCAAAGGCAGTTGTCATTTGTACTAAGACAGGGGTAGGATCGCATTGTAATATCTGTATAGTGGCGTAGTAATGGTCATTTGATTTCTTAGTTTGTAACTAATTGTTCATATATCGCAGCTCAATCTGGCGCTGGTGACGCAACTGTGCAGTCGCATATTGATGTTTTATTTGTCGCAACTCTATGCATCCAAGTATTAGCAGTAGGATGGATAGGGTGTGTGCGTACTGTGCATGGGCGCAGGAGGAACTGGCCATGGTTCATGAGCAGCTGAGCATGCTGTTGGCCACAGTCAGCCACCTTCAGGCTGCTGCCTCGAGGTGCAGCAACAGTGGAGGGTTTGGCGCGTCGCTTGATACACCCCAGGTGTCACTTGCTACGCCCACTGACTCAGCCACCAAGGCACCTTCTAGTGTACCTGGCGTGTTGGGGCCGCCCTCACCTCAGGGTGAGTGGCGGACTGCAACGCGTTCGCGTCGCTCGAGGCGGAGGGTCAATGTGGAGGCTGGCCGGCTGGCTTCGCCCGTTCATCCTGTCAGTGGGCAGGTGGCCGCTCCTTCAGCAGGGCCTGAGCAGGCACACGGGCAAATGCTTGCTGGTTATTGGGAGCTCTAATGTTAGGCGGGTGATGGCGCCCCTTAGGGAAATAGTGTACAGAGCTGGAAAGAATTCCAATGTGCACTCGGTTTGTCATCCAAGATGTGGAGGCAGCCTTGCCTGCGGCTATCAAGCATACAGGGTGCAGTCATCTGCAAGTAGCTGCTCACATCAGCACCAATGATGCCTGTTGCTTGGGTTCTGAGGCGATCCTCAGTTCGTACAGGCAGCTGGTGGATTCATTGCAGTTGACTGGCCTTGCACACGGGGTGTAAGCAGAGCTCTCTATTTGCAGCATCGTTCCCAGAGTGGATCGGGGTCCTTTGGTTTGGAGCCGAGTGGAGGGTCTCAACCATAGGCTTCGTCAACTCTGTGATGGTCTTGGATGCAGATTTCTAGACTTGCACTATTGGGTGGGGAATTGTAGGACACCCCTAGATAGGTCAGGGGTGCACTACACAAAGGAAGTGGCTACTTGGGTAGCAGAGTACTTGTGGCATGCACATGGAGTTTTTTAGGCTAGGCAGCAGTGCGAGGTGTCCTGATGAACACTCACCAGTCGATGTGCAGGGAGGGAAATCAGGATGCGCTCAGTGTAAAGACATTTCAGCTATCAAGATATTAGCAGTAAATTTTCAGAGTGTCGGAATAAGCATGTGGCGCACAAATTATTCTCGGCACTGAGACCTGGCTGAACCCTGAGATAGGAAGTTCTGAAATATTTAGTGAGGGTTGGAATGTGTATCGGAAAGACAGATTAGACACCGTAGGAGGTGGTGTCTTCATTGCAGTTGACAAAAATATTGTGTCTACTGAGGTCGAAGTAGAGTGTGATTGTGAAGTTATCTGGACACGTTTAACAGGGCTAGGAGAAATAAAGTTAATTGTTGGGTGTTATTACTGGCCGCCAGTTTCCACCGTGACAGTTCTAGAATCATTCAAAGGGAGTCTACACTCTGTATCGCAGAAGTACCCGGATCATGCTATATTAGTCAGAGGCGACTTCAACCTACCTAGTATAGACTGGGATGTCTATGGACTCATTACAGACAAGCCGTCATGTGAATTACTTTTGAACACATTATCTGAAAACTGTCTTGAGCAGCTAAATCGACAACAAATGTGTAATGGAAATATTTTAGATCTGGTAGCCACGAACAGACCAGACCTCATCGACGGTGTCAGTGTTGAAACAGGGATTAGTGATCATGATGTTGTCTTTATGACTATGGTTACAAAAGTTAAAAAGTCGGTCAAGAAGGCTAGGAGAGTATTCTTACTTCTTCTTCTTCTTCCGTGTCCGGATGCACCAATTATATCTTCCCTTCCCAGTAATTAGCAACGTAGATTGCTTTGTCATTCACTTTCAAAATATCATCTTTAGTGCATGTCATAGACATGTCTGGGCAGATCAGTAGGTGGTCCAAGTCCTGTATTGCTCCGCATTCACACCTATCGCTATCACTGTAACCCCATTTAAATAGGTTTGATTTGCACCCAGTTACTTGAGTATTCTTACTAGAAAGAGCAGATAAGCAGTTGTTAGCATCCCACTTAGTAAGTGAATCGACTTCATTTACTTCCAGTACTATGGATGTGGAAGAATTATGGGCAAATTTTAAACACATTGTAAATCACGCATTGGAGAAGTATGTGCCGAAAAAGTGGGTTACAGACAGAAAAGACCCACTGTGGTTTAACAGCACAATTCGGAGAATGCTCAGGAAGCAAAGACAGTTGAACTCACAGTACAAGAAAGATTGGGAGAATGAGGACAGGCAAAGGCTAGTAGTGATTCGTGCTGCTGTAAAAAGAGCATTGCGCGAAGCATACAACCACTACCACCATCATACCTTAGCAAAAGATCTTGCTGAAAACCCAAAGAAATTCTGGTCTTACGTAAAATCTGTAAGCAGGTCGAAGGCTTCCATCCTGTCACTCACTGATAAGTCTGGCCTGGAAACGGAAGAGAGCAAAACAAAAGCTGAAATTTAAAGTTTAGCGTTTGAGAAATCTTTCACGTAGGAGGATCGTACAAACATACTGCCGTTTCAGTCTCATACAGATTCCTGTATGGAGGACATAGTGATAGACATCCCTGGGGTTGTGAAGCAGCTGAATGGGTTGAAAATAAATAAATCACCAGGTCCTGATGGGATTCCAATTTGGTTTTACAAAGAGTACTCTACTGCATTGGCTCTTTACTTAGCTTGCATTTATCGCGAATCTCCTGCGCAATGTAAAGTCCCGAGTGACTGGTAAAAAGTGCAGGTGACGCCTGTATATAAGAAGGGTAGAAGGACAGATCCTCAAAATTACAGACCAATATCCTTAACATCGGTTTGTTGCAAGATTCTCGAACATATTCTCAGTTTGAATATAATGAATTTCCTTGAGACAGAGAAGTTGCTGTCCATGCATCAGCACGGCTTTAGAAAGCATCACTCCTGCGAAATGCAACTTGCCCTTTTTTCACATGATATCTTGCAAGCCATGGATGAAGGGTATCAGACGGATGCCATATTCCTTGACTTTCGGAAAGCGTTTGACTTGGTACCCCACTGCAGACTCCTAACTAAGATACGAGCATATGGGATTGGTTCCCAAATATGTGAGTGGCTCGAAGACTTCTTAAGTAATAGAACCCAGTACGTTGTCCTCGATGGTGAGAGTTCATCAGAGGTGAGGGTATCATCGGGAGTGCCTCAGGGAAGTGTGGTAGGCCCGCTGTTGTTTTCTATGATCTTTTGGATAAGGTGACTAGCAATGTGGGGTTGTTTGCTGATGATTCTGTGGTGTACGAGAAGGTGTTGTCGTTGAGTGACTGTAGGAGGATACAAGATGACTTGGAAAGGATTTGTGATTGATGCAAAGAATGGCAGCTAACTGTAAATATAGATAAATGTAAATTAATGCAGATGGATAGGAAAAAGAATCCCATAAAGTTTGAATACTCCATTAGTAGTGTAGCGCTTGACACAGTCACGTTGAGTAAATATTTGGGCATAACATTGCAGAGCGATATGAAGTGGGACAAGCATGTAATGGCAGTTGTGGGGAAGGCGGATAGTTGTCTTCGGTTCATTGGTAGAATTTTGGGAAGATGTGGTTCATCTGTAAAGGAGACCGCTTATAAAACACTAATACGACCTATTCTTGAGTACTGCTCGAGCATTTGGGATCCCTATCAGGTAGGATTGAGGGAGGACATAGAAGAAATTCAGAGGCGGGCTGCTAGATTTGTTATTGGTAGGTGGGAGTCTCTGGAGGAAAGGAGGCATTCTTTTCGTGAATCGCTACTGAGGAAATTTAGAGAACCAGCATTTGAGGCTGACTGCAGTACAATTTTACTGCCACCAACTTATATTTCACAGAAAGACCACAGAGATAAGATAAGAGAGATTAGGGCTCATACAGAGGCATATAGGCAGTCATTTTTCTCTCGTTCTGTTTGGGAATGGTACAGGAAGAGAAGATGCTAGTTGTGGTATGAGGTACCCTCCGCCACACACCATATGGTGGATTGTGGAGTATGTATGTAGATGTAGATGTAGATTTCAACGCTGGGTGTTGCAGTTCTGAGCTCCATTGCAGAGACGTCAAAAGTAGATATGTAATGTGGGTAGGAGGAGGTGTGATTACCTTTTCATTGTGTGACATCCTCAGTGGCACTGGACAGAATTGTGATGAAATTTGTGCTAATGTGACATCATTAACCTGCCTTACAGCTCACATGAACTTCAGATCTGTGGCCTTTTTTCACATGTGTCAACACCTTGCTGTCTGAAGTGTTGCCGAGCCCAAGGGTGACATTGCAGGATGCCATACTTTTGCACCATTAGACAGGAAGGTTGACACACCTTAGAGCAAAATTTTAAACATATGAATCACAATGGAGGACAATTACAGGCTTTCAAAAAATTGACCTTTTAATTTTGTTTCAGTTTGTAAAATTTATAACAATTGAACCTGTCATGCAAATTACTCTCAAATACATCATATGAATGCCAACAATATCAACAATCAGGGCAAGAAGTTACTTTTGCTATTAAACAAATTTATTAATAATTATAAAAAAATTAGCTAGTTAAACGGAAGTAGAACCATAATTATGAATTCCTCCGCATGAACACACATTGTGAGGTAAGCACAAGTGTCCTTGTCCATGATCAACTCATTCCTATGTTTAATTAACAGTGATTTGATGGTTATAATGTATTTGTAGTTTATGATTTGATCAGAAACACATTGCAGCACTAGATGTCATGAGATATTCATGAATTTACCCTCAGTGGATAAAGTAATGTACCATTGTTTTATTATGAGGTCCATGAGTATACTGGGTGTGGCAAGTATGAGTGCAGGTATTTTTAGGTACCTGAATATGTATACACATCAGTGTGTTGACTGTTTATTCTCTGCATCGAACAGTCTCCCCCAGAAACACATCACAAACTGTAAGGCCTGATGTTTTCTGCATGGGAATACCTGTACCACTAAGAGGACTAAATTTGTCAGTATGGACTAACTGTTTTGTATCAATGCATTCACCTCACCTCATTTGGCACCCAGGGGGAGATAAGCATAATGGCTTGCTCTTGCCACACATACTTGGAGGTACTAAGCAATCTAAAAGTATTCAACTTGTAATAGCTATAATTATTTGTCTGCAAATGATGTAAATACTGATTAAATGTTGTTCTGAACACTGTCCTCAGTCACCAATAGAAATATGTGCAGTTATACCCATTACACCCCATATATTGTGTGTTTAGTATGTATATAGATCAAATTTAATGTTAAAAAATTAGAATGATGGTCGTTCTGTAAAAGCATGATTCAAGTAGAGTGGTGGTCATGTGACAGAGTGTGTACAGAGGCATCCAGACCCAAGCGCGTGGTTTTTTGGTTGGTGTTCAGCAGCTTGGTACAATCTAGGCCAGAGTGCCACAGAGTCTTAAGACAGCACGTATAAGACTCAGAAAATTTTTTTGATCATGAGCCTCAACACTTCAAAACATTTCAGGACTCTGAATAATTATGAGGCAGTATGCTATGGCCTTTCAATCTTCAAGTCTGTTCAGTCTTCAAGACTGTTTCTTTCACAACCATGTGAACTTCATTCGCCATCATCCTAAACCTTTAGTTGTGACTTATGTTTTGCTTGCATGGAAGTTGTATAAATATCGAAGGAAATCGATTACTTGCATGTCACACACACATACACACAATCCATTCCTTTTCTCTCATGTTTCTGTACGTTTTTAACATATTTGGGAATATTTTTGCATATCTGTGCATGTTTCTGTGTGTCTTTACATAATTGTTATGCATCTTTTCTCTTATTCAGCACCTCTCACAACCCTCAACATCTATTTTGCACATTTCTGCATCATTTACATTTCCTTTACACCATTCTTGCCACAATGGACCCCTGATCCATCTTTTTGCACAACTCAGAAAAGTATCTCTTTTCTTGGCTAAAACCCAGTCCCACATCCTATTTCTCAAATGATTCCTAAACCATGGAATTGCCCCAAGAGGCCCAACTATAAACATTCCTTTCACTGGATCCTGCCCCTCCTTTCACAATGACCTTCACCTTTTGAAATTCCACCAGTCCCTGGCACTCACAAACATGATAAAGGAAAAACACATCTCCATGGCACAGGCATCCCAGAACCTCCTCTGCTCCCTTTGCAAGATACTACTACTGCACAATCCCCGCCCCAAACACTTGCTCTTCAGAACCTAGAGGAACATTCCAGGCAGCACCTCCATAAGTTATCCAAACTACTGCCATCCTACTGCCACCTTGGGGTACCACTACCCAACTGCTATCCTACCGATGGGTCCACCTCAGCCACCCCCCACAGCACCTAAACCCTGCCTAACTGACTTTTTGAACCTGCCACATCTCCAAAAACCTCCATACCAACACTCCACAAATTCCAGAGCTGAAACATTCCCATGACACTGTTGTTAACCTTTTCACCAAAACCCTCAGCTACACAGAAGTTTTAGTCCCCTCCAAAGGCCTCACCTTTAGCCCTATAGCCAAATTTAACTTTGCTGGACCTTCAAAGACCTACTCTGCTTCTCTCGATCCCTCCAATGGAAGCACTTCTTTGCCCCCTCCCACCTAACCACTCGCTGGTCACCTTCCAGGAATTCCTTACCTCCAACTTGGCTTCACCACCCTTCCCCAGGTCCCTTCCTCAGGACACCAACCTTTCAGCAGAAGAGAGAATAAGCAAACAAAACCTCAAAAAAAATTCTGACCTAATCATTCTACCTGCAGACAATGGTTTGTCACTGTTGTTATGAATCGCAGTGACTACTTGGGAAAAGGTCTCCACCAATTATGTGACTCCTTCATCTATAAACTTTGCCAGAGTGATCCCATCCCATAAGTCCAACATAACCTCCAATCCCATCCCAGAAGTCCAACATAAACTCCAATCCCTGCTTAAAGCCTTAGGCCCTTCCCACAACCTCTCCCCTGAATCCATGTCCCTCCTCATCCCTGTGACACCTTGAACACCTTATTGATTTTATCCTAATCCACAACTACTTCTCCTTTGAAGGGAAGATATACAAACAAATCCATGGCACAGCCATTGGCACCTGCATGGCACCCTCCTATGCCAATATGTTTATGGGCCATCTAGAAGAGACTTCCTCATCTCTCAAAATGCCAAACCTATAGTCTAGTTTAGGCTCATTGATGATATCTTCATGATCTGGACTCAGGGCCAAGACACCCTATCTTCATCCCTTCACAACATCAACACCTTCTCTCCCATCCACTTCACCTGGTCTCCTCAACCTAGTGTGCCACCATCCTAGACATTGACCACCTCCTTCCTGGTGGCTCCAACTGCACCTCTGTCCACATTATACTAACCTAAAACCAACAGGACCTGCATTTCGACAGCTGTCATCCCTTTCACAACAAAAAAATCCTTCCCATACAGCCTAGCCACCTGGGGATGGTACATCTGCAGTGACAAGAATTTCCTTGCTCAGTAAGCTGAGGGTTTCACTAACGCCTTCACAGACAGGCACTATCCCCCAGACCTAGACCACAAACAGATCTCCCATGCCATTTCCCCTCACACCCTCAATCCTCCACCAAGCCCAAGAACTGGCCACAAAGGAGCATCCCTTTTGTCATCCAGTATTGCCCCAGACTGGAACAATTGAACCACATCCTTCGCCATGGGTTTGATTACCTATCATCATGCCCTGAAATGAGGGACTCCACAACTCCCTAGTCCATCACTATGCCACTCCCACTCCCAACTATTTTCCACAAGGATCATATCCCTGTGGAAGACAGGTGCAAGACCTGCCAATCTACCCACCCAGCACTTCCTATTATAGTCCTGGCCACAGACTTATTCTACCCCAGCAGAGGTCAGGCCAGCAGTGAGAACAGCCATGTATTATACCAGCTATGCTGCAATCATTGCACGGCTTTTGATACTGTTATGACTACCAACCACCAGGATATATGGTCACCACCGAACTGTGGCCAAGAGAAAAGCAGAGCATCCTGTGGCACAAAATGCAGCTGAGTATAACATGCTCGATTTCAATTAGCTGCTTCATTACCCAAGCCATCTGGGTGTTCTCCTCTACCACCAGCATTTCTGAACTAGGCAGATGGGAGTTATTCTTACAACACATTTGCCACTTCCATAATTATCTTGTTCTCAACATACTGTCCCCAGACCCTCCACCCAACAGTTTCCACCTCCTCTGTCCCATAACCTGCTCCCCATTTTCTTCTCCCACCTGTTTGCTACCCTCTGCCAAATGCATTCACCCATCTTTCCCCACTTCTTTTTCCCCATCTCCCTGCCCAATGACCTCCTGCTGCTGCACCTTGGCATTTTAATCCCTGCACACGCTGCCAGATAGTGTTCCTCTATTCTCTCACCTGTACACTACAATCTTTTCCTCTCCTGAATGCCAATTCCATCTCATGTGATAGTCGCATTCTGGCCCAAGCTTCCAGAGTAGGCGGTTATGTGTGCGTGAGGTATGTTTGCTTCTGTGTATGAGTGGTGTGTGTTTCTCTTTTGCTGATGAAGGCTGTGGCCGAAAGCTTTGTGTAAGTGTCTTTCAATTGTGCCTGTCTGCAACCCACTTAATGTGTCTTCTTTATGGTACGTAGCAATTTCTCTCTTCCTACAATGTTGTTATCATTATTTGTTTTAGTCAACTGTAAATTTCAATATTTGTCACATTTTTATTGTTTCAAATTATGTGACACATTTGTTGCATGCAATAACATTGATGAGTCGAAATGTAAAATTTTGCTGATAATGTTAACAAGGCTTCACACAAATGAACTTAGCTACTGGTTTAGCAAATTGATGCATGACTTTATGCACTTATTTGGCATAGGTTCCTGCCTGTAAATGCTATTCTTGCACTATATAACTACATTTGCACAACTACTTTGAATATTACTCAGTTGATTTATTAGCTGCACATAAGGCCATCATTTACAAATATCGATGTGTTTATCTGAAAAAAACATTTGGTTTAAATTCGAAATGCACCCTGGTTTAGGGAACATTATTATCCTAAAGGATCTTTTTCACATACATTTAAGAGCCATAGAAACTGGTACATGTGCCTAATATCATTTAGGTCCCCCTCAAGTGCCAGAATTGCCACAACATGATGTGGCATGGACTCGACTAATGTCTGAAGTAGTGCTGGAGGGAACTGACACTGTGAATCCACACCATGAATCTTGCAGGGCTATCCATAAATCCGCAAGAGTATGAAAGGGTGGAGATCTCTTCTGAACAGCACATTGCAAGGCATTCCAGATATGTTCAATAATGTTCATGTCTGGGGATTCTGGTGGCCAGCGGAAGTGTTTAAACTCAGAAGAGTGTTCCCGGAGCCACTCTGTAGCAATTCTGGATGTATGGGGTGTCACATTGTCCTCCTCAAATTGCACAAGTCTGTCAGAATGCACAATGGACACAAATGGATGCAGATGATCAGACAAGATGCTTACGTACGTCTCATCTGTCAGAGTCATAGCTAGACATATCAAGGGGTCCCATATCACTTCAACTGCACATGCCCTACACTATCACAGAGCCCCCACCAGCTTGAGCAGTCCCTTGCTGACATACGGGGGTCCATGGATTCATGAGGTTGTCTCCCTACTTGTACATGTCCATGTACTTGATACAATTTAAAACGAGACTCGTCTGACCAGGAAACATGTTTCCAGTCATCAACAGCCCAATGTCAATGTTCATGGACCCAAGTGTTATTGCTCTGTGCTGTGCAGCCATCAGGAGTACATGAGTGCACCTTCATTTCTGAAAGCCCAGATTGATGATGTTTCATTGAATGGTTTGCATGCTGACACTTGTTGATGGCTCAGCATTGAAATCTGCAGCAATTTCTGTCACATTAAACAGTTCTCTTTAGTCATCATTGGTCCCGTTCCTGCAGGATCTTTTTCCAGCCACAGCATTGTCACAGGTCTGATGTTTTACCAGATTCTTGATACTCATGGTATGCTCGTGAAATGGTTGTACGGGAAAATCCCCACTTCATCACTACCTTGGATGATGATGTTGGTTTGTGGGGCACTAAACATTGTGGTCATCAGTACCCATACAAGTTCCAAATCTTTCCATTTCCAGTCTCAGCACTTCCCGAATGATGACAAGATGATGAGGACAACATAAACACCAAGTCTTTGGGCAGAGAAAATCCCTGACCCAGCCGGGAGGTGAAGCTGAGGCCCCATGATCCAGAGGCAGCAACTGCTACCTCAGAGATGATGTGTCCCGTCACTCCACATTCAACCTCACTTAAATCTTGATAACGTGCCATTGTAGCGGCAGCGGCAGTAACCAATCTAACAAGTGGGCCAGACACTTCTTGTCTTATAAAGGCATTGGCGACAGCAGCACCATGTTCTGCCTGCTTACATATCTCTGTATTTGAATACATGTGCCTATACCAGCTTCTTTGGCGCTTCAGTGCATTTTATGCTTGTTAAGTTATTTACCATTTTTTGTTATTTCTTTGTTTACACTGACGTTACTATATTAGTAAAATGTTTAAAAAATTTTAGCTGTGTAAGAGTATGAGCTTAAAAGCAATGGTGGCAGGCACCACGTTTAGTCTCCAGCACTCCATGCAAAAGTTTTAGATGGTGCCGTGTCCACATTAGCTATCATGTTTTATCCTGTCATTAATGTGTCTGACTCGTGCAGAGATACAGTAACAGGCACATTACACCTTTCACCTGCTTTACATTTCCTTGTTTTCTCAATTAAATTCAATATCTCATGCATTATCCACGGGTTTCTACTAGGCCTCTTCTATTGTGGATCTTTCCCTTATTTCAATTAGTCTTTGCCTAATACTTCCTTTGAAGCTCTCAACAACCTCTGATCCTTTCAACTTATTGTGGTCTCATCTCCTTAAAATCCTATCTATCTCCAAATTAATCAGTTTTAATCTGCAGTTCACAATCGATAAATTATGGCCTGAGTCCACATCTAGCCCTAGAAATGTCTTGCAGCTTAAAATCTGGTTTTGAAATCTCTGTATTACCATTATGCAATCTATTTGTAACCTCACTGTATCGTCCATGTATTCAACCTTCTTCCATGATTTTTATACTAAATAGAAGTAATGCTTAAATTGCACTCAGTGATAGATTCTACCAGATGCCTTCCCCTTTCATTCTCCTCTCCATACCATATTCTACCACTATTTTTCCTTTTCATTCTTGTCCAGCTAAAGAATTCAAGTGCTCCACGACAGTTAAACTTTCATCTCCCTTAGCTGTTTGAATAATTTATCACATGCTGTATCCTTTCTGCCAATTCAAGATCTGCAGAGGTAGTGGGCATATAACTTTAGAACTACATCCATACTTTGCAACCACTGTGAAGGGTGAGAGTATTTTCATTGTACTTGTTCTGAGGGCTTCTTCACATTCAATTCATGTATGGAGTACAGGAAGAATGATTCCTTAAATGCCTTTGTACATGCTATAAATAGTCTAATCCTTTCTTAGTAGTCATTATGGGAGTAACTTGTAGGAGGATGTCGTGGAGTATGCACCTACATTCATCACTTAAACTTGGTTTGTGAATCTCTTCACGAGTTTGCAAGTTCAGTTCTATTAGCATCTTACAACACTCACTTATTGGTCAGACAAACTTGAGAGTGAATGGCGCATGGTTGTAGCCAACTGTCAACTCACGTAAATGGCCACTGCCAACATGTGGCGAATTGCAAACTTGACCATCCAGTTGCCCAATGTACTGCATCCCACAACATACAAGTTCAACAGCTGTTTCACTATAGGGGCCATTTGGATACTCCCTTCCAGCACAAATTTCTCTGAACTATACAGGTGGGAATTGTCTCTTCAGCATATCCTGCAAGTTTCTAGGCCTAAATCTCTGCTCACCCATTTCCCAGTTCCTCATCTTATGTTTCACCTTCTTTCCTCTGTCCACACCACATCTTCCCCATCCAGATCATGTACTGCATTCTCCTACAACGGTGTCTCCCCCTCTTCCTTTTGCACCCATCCATTTTCTCTCATATTCACCTTCCTCTCCTTTTCTCCCTACTTCCCCCCTCACACTCATTGTGTATATCTCTCACTCATTATGGGCTCTACTCTCTGAACTCCTTTCATCTTATTGTGCAGCCACAGAGTCAACACCTGCCTCACTTTATCCCACTGCCCCCTCCATGCCTTGTGCCACCACCCCTACCACGTCCCCATCTCTATCAACTTGGGCAACTGCTTTCAATAGCTGATAATCAATAATAAGTCTTGTTGTGACCACAAGAGTGTACATTTGAGTGGCTGTGTGTGAATGTGTGCTTTTACTAGAAACTTGAATAACATGTTAAAAATCAACAACAGTGATGAACAATTTTTTAAAAAATCGACTAAAACACAATCCAGTTCTCACTTAATTGCAGTTAAAACGGAGGTTAGTGGGGGTAGGGGTTGGGGGGAGCTTAACAGTTTTTATGCATAGACATCTCACCAGGCTCAATTGTGCAGCATGCAGCATTGCAGTGTAGACTCTGCAATGCCAGTGTAACTCAGTGACAATGTGAGCTAGTAGAGCAAATGCTGCTTGTATGCTAGCCACTGTGTAGTCATCTGTGGCTCACTGAAATCAGTCACCATCCTAAAAAAAACTACCAGCTGCCAGTCTTCCAACTTGCTGTTTGAATAATCTTCTTTGGTGGCATACATAATGCCATTAATTTTGGCTGTATTTCCACAACAGTATATTCCCTCTCAATATCTGATTTTCAGTGCATGTATCAGTTATTGCATGTATCAATTATTGATTTGGTTGCCAAGGGCAACTGCATCCTTTCATAATAATTCTTCACTAAAAATGGTTTATTCTTCTGAAATAATTCCATGCACTAATTTTTTGTCACTGTATCAGTTTCTGTCTTCACTTCAGCAACAATCAGCTTTGCGTCCTGAGCTATGGCAGTACTAACATATTATTTTGGTTGCATTAGCTGTGAATTACCTCTGCAGATTTAATATGATCATTCTTGATCACTTACTTTCTTTGACCACCTCCTTGGCTGTGGCCATAAAGAACTTCATTTCTCCATTCCTCTCTGACTGCTGGAGCTATATGCAATTCAGCAATTTATAATTTTCTGGAATAAATATGGAGACATCTCTTTTACATGCTGACTCATCCCTACACAACTCCTGCACTCAACCCCTTACTGCATCGCGCATACTCTTCTAATAGACCTAGATGCAAGACAAGTGCCATAAATCCTCCCACCCAATCAACACACCAGATAGATAACATTAAACTTCAAATCAAACACTGGAAAATCCCAGGTGGAATAATTATAATAAAATGTAAAGGGCAGATTGCTACTCATCATGTTGAGTCACAGACAGACACGACAAAAAGGCTGCTAAACATCGAGTTTTCAAAAGTAGGGAACACAGGTCTTCTTCTACAGCAGACAATAAACATATACTCAGGTAAGCACAACTCTCACACACATGACCTCTGTCTTTGGCCACTGACCTGACTGCAAGCATCTGTGCATGATGGAAGAAGCAATCTGGTTGGTGGGGATAATGGGTAGACTGGTATGAGCAGGAATAGCAGGGCAAAAGTGGGGGGCAGTAAACTGCTGCTTGTGAGAGCATGCAGTGATGTGGGGGAGACAAGATAGGTCAGTCAGGTACAGCCGGAAGGTTATTGCAATGTAGGATATATTTCAGAGTGTTCCCACCTGCACAATTCAAAAAAGCTGGTGTTGGTTGGAAGGAGCCATATTGTGCAGGCTGTGGAGGAGTTATTGAAGTAAAGAACGTTGGATTGGGCAGCTTGCTCAGCAACAGGATGGGCCAGCGATCTCTTGGCCACAGTTTGTCAGTGGCCATTCATGCGAACAGGTAGCTTCCTGACTGTCATGCCCACACAGAATACAGTCCAACGGTTGTAGCTTATCTTGCGGATCACGGCTTTTTCAAAGGTAGCAATGCCATTGATGGGATATGTGATGTCTGTGTCCAGACTGGTGTGGTGATGGGGTGGGAGAATGTATGGGACAGATCTTGCATCTAGGTCTATTACAAGTGTATGAGCCATGAGGTAAGGGATTGAGAGCAAGGGTTGTGTAGGGATGGATGAGTATACTCTGCAGATTCGGTGCACAGTGGAACACCACTATGGGAGGGGTAGAAAGGGTAGTGGGCAGGGCATTTCTCATTTCAGGAGGCACCCATTCTCTTCCAGGGTTCTGACTACCTCTCGTCGTGCCCTGAAATGAGAAATGCCCTGCCCACTACCCTTCTCACCCCTCCCACAGTGGTATTCCGCTGTCCACCAAATCTACACAATATACTCGTCCATCACCACACAACCTCTGCTCTCAAGCCCTTACCTCATAGTTCATGCGCATGTAATAGACCTAGATGCAAGATCTGTCCCATACATCCTCCCATACCATCACCACACCAGTCTGGATACAAGCATCACATATCCCATCAATGGCAGGTCTACTTTTGATAGGTGCAGTGATCACCAAGATAAGCTGCAACCATTGGACTGTTTTCCGTAAGGCATGAGAATCAGCAAGCTGCCTGCAAAGTGTTAATACCACCCAGATCTGGAGCAACTGAGTCGCATTCTCTGCCAAAGTTCTGACTATTCTCGTCGTGCCCTGAAATGAGAAATGCCCTGCCCACTACCCTTCGCACAGCTCCCAAATTGGTATTCCACAATCCACAAAATCTACACAATATACTTACTCGTCCATCACTACACAACCCCTGCTCTCAACCCCTTACCTCATGGCTCATACGCTTGTAATAGACCTAGATGCAAGGCCTGTCCCATACATCGTCCCACAACACCACCACACCAGTCTGGATACAAGCATCATTATCCCATCAATGGCAGAGCTACTTTTGAAAGGAGGCATGATGTACAAGATAAGCCACAACCATTGGACTGAATTGTGTGCAGGCATGACGATCAGCAAGCTGCCTGCAAAGTGTTAATACCACCCAGATCTGGAGCAACAAAATCCCTTTGTCTGCCTGGGGTGGGAAAGGTAGTGGGCAGGGCATTTCTCATTACTGAACACAACGAGAGAAAGTCAAATCCCTGCCAGAGAATGGAAATCACTTGCTCCAGATCAGGGTGGTATTAACACTTTGCAGGCAGCTTGATGATTCTCATGCCTTACGGAATACAGTCCAATGGTTGCAGCTTATCTTGGTGATCACTGCATCTATCAAAAGTAGCCCTGCCATTGATGGGATATGTGATGCTTGTATCCAGACTGGTGTGGTGATCTTGCATCTAGGTCTATTACATGCGCATGAACTATGAGGTAAGGGTTTGAGAGCAGAGGTTGTGTGGTGATGGACGAGTATATTGTGTAGATTTGGTGGACAGGGGAATACCACTGTGGGAGGGGTGGGAAGGGTAGTGGGCAGGGCATTTGTCATTTCAGCACAAAACAAGAGTTACTCAGAACCCTGGCACAGATAGGTATTCAGATGCTCCAGACCTGAGTGGTATTAACACTTTGCAGGCAGATTGCTGGTTGTCACACCTACACAAAATACAGTCCAATGGTTGCAGCTTATCTTGTAGATCACAGCTTTTTTTTAAAAGCAGCTATGCCATTGATTGGATATATGATGCTTGAGTCCAGACTGGTATGGTGATGGGTTGGGCGATGTTTGGGACAGGTCTCGCATCTAGCTCTATTACAAGTGTATGAGCCATGAGGTAAGGGTTGAGAGCAGTGGTTGTGTAGGCATGGACAAGTATATTGAGTAGATTCAGTGGAGAGCGGGATACCACTGTGGGAGCGGTGGGAACATTAGTGAGCAGGGCATTTCTCATTTCAGGACATGACGAGAGGTAGTCAGAACCCTGACAGAGAGTGGGATTCATTTGCTCCAGATCTGGGTGGTATTAACACTTTGCAGGCAGCTTGCTGATTGTCATGCCTACACAGAATACAGTCCAATGGTTGCAGCTCATTTGTAGATCACGGCTCTCAAAAGTAGCCCTGCCATCGATGGGATATGTGATAGTTTTGTCCAGTCTGGCGTTTTGATGGGGTGGGAGGGTGTATGGGACAGGTGTCTGGGTAGGGATGGATGAGTATATTGTGCAGATTCAGTGGACAGCGGGATACCACTGTGGGAGGTGTGGGAAGGTTAGTCGGCAGGGCATTTCTCATTACAGGGCATGACAAGAGGTAGTCATAACCCTGGCAGAGAATGGGATTCAGTTGCCCCAGATCTGGGTGATTGTCATGCTTACACGGTATATATCCAATGAAAGCATGTAGCTCATAGCTCTTCTCAAATGTAGCCCTGCCATTAATGAGATATATGATGCTTGTGTCGAGTCTGGTGTGTTGATTGGTTGGGAGGATTTATGGCACTTGTCTTGCATCTAGGTCTATTAGAAGAGTATGCGTGATGCAGTAAGGGGTTGAGTGCATGAGTTGTGTAGGGATGAGTCAGTATATTGTGTAGATTCGGTGGACAGCTGAATACCACTATGGGAGGGGTGGGAAATGTAGTGGGCAGGGCATTTCTCATTTCAGGGCACGACAAGAGTAATCAGATCCCTGGCAGAGAATTGGTTTCCATTGTTATATATCTAGGTGCTATTAACAATTTGCAGGCAGCTTGCTAACTGTCATGCCTACATAGAATACAGTCCAACAGTTGCAGCTAATCTTGTTGATCATGGCTCCTTTCAAAAGTAGCCCTTCCATGGATGGGATATGTGAGGCTTGTGACCAGACTAGTGTGGTGATGGGTTGGGTGGATGTGTGGGACAAGTCTTGCATGTAGCTCTATAACAAGCATATTAGCCATGAGGTAAGGGGTTGAGAGCTGAGGTTGTGAAGGGATGGACCAGTATCTTGTGTAGATTCAGTGGAGAACAGTATACCACTGTATGAGGGGCGGGAAGGGTAGTGGCCAATGCTTTTCTCATTTCAGTGCAAAACAAGAGATACTCAGAACCCTGGAAAAGATAGGGATTAAGTTGCTTCAGATGTGGGTGGTATTAACATTTTGCAGGCAGCTTGCTGATTGTCATGTTTACACACAATACAGTCCAATGGTTGCAGCTTATTTGTAGATCACGCCTCTCAAAAGTAGCCCTGCCATTGAAGGGATATGTGATGCTTGTGTCCAGACTGGTGTGTTGAGGATGTATGGTACAGGTATTTCACCTAGGCCTATTACAAGTGTATGTGACATCAGGTAGGGGGTTGAGAGCAGGGGTTGTGTAGGAATGGAGGGGTATATTGTGTAGATTCGGTTGACAGCAGAATACCACCGAGGAGGGGTGGGACGGGTGGTGGTCAGGACATTTCTATTTTAGGACACGACGAGAGGTAGTCAGAACCCTGGCAGAGAATAGGATTCAGCTGCCCCAGATCTGGGTGTTATTAACAGTTTGCAGTCAGCTTGCTGATTGTCATGCCTACACAGAATACAGTCCATTGGTTGCAGATTATCTTGTGGGTTACGGCTCATTTAAAAGCAGCCCTGGCATTGATGGGATATGTGATGCTTGTGTCCCGACCGGTGTGGGAGGAGGTATGGGACCAATCTTGCAACTAGGTTTATTACAAGCATATGAGTCATGAGGTAAGGGGTTGAGAATAGGACTTGTGTAGGGATGGACAAGTATATTGTGTAGATTCGGTGGACAGTGGAATACCACTGTGAGAGGGGTGGGAAGGGTAGTGGGCAGAGCATTTCTCATTTCAGGACACGACAAGAGGTAGTCAGATCCCTGGCAAAGAGTGGGATTCAGTTGCTCCAAATCTGGGTGTTATTAACACTTTGCAGGCAGCTTGCTGATTGTCATGACTACACAGAATAATTTTCAGTGGTTGCAGCTTATCTTTTAGATCACGGCTGCTTTCAAAAGTAAACCTGCCATTGACAGAATATATGATGCTTGTGTTGAGATTGGTGTGGGAAGATGTATGGAACCAGTCTTGTATCTTGGTGTATTACAAGCATATAAGCCATGAGGTAAGGGGTTGAGAGCAGGGTTGTGTAGGGATGGACAAGAATGTAGTGTGGAAACGGTGGAAAGCAGAATAGCACTTTGAGAGTGGTGGGTAGTGTAGTTGGCATGGCATTTCTTATTTCAGGACACAACGAGATATAGTCAGAACACTGTCTGAACAGTCCAATCGTTGCAACTTATCTTGTAGACCACAGCTCCTTTCAGGATTAGACCTGCCATTGATGGGATATATGATGCTTGTGTCCAGATTGGTGTGGAGATTAATTAGGAGTGTGTATGAGACCGGTATTGCATCTAGGTCTATTAAAATCGTATGAACCATGAGGTGAAGGATTGAGAGTTGGGGTTGGGTAGGGCTGGACGAGTATATTGTGTAGATCCGGTGGACGGCGGAATGCCACGGTGGGAGAGTGGGAAGGGTAGTGGGCAGGGCATTTCTAATTTCAGTGCACAACAAGAGGTAGTCAGAACACTGGCACAGAATGGGATTCACTTGCTTCAAATCTAGGTGGCGTTAATATTTTTCAGGCATCTTGCTGATTGTCATGCCTACACAGAATACAGTCAAATGGTAGCAGCTTATCTTGTAGATCACGGCTCCTTCCAAAAGTAGCCCCAGCATTGATGGGGTATGTGATGCTTGTGTCCAGACTGGTGTGTCAATGGTGTGGGAGGTTGTATGTGACCAATCTTGCATCTAGGTACATTACAGGCATATGAGACGTGAGGTAAGTGATTGAGAGCAGGGGTTGTGTAGGGATGGATGAGTATATTGTGTAGATTCGATGAACAGCAGAATACCACTGTGGGAGGGGTGGGAAAGGTAGTGGGCAGAGAATTTCTCATTTCAGGACACGGGGTTGAGAGCAGGTGTTGTGGGGGGATGGATGAGTACATTGTGTAGAGACGGTGGACAGGAGCATATCACATTGGGTGGAGCGTAAAGGGTAGTGGGCAGAGCATTTCGCATTTCTAGACATGACGAGATGTAGTCAGAACCCTGGCAGAGAATGGGATTCAGTTTCTTCAGAGCTTGGTGGTATTAAAACTTTGCAGGCATCTTGCTGATTGTCATGCCAACACAGAATACAGTCCAATGGTTGCAGCTTATCTTGTAGATCACAGCTCCTTTCATAAGTAGCCCTGCCACTGATGGAATATGTGATTCTTGTGTCTAGACTGGTGCGATGATGGGGTGGGAGGATGTATGGGAAAGGTCTTGAATCTAGGACTATTACAAGCATATGAGCCATGAGGTAAGGGGTTGAGAGCAGGGGTTGTGTTGGGATGGACGAGTATATTTTGTAGATTCAGTGGACATCGGAATACCACTGTGGAGGGTGGGAAGGGTTGCGGGCAGGACAGTGTGTAGTATTAACACTTTGCAGGAAGATGGCTGATTGCCATGCCTGCACAGAATACAGTCCAATGGTTGCAGCTTATCTTATAGATCACAGCTCCTTTCAAAAGTGGCCCTGCCATTGGTGGGATATTTGATGCTTGTGTCCAGACCGGTTTGGTGATGGGGTGAGAGGATGTATGGGACAGATCCTGCATCTAGGTCTATTGCAAGCGTAAGAGCCTTGAGGTACTGGGTTGAGAGCCGGGATTGTGTACGGATGGAGGAATGTATTGTGTAGATTTGTTGGAGAGCGGGATAGCACTGTGGAGGGGTGGGGAGGGTAGTGGACAGAGTACTTCTCATTTCAGGACATGATGAGACGTAGTGAGAACCGTGGCAGAGAATGGGATTCAGTTGCTCCTGACCTGGTTGGTATTGACACTTCGTAGGCAGCTTGCTGCTTCTCATCCCTACACAGAATACAGTACGGCTCCTTTCAAAAGTAGCCCTGCCATTGATGTGATATGTGATGCCTGTATCCAGACTGGTGTGGTGATGGTGTGGGAGGATGTGTGGGACCGGTCTTAAATCTAGCACTATTACAAGCACATGAGCCATGAGGTAAGGGGTTGAGAGCAGGGGTTGTGTGGGGATGGACGAGTATATTGTGTAGATTCGGTGACAGCGGAGTACAACAGTAGGAGGGGTGGGAAGGGTAGTGGTCAGGGCATTTCTCTATTCAGGACACGATGAGAGAAACCATGGCAGAAAAGTCCAATGGTTACACATTTTCTTGTACATAACAGCTCCTTTGAAAAGTAGACCTTTCTTTGATGGGATATGTGATGCTTGTGTCCGGACTGGTGTAGTATTGGGTTGGAAGATGTATGGGACAGGTCTTGCATCTAGGTGTATTACAAGCATATGAGCCATGAGGTAAGGGGTTGAGAGCAGGGGTTGTGTAGGGATGGACGAGTGTTTTCTGTAGTTTCAGTGGACAGCGGAACACCACTGTGGGAGGGTAGGAAGGAGTGTGGCGAGGGCATTTCTCATTTCAGGGCACGACCAGAGGTTGTCAGGACCCTGACAGAGAATGGGATTAAGTTGCTAAAGATCTGGGGGGTTATTAACACTTTGCAGGCAGCTTGCTGATTGTCCTGTTGTGTCCAGACTGGTGTGTTGATGGGGTGGGAGGATGTATGGGACAGGTCTTTCACCTAGGCCTATTACAAGCATATGAGCCATTAGGTAGCGGGTTGAGAGCAGGGATGAGTAGGGATGGACGAGTATATTGTGTAGATTCGGTGGAGAGCGGAACACCACTGTGGGAGGGTTGGGAGGGGTAATGGGCAGGGAATTTCTCATTTCAGCGCCTGACAACAGTTAGTCCGAAGCCTTAGACAGATAGGGATTCAGTTGCTCCAGACCTGGGAGGTATTAACACCTTGCTTTCTGCTTGCTGATTGTCATACCTACACAAAATACAGTCCAATTGTTGCAGCTTATCTTGTAGATCATGGCTCCTTACAAAAGTAGCCCCTTCATTGGTGGGATATGTGATGCTTGAGTCCAGACTGGTGTGGTGATGGGGTGGGAGGATGTATGGGATAGGTCTTGCATCTAGGTCTATTACAAGTGTATGAAAATCAGGTAAAGAGATGAGAGCAGGGGTTATGAAGGGATGGATGGGTATCTTGTGTAGATTCGGTGGAGAGCGGATTACTACTGTGGGAGGGGTGGGAAGGGTAGTGGGCAGTGCATTTCTCATTTCAGCGCACAACCAGAGGTAGTCCGAACTCTGGGACAGATAGGGATTCAGTTGCTCCAGACCTGGGCGGTATTAAAACTTTGCTGGCAGCTTGCTGATAGTCATACCTACATAAAATACAGTCCAATGGTTGCAGCTTAACTTGTAGATCATGGCTCCTTTCAAATGTAGCCCTTCCATTGATGGAATATGTGATGCTTGTGTCCACAGTGGTGTGGTGATGGGGTAGGAGGATGTATGGGACAGGTTTCGCATCTAGGTCTATTGCAAGCATATGAGCCATGAGATAGGGGGTTGAGAGCAGGGGTTGTGTAGGGATGGACGAGTATGCTCTGTAGATTCCGTGGACAGTGGAATACCACTGTGGGATGGGTGGGAAAGTAAGTGGGCAAGGCATTTCTCATTTCAGGGCATGACAAGAGGTAATAAGAACCCTGGCAGATAATGGGATTCCGTTGCTCTATATCTGGGTGGTATTAACACTTTGCAGGCAGCGAGCTGGTGGTCTTGCATCTAGGTCTATTACAAGCATATGAGACATGAGGTAAGGGTTTGATAGCAGACAGCAGAATACCACTGTGGGATGGTGGGAAGGGTAATAGGCACGGCATTTCTCATTTCTGGACGTGAGGACAGGTAGTCAGAACCCCGGCAGAGAATGGGCTTGAGTTGCTCCCGATCTGGGTGTAATTAACACATTGCAGGCAGCTTGCTGATTGACATGTTGTGTCCAGACTGGCGTGTTGATGGGGTGCGAGGGTGTATGGGACAGGTTTTTCACCTAGGCCTATTAGAAGCATATGATTCATGAGGTAGGGGGTTGAGAGCAGGGGTTGTGTGGGGATGGACAAGTATATTGTGTAGATTCGGCAGACACTGGAATACCACTGTAGAGGGGAGGGTGGGTTAGTGAGCAAGGCATTTTTTATTTGAGGACACAACGAGAGGTAGTCAGAACCTTGAAAGGGAAGGGATTTTGTTGCTCCTGATATGGGTGTTACTAACACTTTGCAGGCACCATGCTGATTGTCATGCCTACACAGGATACTCTACAATGGTTGCAGCTTATCTTGTAGAACACTGCTCCTTTCAAAAGCAGTCCTCCCATTGATTGGATATGTGATGCTTGTGTCCAGATCGGTGTGGTGACGGGGTGGGAGGCTGTATGGGGACAGTCTTGCATCTAGGTGTATTACAAGGGTATGAGCCATAAGGTAAGTGGTTAAGAGCAGGTGTTGTGTCGGGATGGACAAGAGTGTTGTGTAGATTCGGTTGACAGCTGAATACCACTGTGGGAGGGGTGGGAAGGGTAGTGGGCAGGGCATGTCTCATTGCAGGACATGACGAGAGGTGGTCAGAATCCTGGGGGAGAATGGGATGCAGCTGCTCCAGATCTGGGTGGTTATTAACACTTTGCAGGCAGCTTACTGATTGTCATTCCTACACAGAATACAGTCCAATGGTTACAGCTTATCTTGTAGATCACAGCTCCTTTGAAAAGTATCCCTGCCATTGATGGGGCATGTGATGATTGTGTCCAGACTGGTGTGGTGATAGGGGTGGGAGGATGTATGGGACAAGTCTTGCATCGAGGTCTATTACTAGTGTATGAGCAATGAGGTAAGCAGTTGAGAGCAGGGATTGTGGTGGGATGGACAAGTATATTGTGTAGGTTGGTGGACAGCAGAATACCTCTGTGGGAGGGGTGGGAAGGGTAGTGGGCAGGGTATTTCTCATTTCAGGGCACGACGAGAGGTATTCAGAATCCAGGCAGAGAATGTGATTGGTGCTCCAGATCTGAGTGGTATTAGCACTTTGCCTTGAGCACATCTTGTACAAATTGATTTGCTTAGCACCGGCAGCGCTAATTCTGATTACTTGGCTTCTCACTGGCTGTTATTGACATTATCAGTGATTATGAATTGTTAAGTTTTACTAATCTGCAACTTGTTTTCCTACTTTCATAAAGTTTTGAAAATATACATTCATAAATAAATAAAAAATTTGTTTATATCTAAAAAGAAAGATGATGAAACTTACCAAACAAAAGCGCTGGCAGGTCGATAGACACACAAACAAACACAAACATACACACAAAATTCTAGCTTTCGCAACCTATGGTTGCCTCGTCAGGAAAGAGGGAAGGTGAAGGAAAGACAAAAGGATATGGGTTTTAAGGGAGAGGGTAAGGAGTCATTCCAATGTTTGTGTGTCTATCGACCTGCCAGCGCTTTTGTTTGGTAAGTTTCATCATCTTTCTTTTTAGATATATTTTTCCCACGTGGAATGTTTCCCTCTATTATATTCATATCATTAATAAAAAATTTGTTTGTTTCACATATGTTTATTTATTTGCAATGTCTTTGGTACTTAGTATTTCTCTTTCATATGATATGCAGCAAAACAGGCTGCAAGATGTAATGCAGCTCCACAAGACTGGCTCATTAAGTTTGTTGTTCTTTTCTTGTTTTTGAACATACATAGCAGTTTCTTTGTTTTGGAAATAAGTATTAAATGTTGTTGCTTTATGTGACCAGAAAGTCTGTCAACTGGATCATGATGAGACGTACGCGATGTTGTGGCAACCTACAAATTTTGCTCAGAAGCAGGTACATGGTATTTTATCCACAAATCAGACACTTTCAATAAAAAATCGTGTTCTGCATTGAAATGTACAGAATGCATTATATAATGTGCAGTTAAATAGGTGCATGAAAACAGTTTTTGACCATTTTATATATTTTCTGTATATAGGGTAATAGCTCAAATATTGGGTCTCCCCGATCCACTCCCTTCATACATTTGTTGTAGTCTAATACACTTTCAGGTATTTTTTGCGTAATTGTTTTTTTTTACATTTTCTTTGAGCGCCAGTCAGGGTGACATTATGTATTGTAGAGATCATTCATATCATTTTAGTTATCAAAGCTCTCCATACCTGTGTGAGTACTTCACCTTTCTGTTGATGACAAGCTTCAAACACACTGGCTTTTGCACGCTTTAAAATTTCCAGAAATCCTCTATTTTGCCGTATCATTCCACAAACTTGAATTTCCTTTTTAAGTAACTTCTTGGCAAGTTCTACACTGTTATAATAAATATCCATGTAAAGGTGATGCCATTTTCCATAAGAAGGTGTCAATAGTTCCATCACTGATTTTTTTGCTAAAGGCTGTCCAACATCGGAATATATCTTGAATGAGGAAATGTATCTCTTACTCGAATCACACAGCATAGAATGAGTATACCATATTTCGTAATTTACGATGGATTGTAAACTTTAAAATTTGACTGACCACACCATGGTATCATTCCTTCATCAATTGAGGTGTTTTGATTTCAATTAAAAGTTTCCTTAAACTTTTTGGAAAAATAATCAATTACGAATTGCACTTTGAAAAAGACGGTCAGCATTATCCAATTTACTGCTGTTGTCAAAAATATATAAAAATTATAATATTTGTCTGAATTGGTTGCAGGACATTGTTTTGCGAAATATCGGTGTGTCTATCAATGGATTCGTTGCTCAATAATCATCTATCCTTGCTTTTTTTACAATTCCCATAAGGACAGCAAGCCCAAACCATTTTCTAAGTTCGGGTCCCGTTTACTAACATATTCAAATAGGTCATTCACAATATATAATTCTACAATATCCTCAACACTCTGTGTATCTTTGGGAAATATATTTGGACCCGGAGATCCTTCAAATTTATTATTGACCATCGGTACATCAAAGTCCGACTACTATGGACTGTCTTCTTCGTCTGATTCATCCAAATCAGTTGGCAACCATAGTGTTTGCTGAAATCTTCTTGGACATATTTCACTATATTCTGACAATTCTCCTTCACTTTTGTTTTTTGATATCCAGTGTCTCCTTCCCAATCGGCCAAGTCATCCTGAACATCAGAGAAGACGTCCGCACATTCATCGTAAATAATCGTATTGTTTCTTTCATCTGCCATGATGAAAGGGCACTAGTATTTACAAAAACCAAAAACTTGTTGACATGTGTAACTTAATGTTACCTAAACAGAATGCAAAAGATACTAAAGTGCTGTCGCCAGCCACTGTGCGATGCTATGCTCATGACACGAATGTGGTGGCACGGGTCACTGGGCGATACTACACACACGCCACTGTGATGTCACCGGCTGCTGACCACTATTTTGCACACGACACCACTGCAGTGTCGCCAGACGGCATAGTGTTAAGTCATGTCAGGAATGCAACTTTGTGGCTGGACAGTGGAACTCTTGGAGGGCGCAAGACTGGAGAGATAAGTCGCAAGAGATATGTTTCTGTACAATGTTAGAAGGATAGTTTTGGTCTGTGAAGACCTCAGCGAGACCCTTGATATATTTGAAGAGGGACAGCTCATCAATATAGTTGTGATGGTCACAGATCGCTAGGCTATATGGAAGGGACTTCTTGGTATGGACTGGGTGACAGTTGTTGAAATGGAGGTATTGCTGGTGGTTGGTAAGTTTGATATGGACAAAGGCACCAATGTAGCCATCTTTGAAGTCAAGGCCAATATCGAGGAAGGTGGCTTGTGTTGAGGAGGACCAGGTGAAGTGAATGCGGGAGAAGGTGTTGAGGTTCTGGAAGAATGCTGATACAGTGTCCCCACCCTCGATCCAGATGATGAAGATCACATTCCTCCAGGACCTCAACACTGTCTCCCCCATTCACTTCACCTGGCCCTCCTCAACGTAAGACAGCTGGACCAATCTACTACTGAGCATGCTGCAGAACACAATGATCTTCACTTCAATGACTGCTTCACAGCCTGCACCAACTCCAGCTTTTGTGAACTGTGCAGGTGGGAACTCTTCCTGCATTATCTCGTATGTCCCCGTAAACTCCCTGTGCTCACGCTCCATTAGTCCCATCGTTCAACCACTTATCCCCTTCCCTGCCCTCAACTCCAGCACTACACAGCCTTCTACCTTCTATTCCACAAACATGTCCACAGTTCCTTTTATCCCTTCCTCTTCTTTTCCACCCCTTCCTTCCCCCTCCCCACCTCCATCTAGCCTACCTACTGCACCCAACTGCCTTACCTTGTCTCCACCACACCCCTGCAAGCTCCCACATGCAGCACTTTACTGTCCCCCACCCCTACCCTGTTTGGCAGTATTTTTCTTGTGCCTGTCTGCACCTCATCTCCTCAACAAGGTGAGTGACAATTATCCTCTATATTATATTTTAATTAAGTATCAAATCAGAATGTTCAACATAAATCCTCTACATACAAGTTTATACAAGGAGTGATGGAATCAGAATGACCTTTCATTAACAGTTCATTCGAGTTCCTTTATAACCATTGTAAGCGACATCGACATACATTCTCTGAGGATGTTGCTGTTCTCCAACGTAAGCCTATGATGCTAGAAGCTTATACACTTAAGTGCCAAAGAAACTAGTATAGGCATGTGTGTTTAAATACAGATATAAGTAAACAGGCAGAATATGGCACTGCTGTTGGCAACATCTATATAAGACAACAAAAGTCTGTCACAGTTGTCAGTTACTGATGTTACAGTGGCAGTTTATCAAGATCTAAGTGAGTTTGAATGTAGTGTTATAGTTGGCGCATGAACGATGGAACACAGCATCTCCGAGGCAGTGATGAAGTGGGGATTTTACCGTACGACCATTTCATGAGTGCACTGTAAATATCAGGAATGACGTAAAACATCAAATCTCCGACATCGCTGCGGCTGGAAAAAGATCCTGCATGAAAGGGACCAATGACGACTAAAGAGAACCATTTAATGTGACAGAAGTGCATCCCCTTCCACAAATTGCTGCAGATTTAAATGCTGGGGCATCAATAAGTGTCAGCGTGCGAACCATTCAATGAAACAACATCGACCTGGGCTTCTGCAGCTAAAGGCCCACTCATGTACCCTTGGATAAGTGCACAACACAAAGCTTTATAGCTCACCTGGCCCCGTCAACACCAACATTGAATTGTTGATGACTGGAAACATGTTGCCTGGTCGTTCGAGTCGCATTTCAAATTGTAGTAAGCGGATGGATGTGTACAGGTATGGAGAAAATGTACGTAATCATTCTGTCTGATTACCTGCATCCATTCATGTCCATTGTGCATTCTGGCTGACTTGGGCAATTCCAACAGGACAATGCGACACCCCACATGTCCAGAATTGCTACAGAAATACACTTTTGAGTTAAAACATTTCCAATGGCCACCAAACTCCCCAGACGTGAACATTATTGAGCAAATCGGGGATACCTTGCAACGTGCTGTTCAGACGAGATCTCCACCCCCTCATACTCTTACGGTTTTATTGACAGCCCTGAAGGATTCGTGGTGTCAATTCCCTCCAGCACTACTTCAGACATTAGTAGAGTCCATGCCACGTCACGTTGTAGCATTTCTGTGTGCTCGCAGGGGCCTTGCTTGATATTAGGCAGGTGTACCAGTTTCCTTGGCTCTTCAATGTGTATTTCTGTCCTCACAGGCAGCTCCTCTCGTGAAGTTACTGTGAACATCATGCCATTTTGAAGACATGCTGTTCCTCAGTGTAGTTCTCCACATGCAACAAATTTGTATATTTGTGCTGATCTTTATTATAACTTTGGTTTATGGTTTTCATTTGTGAGTAAGAATACACACCCCTCCTCTGGAGTGGTATGTAACACCATACTAACCAGCCTGTGAAAGCCTACTTCCGTGGTGCCCAGAATCACATATAAATTAAGAATCTAGGAATACATTTATCATTCTTCTAGATACTGGATGATAAGATTAGACTAACTGCAGCACATACAGAGGCATTTGAGCACTTATTCTTTCTGCACTCCGTACACAAATGGAATGTGAACTGTGGTATTTTGGGAATAACCATACACTTCACAGTGGTTTGCAAAGTATGGATGTAAATGTCGATGTCAAAGTAGACGTATATAACTCACAAATATTACTTACCACTTTGGTATCAATTGTGAACCTTCCCTACAGAATTTTACAAAGTAGCAGCGCACTAAGAGGTAACATTTTTGTACTTAGAAATGTTATCAGTTTAGTTAACATTAACTTAGTGGCTAAACATGCCTTGGTGCACGGCCAGCACATCTTGGCACAGTGTTACACCATCCGGCTTATCTGGATACTTCCCACCAACACCAACCTATCAGAACTCCGGAAATGGGAACTTGCCCTTCAGTATATTCTCTCTTCCCGTTACCCACCAGGCCTCCAGCTCCGCTAATTTCAAGTTGCCGCCATTCATACCTCTCCTGTCAATCAACAACATCTTTGCCTCTGTACTTCTGCCTCGACTGACATCTCTGCCCAAACTCTTTGCCTTTACAAATGTCTGCTTGTATCTGTATATGTGCGGATGGATGTGTGTGTGTGTGTGTGTGTGTGTGTGTGTGTGTGTGTGTGTGTGTGTGTGTGCGCGCGAGTGTATACCTGTCCTTTTTTCCCCCTAAGGTAAGTCTTTCCGCTCCTGGGATTGGAATGACTCCTTACCCTCTCCCTTAAAACCCACATCCTTTCATCTTTCCCTCTCCTTCCCTCTTTCCTGATGAAGCAACCGTTGGTTGCGAAAGCTTGAATTTTGTGTGTGTGTTTGTGTTTATTTGTGTGTCTATCAACATACCAACGTTTTCGTTCAGTAAGTTACATCATCTTTGTTTTTAGATATAACATTAACTTAGTTATAAGTGAACTGCTAAATTATATGCTGGTTAATCACAATAGATGACATGACTACTCAGACTCAATGGTTTATAATAAAAACAGCAGCAATTAATGGATTCACAACTGACCATCTTACAAATGACCTACACAATATCAATCAGTTGGATGAAGTATTGGATGTCCATTCTAATTTGTCACATTTCGAGGCAATTTCTCTTCACCTCAGCAGAAGTTTTCAAAGTAAATCTGTGAATTGTGGCATCAATGTTACATCAGAGAAGCAAAAACTAACATACATAGTTAAAATAAAGTAGCTTGTTGCAAGAAAGAGAGACTATACAAAATACGGCAATGGAAAATCTGTGGTGAAATATACCAAACAGAGGGGGTAGAGGTAAGAATTCACAATATCGTTGAGGTATAGTGGTCGACACAGACACCAAAGTAGACTCCAATATTGCTAGCACCTGGTTCCTGAAAGTTCTTTTACAAACAGATTCAATATCCTATTAATCCTAATTAATACTGGTCCCTCACATTCCACACACTTGAGCAATATTCTAGGATAGGATGCATCAGGGTTTTGTATGCAACCATTGATAGTATTTTCCCAGTAAACTAACAATGAACCACTTTCTACCACCTGATTTTCTTACAACTGAGCCTATCTGATCATTCCATTTCATATCCCTACAAACTGCTACACCTAAGTATTCTCATGAGTTGATTGATTCCAATGAGGACTCACTGACAGTGTAATGAGAGGATACTACTTTTCACAATTAGTGATGCGCACAATTTTACTCGAGTTGTCTACATTTGCACCATTTTCATCTTATCAAGACTGGATATATGTGCAGCTACTTTCGGACTCCACTTCATTCTAGAGAACTGCATCACCTGCAAAAAGTCTGATATTACTTTTAATACTGTCTGCCAGATCACTGAACAGCAAGTGTCCCAACACACTTCCCTGCAACATCCAAAAACGGACTTCAGCAATTCTGCTTTTACTTTGCTAGCCATAATTTTGGTTTCTGTGTCCTTTGGTATCACTGTAATCCTTGACACACAGCCAGAATTTCTTTTGGTTAGTGAGAAGTCTTTCAATACAATTCTATGAGAGGTCTTTCAATACAATTCTATTACAACATTCACTTAAGTCTTTATGTAACGTCTTTTTGACAGCATAATACAATTTATTTACTGCTTTTCTATCTACAGCCCTACACTTTGTTTTGCACCTATTGGGCAGTTGTCATTGCTTTTCTTTTAAGTTCCCTTACAGAGGCATTATACCATGGAGGGTTCCTCCCATCATGAACTGTTCTACAAGGCACATACTGATCCAGTGCTTCTAAACCTGAGCCACAGTTTCTCTACATGTTCCTGCCCAGAGACGCATGCTGAAAGTTCCTCTCTGAGGTGTTGAACATGTAAATTTTCCTACTTGTTTTAGTTGCCATTTTTAGTAAAACTTCCTCACTATCACTGATGCTAGTTTCAATGTGGATGTCTTCACAGAGGTCAGGTCTAGTTGTTGCCATTAAATGTATTTGCAGCACGAGTGGGATTCCAAATTATCTGCCCAACATAGTTTTCAAAGAAAGCGTTTAATACTGCTTTGTAGAATGCCTTCTCACATTCACTATTTCAAAAACTGTAATTATCCCAACTGATTGTGGGACAATTAAAATCTTCTCCAATTATCACACTATAATAGGGACATAACTATTAGTGAGCTGAGTGATTCTCTAAAGTTTCCAGTTACACATAAGAGTGTGTGGTTGTTTGTAGAAAAACTCAATTTTAAGTTTATTTCAACCTCTCATACCGAATCTTTCCTTAAACATGGTACATATCACTGAGAAGCATGATGAACATGAAAATATATTGTTAATTAACTATTGGTGATTATTACACTGTAATCAACAACACCAGCACCTTATTGTCATCACAAACACACTATTCTTCTTTGTATTCACCTACTCATCACAGCCAACTACAACAATGAATAATACTGAAGACAATAATATAGTTAGTGGGAGGTGCCAAAGACAAGGAATATCTTTTACAAACATTGCCATACAGTTTTGTTTTTGTTTCCTCCAGAATACAGCTTAGCGAAATGATCTCTGTTTTACAAACATTTGAATTTTGTCTCTCTGAGACAAAATAAGGTAAGAAACAAATACTAACAAAGAGATAGAGGGGCTGGCCAATACATACCTCAGCTCAGTACAGCCGATAGATACACAAAAAACAGAATCGAAAACTTAGGTTCCCAGCTTTCGGAACAAATGTTCCTTCATCAGGGAGGAGAGAGGGGAAAGAAAGGGAAGAAGGGAAAGTGGATTCAGTTACTCACAACCCAGGTTATGAAGCAACAGGGAAAGGAAAACAGGGATGGTAGCAAGGATGGAAGCATGGTTGTCAGAGGAAAGCCAAAGATATTCTACTGTAAGTACTGTGCCAGCTTCAAACCAAAGAGGATGCATACAGAAGTAAAGAGGTATACAGTATAAAGATAAACACAACTATGTAGGATGAAAAGACGTGCGAATGGCCAAAGAGGAAAGGGAAAGAGGAGAAGACTGAAGAGTAAATGGGAGTGAGGTTGTTTAACGTAGGTTCAGTCCAGGGGGAAGGCAGGGTGAAAGGATGTGTTGGAGTGCAAGTTCCCATCTCCGCAGTTCAGAGGGACTGGTGTTGGGTGGGAGAAGCCAATTGGCACATACGGTGTAGCAGGTTCCTAGGTCCCTAGAATTATGCTGGAGGGCATGCTCCGCTACTGGGTATAGGACATCTCCTAGGCGGACAGTTCGTCTGTGTCCGTTCATGCGCTCAGTCAGTTTAGTTGTTGTCATACCGATGTAAAAGGCTGTGCAGTGCAGGCATGTCAGCTGATAAATGACGTGTGTAGTTTCACACATGGCCCTGCCTTGAATTGTGTATGTTTTACCAGTAGCGGGGCTGGAGTAGGTGGTTGTGGGGGGATGCATGGGGCAGGTTTTGCAGCGGGGTCAGTTACAGGGGCACGAACCGCTGGGTAGATAAGGTAGTCTGGGAATATTGTAGGGTTTAACAAGGATGTTACGGAGGTTAGGGGGGCGACGAAAGGCAACTCTGGGTGATGTGGGGAGAATTTTGTCAAGGGATGATCTCATTTCAGGGGTTGACTTGAGAAAGTCATATCCCTGGCGGAGTAATTTGTTGATGTATTCGAGGCCAGGATAATATTGGGTGACAAGGGGGATGCTTCTGTGTGGTCTGGGGGTAGGAACATTGTTGTTGAACGGGGAGGAATGTATTGCTCGGGAGATCTATTTGTGGACAAGGTCTGCAGGATAGTTACGGGAGAGGAAAGCACTGGTCACGTTATTGATGTAATTGTTGAGGGATTCATCACTAGAGTAGATACGTTTGCCACGAATACGTAGGCTGTAGGGAAGGGAGCGTTTGATGTGGAATGGATGGCAGCTATCAAAGTGAAGGTACTGTTGTTTGTTTGCGGGTTTGATATGGACAGAGGTGTGGATGTGAGCTTCAACAAGATGAAGGTCAACATCCAGGAAGGTGGCTTGGGTTTTGGAGAAGGACCAGGTGAAATTCAGATTCGAAAAGGAGTTGAGGTTATGGAGGAAATTAAGGAGTGTTTCTTCACCATGAGTCCAGACCACAAAGATGTCATCTATAAACCTATACCAGGCATGGGGAAGCAGCTGTTGGGTCTTCAGGAAAGCCTCCTCCATGCGGCCCATGAAGAGGTTGGCATAGGACGGAGCCATCCTGGTTCCCATGGCCATTCCCCTGATTTGTTTGTAGGTCTGGCCTTCAAAAGTGAAGTAATTATGGGTGAGGATGAAGTTAGTAAGTGTGATAAGGAACGAGGTTTTTGGAAGATCTTCGGGTGGGCGTTGGGAGAGGTAGTGCTCAAGGGCAGAGAGACCATGGGTATGTGGGATGTTTGTGTAAAGGGATGTAGCATCTATGGTGACAAGAAAGGTTTCAGGTGGGAGAGGAGTGGGAATGGATTTGAGGCGTTCTAGGAAGTGGTTTGTGTCTTTGATGTAGGATGGGAGTCTGCGGGTGATAGGTTGGAGGTGTTGGTCTACCAGAGCTGAGATACGTTCTGTTGGGGCTTTGAAGCCTGCTACAATGGGATGGCCAGGATGGTTCTCTTTGTGAATTTTGGGTAATAGGTAGAAGGTAGGGGTACGTGGCTCAGGTGGAGTGAGTAAGTCTATGGAAGCCGTTGTGCGGCCTTGTGAGGGACCTTGGATTTTTAGGATTTTTTGCAGCTCAGTCTGGATGGAGGGAATGGGATCCTGGGTAACAGCTTTGTAGGTTGAGGTGTCAGAGAGTTGACGCAGTCCTTCTGCCACATACTCCACACGGTCAAGTACCACACTTGTGGAGCCTTTATCCGCTGGGAGGATGACAATAGAGCGGTCTGTTTTCAGCTCCTTAATGGCACGGGATTCAGCTGGGGTGATGTTGGAGGTTGTCGGGATGTTTTTCAAGAAGGACTGGGAGGCAACATTGGATGTGAGGAATTCCTGAAATGTCTGCAAGGGATGGTTTTGGGGGAGGGGAGGAGGATCCCTTTGAGGTAAATAAGGTAAAACATAAAACCAATTTTCACTTTTTGGTTAACTTCTTAGACATTTATTATGTCCTACAATTGAAAATAATTTTTGAATTTAATTGTAGTATAACATACAAAAACATATGTTATGATTTGCAAACACAGGTTACGACCAATAAGAATAGTAACTAAAGAAACACTGAGATCATTTTCAGTCAACACTGCCTCGTGACATGCTTTTAAAATGTAAAGCAATCCACAAATATAAATAATTAAATCTGGTAGTGCTTCAGATGCAAAACCCAAGTAATCATTTAACAATTGCAAATAAAATAGTCTTACAACTGTGCCAGCAGTAGCCGTAATACTCTTTGTACACAATCTGGAATACAGAGACCTTTTTTACAATACTTATTCAAAATACAACAAACACAATACCAATTATTACAAAATTTTGAGAATAAAGGCTACACAGTGTAATGTTCTTGACAAATTTTTAAAATTGTAACAGATACCTAAGTTACTGACAATAAGCAGGCAAGATACACTTAGAAACGCCCTGAACCACAACACAATTCCTGAACTGAAAATTTCTTATCCTTGACTTTCTGAAGAAAACAATTTTTCCTTATGAGTTCAAGGAGCAAAATAAGAAAGCTGTTTGTACATTGGAATCTGGTGTGGTCAGCAGCAAAATCTACATTCAAAAATAAAAGAATGTCACTCATCACAAGCAACAAGATCAGCTTTCCATCAAAGATAAATATTAATTTATTTCCCTGTCAAGGCTCTCAATTGTGATATCATTGCCTCTGTTTTGCTTATTAGGGCATTTACCACCATATTTCCCTGGCTTGTTAACTGTCTGTGAAAGAAGATTGATTTGAAAATATCAATTTTCAGCTGCAGTATATACTGCCTCACTCAGACCAATTCAACACACCTTAAATCTTAGTATGGAATATGCCACAAGTTGTATCCTTACCAAACATCTCAAGCTGCACGATTTGATTTTTTATATATTCCCTTAAAAGCTGACCCTTTCGGGGAAGGGGTGGGGGAGTGGATGATGTGCTTGAGGTCTTTCACTGCACCTCTCAGAGTAGTGCCTCCAAGTAAACTACATGTGGCTCACCCCAATTTCTTTCTTAACAACACCATACAAGAATCTTGATCTTTTTGGATACAGAATCTAATAGTTTACACAAAAATTGCTTTAATTAACATTCCAAGGGAAGTACACAGAAAGGAATAATAAGACCTCTTATAACCACATATATAGTGTAGTTTGTATACAATCTTTGTCACTAGATAACTCCGTAAAAACTGTCATATTATACGTGCTTCAGTGTAACAAACATTTCAATACAAAATGAAAGTTTGAGATCCTACAGAAGAAAATGTGGAGATGCGTTTGTGGCAGAGGGTAAGAGAGAGAGCGAGGACAGGGGGGGGGGGGGGGGGGGGGGGGGGATGGGACAGCAGCCACCAGATAAACTGGTACAAAAATTCACAAAACTGCAGGGTAGATTATATATTTTCTGGTGATAAACTGATGGTAATATATATTAATTTTTATTAGAAAAAAGTTCTGCTGTAAATAATACATCCACTGTACATCAATCATCTTGCAATATACTATGTTTACAACATAACGTACAAAAGAATACTAAATTGGTTTCTTAAAGATGGACACACCAAGAAGATATACGTTAAATAGATATTGTGAGCTGCAAATACAGTAATCTGTTATATTCCTTTCCTCCTGGCACCCAACCTTCTGAAGATGGGAGGTCTAGAATTTGTTGCTGTTTTTCCTGATGACGACAATGTATCTTTCTCAAATTCCTTGATACAAACAGGTCCAAAACGTACTGTTTTACAGGTGTCACTAGTGGGAGCCCTGCTGAGTTCCTCTTGCTGCTCATCATCACTGCAAAAATTATCAGTGCTCCGACAAATATAATCTCCATCTTCGGATTTTGTGGAATCATTACTCAAATAATGGATAGCATCACAAACCACTCCCAAATCTGAAGCACGAGATCTGGCTACAGATTCCAGAAGCTGCAGGTACAAAGAGAAAAAAGAAATCTGTTAGTATAAGACAGATGAAGGACATACTGGATGTAGTCCACCATGACCAAAACTTACATCGTTGAGATTTACATTTTCCCCAAGATAAATTTAGAATATGTAGAAGCTATATTTTGCAATAAAGTTAATGTGAAGCATCACAAACTTAATACCCAGACCCAGCCTGAAGTATTCACTCTACTTTGTACAACATCCTAGCTAAAAGTACACATGAATTAATTTGATGACAACATGATATGGTGCATTTATCCTTACCTTCGTTGATTCCAATGAAAAATTGTTTTCGGCATTTTATTCTGGTTATATCAACAGCTATATATTTTTTTAGTTTCACAAAATTTTAAAAAGCTGTTGAGAAGGAGCCGCATTTACTGTAAAGGCCACAAAATGCTTTATTATAACCTTAGAGAACACTGAACATATTCACTTTGGGCAAATGAAAAGCGGAATTAATCAGGAGATGTGGAAAATGTGAAGATGACACTGAGCTGCTCAATCAAATGCAGAAAAAAACAGTATCCACACAAAGAAAATTACAACAGATGGCACTGACTGCCCAAATAAGTTCATTACACCACCATACTAGTAGTTCATCCCAGGGAAACACCAAAAATATAGACAGTGGCAGTATGAGCTGTAGCAGATCAAAATTTTACTTTTACTTCTATTTGTAAGTTGCAATAAGTCTATCATATGTTGCTGGTTATATTTTCATTGGACATACATCATGCAAAATTCATTTCTGCGATCTACATAAAGGTAACATTTTTTCTTCAGCTGTTGAAGACAGAAATACTATCTCTGTTGTACATAACTGGAAGAAGTATAACCTTTTTTATTTCAGAACTGACATTTTCATTCTTGAAATGAAGAGACAGACGGCTAAAAACTGGAGACATGCAGAAAAGATGTATGGGTGTACTTTTGACAGTATATTTATTGGTCACATATGCAAAGAGGGATTAGCACTGGAGAAAACAGAAACATTTTGTATGAACAATTTGTATGAAGCTTGAAGACTGAATCAATTTAATGCCTCTTTAGGTGGGGTTAATCTTTCCAATCTCTGAGCCACAGAATGGCAAAAAACACAAGTTTCATCATTTCCTCCTCGGGGGCCTTCTGCTTAAATGTATTTAGTGAAATGACTTGCAAAATTTGTCACTTGTTTCAGCTGTTTTTATTGATTTTTTTTGTAAGTGCCTGAATTCTTGTGGCAAGATTTCAGCATCTGAAACAGCTTCTGCCTCAATGCATCGAGATCCTCAGAATAGACCATTTCGGTGTTGGATGATTGTAGCAGGTAACATGCAGACACTGGAACGTATAGGTTGGTCTCCATTAAACATCGGGGCTGTGACACACATCTGGTTTTCAGCAAAGTACGACGCAAAGAAACAGCAAGGTGCTATCTATCTCTACCTCCACTACAAACTTCATGTGGTCCTATGCCATTAAATGGTTTGCGGGATAGAGTCATAAAAGAAGCAATCAAGATAAATAATAAATGGTCACATACACAATAAAGATGATGGCTTGTGGCTAAGCACAGCTTGGAACCCAGCCACCAGAAGGTCGAAGTAGGTGCTCAACAAAAATGTTATCTTATAAGGTGCAGGACTGGGCACCAAAGAGATCATAGGCTGTAGCATGGCTAGGTAAGAAGAGCAGCAATCACTACTTGATAGTACCTGAGGAGCAGCGGTTCCAAAGCTCTTAGATATTTAACCACTTGCAACGAAGGAAAATTCAAGTAAATTTTATCAACAAAGACATCTGTCACAAACACAGTAATAGCAGCAATAGATGGCAAATGCCATGGTAAAATAAATATATTCACTAGCCTGAAAAGTGGAATACATTTTTAATACTGGCTCAGTTATTTTTAACATTTTACCTTCTGATTCCTGGGGATATTTTTCATTTTATGCAAACTTGGCTCATTATGCATGTCATACCACAAATTCTCCTTGTCTAATACAGTCACACAACTATGACAAAAAAACAAAGGGGTTATTTTTTTATGTAACATTAAACTATTACTGATCCAAACATTCAATAAACTGCACACACATTACACTATTTCTTCAACATGCTCAAATAGACTCTTCAAACAGATATGAACATCCCATTACTAGTCTGTCCATGCAATAAATGCCAACATCCACACAGATGTTATGTCATTGTTGCAAATATGACAGCTGCCTAGTGATGCATATACACCATTTTCATTCAAAAACTGTGTCACACAGTGTATGCAGCACATGTTGAGCGCTACACTACATTATTGATTCTACTGTCACTGAAACTTTTAAGCTATTCTTTGGTTTTGGAATGAATGAATGAATGAATACACCCACATTTACAGAAATGCTTTGAGAAATTGTTATCTTCCACACAAGGAGGTCTTTACAAGACAAACACTACTTCAGGTGTGGTTTCCTACAAAGGTGTTTGATGACCAGTATGAATGATGAACAACACAGTTATAAGCTATTCTTCGATCAAATAAAACTGTGACCATCTGTGATGTTCTTCTCTGAACCTACATCTATAATCTGCAAATTACTGCGAAGTGCATGGCAGATGGTACAGCCCAGTTATTAGGGTTTTTCACATTCCATTCACATATGGAGTGTGGGAAGAATGATTGACTAAATGCCTCCATGCATGTTGTAATTTATCAATTCTTGTCCTCACTATCCCCACAGGAGGGATATGTAGAGGGTTTCAGTATATTCCTAGAGCCATCATTTGAAGCCTGTTCTTGATACTTTGTAAGTATGCTTTCTCAGTATGGTTTACGTCTATCTTCAAGAATCTGCCGGTTCATTTTCTCCAGCATCTCTGTGATACTTTCCCATGGATCAAATAAAACTGTGACCATCTGTGATGTTGTTCTCTGTATACACCCAATATACCCTGTTAGTTCATTTGGTACAGATCCCACAAACTTGAGCAATATTCTAGGAAGGGTCAGATGAGTGATTTGTATGCCTCCTTTTTTTTAACTGACTGCATTTCCCCAGTATTCCACCAATAAACTGAATTAACATTATTTACCCAAGTCTGAGTCTATGTGCTCCTTCTATTTCACATCCCTACTGCACCCAGGTATTTATTATTTACACTCCTGGAAATGGAAAAAAGAACACATTGACACCGGTGTGTCAGACCCACCATACTTGCTCCGGACACTGCGAGAGGGCTGTACAAGCAATGATCACACGCACGGTACAGCGGACACACCAGGAACCGCGGTGTTGGCCGTCGAATGGCGCTAGCTGCGCAGCATTTGTGCACCGCCGCCGTCAGTGTCAGCCAGTTTGCCGTGGCATACGGAGCTCCATCGCAGTCTTTAACACTGGTAGCATGCCGCGACAGCGTGGACGTGAACCGTATGTGCAGTTGACGGACTTTGAGCGAGGGCGTATAGTGGGCATGCGGGAGGCTCGTGTGGACGTACCGCCGAATTGCTCAACACGTGGAGCGTGAGGTCTCCACAGTACATCGATGTTGTCGCCAGTGGTCGGCGGAAGGTGCACGTGCCCGTCGACCTGGGACCGGACCGCAGCGACGCACGGATGCACGCCAAGACCGTAGGATCCTACGCAGTGCCGTAGGGGACCGCACCGCCACTTCCCAGCAAATTAGGGACACTGTTGATCCTGGGGTATCGGCGAGGACCATTCGCAACCGTCTCCATGAAGCTGGGCTACGGTCCCGCACACCGTTAGGCCGTCTTCCGCTCACGCCCCAACATCGTGCAGCCCGCCTCCAGTGGTGTCGCGACAGGCGTGAATGGAGGGACGAATGGAGACGTGTCGTCTTCAGCGATGAGAGTCGCTTCTGCCTTGGTGCCAATGATGGTCGTATGCGTGTTTGGCGCCGTGCAGGTGAGCGCCACAATCAGGACTGCATACGACCGAGGCACACAGGGCCAACACCCGGCATCATGGTGTGGGGAGCGATCTCCTATACTGGCCGTACACCACTGGTGATCGTCGAGGGGACACTGAATAGTGCACGGTACATCCAAACCGTCATCGAACCCATCGTTCTACCATTCCTAGACCGGCAAGGGAACTTGCTGTTCCAACAGGACAATGCACGTCCGCATGTATCCCGTGCCACCCAACGTGCTCTAGAAGGTGTAAGTCAACTACCCTGGCCAGCAAGATCTCCGGATCTGTCCCCCATTGAGCATGTTTGGGACTGGATGAAGCGTCGTCTCACGCGGTCTGCACGTCCAGCACGAACGCTGGTCCAACTGAGGCGCCAGGTGGAAATGGCATGGCAAGCCGTTCCACAGGACTACATCCAGCATCTCTATGGGAGAATAGCAGCCTGCATTGCTGCGAAAGGTGGATATACACTGTACTAGTGCCGACATTGTGCATGCTCTGTTGCCTGTGTCTATGTGCCTGTGGTTCTGTCAGTGTGATCATGTGATGTATCTGACCCCAGGAATGTGTCAATAAAGTTTCCCCTTCCTGGGACAATGAATTCACGGTGTTCTTATTTCAATTTCCAGGAGTGTATATAAGTTAATGATTCCTGCTGTAACTCACTGAACCAAATGCTAACCAAAAAATTATTCTATTTGATGACAAATTTATATCATTATTTCAAAATAGGTACTCTGCAAGGACATTGAACAACCATGTAAGACAACCATGGAACAATAGAGGAATTGAAGTATCTTGTGAAAGGAAAAGGGAAATGTATTTGTTGGCAAGAACAAGTAGAGACCCTGTAGTGGTTGCACATTATGAACACTATTCAAAATTACTAAGAAGTTATTAAAAAATCAATGAAGATGCACATCACGACAGGAATCAGTTATTCCTAGAACAGACTGGAATTTAGTGAATTGAGGGTGAGGACAACTAGCAACAGAACAGGATAACCTGACTATCGAACTGAATGGGGGGGCATAAATGATTGGTCACTGGTACCAAATATATTTAATAATCATTTCTCAAATACAGCACAAGTATAGGGACAAACAGTCCAAGAGAAAAATCATAATACTCTGTTAAAAAGTAACTATCATAGAATTCAATCATAAGAATGGATCACCAGCTTCGCCTCCTGAAAGTGGAACACTATGTATTCTCTCAAAATTAAAAGCTCATCTGGTTTTGACGGTGTTTCCAAAAGAATGCTAAAGATTTGTTCCTATACAGGCAGATTATTATTAATGTTTAAAAACCCCTAAAGTGATGTAGATGAAGTCGAGACAAGTAGTTTGAGATAAGGCACATTGGGTTGCAAATGTCAGGAAATACCCCAAAAGTGAATGACAAATATTGAACATGTGATGTCACCAGATGACATATCTATTCGCAGGTGTAGGAATTGGGCTTGTCGATCCTACCCCCGCTGGAAGAGGGGCAGTGTTTCACTTTGATCCACTTGGGTACTCTGTATTCGTTCTTCATTATATGGTAGTGCTTGCGATAGTGGTAATCCAATACTACAATGATTCAGTTTACAATTACGAAAACAGAATAACACAGCAAAGCAATATGTGGCAGTGACCTCTATCAGTAAGAGTAGGATTAACAAGCCCAACGCCTGCATGTGTGGTGAGGTACATCATCTGGTGGCACTCACATGTTCAAAATTTAGTTTTGGGGTATTTCCCGACATTTGTGACCCCAAAAGTGTTTTATATCAAATTACTTATGTCAAAGTTCTCTACATCACTTCAGGGGTTTTTAATGTCATTAAGAATCACTCTGTATAGTAATTTATGATTTATCTGTAATATATAGTGCATCACTAACTCAATGGCTTTTTCCAGAGACTGAAGTACGCCATTGTCAAACCACCCTTTAAGAAAGTGATAGGAGAGATTTCAATAACTATGAACCTGTTTCACTGCTCATATCATTCCCAAAATTTTTTGAGAAGTTCATGTATTCTAGAATAATATCTCATCTGAGCAACAATAATATCCCCAGAAAATGTCACAGTTTGGGCCTCAGAGGAGTTGTTCTGGTGAGAATGCCACTTATACGCTCACTCAACAAATTTAAAAAAGTGCCGATTGGTATTTTCTGCGACCTATCTAAGGCATCTGACTCTGTGAATCACAATATTCTCCTATATAAACTGATGTTTTATGAGATTGATGGTATAGCCAACCAATGGATAATGTCATATCTAACCAAAAGAATGCACAAAGTTTTACCTAATAATACAACCACTGCACTCTGGGGACATTATTCTGAATGGCGAGAAATCACGTATCTGGTTCTCAAAGCTTCAGTCTCAGGTCTACTACTGTTCCTCATAGATTGAGGTGACAATACACATGGGATAGCGATATGCACATATACAGAAGGTGGTAAGTATTGCATACACAAGGCATAAAAGGGCAGTGCTTTGGCAGAGCTGTAATTTTTGCTTGGGGTCACATCCCAGGGCCGCACCCAGAAAATGAAGAAACTACCTAACAAAAAAATCTTCTAAGTGGTTAGCCTTCTTCGCAAATTCTGCCAAAGACAAATCAGTACCCGCTGCCAACACAAAGCGTAATTTGGTGGGGAGTCTTAAGCCACGTGAGATGTAATGCAAGTTCCCTTAGAACTTATGAAGTTTTCAGTTGCACAGAAGTCTGCAGAGAAAGCAAGATTTTTTTTTTACATTCATGAGGCAATTAATAACATTGCACATCTAGGCATACTACACTAACAGTAAGTGTAACACATGGTGAGGAAATAACAAATAGGGTGAAAATTTCAAAACTTTTAAGTGTTCACAGTGACGAGAATTTAAACTGGAGAAAGCACACTTTGAAACTCCTATAACAACTTAGTTCAGCCACAGCTGCACTTAGAATCATTGCATATGTTGGGGTAAGGCAAATCATTTTCATTCAATGTTGTCACAAGTAATAATGTTCTGGGGTAACTCTTCTTTAAGAAAGAAAGTCTTCATTGCTCAAAAATGCACTGTAAGAATAATATATGATGAAACTTCCTGGCAGATTAAAACTGTGTGCCGGACCAAGACTCGAACTCGGGACCTTTGCCTTCAGCGGGCAAGTGCTCTACAACTGAGCTACCCAAGCACGACTCACACCTCGTCCTCGCAGCTTTACTTCCGCCAGTATCTCGTCTTTTACTTTCCAAACTTTACAGAAGCTCTTCTGCGAACCATGCAGGACTAGCACTCTTGAAAGAAAGGATATTGCGGAGACATGGCTGAGCCACAGTCCGGGGGATGTTTCCAGAATGAGATTTTCACTCTGCAGCGGAGTGTGTGCTGATATGACACTTCCTGGCATATAAAAACTGTGTGCCGGACCGAGACTCTAACTGATGTTCACCCACAATCATCTTGTAGGCATCTGTTTAAGCAGTTGGGTATTCCCTCATGAAGTTCGTTGCAAATAATCCACAGCATTTCAAAGGGAATAACGATGTTCCTAACTGCAAAAGCAGAAGTAAAAATGACATTCACTACTCCTCATTCAGGTTGTCTTTAGCACAAAAACAGGTGCACAATGCAGTAACAATTTTTTTCATCACTTATCCAGTGATATAAAATATCTGAGATGATAGCAAAGTAAAATATGGAAGCAAATTGAAAAATCTTCTCCTTGGCTGGTTGACTGGTTGGTTAAAGGGACCAAACTACTGGATCACCAGTCCTTTTGTCCTCAAACCGATCAGTCTATATGACTGTAGATCAGAGATAGCCTATGCGCAAGATCCAGAGGAAGAGAACCCCAGGTCTATGAACATCAGCAAAGCTCAGGTACAGGACAAAAAGAAGAAAGGGAGACAGAGAAAAAAAAAAGGCATGCAAGTTGCCCCATCCAGGGAGCAGACAGAAGCCCCTGAAAGCACAGAGCAATGAGGGTACATACATCCCCAGGCACCTGCCAGTTACCAGAGGTACTCTGCTCCAAGATTCCCTTGGAAAGGCTAGCAACATGCACAGGGCAAGAGAAGCACAGAGAGACAAAAGATGCACAAGACTAACAGATCACAGAAGAGGGACAGAAGAAGAGTAAAAAAGCAGGTAGTGTGAGGACTGGGCAGGACCACCAAACCCAAATAGCTGCAGCTCAGTCTGTACAGAGGTGGTAACAGAGTGTTCTGCCAAGCCCTCAATGGGCCGAAAAGGTTAAGTGGCCTCTCCTAAACAGAGTGGTAAAACACCATTTCATGAATAAAATATAACACTAGGGGTAGCAAGTCAGGGAGATTAAGAGTCCGCTTCAGGGTAGCCATATTGGGACAGTCCAGCACAATGAGGACCACTGTCAAATGGGGACGACGACGACAGTGGGGTGAGTCCTTGCAACAGAGAAGATGACTATGTGTCAGCCAGGTATGGTCAATGCGAAACCTGCACAGGATGGTAGAGTCTTTGCGAGAGGTCTGCACTGAGGACTCTGCAGATTCGTACTCTCCTTTATCACCTGCAATTTGCCTGGCAAAGTCAGTGTGAGCCAGTCCATATTCCAGGCATCTAAAACTTGACGGCATAATACCAATTGGAGGTTTGTTTCCGGTATACCAATCTCAAGAGTCGGTTTGCTGGTAGCCAGTTTGGCTATGCCATCAGTGAGTTCACTGCCCAGGGAAGTTTCTTCTTGACAACTCCTATCCTGCAGAAAAATTTCTGTTATTGTAATGTGCAAAAGGTGGTGGGTAGGAAATATAAAGGTGATGTGACTTACCATACGAAAGCGCTGGCAGGTCGATAGAAACACAAACACACACACATACACACAAAATTCTAGCTTTAGCAACCAATGGTTGCTTCGCCAGGAAAGAGGGAAGGAGAGGGAAAGACGAAAGGATGTGGGTTTTAAGGGAGAGGGTAAGGAGTCATTCCAATCCCGGGAGCGGAAAGACTTACCTTAGGGGGAAAAAAGGACAGGTATACACTCGCACACACACACATATCCATCCGCACATACACAGACACCAATTAGTGTATGGTGTCTGTGTATGTGAGGATGGATATGTGTGTGTGTGTGTGTGTGTGTGTGTGTGTGTGTGTGAGTGCGTGCGCGTGCGCGTGCGCGTGTGTGTGTGTGTGCGCAAGTGTATACCTGTCCTTTTCCCCCCCTAAGGTAAGTCTTTCCGCTCCCGGGATTGGAATGACTCCTTACCCTCTCCCTTAAAACCCACATCCTTTCGTCTTTCCCTCTCCTTCCCTCTTTCCTGATGAGGCAACAGTTTGTTGCGAAAGCTTGAATTTTGTGTGTATGTTTGTGTTTGTTTGTGTGTCTGTCGACCTGCCAGCACTTTCATTTGGTAAGTCACATCATCTTTGTTTTTAGATATATATTTCCTACGTGGAATGTTTCCCTCTATTATAACCATAAGGCATGGCTGTGTGTACTGTGCGGCTGCCTCGAGTCGAATGAGCATGCTGTTGCCTCACGAGCAAGAGACTGGGCCCCCAGCAGATGTGGCCCACATATATGGGCCCTAGCCAGATTACGCTCGCATATTTTATTTTCTCAGGCTTGTCTGACATTTGGCATTACCCCCAAAGGCCTCACACTTAAAATTCCCATCTCTGGCTGCAACCCTTCTTTCCATCAGTCCCTATACCAGTTCCAAACTGAACAATCCATTGCCCTCACCCACCTAATCCTTCACCTTCACATTAACTCAGCCAATGAACACACCCGTCAACTCCTATCCTTAATAAAAGTCCTCAATCTTTCCTCTCCCACATCCACACCGGCTGTTCAGAGCATCCTCCTACAGGCCAACCGCAAATTAGAACAGCATGCCACCCTTCACCTCAAAAAACTATCCAATCTCCTGGTTTCCCACCTCCGGAAAGGCAACTCACTCACCCTTCACAACCTTTCCAGCAAACCTCAACCTCCTCTCATTGCACACAAACCCAGTCTCTCCCATCTACTCAACCTCCCACTTCCAGCTCCACTCCCTCCAAAACCTCAAAATTCCAATCAACACAATCTGGAACCACAACACCCTAATTCAGTAGTTAACCTTTCCTCCAAACTTCTCTCCCAATCCGAAACCTCTGTCCTATCCAAAGGCCTCACCTTCAGCCCCACTCCCAGATTCAACCAAACAGCCCTCGTCAAAGATTTACTGTCCTACACTCGTACTCTCTGCTGGAAGTATCACTTTGCCATGAAGAAAAATGATCCTAATCCTACTCCTAATGATCCAACTCCCCAAGACACTATCCAAATTGAACCCTGCCTAGAACAGTTCCGTCCTCCGTCACAGCGGGACCCACCTCCTCTTCCTCAAAATCACCCTCTCCAAACCTTCCAGGAATTTCTGACTTCCAGCCTTGCCTCTCAATCCTTCTTAAAAAACCTTAACCCTACTCCCAACATCACCACTGCTGAAGCCCAGGCCATCCGTGGTCTGAAGGGTGACCGGTCCATCGTCATCCTTCTGGCGGACAAGGGTTCCATGACCGTGGTACTTGATCGTCGGGAGTATGTGGCTGAGGGACTGCGTCAGCTTTCAGACAACACCACATACAAAGTTTCCCAAGGTAATCCCATTCCTGATGTCCAGGCGGAGCTTCAAGGAATCCTCAGAACCTTAGGCCCCCTACAAAACCTTTCACCTGACTCCATCAACCTCCTGACCCCACCGACACCCTGCACCCCTACCTTCTACCTTCTTCCTAAAATTCACAAACCCAATCATCCCGGCCGCCCCATTGTAGCTGGTTACCAAGCCCCCACAGAACGTATCTCTGCCTACATAGATCAACAACTTCAACCCATTACATGCAGTCTCCCATCCTTCATCAAAGACACCAACCACTTTCTCGAACGCCTGGAATCCTTTCCCAATCCGTTACCCGCGGAAACCATCCTTGTAACCATTGATGCCACTTCCTTATACACAAATATCCCGCACGTCCAGGGCCTCGCTGCAATGGAGCACTTCCTTTCACGCCGATCACCTGCCACCCTACCTAAAACCTCTTTCCTCATTACCTTAGCCAGCTTCATCCTGACCCACAACTTCTTCACTTTTGAAAGCCAGACATACCAACAATTAAAGGGAACAGCCATGGGTACCAGGATGGCCCCCTCGTACGCCAACCTATTCATGGGTCGGTTAGAGGATACCTTCTTGGTTACCCAAGCCTGCCAACCCAAAGTTTGGTACAGATTTATTGATGACATCTTCATGATCTGGACTCACAGTGAAGAAGAACTCCAGATTTTCCTCTCCAACCTCAACTCCTTTGGTTCCATCAGATTCACCTGGTCCTACTCCAAATCCCATGCCACTTTCCTTGATGTTGACCTCCACCTGTCCAATGGCCAGCTTCACACATCCGTCCACATCAAACCCACCAACAAGCAACAGTACCTCCATTATGACAGCTGCCACCCATTCCACATCAAACAGTCCCTTCCCTACAGCCTAGGTCTTCGTGGCAAACGAATCTGCTCCAGTCCGGAGTCCCTGAACCATTACACCAACAACCTGACAATAGCTTTCGCATCCCGCAACTACCCTCCCGACCTGATACAGAAGCAAATAACCAGAGCCACTTCCTCATCCTCTCAAACCCAGAACCTCCCACAGAAGAACCACAAAAGTGCCCCACTTGTGACAGGATACTTTCCGGGACTGGATCAGACTCTGAATGTGGCTCTCCAGCAGGGATATGACTTCCTCAAATCCTGCCCTGAAATGAGATCCATCCTTCATGAAATCCTCCCCACTCCACCAGGAGTGTCTTTCCGCCGTCCACCTAACCTTCGTAACCTCTTAGTTCATCCCTATGAAATCCCCAAATCACCTTCCCTACCCTCTGGCTCCTAACCTTGTAACCACCCCCAGTGTAAAACCTGTCCCATGCACCCTCCCACCACCACCTACTCCAGTCCTGTAACCTGGAAGGTGTACACGATCAAAGGCAGAGCCATGTGTGAAAGCACCCACGTGATTTACCAACTGACCTGCCTACACTGTGACGCATTCTATGTGGGAATGACCAGCAACAAACTGTCCATTCGCATGAATGGACACTGGCAGACAGTGTTTGTTGGTAATGAGGATCACCCTGTGGCTAAACATGCCTTGGTGCACGGCCAGCACATCTTGGCCCAGTGTTACACCGTCCGGGTTATCTGGATACTTCCCACTAACACCAACCTGTCAGAACTCCGGAGATGGGAACTTGCCCTTCAGTATATCCTCTCTTCCCGTTATTCACCAGGCCTCAATCTCCGCTAATTTCAAGTTGCCGCCACTCATACCTCACCTGTCATTCAACAACATCTTTGCCTCTGCACTTCCGCCTCGACTGACATCTCTGCCCAAACTCTTTGCCTTTACAAATGTCTGCTTGTGTCTGTGTATGTGCGGATCGATATGAGTGTGTGTGCAAGTGTATACCTGTCCTTTTTTCCCCCTAAAGTAAGTCTTTCCGCTCCCGGGATTGGAATGACTCCTTACCCTCTCCCTTAAAACCCACATCCTTTCGTCTTTCCCTCTCCTTCCCTCTTTCCTGATGAGGCAACAGTTTGTTGCGAAAGCTTGAATTTTGTGTGTATATTTGTGTTTGTTTGTGTGTCTATCGACGTGCCAGCCCTTTCGTTTGGTAAGTCACATCATCTTTGTTTTTAGATATATTTTTCCCATGTGGAATGTTTCCCTTTATTAATATATACATATAAAAATAGAGGGAAACATTCCACGTGGGAAAAATATATCTAAAAACAAAGATGATGTGACTTACCAAACGAAAGTGCTGGCAGGTCAATAGACACACAAACAAACACATACATACACACAAAATTCAAGCTTCGCAACCCACGGTTGCTTTGTCAGGAAAGGGGGAAGGAGAGGGAAAGATGAAAGGATGTGGGTTTTAAGGGAGAGTGTAAGGAGTTGTTCCAATCCCGGGAGTGGAAAGACTTACTTACCTTAGGGGGAAAAAAGGTCAGGTATACACTCGCACACACACCCATATCCAACCGCACATATACATACACAAGCAGACATTTGTCTGTGTATGTGCGTTTGGATATGGGTGTGTGTGCGAGTGTATACCTGTCCTTTTTTCCCCCTAAGGTAAGTCTTTCCGCTCCCGGGATTGGAATGACTCCTTACCCTCTCCCTTAAAACCCACATCCTTTCGTCTTTCCCTCTCCTTCCCTCTTTCCTGACGAAGCAACGGTTGGTTGCGAAAGCTTGAATTTTGTGTGTATGTTTGTGTGTCTATCGACCTGCCAGCACTTTCGTTTGTTAAGTTACATCATCTTTGTTTTATATATATATGGTTATAATAGAGGGAATCATTCCACGTAGGAAAAATATATCTAAAAACAAAGATGATGTGACTTACCAAATGAAAGTGCTGGCAGGTCGACAGACACACAAACAAACACAAACATACACACAAAATTCAAGCTTTCGCAACAAACTGTTGCCTCATCAGGAAAGAGGGAAGGAGAGGGAAAGTCGAAAGGATGTGGGTTTTAAGGGAGAGGGTAAGGAGTCATTCCAATTTCGGGAGCGGAAAGACTTACCTTAGGGGGAAAAAAGGACGGGTATACACACACACACACATCCATCCACACATATACAAACATGTGAGGTTTTAAACGTAAATTTATTCACATTGATATCTACTTAAATTTGAGGTGAAGTATTCTTTGACAGTAACAGTAAATCACAAACATCGAATTTTTACAAAATATATCATCCACAATAATTCTGAGTCAAGGGCACCTATACAAAAGTTTGTAAAGTGGGAGGGGGGCTACTCCTGTAAACCTGGGAGTATGCAGTATTTCTAATGTTTTGGAAGATGAATAGTGACTTGTAAGCAGCCATAAAAAGTTCCAGTTCCGAGCATGTTAAAGACCTGCATAATACGGATGCCTGACTACGATATATTTTTTCCTTTCCCAAGAGCTAGGTGGAGTGAGGGATGGAGCCCCTTGCCCCCAGGGTATGGGCACCCTTGTTCTGAATGAAAAAGTGTTACTACTGTATACTTATGCTGTGCAGTTGTAATTACACAACAAGGCAGATAAAATGGAAGAGATTATATATCAAACCAAAAACATGAATGAAAATCCTGATGTCATTCTAACTATAATCACTGATCCTATAACCCAATTAACAGACATTAAGGGAGCTAAAGGGTGCACAGCAATCAATGCAATCATTTAATTCCTCTGCTGTATGTCATACATGAATCATGACACTAGTGATTCTATGTTCATGGAAGGTTTGAAATAGTTGAGAGCCCATCTCCAGTTCTCTTTATACTGGAAAACTGAATGAAGTGTTGGAAAATAAGCTGACAGTTTGACTGCTATAATTACCTTGATTTGTATTAGCATTTTTAAGTGACCAAAAGTATGCACAGAAATACATATTTAAACAAGAATAATATGGAGGAAATCAAATGGAAGCACAATATAAAAAACCAAAAACCTCACAAAAAGGGTAGATTCAGAAAATGACACTAACACCAAGCAAAAACTCTGCTTAAGTCTGCTCTTTCGCAGTATCTCACTGTTATCAGTGTGTCTCTTTTTATTCTGCAACACATGAAATATATATTGTTACACAGTAGATTTATTCTTTACAATGCTGTTTTGTGCTAATTTTTGTTAACAATCAAAAAATATTTAACATTTTAATATTTATGTCTTTTTACTTCTTTAGTGGTCTTTTGGATACTTCTCATACAGAATCTCATCTGCAACACTAGTGCCTGTTTCCTTAAAACATCAGCAAAACCTAATCCAAAACAACATTTAAAAAACCCCTCTATGTAACAACTTATACTTCATGTGCTATAGTTTTTTTTGGTACACTTCACTGTCCTTGAGCTACGAAAAGCATGTCTAGTGGTTAAGGAACGCGAGGTGATGTCCCAAGACATCATTTGATATTTTTGTTCATGTTAACTACTAATTTATTACATCCTGTAGACATTGCCCCCCAAATAATGCCTTCCCAGTATTACATCATACTGTTTGAACATTGCTATGTAAAGTACTTCAGTTACGTACTCATAATTCACCGAGATGGTGCTGGCATAAGCAGTTCACACAGTCTACTGCCAGCATCCTACAACACCCAAACAATATCCAACCTTAGGGCATCAATGTCGACTTTACTGTTTGTCCACAAACATATTTATCCTTCTATAACAGCTACAGTACTTTCAAAATAGTACAAGATTTTTACAACGTGTAGGATATATACCTTGTTTGCAGTCATTTTCTGTGACTGATCCTCTTCTTCTGGTTCCACATCTTGCCGTTGCTCTAAAGTAATGGTCTGTGGTTTCAAAATACCTCGCAGTTGTGGCTGTCCACCGTTTATAGAAGGAACTCCCTGTCGTGTCTGATCTGCAATAAAAGAAATAAGTGTAATTTGTTCTTTGTTGTCTAGGTGGCAATTTGTCAATGAAACATTCAGTAACACTGCACAGATTATTGGGATTTATGCCAATACATATTCTAGTAAAGGTCTTCTGTAACTTTATGGACTTGTCTGCAAGCAATCTGTATAAGCCTTTCACTCTGTGGCAGAGTGTGCACTGTTTTAAAATGTCCTGACAGATTAAAACTGTATCCCAGACCAAAACATGAAACCTCAGTTATCCAGGCATAACTCAAAACCAGCTTCAATTTTGCAATAACTCTCTCCTACTTTCCAGATTTGACATAAAGTCTCCTGCAAACTTCATGAGACTAACATTCCTTGTTTCCTGTAGATACAATATGTTAATTCCATTCTCATAAAATATCTACAAAATTTTTAAATCACCACAATACTGCACAAGGCAGTTCGCTGAGCAAATTTAATAGCTGCAGACTTAATTAATGATACGCAAGCACAAGAGTGTCAGGCTACTCTTGGTAACTACTGTTTGTTCACTGAAACATGTTCTGTAATTCAGTGACTTTTAACTATATTCTGCCCCCTCCCCCTTTCCCACGCGAAAAATGTCTCTCTTCTACCATTTGAGCACATACATAACTAAACAACAATTGTCTGCATGCCACTATCGAAGTCAGAGGTTCCTTAACCCTCAATAATGTCAACACAGCTTCACAATCATTAGTAAGATAAAGGGTATCAAATTCTCTTACAGAGCTCGTATGCAATGAAACTCTTTCTGTTTCTACCAGCACTTCAAATGTTCTATGATTCTTGAGTGCCAACAATGTATAGCTGCCTACACATCCATTAACATTTTCTGAAACACTAGATGAATTCCTTAACTGTTTACACCATTGTTCTAGAAGGGTGTATGCACTCAAGCAAGGAGAGGTCCCCAGGGCCAGGATTGCCTTTTTTGAAACAAACTACATAAAGGTTTAGATTAGACTGTTAGTAACTCATGAAAAGAATTTCAGACTATCTTGTGATCTGCTAGAGACTTAAAGATAACACTAATTCCAAAATGTCACCATAGCCTAGTAGCTGAGATATTTGGCTGGTATGCTGAAGGTTGAAAGTTCAAAATCAATTGGGTGCATCTAGTTTTTTACACCTTTATCGACATAACTGCGATCATTGTTTTTATTCAATTAACTGGTTTTCGTTTCCAATCCTTTTCCACATCATTTCAACTGCCATATTAAATTTTTAGTTACTTGCATTTTATCTTCCACTTATACCCTTTTTTCATTTGGATTCTCTCTCCTTGAACAATTTTCTTTTAAATGTTTGTTTGAACATTACCATCCAAAACAAATGTACATCTTGTACAAAAAATAAATTTTTGACACCAGTGCACAGCCAATATAAATAGATTATTTTGTCTTTCATTTTTTGAATGATACATCAGTATCCTTAAACTTTTAAATATTATGACATTTAAATGAAAATGATTAAATTCACAGGATCTCTCTCTCTCTCTCTCTCTCTCTCTCTCTCTCTCTCTCTCTCTCTCTAGCCTCTTCCCCACTGCGTCACCCACGTGTGGTGTGTATGTGTTGTATGGTAAAACCGGGTATTGGGTCAAACAAGGTAACTTCAGATTTTATGAGTAATGCTGCCATCGGTCACGTAACTCCCACAAGGGAAGGACCTCAGAGATGGCCAACCAATTTAATTCATTTTTGATGGGCCACTTGTGCATGAAGAAAAAGTAAGGACTATAAGATATTTTGGCTCACTACCATATTTTGAGAAAACTGTACTTAAAATTCGTAACACTAAATCAATCTAAAATTAACTGGATCGATAGATAAATGCAAACAGAGCAATTTTCATCATCATCACATATGTTGTCCAAAACCGCATACTTCTAGAAGGCAACACAAAAAGGGACTTTTATGACTCTCATTTATACACGCATGAAGGTAAACATATGTGAGCAAAAGTGGCGCTAGCCAAGTGACCAACACACCTGGTTTACAAGCAGATGTTGTCCAAAACCGCATACTTCTATAAAGCAACACAAAAAGGGACTTTTATGACTCTTATTTATATACGCATGAAGGTAAACATGTGAGCAAAAGTGGCGCTAGCCAAGTGACCAACACACCTGGTTTACAAGCAGAGATGCCGTGTCCAGTTCCTAAATAGTGAAGAATAATCTTTTAAGCCTTGTTGTATGGAAACAGGTCCAAAAAGGACTGCTGTGAATTATTCATGAAGAACCCACAGCAGCTGATCACGGGACACTATGTTTATGCCTAGGCACAGACCAGAGTGTGTGCAAGTACAAAGACTCATGCATGTTACCCATTTGTCATTGATTGTGGGTAGTTAATTTTCCACCAGAAGAGAGTTGTTTTCTGTGGTTAGTCTGTTGCAAGCATCAGGGATACTTGCAGTGAACTGTTGTTGTATTCCTAGAATACAACACTTTTTGCAAAATAATACACTGATATTCATAAGTGAAGAATTGTATCATGAAGTTGAAAGTGCTGAAATGGAATATGTCGAAACTTGTTAGACTGTAATCATTTATCATAATTCAGGAACATTCAAGTCACAGTCAGGCCTTGCTTTAGCAGTTCTGGATGAGAATTATTAGCCTGAAATGAAATGGTCAAATTATGGAACAATTCCCTTTGCAGTTGAAGTAAAAGTGGTAACTTTGGCCAAGGAGCATCCAATTTGGAATCTGCAAGCTTTGCAAAAGAAAAGAGCAACAATGGTCCTTAAAAGGAAGAAGGATTTGGCATTGTGGGAAAAAGACATCATAAAAGCAGGGACAAGATACGACAAATACCAGTATGTACATAAAAGTACATTCAATCACTCTGTCGAATCTGTTTGCCGTTACAATGAGAATCGTCCAGCAGTGGTCTGCAAGTGCAGTGCTTCAATTTATGACTAACAAGGCTTTTGTATCTGCTGCATCTTTATCTTGAGCAAAGAAATTCAAATAAGATAAAAAATTTGTCAAAGGCACATCACAAAATATGTCTTGAACATGAAGGTGGTGTTGGTGGTGGTGGTGGTGGTGGTGGTGGTGGCGGTGGTGGTGGTGATGATGATGATGATGATGATTGGATTGTGGGGCGCTCAACTACGCGGTTATCAGTGCCCGTACAAATTCCTGACCTCAGCCCAATCTCGCCACTTTCATGATGATGAAATGATGAGGACAACACAAACACCCAGTCATCTCGAGGCAGGTGAAAATCCCTGACCCCGCTGGGAATTTGAACACGAAGGTAAAAAATACCAGAAATCCACTGAAACTGGCAGCACTTTTCAGGCCACAAATATCTTGATTATATGACCGACACCGACCAGCCAGTGTTTGACAATCAGACAAATGTCCGACACATGTTACTGCATAACGGAGAAAAATGAACACTTGTTGCAGTCAGAAGTATACATAAAACCACACATTCATACATGACACAATACTCCATTACCACGTCTGCCAAATTGTTGTCTGTGTTCTCTTGTGTTTAAAAGGACTAGTGATAAGTTTGATCCTCGAGTTATACAACAAGTCACTCATTTAACCAATTCTTTAAAAATGTTTACATTACCTGCTCCAAATCCGGGATATCGACTTATTCAATTTTCAGAACGTATCTCACGAACATTTTCAAGCCATGCAATGCTGATAACAGCTTTTGTCTCACATTAGATAAGTGGTGTGGACTTTTACTATTATGTATGATACTATGTTTACAGACGGCAAGGGTCAACCAACTTGCACAGTAAAAGTAATTCCACCAAACTGTACACCTATGTGCCAATGATGTGATGTTTATTTTTATCACCAAGTTAAAAACATTATTTCATGGCTTCTAAATTGCCATTGGCTTTCAGAAACCAAGTGGGAATTACACAACTGTATGCAATAACACCCCCCCCCCCATGAACCATGGACCTTGCCGTTGGTGGGGAGGCTTGCGTGCCACAGCGATACAGATAGTCGTACCGTAGGTGCAACCACAACGGAGGGGTATATGTTGAGAGGCCAGACAAACGTGTGGTTCCTGAAGAGGGGCAGCAGCCTTTTCAGTAGTTGCAAGGGCAACAGTCTGGATGATTGACTGATCTGGCCTTGTAACAATAACCAGAACGGCCTTGCTGTGCTGGTACTGCGAACGGCTGAAAGCAAGGGGAAACTACAGCCGTAATTTTTCCCGAGGGCATGCAGCTTTACTGTATGATTACATGATGATGACGTCCTCTTGGGTAAAATATTCCGGAGGTAAAATAGTCCCCCATTCGGATCTCCGGGCGGGGACTACTCAAGAGGATGTCGTTATCAGGAGAAAGAAAACTGGCGTTCTACGGATCGGAGCGTGGAATGTCAGATCCCTTAATCGGGCAGGTAGGTTAGAAAATTTAAAAAGGGAAATGGATAGGTTGAAGTTAGATATAGTGGGAATTAGTGAAGTTTGGTGGCAGGAGGAACAAGACTTCTGGTCAGGTGACTACAGGGTTATAAACACAAAATCAAATAGGGGTAATGCAGGAGTAGGTTTAATAATGAATAGGAAAATAGGAGTGCGGGTAAGCTACTACAAACAGCATAGTGAACGCATTATTGTGGCCAAGATAGGTACGAAGCCCACGCCTACTACAGTAGTACAAGTTTATATGCCAACTAGCTCTGCAGATGACGAAGAAATTGAAGAAATGTATGATGAAATAAAAGAAATTATTCAGATTGTGAAGGGAGACGAAAATTTAATAGTCATGGGTGACTGGAATTCGAGTGTAGGAAAAGGGAGAGAAGGAAACATAGTAGGTGAATATGGATTGGGGGACAGAAATGAAAGAGGAAGCCGCCTGGTCGAATTTTGCACAGAGCACAACATAATCATAACTAACACTTGGTTTAAGAATCATGAAAGAAGGTTGTATACATGGAAGAACCCTGGAGATACTAAAAGGTATCAGATAGATTATATAATGGTAAGACAGAGATTTAGGAACCAGGTTTTAAATTGTAAGACATTTCCAGGGGCAGATGTGGACTCTGACCACAATCTATTGGTTATGACCTGTAGATTAAAACTGAAGAAACTGCAAAAAGGTGGGAATTTAAGGAGATGGGACCTGGATAAACTAAAAGAACCAGAGGTTGTACAGAGATTCAGGGAGAGCATAAGGGAGCAATTGACAGGAATGGGGGAAATAAATACAGTAGAAGAAGAATGGGTAGCTTTGAGGGATGAAGTAGTGAAGGCAGCAGAGGATCAAGTAGGTAAAAAGACGAGGGCTAGTAGAAATCCTTGGGTAACAGAAGAAATATTGAATTTAATTGATGAAAGGAGAAAATATAAAAATGCAGTAAGTGAAACAGGCAAAAAGGAATACAAACGTCTCAAAAATGAGATCGACAGGAAGTGCAAAATGGCTAAGCAGGGATGGCTAGAGGATAAATGTAAGGATGTAGAGGCCTATCTCACTAGGGGTAAGATAGATACCGCCTACAGGAAAATTAAAGAGACCTTTGGAGATAAGAGAACGACTTGTATAAATATCAAGAGCTCAGATGGAAACCCAGTTCTAAGCAAAGAAGGGAAAGCAGAAAGGTGGAAGGAGTATATAGAGGGTCTATACAAGGGCGATGTACTTGAGGACAATATTATGGAAATGGAAGAGGATGTAGATGAAGATGAAATGGGAGATACGATACTGCGTGAAGAGTTTGACAGAGCACTGAAAGACCTGAGTCGAAACAAGGCCCCCGGAGTAGACAATATTCCATTGGAACTACTGACGGCCGTGGGAGAGCCAGTCCTGACAAAACTCTACCATCTGGTGAGCAAGATGTATGAAACAGGCGAAATACCCTCAGACTTCAAGAAGAATATAATAATTCCAATCCCAAAGAAAGCAGGTGTTGACAGATGTGAAAATTACCGAACTATCAGCTTAATAAGTCACAGCTGCAAAATACTAACACGAATTTTTTACAGACGAATGGAAAAACTAGTAGAAGCCAACCTCGGGGAAGATCAGTTTGGATTCCGTAGAAACACTGGAACACGTGAGGCAATACTGACCTTACGACTTATCTTAGAAGAAAGATTAAGGAAAGGCAAACCTACGTTTCTAGCATTTGTAGACTTAGAGAAAGCTTTTGACAATGTTGACTGGAATACTCTCTTTCAAATTCTAAAGGTGGCAGGGGTAAAATATAGGGAGCAAAAGGCTATTTACAATTTGTACAGAAACCAAATGGCAGTTATAAGAGTCGAGGGACATGAAAAGGAAGCAGTGGTTGGGAAGGGAGTAAGACAGGGTGGTAGCCTCTCCCCGATGTTGTTCAATCTGTATATTGAGCAAGCAGTAAAGGAAACAAAAGAAAAATTCGGAGTAGGTATTAAAATTCATGGAGAAGAAATAAAAACTTTGAGGTTCGCCAATGACATTGTAATTCTGTCAGAGACAGCAAAGGACTTGGAAGAGCAGTTGAATGGAATGGACAGTGTCTTGAAAGGAGGGTATAAGATGAACATCAACAAAAGCAAAACAAGGATAATGGAATGTAGTCTAATTACGTCAGGTGATGCTGAGAGAATTAGATTAGGAAATGAGGCACTTAAAGTAGTAAAGGAGTTTTGCTATTTGGGGAGCAAAATAACTGATGATGGTCGAAGTAGAGAGGATATAAAATGCAGGCTGGCAATGGCAAGGAAAGCGTTTCTGAAGAAGAGAAATTTGTTAACATCCAGTATTGATTTAAGTGTCAGGAAGTCATTTCTGAAAGTATTCGTATGGAGTGTAGCCATGTATGGAAGTGAAACATGGACAATAAATAGTTTGGACAAGAAGAGAATAGAAGCTTTCGAAATGTGGTGCTACAGAAGAATGCTGAAGATTAGATGGGTAGATCACATAACTAATGAGGAAGTATTGAATAGGATTGGGGAGAAGAGAAGTTTGTGGCACAACTTGACCAGAAGAAGGGATCGGTTGGTAGGACATGTTCTGAGGCATCAAGGGATCACCAATTTAGTATTGGAGGGCAGCGTGGAGGGTAAAAATCGTAGAGGGAGACCAAGAGATGAATACACTAAGCAGATTCAGAAGGATGTAGGTTGCAGTAGGTACTGGGAGATGAAAAAGCTTACACAGGATAGAGTAGCATGGAGGGCTGCATCAAACCAGTCTCAGGACTGAAGACCACAACAACAACAACATGCAACAACAGTCCATAGCATTAGGTATTCATGATCAACTTTCAACAATGGTTTTTCGGGCGATGTTATCATATGCATGGTATGTATCAGAATTAAATCCTGACAAAGAAGTATTTTTGAATATTAACCAAGTCTGTTTTCCACAGAATACTGGGAAGAAATGTCATAGTTGCTCAGAAATTTTATTCATTTGATGTGCCTGGTGCAAGGAATATATTTGCTTCTAATGTTTGTATGATAAATGCCATCCATCTAGTTGTTTGAAGAACTGTGAGGATATGTAACAGTGTGCATAAAGCGTTTGCAGAATGATTAGGATAGAAATTGTAATTATTCAGTAATCAAAGTGGTTAATATTATTTATTGTTATATTCCATATTGATGTATATTTACTTTATGAACCCTCTAATTCCAACCAATTCTGAAATGAAGAAAGTCACTTATGGTGGGGAAAAAAGACAAGGAAGAATAGCAGTATACATGTAAGAATCAAACATGGAATCTCTACTCATGAACCTAGTGTCTTGGTCGCTCGGCTATTGCCACTTTCACTGAAGTGTGTTTTTGATGATGAAAAATGCTGTTTACAATTCCCTTTGATACTGTTATTTTTGAGTCAATTTAGTGTCATGAACTTTAAGGGCAGTTCTCTCAAAACTTGGGGGGTTCATTCATTCACTAGTGCTCTGCCAAAAGGCAGGTTTTCACATGGTAGCTCTCCAGGCTGTCTGATCTTCTGCCATCCTCTTCAGGTCCATGTAGTTTCCTCTTCCCTTTATGTCGTTTATTATCTTGTATCTCCTCCTTCCTCTCAGTCTTCTCCCACAAACCAGTCCTTCCAAAGCAACTGCTAGCAAGCACTCCCTTCTCAATTAATGTCCCAACCAGTTCTTTTTCCTTTCTCTTATAACCTCCAGCAGACATCATCTCTCACCAACCCTTTCCAATACTCTTTCATTATTCACTCTATCCACCCAGCTTATTCTCTCCACTCTCCTCCACATCCACATCTCAAATGCTTCTAATCTTTTTTCATCCTCATCTCAGCAGCCATGTTTCTGCCCCATACGGTGCCATACTCCAGACAAAACATTTGCCAAGCCTTTTCCTTAGACCTATATCAAGTTTGCCACATAACACTCTCCTCCTTCACTATGGCAATTTGAGTTTTCGCCTCCTGGTGACATCTCAAGTCTTCAGTTATTGTGCTTCCTAGACATTTAAATGCACTTACTTGGCTAATGGTAGATTGTCCTACTTTAATATTGGACGGTCTGCATCTTGTACCGATGACCATACTCTTTGTTTTTGCTGAGTTTATTTGCATCCCATATTCCACCCAAGCTTCATTCAGATCTTTCAGCATTTTATTCATTGTCTGCTTACTTTCTGCCACTAATACCATGTCATCAGCAAATCTCAATTCCTCTTTTCCCGTCTAAGGCTTTCACAATAATCTCTTCAAGGTACGCTTTAAACAACAGTGGGGAAAGGCAACATCCTTGTCTAATACCTCATCCAATGCTGCTTCCTTCTGACATTTCATTTCCAATACTTATCTTTACTTTCTGGTGTAAATATAGATTCTGTATTAGTTGTCTCTCTTTCCGATCTACTCCTTCCCTCTTCAAAATATCCATCAGCTTGTTCCACTGAACTCTGTCGAAAGCCTTTTCTAAATCTATAAAAACAACAAAGATTTCTCTATCTTTTTCCATATGTATTTCCCCTATAGTTCTTAACAGGCCAATAGCATCTCTTGTTCCTTTTCCTCTTCTAAATCTGAACTGCTCCTTTGCAATCCCTCTATCTAGCTTGCCTTATAGCATTCTATTCAACACTCTCAGCAATAATTTTGCTGTGTGTGAAATTAGACTGATGGTCATATGCTCTTCACATTTGTTAGTGTTTCTCTTTTTCTCTACTGGTATCATAACTGTTGTAAGGAAGTCCTCAGGCCATTCCCCTTCGTCATGTATCTCATTACAGAGGTAGACTATTTCTCTCCTTGCCTTGTTTCCCAGGCTCTTCAACAGTTCTGCTGACAAATCATCAGTTTCACATGCATTCCTATTCTTCATCTCCTCTATCGCCTTTTCTACTTCTGCTTCCAAGATGGTGAATCCCTTTCCATCTTCTGGCACATATTGCTCCTCTTCAACCTTAATTTCACTTTGTATTTCATCCCACTTATACAGACATCTGTTCAAAACCTCCTGTGGTTCTTCCGCTAGAGTACCATCCGCTCTTTCTATTTCCACGTTATTCCTCTTTCTTTTACGTTCAAAAACTATCTCACCAACCAGTCTATACATCATTTCATACTTTCCCTCTTTCTCCATTTTCTCTATTTAATTGCATTTCTGTTTCATCCATTTTTCCTTTGCTTCTTCAGTTTCTTTTCTTAATTCATTATTCAGTTTCCTGTACCTCTTTTTCCCTTCTCGAGTTTCTATATTTTTCCACTTTCTCCATTGTTCCATCTTTTTCAATATGTTTTCTGTTATCCATTATTTCCTGGTCCTTTGGGATACTCTAATTCCCAGTACTTCTTTGGCAGAGTCCATGAGTCCTTCCCTCATTTTTATCCAATTGTCATTAACACTTTCATCAACACTACCTCTTTCCCATTTTTCCATAAATCTGTTTTCCAAATCTGATGCCTTTACTACCCCTTTGAGTCTTTCTTTTGCTTTACTTCTCTAGACCATTTTCAACTTCACTTGGGGGGATAGTGAGTCAAAATATCTTACAATCCTTACCTTTGCTCATACATAAGTGACCTGTCAAAAATGAAGTGAATTGGCAGGCTGTGTCTGAGGTTCTTCCCTTGTCAGAACTACTAGCAATCATCATTCTGGGACTCATAAATAACCATCTTAGGAGCTGCATCTTGCGTTCCCTTCAAGACATTTTTAAAGATTTTGCTGAAATTTTCTTTGCTGTAACATAGTTATGTAACTATTTTGATTAAGTATGTTTTTCAGGGTATTTCAATGTTCATATGATGCACATGATATGACTGCTAACTTTCCAATGGCATGTTTTGTTCAATCTTGCACTGTGGGGCAAAGTTTTGATGTACTGGGTGGGGCAAAACAGTGTTGGAAAAAGCTTGTAACGACACCTCCGGAGGTTAACTTGGTAGAAAGTGCAAAGAAATCACAAATAGGAGAAATAGAAAAGCAGTAATACTGACCTTTGCATATAAACATGATTTGGAAGTTGAAGAACAAGTCAGGGAAGATAAAGAGGGAAAGCAAAACTGAAAATGAAAACTTTTTATGTGTAGAGGTAGAGACATAGACACAGAGAGAGAGAGAGAGAGAGAGAGAGAGAGAGAGAGAGAGAGAGAATTCTTCATCTTCATCAGGCAAAGAAGACCAAACGAAGCATCATATTTTGCAATGGCCATTCCAGCTTGAGATGCTCGAGTTTGCGCTCATGTGTGCATGAGGTGTGCCTGCTTGTGTGTATGTGTGTGTGTGTGTGTGTGTGTGTGTGTGTGTGTGTGTGTGTGTTTGTGCTGCTTTATTGACAAAGGCTATGGCCGAAAGCTACATGTAAGTGTCTTTTAATAGTACCTACCTGCAATTTGATGTGTCTACTTACCAGTGTATGCTTCATTAACAATGTTCCAGTGCTGAGGAAGAAGACAATTACTTTCTGGGTGATTTCTATTCTTAATAAAGGGTGTTTTTGATTTTTTATTAAGAACAATTATTGAGAGAATCTTGCCTATATAAATGAAATATTTAAAATTGTTGAAGTTCTTTGTTTGGAAAAAAAAAATAAAAATTATTGTATCCCTTGGTAGTATATTTAAGGATTTATATATGTTTTCAAATACTAACAAAGAGATAGAGGGGCTGGCCAGTACTTACCTCAGCTCAGTACAGCCGATAGATACACATAAAACAGAACTGAAAATTTACATTCCTAGCTTTCGGAACTTTGTTCCTTCATCAGGGAGGAGAGAGGGGAAAAAAGGGAAGAAGGGAAAGTGGATTCAGTTACTCACAACCCAGGTTATGAAGCAACAGGGAAAGGTAAACAGGGAGGGTAGCAAGGATGGAGGCATGGTTGTCAGAGGGAAGCCAAAGATATTCTACTGTAAGTACTGTGCCAGCTTCAAACCAAAGAGGATGCATACAGAAGTAAAGAGGTATATAGTATAAAGATAAACACAACTATGTAGGATGAAAAGATGCGTGAATGGCTAAAGAGGAAAGGGAAAGAGGAGAAGACTGAAGAGTAAATGGGAGTGAGGTTGTTTAACGTAGGTTCAGTCCAGGGGGATGGCGGGATGAAAGGATGTGTTGGAGTGCAAGTTCCCATCTCCGCAGTTCAGAGGGACTGGTGTTGGGTGGGAGAAGCCAAATGGCACATACGGTGTAGCAGGTGCCTAGGTCCCTAGAATTATGCTAGAGGGCATGCTCCGCTACTGGGTATTGGGCATCTCCTAGGCGGACAGTTCGTCTGTGTCCGTTCATGCGATCAGCCAGTTTGGTTGTTGTCATGCCGATGTAAAAGGCTGTGCAGTGCAGGCATGTCAGTTGATAAATGACATGTGTAGTTTCACACGTAGCCCTGCCTTGAATTGTGTATGTTTTACCAGTAGCGGGGCTGGAGTAGGTGGTTGTGGGGGGATGCATGGGGCAGGTTTTGCAGCGGGGTCGGTTACAGGGGTAGGAACCGCTGGGTAGAGAAGGTAGTCTGGGAATATTGTAGGGTTTAACAAGGATGTTACGGAGGTTAGGGGGGCGACGAAAGGCAACTCTGGGTGGTGTGGGGAAAATTTTGTCAAGGGATGATCTCATTTCAGGGGTTGACTTGAGAAAGTCATATCCCTGGCGGAGTAATTTGTTGATGTTTTCGAGGCCAGGATAATATTGGGTGACAAGGGGGAGGCTTCTGTGTGGTCTGGGGGTAGGAACATTGTTGTTGGACGGGGAGGAATGTATTGCTCGGGAAATCTGTTTGTGGACAAGGTCTGCAGGATAGTTGCGGGAGAGGAAAGCACTGGTCAGGTTATTGGTGTAGTTGTTGAGGGATTCGTCACTGGAGCAGATACGTTTGCCACGAATACCTAGGCTGTAGGGAAGGGAGCGTTTGATGTGGAATGGATGGCAGCTATCAAAGTGAAGGTACTGTTGTTTGTTTGTGGGTTTGATATGGACAGAGGTGTGGATGTGAGCTTCAACAAGATGAAGGTCAACATCCAGGAAGGTGGCTTGGGTTTTGGAGAAGGACCAGGTGAAATTCAGATTCGAAAAGGAGTTGAGGTTATGGAGGAAATTAAGGAGTGTTTCTTCACCATGAGTCCAGACCACAAAGATGTCATCTATAAACCTATACCAGGCCAGGGGAAGCAGCTGTAGGGTCTTCAGGAAAGCCTCCTCCATGCGGCCCATGAAGAGGTTGGCATAGGAGGGAGCCATCCTGGTTCCCATGGCCGTTCCCCTGATTTGTTTGTAGGTCTGGCCTTCAAAAGTGAAGTAATTATGGGTGAGGATGAAGTTGGTAAGTGTGATAAGGAACGAGGTTTTTGGAAGATCTTCGGGTGGGCGTTGGGAGAGGTAGTGCTCAAGGGCAGAGAGACCATGGGTATGTGGGGTGTTTGTGTAAAGGGATGTAGCATCTATGGTGACAAGAAAGGTTTCAGGTGGGAGAGGAGTGGGAATGGATTTGAGGCGTTCTAGGAAGTGGTTTGTGTCTTTGATGTAGGATGGGAGTCTGCGGGTGATAGGTTGTAGGTGTTGGTCTACCAGAGCTGAGATACGTTCTGTTGGGGATTTGAAGCCTGCTACAATGGGACGGCCAGGATGGTTCTCTTTGTGGATTTTGGGTAATAGGTAGAAGGTAGGGGTACGTGGCTCAGGTGGAGTGAGTAAGTCTATGGAAGCCGTTGTGAGGCCTTGTGAGGGACCTTGGATTTTTAGGATTTTTTGCAGCTCAGTCTGGATGGAGGGAATGGGATCCTGGGTAACAGCTTTGTAGGTTGAGGTGTCAGAGAGTTGACGTAGTCCTTCTGCCACATACTCCACACGGTCAAGTACGACAGTTGTGGAGCCTTTATCCGCCGGGAGGATGACAATAGAGCGGTCTATTTTCAGCTCCTTAATGGCACGGGATTCAGCTGGGGTGATGTTGGGGGTTGTCGGGATGTTCTTCAAGAAGGACTGGGAGGCAACACTGGATGTGAGGAATTCCTGAAATGTCTGCAAGGGATGGTTTTGGGGGAGGGGAGGAGGATCCCTTTGAGACGGCAGTCGGAACTGTTCTAGACAGGGTTCAACACTGGGTCTAGTACTTGGGGGCTGTGTTTGGGTAGTGAAGTGATATTTCCAGTTGAGGTTCCGGGTGAATGAGAGGAGATCTTTAACCAGGGCAGTGTGGTTGAATTTAGGTGTGGGGCTAAAGGTTAAGCCTTTTGATAGAACAGATGTCTCTGGAGGAGAGAGGGATCTGGATGAGAGGTTTAGGACTGAATTGGGACTGGTGATATGTGGCATTTGACTGTGGTTATAGTTGCGATTTGGTCTGTGTGGGGTATGTGCTGGGATGGGGAGATTGAGTAGGGTGGCTAGGCTAGGTTTGTTGGCTATGAGGGGGGGGATATGACTTTCTCAAGCCAACCCCTGAAATGAGATCATCCCTTGACAAAATTCTCCCCACACCACCCAGAGTTGCCTTTCGTCGCCCCCCTAACCTCCGTAACATCCTTGTTAAACCCTACAATATTCCCAGACTACCTTCTCTACCCTGCGGTTCCTACCCCTGTAACCGACCCCGCTGCAAAACCTGCCCCATGCATCCCCCCACAACCACCTACTCCAGCCCCGCTACTGGTAAAACATACACAATTCAAGGCAGGGCTACGTGTGAAACTACACATGTCATTTATCAACTGACATGCCTGCACTGCACAGCCTTTTACATCGGCATGACAACAGCCAAACTGGCTGAGCGCATGAACGGACACAGACGAACTGTCCGCCTAGGAGATGCCCAATACCCAGTAGCGGAGCATGCCCTCCAGCATAATTCTAGGGACCTAGGCACCTGCTACACCGTATGTGCCATTTGGCTTCTCCCACCCAACACCAGTCCCTCTGAACTGCGGAGATGGGAACTTGCACTCCAACACATCCTTTCATCCCGCCATCCCCCTGGACTGAACCTACGTTAAACAACCTCACTCCCATTCACTCTTCAGTCTTCTCCTCTTTCCCTTTCCTCTTTAGCCATTCACGCATCTTTTCATCCTACATAGTTGTGTTTATCTTTATACTATATACTTCTTTACTTCTGTATGCATCCTCTTTGGTTTGAAGCTGGCACAGTACTTACAGTAGAATATCTTCGGCTTCCCTCTGACAACCATGCCTCCATCCTTGCTACCCTCCCTGTTTACCTTTCCCTGTTGCTTCATAACCTGGGTTGTGAGTAACTGAATCCACTTTCCCTTCTTCCCTTTTTTCCCCTCTCTCCTCCCTGATGAAGGAACAAAGTTCCGAAAGCTAGGAATGTAAATTTTCAGTTCTGTTTTATGTGTATCTATCGGCTGTACTGAGCTGAGGTAAGTACTGGCCAGCCCCTCTATCTCTTTGTTAGTATTTGTTTCACATCTTATATGAGATTTTCCATTAATCATTTATATATGTTTTCATATTTTTTTGCAGCAGAATAAACACTTTTTTCTCATTTTCAAGTTTTTCATTCATTCAAATGGGTACCCTGTTTTACCAAATGGTGGGGCAAAATTGATTTTTTGTACCTAACTACATTTAGAACTGTTTTTTGCTGCAATGGTTTATTTTAAGCTGAAACTGGACTACTATCTCATTGAAAGGACAGGTAGGGCAAATGAAAGTGTCCCAGAAGAGTGGATATGACTGGATGTGAATGTATGCATACACCCACACCCCGTGACATCCACACTGTGTATGCCCTTGATTCACTCCAGTTCATAGCGTGGTGCAGGCTGTGTCAGAGTAAGTGGAGCAGTGAAAGGGGATGACGATACTCACAGTGGAGAACCGGGTGTTTGTTATGGAAAGTTAACTGACAAAAAAGTCGTGAAAACAATGGGGTCAGTTGTTTGCCGAGAGGTTTACCAGTGTCAAAATGCCAGCGAAGATGCTATGCAATGCTTAGTCCATAAATGATTTCAGACAAGATCTATTTTGACCAAGTCAAAACATATTCTGAAACATGCCCGCACAATTAAATGCTTCAGTCCTACCAAATCAACTCGATAACTGTCAGACGAGATCAGCATACCTTGTTGGTCATGCAGATGAATACTCCACCTGGACCTACACAGGCATCCCTAATGAGTGTCTGTTGTTCAGGCATTAAAGCCAGCAGATGCTCCTCAGCACATCCAGTTTTTTGAGCAGCTGTTCACTGAGATAACAATGAATGGCTTGAACATGGATTGTTCTTTATGTCTGATGAAGCCTGGTTTCATTTGATTGGTTATATTAACTCACAGAATCAGGTTCTGGGCAGCAGAGAATCTGCATAACTTCCACGAAACACCATTGCATGATCAGTAGGTTTGGGTTTTTTGTGCAATGTCTGCATGCTGCATTATTGGTCCCGTCTTCTTTCATCAGACACTGACTTCAGCGTGTTACACTGTCAACATTTTGAAGCCATTTGTGACAGCATTAAAGGAAGACGAAAAGACCTACAGTTGCTTTCAACAGGATGGAGCAAGTGCCCATACAACTGTCCCATGTTTGGAGCACATTTTCACATCTGACAAAGTTGTTAGCAGAGGTCATTCTGGTCGCAGTCCTAGCTGGCCACCCAGGTCACCTGATCTGTTAGTGTGCAATTACTTTGTGTGGGGAGCCCTCATGTCTTAGGGGTATTGCAACAACCCTCATAGTCTTCTAGAACTGCAGCAGGAAATTTTGGATGAGACTGCAGCAATTCCAGCAGTACAGCTTTAACCCACCTTCAGCAACTTGCTGACCAGGGCTCAAAAGTGCCAAGAGATGAATGACGGTCACTTTCCACATCGGCTATAGTCAGATTAGTACTGTATTTCCTTTCCTCTGCTGTGTTTCTTTGTACCCTGGAACTCTGTTCTCACAGCTACTTTTATTTGCCCCAGCATGTATAAAAGATCTGAATAGCCTTAATTTGCAAACTTGTTGATCACTGAAAATAATCCATATGAATTAGAAGTTATGATACCCCATTTTTATCCTATTTTTCCCTACTAGCCTTTTCATGCGGTTTTGCCCAGATATGTGCTCAGTACAGATATTGTGCTGATGTTCTTGTACCCCCACTCTTGATTGATTTCCTCCTGCCCTCTTCTCTGACCATTTCCTACTTCCCCCATCTCTCTGTCAATATTCTCCTTAACCTCTGCCCATCTCCTCCTCATTCCCTATCCATCTATCTCTTCTCCCTCCCTCCCCCCCCCCCCCCACTCCCGTCTCTCTTCTTACCTATTCCTCTCCACCTCTGAGCATCTCCTCCTGCCCTCCATCTCTGCCCCATCTCTGTCCATCTCCCCCTCCCCCCTCTCTTGGTCCATCTCCTCTTTCCTCACCTCTCCGTCCATTTACACTTCCTCGCCCATCTCCTCTGGCCCCAATCTCTCTCTTCATTTACACCTGCTCCACTCTCCCTATCCATCATCTCCTGGCCCTCTCTCCCCACACCACCTCCTCCACACCTAACCCTATTCATCTCCTCCTCTCCACTCTCCCCATTAACCTCCTCCTCCTCCTCCTCCTCTCCCCACCCTCCCTCCTGCCCCCTTCTCTCTGTGACTCACTTCCTTCTCCTCTCCTTTTGTCCATCCACTCCCATCCAACCCCTCTCTTTGACCATCCCCTCTTGAACCCTTCACTTTTCCCTGTCCACCTCATCCACCCCCCCCCCCCCTCTCTCACCATTCATCTCCCCCCACCCCATCTCTCTACTTATCCTTCTCATCTACACATGTAGCCCACGCAAAATAGGTCGATAAAGCAGTTGATACTACTCCCATATAACATGTCTGTTGTGTAGGGCAGCCTGTGGTATGGCACTAAGGCACGCCAGTACTCTTCTCACACCATCCATCCATCATGAAGGTAAATCTATTTGCCAAAGACTATATATATATTATTCACATTTAACCCTATCTCTGCTCCTATTGAACCTAGGAAGTTATAAACTTCACAGTACTGCTACTCGGAGGACATCTTGAACATACATACATGTATGCACGCGCGCACACACACACACACACACACACACACACACACACACACACACACACACACACACACACACACTCACTGCAAACAGGGTGAACATAATTAAAGATCCAGTTTCAAAACGCTGTAGAAAAAGAAACACTGTTCAGAATGACATCAAATTTAAAAAGTATATTATTGATGCAGGGGGAAACATCAAGGAGCAAAAAAAAAAAAAAATTAATGAAAATTTTACTAATAAATGGAGCTGTAAATGTCTTAATGTAAATGGGGTTGGCTACAAATGATAGATGAAGTGCAGTATGACGGCTATGATTTCAGTTGCACGTTACACCATCTGTACTGTTTAATATGCATGACTGCAAAAGTCTGCCAGTCAACAGTTGTGCCACTGTTAGTAAAGAAAGCACATCTACCAAGGCAGGATTATACCACACAGGATGGGAACAATTGGTATGACATTTGTTTCTAACTGTTGTGATACTGACACAAGAAATGTTCAATATGCTGTCCACTGTTTTGTGCCACAAGCTGAAATTGAGAAACAAATTTTCACAACATATGGGAGCATCTTGCAGGTTACATTCAGAATACATTGCACAATGTGAGCCTCCAATTCAGCTATATTTGTAACTGGAGCACTGAACACAACATCTTCGGATAACCCCACAGTCAGATGTCACACGGATTAAGATCAGATGATCTGGACAGCCGGGCTGTAGGGAAATGACAGCTGATAATTCTGACCCTTCCGAAATGCCTCTGCAGCAGCTGCTTCAATAGCTGTGAAATGTGTGCCTAAAACTGATCCTACCCATGTTGAAGGGTTGGAATAATGATGGTGCACAGAGGACACTCGTAGCACTCACCAGTAATGGTACAGTTAACAGAATCTGCAGGACTCAGGATAGAGAATGTTCCATGGTCATTCAATGTTCACTTCCATGTGAGCCAGAAACTCCACAGCAACTGTTTGCTCTGCTAGCATGTCAGCAGGAAGCAGCTCCTATACATGGGTGATCTTGTATAGAGAGCAATACAGGATGTTTCATAGGATTTTATGCACTATGCTCACATGCATGTTCAACTTTCGGGCAATTCAATTCACTGAGCACTGCATGTTTGCACATCACCACTCAACCCCTTCTGCTATGCTGGGGCCACATCTTTGACAGAAGTCAGATCAACTGCTTTTCTCCCTCTCCTACACTGCACTTCAAAAGAACGCGCTTTTTCCAATTTTGTAACCATTTTCTCCAGACTCTTACCAGACATCGGACCAACACCTCTTTTCACACTCTGTAATGTCCAGAGCCTCTGCAGGGCTACTTCATGGTTACACTCATGTTGGATGTCTTAGAGACAAACTGAGGAACAGCCATGTGCCACGCATCTGTTGGTGTGCATATTCTGCCACTTGCAATGCAGCTATGGGTCATTTTCTTTTGCTCTGTGTTGTTTCACCCTGTGACAATAATATGCTGTTCAAATTTGACAACAATCTGAGCAGTGGTCCTCTTTCTACAGCGTTCTGAAGCTGGCACATTAATTATGGACACCCTGTATAGGGCTCTCGACAGAACTTGAACCAACAATCTTCAGCATAAAAGCCAAATAAGTTAACCATTAGGCTATGGAACCTTTTTGATGTTAGTACTATATTAAAAGCTCTAGTGCATCACAAGATATTCTTAAATTCTTTGTTTTTGATTATTCACAAATGAGGATCCACCACAATGAATGGCTGTAGGGTGTGACACCTGAGCCTCCAACTTACACCACTGTACAGGTGGTTTGAAAAAGTCAGTCCTATCCCTGAGTACATCCTCTTGTCAGTATTTGCAGTTTCTGGCCTCATGCTGTATCCTGCAGAAATACTCTATGAGAATTAAGTTTCACTCTGATGTTAAAGCTCTAATTTGTTTTAATTTCAATAATAAGTTCATTAAATTAGTCTCTGTAAAAACCATTTAGTAGCCTATTCTACCTGGTCTGTCACACTTTTGCTGCTTAAACGGACACAATGGACTTTTGCCTCAGGTCTCCGCACAATATCTAAACTATAATTTTGTCATCGCACCAGTTTTCTTAATTAATCCTGCCACCAATTCCTCAACATAATGAACAGTTTAGTCATCTCAAAGTGTAGTTCCAAGTGGTCATAAAAATCTCACTTGATCATTTTTTTCTCAAAATTCTCATGGTACACACAATCATCTCATCATTGTCATGCAGTGAATGTCACTGTGGGCTTGCTTCTTGGAGGGTCCACCATCTAAAACTACATAACTGTGTTTTCATTGTGCACAATAGTTCCAACTTTGAGGACAATAACATTAGGGTATTATGTTACTGAAGACTCTCAATTAACTGTTTACAACCATGGAACTAAAAAGGTTTTTCAGAACTTGCTGATGATGCATTTGAATTTTACAACCAATAAGGGTTTGTGTATATACTATCTTATCACTGACTAATTAAGAGAGGTTGTCATACAGTTTTAATTATCACCTAAAAAAAAAAATAAAAAAAAAAAGAAGCTGGTGGTTGTGTAATAAGTTTATTTGTTTGCAGATATGTGTCTGCAGTCCTGATCCATAGATGACTTCTTTAGCTCCACAGATGACTTATTTAGCTGCCTAATAACCACAGATAAGAGTTGGCTGTATCAGAATAACCCTGATATAAAGTAGCAATAACCAAGGAGTAGAAACATGGGGGATACACCATTCATGGTACACACAATCATCTCATCATTGTCATGCAGTGAATGTCACTGTGGGCTTGCTTCTTGGAGGGTCCACCATCTAAAACTACATAACTGTGTTTTCATTGTGCACAATAGTTCCAACTTTGAGGACAATAACATTAGGGTATTATGTTACTGAAGACTCTCAATTAACTGTTTACAACCATGGAACTAAAAAGGTTTTTCAGAACTTGCTGATGATGCATTTGAATTTTACAACCAATAAGGGTTTGTGTATATACTATCTTATCACTGACTAATTAAGAGAGGTTGTCATACAGTTTTAATTATCACCTAAAAAAAAAAATAAAAAAAAAAGAAGCTGGTGGTTGTGTAATAAGTTTATTTGTTTGCAGATATGTGTCTGCAGTCCTGATCCATAGATGACTTCTTTAGCTCCACAGATGACTTATTTAGCTGCCTAATAACCACAGATAAGAGTTGGCTGTATCAGAATAACCCTGATATAAAGTAGCAATAACCAAGGAGTAGAAACATGGGGGATACACCATTCATGGAAAAAAGCGAAACCCCAATCATCATCAGATAACTTGATGCTGAGCAGTTTTTGAGATTGCCATGGAGTAGCGCAAAAAGATTATGCTTGTAAGGAGACAAACCACAACAGGGGCATACTACTGAAATCTCCTGAGGGGATTCAGGGAGGCTATCAAGACAAAATGTTTCAGTAATCTGCTGAAGCTGTGACCAAAGTCTCCCATTTATGACAGTTTGAGAAGAAACTGCACAGGCATGAACATGCCAAATTCGGTGTCAATTAGCACAGATGTGCTAATCAGTAGTGGGAGAGACAGCTACATCACCTGTCAGACGATGAACACACACGTCGAGGTTGTCAATCATACTGTGTGCTGCCGTTGGTTGACCAGTACCATCAGTTAGAAGTCGCAATCTGAAATATGTTTCCATGCTGGCGTGTGCCTATCCTCAGTGTTGTCAACCGAGTATCTATGTCGCCACCACAGCATCATGCCCTGCATGACCAACAGTTCTTCCTTGTGTTCACTATGATTTTAACATGGACAGTGCTGGATCCTATGCCTTGCTGAGTTGGTGTCCTGTGTCCCTGTTAAGCATTTTGGTGATTTTGTATTCCATACTGTGTCCTGCACTGAAACAATGCTCAGTCACTGCAGATATCTCTGGCTGGTCCAGATGTGTATGGTATCAATGTGTGATGCATCGTCGTCCATGGTGCAACAAGTTTGTCCAATGTATGATGTCCCGCAGCTACAGAGAATCTTACAGACACACCACCTTCTTAAACCTAGATTAGCTTCTACTGAGCCTAAAACAGCTCTGAGATTTGATGGCGTACAAAAGACACACTTGACTTTATCTTTCTCCAATAATCTTTCAATTTTTAAAGAAATACCACAAGTGTATGACAATATGACCATCTCTCTTAGTTCGTCATTTCCTTCCAGTTCCTCACTGTATAGCACATGCCGAGCACAAGGCAAAGCAACCTCCCATTCAGAATATCTATTCCCTAAAAATACAGTACAGAGTTGGCGTAGCTCATCAGATAAGCTGTCTGAATCTGATATTGCTTGTGCTCTGTTGATCAACATCCTAAGCGTGCCACTCCATTGTGCAGGATGGTGACAGCTGCTGGCTTGTAGTATAAGTCCATGTGTGCAGGTTTACAGTACACAGTGTGACCCCAGGTGCCACCCCGTTTCTCTGTACCATCATGTCCAGGAATGGTAGTTTGCCATGTTTCACCATTTCCATCATAAAACTGAAGTTCAATTAAAGAGAATTTAAGTGTTGTAAAAATGAATCCTGCAATGCAGTGCCATGGGGACCAAATGACATACTTGTCATGGATACATAATATTATATGAACTTTTATAAGCATTACAATTTTTAAAAAGGAAGCCTTAAGTGATTTTCAGTGTTACTTTAACACTGCAAACACTCATCAGTTATGTCGAATGAAAAACCATCTGTACCAATTATTGGGGAGCACACATATGCTGCCCAACTCTATTCGTTCTTCCACTACATTCTGTTGTCTCATCCATTTTTTAGGTTTCTTGTCTCTTCTCCTAATTCCAAAGACACATCTCTCCACTGATAGCTGCAAAACCTTCACTTTTTTAAAAGTTTCTGCATTGAAACATTAAAACTCCATGTCTCATTACATAATTCAAAACTGGCACTAAACATTAACTATTAACATTTATTTGCAGGCACAATGAAAACTTACTTTTGAAAACCCAATTCAGTTTACTAAAAGCACTCCAGGCCATACCTAGTCTTTTGTTTATATCAATGTATACCCACCCCGTCATCTTTAATTGCAGAAACTCATAATATGGCTCTATGACTCCTTGTAAATTTGGACAAATTTCTTTTTCATGTGTTAATTAAAAATATTCAGTTTCATTATAATTTATTTTCAAATTAATTGCAAAACTGTTCTATTGTCAAGTTTGTTTTCACTAATGGCAAGCAGTAAAGTGACATTAGCAATACAATAGTGGTTCAGAAATTCTGCATTAAGCCGCATTTCTTCTTTATTTTTCCAGTTTAAAGATATGAAAACTTCCTCTAGGACTACTAAGAATGACATTGGAAATATGGGTTCTCCTTGACCAACTCATCTTTCATTCATGAAGACCTCACATTCATGATGAAGTCTAGTGCATGGTGCAGCATTGATATGCATTCCTCAGCTGAATGGCTCGGATAGCCGAGATCATTAAAGCAACCGCTCACGATAAGCATGAAATCCGGGATCCAGTCTTCATCTAACTCAAATTTTGATGTGTCACCAATACATATTCTTTCAATACCTAATGCAGATGACATCAAAATTATTTGCAACTGCAACTAATATTCCAGATTTAACTGCAGCTGCAGATTGTCAACATTGTATGTTTCTGCAGACCTTGCCTCAGGGCTCTTATCCCTGTAACCGAACTAGATGCAAGACTTGCCCCATACATCTTCCCACCACCACCTACTCCAACCCTGTCACATCACCACCTATCCCATCAAAGGCAACGCTACCCATGAAAGATGTCATGTGAGCCACAAGCTAAGCTGCAACCCCTGTGCTGCATTCTATGAGGTCAAGACAACCAACAAGCTATCTGTCCACATGAATAGCCACCAACAAACTGTGTCCAAGAAACAACGGGTCCACCATGTTGCTGAGCACACCGCCCAATACCAACTTTTCTGAACTGTGCATGTGGGAACTCTCCCTCCAATATATTCTACATTCCCATAAACCTTCTGGCCTGAAACTTCATTAATTATTGTCCTTACCCATGTAGCCTCTTTCCTCTTCCCACTCCAGCACTACACAGTCCTCAGTTCCACTGACGCACCCAGTCTTTTTACTTCTTTCCTTTCCCGCTATCACCCCCCCCCTCCCCCCCTCCCCCCATTTCACATCCCTAATGCACCTAGTTGCTGTACTGTCCACATCGTCCCTGCACACTCCCAGCAGCACTTTACCATCTCACACCTCTACCCTGGTATCCCTCCCCCTCCCCAACCCAGCCTCCTCCTTACCACCATCTGATGGTTCTCCCATAATGTGCTGACCGAGCGAGGTGGCGCAGTGGTTAGCACACTGGACTCGCATTCGGGAGGACGACGGTTCAATCCCATCTCCGGCCATCCTGATTTAGGTTTTCCGTGATTTCCCTAAATCGTTTCAGGCAAATGCCGGGATGGTTCCTTTGAAAGGGCACGGCCGATTTCCTTCCCAATCCTTCCCTAACCCGAGCTTGCGCTCCGTCTCTAATGACCTCATTGTCGATGGGACGTTAAACACTAACCACCACCACCACCACCACCACAATGTGCTGCTGCTTGCAGTCTGGCTCCAGCTGCCAGCAACATGGTTAATGTGTGTTGAATTTGCTTTTGTGTGTGTGTGTGTGTGTGTGTGTGTGTGTGTGTGTGTGTGTGTGTGTGTTCTATTTTTGACAAAGGCCTTGTTGGCCAAAAGCTAATTTTCTGACAGTCTTTTTGTTGTGCCTTTCTGTGACTCAGTATCTCTGCTACATGGTGAGTAGCAACTATCCTTTTCATTATATTGGTACATTCAATCCTTGATTTTCCATTGTTTGATTTTGCTTGACGGCTTTTCTTCCATCCTAACCCAGTGCTGTTTTCTTGAGTGTTATTTTCTAATGCATTACTATACTCAGTGTCCATCCTTCTCTCTCTCCTTTCCTGTGTTGCTCCTTTCACCATAGAAACCACACTGTATGCACTACTTACGAGCCACGTTGTATCAAATGTCTCGGCCAGTGCAACAGACAGCTACAAGATCACACCCTCAGGTATTTTCGTGTCTTATTTCCCACACCTTTCCTATTGCCACATGAACTTGTATCTCATCCTACCAATCCCTCACCACCCCCGACACCTTCCCCTCTTTATACCAGTTCACACCTACTAATTTCACCTAATCTAATCACACCTACCATCCCCCTTCTTCACACTTATCCACCCACAGACCTGCAACATGCAATATAAATATTTTTATTTTCCCTCATTGTGACTTAATGCCAGTTTTTTGTCATTCACTATTGGCCTACTTCCTCAGATTTCATCTTGCTTCCCTTTATTTCATCTGTTACCTCCTTTTTATGATTTTTCCCCACGTGTCTGAATGTATTTTTGCAAATTTTTTCGGACGTAATTATATGTATTTTTTTCCCGCCAGCATGGATCCTTACTCCTTCCATTTGCAACAATACAGAGAAGTTTCCTTATCCCTAACGGAACCCTGTCCCACATACTGTCCCTGCATTGTTGCTTGGCTTTACCATCAAATTACCCATCTCCAGCTGCCACCCTTTCTTCCACAATGACCATCTGTTCAGATTCCGCCAGTCCTTAGACCTCACCAATACAGTCCTCCAAAACCATATCAAACATGCCTAAACCTTCTTAACTTCTCTCCATTTGTAAAATTCTCCTGCTATGCAATCCCAAATTCATGGCGTCCATAACACACACTGAAACTCTTGCCCTTCAGGAAATTGAGCAACATGCACAACGCCACCTCAAAAAACTCTCAAACCTGCTCACTTCCAACTACCATGGATTACCACTGTCCCCATCTCTACAACAACCTCCGAACCTCCCTAACATCCTGCCATAGCTGACAAATCCTGTCTCGCATATGTGCTACATTTTCCGCATCCTTCAAAAACTCACTCCCACACCTGCACAGAATCCAGAACCTAAACAGATCCAGAACATAGTCATCAATCTTTCCTGAAAAAGCCTTAGCCCTGCAGAAGTATCAGTCATTTCCAAAAGCCTTACCTTTTGCCCCGCCCCCAAATAAGTGCAGGACTTGTTAAAGACCTTCTCTCCTTTTCTTGATCCCTCCAGTGGAAACACTGTCGCCACCAACCCAACCAAAGACCAATGTTGATCCTGCCTGACTCAGTTCACTTCTCCATCCAACCGTGATCTACCCTCACTGCCCCCAAATCACACTATTAACTTTCCAGAATTTCTTAAGCTCGAACCTTGCCTTCTCACCTTGCAGAAAGATCTGCAATCCACCACCTAAAAACTGATCCCGACCTCATAATCCTACCTGCTGACAAAAGTATCCACCACCGCTGGTTTGAACTGCAAGGATTACCTGGCACAAGGACTCTGCCAGCTGTCAGATCCATCCATCTACAAACCCTGCCACAGTGGCCTCATTCCAGAAATCTATCAGGGTCTCCAGGTTCTCTTCAAATCCTTGACCTCTCCCTAGAGTCCATCTCTCTTCTCGCCCCTATTACTCCCCATACTCCTACCTTCTACATGCTCCCTGAAGTCCACAAACCCAACTACCCAGGACACACCATTGTAGCCAGTTACTGTGCCCCCACTGAGAGAATCTCTGCTCTCATAGACCAAAACTTTCAGCCTGTTACCCACAAACTACCCTCCTCTATAAAACATACCAATCACTTGCTCCATCAACTCTCCACAGTTCCTGTTCCTTTACCACACAGTGCCCTGCTCGTCACTATTGATGTCACCTCCCATTACACTAACATCCCTAATGCCCATGTCTTTAACACTACTGAACATTACCTTTCTCAATGCCCAATAGATTCCAAACCCACCATCTCCTTCCTACTCACCATGACCAACTATATCCACACCCACAATTACTTCTCTTTTGAGAGCATTACCTACAAACAAATCTGGGGCACGGCTATGGGCACCTGCATGGCACCATCCTATGCCAACCTATTCATGGGCCATCTAGACAAATCCTTCCTGAACACCCAGAATCCCAAACCCCTCACCTGGTTCAAATTCACCGATGACGTCTTCGTGATCTGGATGGAGGCTGAGGACACCCTAATCTGGATTGCTCCAGAACTTCAAAACCTTCTCCCCCATTCGCTTCACCTGGTCCTACTCAACCCATCAAGCCACCTTCCTTGATGTTGACCTCCACCACAAAGATGGCTACACCAGCACCTCTGTCCATATCAAACCTGCCAACCGCCAGCAATACCTCCACTCTAACAGCTGCCACCAATTCCATATCAAGATAACCTAGCAATCTGTGGCTGTCACATCTGCAGTGACCAGCAGTCCCTCTCGAAATATATTGAGGGTCTCACTGAGGTCTTTACAGATTGTAACTACCCTCCCAATCTGGTACAAAAGCAGGTCTCTTGTACAAAAGCAGATCTCCCGTGCCTTATTTTTCCATTCACACAACTCCTCCCAAAGTCCCACCGTCCGGTCACAGTGGAGCATTCCCCTCATGACTCAGTACCACTCAGGGCAGGAGCAACTGAATCACATTCTCCGCCAGGGTTTCGATCACCTCTCATAGTGCCCTGAAATGAGAAATTCCCTACACACTATCCATCTCACCACTCCCACACTGGTGTTCCATTGCCCAACGACCCTACACAATATACTTGTTCATCCCTACACAACCTTTGCTCCAAATCCCTTGCCTCAGGGCTCATATCCCTGTAAAACAACTAAATGCAAGACTTTTCTCATACATTCTCCCACCACCACTTACTCTACTCTGGTCAAAAACATCAGCTTTCCCATCAAAGGCAACGCTACCTGTGAAACCAGTCATGTGATCTGCAACCTAAGCTGCATCCACTGTGCCGCATTCTATGAGGGAATGACAACCAACAAGCTATCTGTCCCCATGAATGGCCACCAACAAACTGTGGCCAAGAAACAACTGGACCACCCCATTGCCGAGCAAGCCGCCCAACACGACATCCTACATTTCAATGACAGCTTCACAGCCTGTGCCACCTGGAACCCTCCCACGAACACCAACTTTTCTAAACTGCACAGATGAGAACTCTCCCTGCAATATATCCTGTATCCCCCCCCCCCTTTCTCCCCCTCTCTCCATCTAACCTCCAGACTGCACCTAGCTGCCTACTCTCCACCTCGTCCCTGCACGCACCCAGGAGCACTTTACTGTCCCCCACCCCTCCTTGCCCCAGACTCCTCCGTACCCCCACCCGGTTGCCTCTTCCATAATGTGCTGCTCCTTGCAGTCTGACTCCAGCTGCCAGAGACTGTGGTCAAGTGTGTGTGTTTCATCTCTCTCTCTCTCTCTCTCTCTCTCTCTCTCTCTCTCTGTGTGTGTGTGTGTGTGTGTGTGTGTGTGTGTGTGTGTGTGTGTGTGTGTGTGTGTGAGGTAGGGGGGGGGGGTATCTGTCTGCTGTATGTTTTTGAAAAAGTCGTCGCATGAAAGCTAACTTTCTGGCGGTCATTTTATTGTGCTTTTCTGTGACGCAGCATCTCTGCTATATGGTAAGTAGCAACTATCCATTTCATTGTTACATTTCATCCTGGAGGTTCCACTGATTGTTTTTAAATCAGATCAATGTAACAAATGTTACTTGACTGTATTATGGTCAAAACATTACAAAAGATGCATTTTTATAATCTGTGCATACAAAATGTTTGAAAATGTTGTATTTCGTGTTTTGTTAATAATACTATATCTTCTAATATAGGTAATGCTTTGAAAATGAACAAAAAGTTCAAAACTAGTCACTAATAAAAATATTTGGAAATATGACAGAAACTTTATTTAATCAATTAAAATTACTGAGTTGCTGATCCCGTTACCAACACCATGTTGAAATTATGTAATGTTTTAGTTTTTGGTAAGTAACACCTCATTTATGGGTATTGCGAGTACACTATCACTACTGTCTGTTACGTGGTATTGTTCCTTCAGTCACTCGTGCTTCTGTAGTTATTAGGGCTGTTAAACTTCATACATCAATTTGATAGTTATGAAAATTTTTGCAGATAAATGATCATGATGGGCAGTAGAATAGACACATTTCCATATTTTAAAGTAATTTTGTTAACTTTTACCCATTAAAGTTGAGACAATTCTCTTAGAGTGAATTAAAGATAAAAGCAAATCGCATGCAGTTCTGAAATGAAAATCCTTGCCCTAGTTCATTAAGTTACCTGTGAGTCATATTTCACCAAACATTTGATCACTGAAATTGAAGAAACTGAGTCTGTGGCCACAAAATGTATCCTGACATGTTGCAAAGGATGCTCTGTACAGAAAGTCTACCCAAAGTAATGGCAGATGAAAATTTAAATGATCATCAAGAGCATGATTTGGTTTTTATGTTTCAATAGTAGGTGTCATAAATGGAAAGATGGCGGCAACTGGTAGTGTTTGTAATTTGCGTGTGTATGAAAGTTATGGTTCAGTAGTAGAAAAACAACAAATATGTGCCTTGTAGTGATATTACTGTGAAGCTAAATGAACAAATAATCAGTCTGCAGAAAACTGGAAGTCCTACATAAAGAAATCATATACCTGAAGAAAGAAAATCAGCAGCTAAGACTCACTCAGAGAGCATGTGGGGTTTCAGAAGCAACAAATAACGAATTGCACATATCGAAGGTAACCTGTACTGTAAAGGAACTTCCACTTTGGGAAACAGAAAAAAACAAAGATGCTGTAACTTACCAAACGAGAAAGTGCTGGTTGATAGACACAATAAAAAACACACAAAAACACACACAAATTTCAAGCTTTCGCAACTCAAGGTTGCTTCATCAGGAAAGAGGGAAGGAGAGGGAAAGATGAAAGGATGTGAGTTTTAAGGGAGAGAGTAAGGAGTCATTCCTATCCCGACAGTGGAAAGACTTACCTTAGGGGGAAAAAAGGACAAGTATACACTCGCGCACACACACACACATATCCATCCACACATATACAGACACAGGCAGATATATGTAAATCCAAAGAGGTTGGGCAGAGATGTCAGTCGAGGCGGAAGTACAGAGGCAAAGATGATGTTGAATGACAGGTGAGGTACGAGGGGCGGCAACTTGAAATTAGCGGAAGTTGAGAACGGGAAGAGAGAATATATTGAAGGACAAGTTCCCATCTCCGGATTTCTGATAGGTTGGTGTCAGTGGGAAATATCCAGATAACCCAGACGGTGTAACACTGTGCAAAGATGTGCTGGCCGTGCACCAAGGCATGTTTAGCCACAGGGTGATCCTCATTACCAACAAACACTGTCTGCCTGTGTCCATTCATGCGAATGGACAGTTTGTTGCTGGTCATTCCCACATAGAAAGCTTCACAGTGTAGGCAGGTCAGTTGGTAAATCACGTGGGTGCTTTCACATGTGGCTCTGCCTTTGATCGTGTACACCTTCCGGGTTACAGGACTGGAGTAGGTGGTGGTGGGAGGGTGCATGGGACAGGTTTTACACCGGGGGCGGTTACAAGGGTAGGAGCCAGAGGGTAGGGAAGGTGGTTTGGGGATTTCATAGGGATGAACCAAGAGGTTACGAAGGTTAGGTGGACGGCGGAAAGACACTCTTGGTGGAGTGGGGAGGATTTCATGAAGGATGGATCTCCTTTCAGGGCAGGATTTGAGGAAGTTGTATCCCTGCTGGAGAGCCACATTCAGAGTCTGATCCACTCACGGAAAGTATCCTGCCACAAGTAGGGTACTTTTGGGGTTCTTCTGTGGGAGGTTCTGGGTTTGAGGGGATGAGGAAGTGGCTCTGGCTATTTGCTTCTGTACCAGGTCGGGAGGGCAGTTGCGGGATGTGAAAGCTGTTTCCAGGTTATTGGTGTAATGATTCAGGGATTCAGGACTGGAGCAGATTTGTTTGCCATGAAGACCTAAGCTGTAGGGAAGTGACCGTTTGATATGGAATGGGTGGCAGCTGTTATAATGGGGGTACTGTTGCTTGTTGGTGGGTTTGATGTGGACGGATGTGTGAAGCTGGCCATTGGACAGACGGAGGTCAACGTCGAGGAAAGTGGCATGGGGTTTGGAGTAGGACCAGGTGAATCTGATGGAACCAAAGGAGTTGAGGTTGGAGAGGAAATTCTGGAGTTGTTTTTCACTGTGAGTCCAGATCATGAAGATGTCACCAATAAATCTGTACCAAACTTTGGGTTGGCAGGCTTGGGTAACCAAGAAGGCTTCCTCTAAGCGACCCATAAATAGTTTGGCATACGAGGGGCCATCCTGGTACTCAGGATGTTCCACATTATAGTACCTAGATCCTGCATAGCTGAACTTTCAACTTTCCACATCCCATGAATTCCTTACCTACACTCCAACAAATCCAGAGCCAAAAAAATCTTGAAACACTGTTGTTAACCTTTCCACCAAAATCCTCAGCCTCACAATGGTTTCAATCCTATCCAGACGCCTCACCTTCAACCCTAACTCAAATTTAACCATGTTGGACTTGCCAAAAACAACTCTCCTCCTCTCAATCCCTGCAATGGTAACACTTCTTTGCCACCAATTTCTCCAACCAAAGCCTAACTAATACCAGCACATAACCCTACCTCTCTCAGTTCCTACCACTGTCCAACAGTGATCCTCCCCTCCTCCCACCTACCTTCCCAGTCTTCTTCCAGGAATTCCTTACCTTCAGCTTGGCCTCACTGCCCTTCCCCAAGTCCTTACCTAGGAAAATCAACCTTTCACCAGAAAAAAAGACATTGCACAACATACCCTCACTTTATTGTCCTACAACCAGATAATACACCCACCACTCTCATTACGGACTGCAGTGACTACTTGGCATAAGGCTTTTGCCACCTATCTGACTCCTCCTCCTATATACCCTGCCAGAACGATCCCACCCCAGTCCAACATAATCTCAAATTCTTGCTTAAAGCCTTAGGCCTTTCCCACAACCTCTCCCATGAATCCATTTCCATCGTCACCCCCATGACATCCTGCACTTTCAGCTTCTACATGCTCCCCAGAACCCACAAACCGAACAATCCTGGATGCTTCATTGTTGGTGGTTATTGTGCCCCCACTGAAAGAATTTTGGCCCTCATTGATCAACACCTCCAACAATCTTCCTAAAATCTAGCTTCCCACATCAACGATAGCCTTGCTTAGCAGACAGTAGTAAAAAGATGCCCAGGAAAATTCTTTTAAATTTTACTGGACTATCAATATAGCCTCAACAGATTCATGGTTCAACCTATTCCTGTCATCAGTCCATTGTGTTGTAATGAGCGAAAACACTCTTTCCGAAGTTGCTGAAAAAATATTCCAGAAGTTTTAACAATTCTGAATGACAATTAACAGTCTTACTTTCACAGAAATACTCGGCCCATTTTTTACTACATGATAACCTACTAAATTCAGGATCATTACTACTCTGTTTCTGAAATTGCCTAAAATAATAGAATTGGTCAAAACATTTTACATCTTCAATTTGAGAAGCTTTACACTTTTCTTGCAAATACAAAAGGCTTTTTTTCAACATCACTGTAGTTTTCACGAGATACCCACTTGAAACGGGAAAATCATCAAACATACAGAGCAATTGTTTTAAATATTCATGGCACGATTGAATAGCAACATAACTTCCTCCATAAAAAGTTTAACTTCTCTGTCGAAGCCACCTTCTGTTGCAATTTCCAGCTTCTGTTTAACTTCTAGACAAATAAATTTTTCATTTAACTGGTCATACATCAATGAATGCAAACACCATAAGTAGGCTTCACTTAGCCTATTCTCAAAAAACTGAAACAAAATCTTTGGTGGCTTGCTTTCAGTCAGAAAGTAAGATTTCAGGGCCGAAATACATTTCCTGTAATATTTCAAAGCCTGGGAATAGAGAAAACCACCTAGTTTTCACATGAGACACAAATTATTTGTAATTTACCTCAACAAATTCACACAAGGACCATAACTGTTCCATTCTAACAGTTTAAATAGAAAAATAAATGAGAATGTTTACAATGAGACACTCCAAATCAATAGAAAGACTATCAGTTCCACACCGAATTGCATTATGCAAAATATGAGAATATGAGCTGCGCATTCCACACCTATTAAATTCTCACTGTTCAAATATATCTTTAATTTGCAGTATATATTCTTGCCTTCCTCGCAATTTATACCCTCAAAGTTTGTGTTAGCATTCTCACTGGTAAATTATACACACTTATTAGCAATACCTAGATGTTGTGGTGTTTCTGTAATATACTTTGCAACAGTCTCAGATGTTTCATTTGGAGTAGATTTTAGCTCAGCTACTTTTGTTTTTAAACCACCGAGTTTGCAGGCAAATTACTGAATAAGAATGGGGAACACTTTTACATTGCCTTGGTTACTTCCAACGGCCGAGACGCCAAAACGAGATATACCACTCAAAGCTTCCATGGTTACATTCAAGCAATGAGGAGAAATTACATTGTTTACAGTGCTTTGAGTTTTTGTTCTGGCTGAGGAGATCTTTTTAGTAAACATCTGAATCAAAATAAATAGTTTCATTTAATCTTGGCAGGCAATCCACTGACCTAAAGCTGAAATGATATCTAACATTATGGAATGCTAGTGCTCCTTCTCAAGCAAGAACACAAGAGACTTAAAGCAGAAGTAGACTGCTGTCGCTGAAGTAATGTGTCTATCCTAGGCAATGAATGGCAACCCTAAAGATTTTTCTTATGCTTCTGAGTGGTAATATAATGTTTGAGATCTTGGCCTCCTACTGCAAGTGATTTAAAACATTTCAGTGACACAGTGACAGGCATTTCGTTTTATAATGTGTAACAATGTTTATGTATGCTATGCAGAACTGGAGAATTTTATCACCAACTTTTCTCATTCAGTTTTCCAAATATAAATAAATTGAATGACTAAGAAACTTTGAAATAAAGCCATGACACTAAAACAAGACGTAAGTTCCAACTTCACATATTTTACATTCTGCTTCAAATTCAGTTCTGTCTCTTCAAGGCAGAATATTTGTAAGAAAGAACATCTGAGAATGTACAACTGCATTTAGGTATTGCGATTATTTTATAAAACTCACTCTGTTACAATAAACAGCAAATTGCACACACATCTGAGTACTGAGTATATGATATGAAACCTATAATTCCAAGCCAAGACAATGTGCAACTGGAACTGAAAATACAGAATGGAAATTTTAAATAATCTATATTTGCACTCACTTATGGATTTATCCATGGCCATTAGTTAAAAAACTAATAATCCTGCTAACATCTGTAGATAAGGTATTAAAGAAAAGAGCAATAGAATGGGAATAATTGCAAATAAAATTTTATTATGGTCAGCTTTGTGAAAAAGGAGGACAATCTGAAAAACCAGCCTGGACCCCGGACAAATAGACAAAAAGCAGAACATGTCCAGATTTATCTGGACATCTAGTCACCCTATTCCTACACAACCTCAACATCATTTCTCCTATCTGCTTCGCCTGGTCCTCCTCTACCCAGCATGCAACCTTCCTCGACGCTGATCTCCTCCTCTCTGATGACTCTGTTGACACCTTCGACCACATTAAACCCACCAACCACCAACAGTATCTGCATTTTAACAGCTACTGTCCCTTCCACACCACAAAATCCCTCTCATACAGACTGGCCGTCCAGTAACAGCATATCTGCAGCAACAATGACTGCTTTGTTCAGTATGCTGAGGATCTCACCAAGGCCTTCACAGATAGGTACTATCTCCAAGACCTAGTCTCCAAACAGATCTCCCATGCCATTTCCTCTCACACCTCCAATCCTTCCACCACCAACAACCGGCCACAAAGGAGCATCCCCTTCGTCATTTAGTACCAACCTGGACTGGAACAACTGTACCACATCCTTCGTCATGGCTTTGATTACCTATCATCCACCCAACCTCCACAACACCCTAGTCCATCCCTATGCCTCTCCCAATCCCAACCCCTTGCCGTAAGGATCATATCCCTGTGGAAGACATAGGTGCAAGACCTGCCCCAATCCACCCACCCAGCACTTCCTATTACAGCCCTGTCAAAAGGTTATCCTACCCCAGCAGAGACCGGGCCACCAGTGAAAGCAGCCATGTATTATACCAGTTTGGCTGCTTTTTACACTGGTATGACCGTCAACCAGCTGTCCACCAGGATGAACAGGGAATAGAATGAAGTCACAATGGGTCAAGTGTGGTGGATACATTGGCTGAGACAACATAACGGTTTTCTTTTCGCCATTGAAGTACAAGCAAGAGTATTGCCGTGATGCAATTTCCACTCGTGGTTTTGCCACAATTCTGGTCATTTTCTTCGGATCATTTCATTATTGCCCAAATAACCATAATAAGGCAGGAACTCATGGTGCACTCTCCCACTTTAATTGAAGAAAATATTGAGAAGAATCTTCATATATGATCGAATTTGTTAATTTTTTTTCTTTTTTGGTCTTGGCTCTTCAGGCAATTTCCCTTGGGATGATTGTGCCTTGGTTTCGACATCATACATGTATACCCTTGTTTTGTCACCTGTTATAAACTTCTTTATAAATTCTGGACCACTGTCAACATCATTCAGCAATTTCTGAACGATATCTATGGGACGTTGTTTTTCGTAAAAATTCAACAATTTCAGAACAAACTTTGCTGCTACATGTTTCATGCTAAAATTGTCCAAAAAAATTGCTTGGTATGAGCCAAAGGATATGTCGACGTAATCAGCAATATCTTTTATGGTGATTCAGCGATTTTCCAGAATCATTACTTTACTTCTTCCACATTGTCATAGTAATTGATGTGCTTAGGTGTCTTCAACATCATTTTGACCCTCTTGGAAATGTTTATACCACTCGTAGAGTCTTGTCGTATTCACAGTAGATTCCCCAAAAGCCACAGTCAGCGTTCTGAACGTGGTATTGCACTTTATTTCATTTTTCAAGTAAAATTAAATGTGAATTTTTTGATCCATCTTTTTTTAAAGTAAAAATTTGTCAGCTACCCAAAAAACATGTATAAGCTTTTCAAATGTTAAATATAAACTAAATATTCAAAACAGCTGAAAATGCAAACATAAAACAGAAACATGTGTACCAACAACACACACACACACACACACACACACACACACACACACAAATAAATTTAAAATCTGATGTGTAAAGCCCATGAAATATTTTGATCACACCCCATATATAAAGCAGTAGCCAAAATTTCCAACTCCTTAAACAGATGTCTACAAGATGATCATGGGGGAGCACCAGATATTACTCTTACATCATATTTTTGAGCAATGAAGACTTTCTTAAAGATGATTTACTCTCCAGAAAATTATTCCTTAAGACATTATTGAATGAAAACAAATGCAAAATATGTCATCATACTGATTTGTCTCTACAAGATTTGCAATTATTCTAAGTGTAAATGTGGCTGAACTAAGTTTTAGGTATTCCAAAATGTGATTTTTCCAGTTTAAATTCTCATCGTTATGGACGCCTATAATATTGGATGTTTCCACCCTATTTATTATTTCCTTATCATGTGTTACACTTATCATTGGTGCACTACCTCTAGATGTGCAGAAATGAATATGCTGTGTCTTTTTTAAAGAGATTAAGACCATTCACGGAAAACAAATCAATGATATTTTTAAGAACACTGTTTGCTATTTCTTCTGCTGCTATGTGTTTGCCTGGACTGATTACAATGTTAATGACATCTACAAAAAGAACTAATTCTGCTTCTTGAATATTATAGGAAGATTGCATACATATATGAGGAACAACAGCAGACCTAAGACTGCGCCTTGGAGAACACCACATGTGGTGTTTCCCCAGTCAGAAGAATCTTCCCTGATTACATTTGTTGAATATACAAAATGGTGCTGTTTTGTTATTTAGTGCTTGTAAAATTTGGTGAATGAATCTGTAAATTGCATTTTCTGTTAAGTAATTCTTCTGAAATCCAAACTGTGAATTACAGAGAATATTACTGTTACTCAGTTGGAATACTGTTCTAGAATATAAGACCTTTCAAAACTTTGGGACATGTAGTGAAATACAGAGGTGTTGAACAAGGACATATTTCTATCTTTCTGGAAAAATGCTCCGAGTTATTGATAAATCATGTACTTCAGACAAGACAGGGTTACTATGTGTGAAAAAATTTTTGGTATATAATTTTTTTTAATTTCAGGAGAAGAAGTTGGTGACACAGGCATATGACCGAATTTTATGAGAACTGCTTTTTCAACTACTGCTGTGATTCTTCTCCTGAACTGCTTGGCCATATACTTTCTACTATATTTAAGAAATGATCATTATGCATTCGCTAATTGTGACTCAAGATTCATAGCCCTTTCATTTAATTCAGTACTGCTGTTATTCTGTTCTTTGGCTGGTTGCACTGTCTCTCATTTGACTACATTCTGTATAGCTTTAACTCTGTAGTCCGAATTACTGATTTCTGACATAATGCACATGTTCCTCATTTTTTTAGTGACTTCTCTCAGTAATTTTGAGTAGTTTTTGTCGTGTGCGACTCCTGCACGATCTCTGCTTGTTCTTGCCAACGGATATGTTTTTCTTTTCCTTTCATAAGACACTTTAACCCCTCTAGTGATCCATGGATTTTTGTATGTCTATAATCTCCTTTCTGATCAGCTTATGTGGAAAGTTGTTTTCAAATCATGGTATGAATTTATCATGAAATAAATCAAATTTTATGTCAGCATTTCATTCAATATAAATTTCATCCCAGATCATCTGTTGTTAACTATTCTTTAAAATATTTGTTCTGGAGTCATTAATTATTTTGATTGCCAACGAGCAATGTCAATACTGTAAGGCACTATCATATTTATCCCAGCTAACCGTGCATCATGATCATAGAGAGCATTTGGGTGTATGGTTACTTCCTTTTTTTGAGCTTCATCAAAGGAAATAGTATCATTTAAGGTCCTATGTCTTTATCAACCATCGCTGAGAAGTTAATTACTGAGATTAAATTATAAGATCCACATAAGATTTTCAGATCATTTTTCCTCTCAGGATCTTTTAGGAAATCTACTTTGAAATCATCACAGACCTTTAACTGTTTGCTGCTGTCTGACAGACAGCATTGTAAGGAATCCAAATTTCTCAAAAAAGAGTTCAAAATTTTCCAGTGTGGATCTATATACAGTTACAAATAAAAGTGCACTATTTTTCAATGTTAATTGACACGCACTTCATAAAACAAAAAAATGTAATATCCTATGACAATAGTGTCAATGAGTCACAATCTGAATCGGTCTGCTTGCACAAACGTCCAGGCGCAACACTTGTAGGGACATGAAAAGGAACAATCACATACATAAAGTCATAGGAAAGGAGTGTGACAGAGTTCGGTTCATTGGTAGGATACTGGAGACTTGCCATCAGTCTACAAAGGAGATTGCTTACAAATCACTTATGCGACCCATCTTCAAATAACACTCAAGTGTGTGGGACCCGTACCAAATTGGACTACCGGGATACTGAACACATACAAGGAAGGGCAACATGAACAGTCACAGGTATGTTTAACCCAAAGGAGTGTGTCACCAGATATGCTTAAGAAACTGAACTGACAGTCACATGAAGACAGATGTAAATGCTAAAGTCCTGAGTATGTCTACTTACAAAGTTCCAAAAACCAGCTTTGAATCATGAATCTAGGAATATACTACAACCACTTATGTATAACTTCTGTAGGGATTGTGAGGACAAGATCAGATTCATTGTAGCATGCACACAGGCACTCACTCAATCTTCTTCCTGTGCTGCATACATGAATGGAACAGGAAGGAGCCCTAATAATTGGTACAATGGGAAGTACCCTCTGCCATGCACTTAACAGTGGTTTGCATGGTGTGGATGTAGATTTGTTTCCACGAGTAAATACGTTTGGACTCACGTTTTAATCTCCAAGACGCAAATGGTAGATGATTCACAGCTGAAAGTCAAAATATTGGCACAAGAGGCAAAACTAATTGAACGTGTAACCTGTTCTGAAAACATCAGAAACAAATTTTTAATATATGTTTTCATGTAGAATGCTTATTGCTCAATAAATTCAACATGCCTTTGCTTAGGAACAGCTACAAACCTGGTACAATGTTTTGTGCGCCAATTGTGGAGGTTTTCTGAAATGCTGTGAACATAATTTTCCTCTTGAGTAATTTGTTTCTAGGCAACTGTTTAACTGCCATTATTTTAGCAAATTTACCTGTAAACATGAAAGTGAAATTCAGTATATATTTTTGTGCTAATTTCTCTTATACAAAGAAATAAGCTAGTCAAATAGTGTAGCTTTGCAAAACAATAGCAAGCTATCATATCAAGATTGGGTTTAGTCCACCATAGAAATTCAAGTCCATATAGATGGAACACTTGCTCACCTTTTACAACAAGAGGTGATGGAACAAACTGGTTGTGTCAAAGGAATTATGTTAGCATTACTCTCAAATGATTTACTGAAATTTACAGAATCAGTTTTGACTAAGTAAAATAATGGGGCTGTAATGTTCAATGGCAGCAAGGCCATGGGCAAGGGAGATTATACACAAAAATTTATGAAGTGCAAAGTTTTTCTGTCAGCAAACACAGCTTTTCTCAAAAACCTATCATCTCCAACCCTACAGTTTCATTCCTTATGCATACATGCAGCTATGGCTCATGCACATGTTTTACTCATTTAAAGGGGAGATATACACATGAGTTCATGGCAATGTCATTGCTATTCACATGCAGCCCTTCTATGGCAACCAGTTCACAGACAAATTAGGCATGCTGTTCCAACCTGTACACTCTCAAGTGAACTGTAGGGTGCACCTTGAGTCATGAAGCCTCAGTGTTCAAGATGAACAATCAAATGTGTTGGCAGTGCCACAATCTGTAACCTGCTGACTGCAGCTGGTTTGGTTCACTTACTGACCAATGGCCAAGAACATATTTTGAGTGTGATGCTTTGTTGAAGAAATAAGAAGTAAAGTAATACAAATAAAAAATTGGGCTTACATTGATTTTAACAGGCTTCCAAAATTTGAAATTTCCTTTTCTATTGCTGAGTAGACAATTCAGGTATGAAACTGTTGGCTGTGTCAATATGCAGATCGCTTTTCATTGTTGTGCCCTGAAAAACTTATTTTTTCTTAGAATGGATTTTCACTCTACAGCAGAGTGTGCACTGATATGCAACTTTCTGGCAGATTAAAACTGTGCACTGAACATGGACTCAAGCCCTGCACCCTTGCCTTACACATACAAGTGCTCTACAAACTGAGCTACCAAAGACTGACTCATGACCCGCCCTCACAGCTTTACTTCCACCAGTACCTCATCATCTCCTACCTTCCAAACTTTGCAGACGTTCTCTTGTGTAACTTGCGGTAGTAGACTCCTGGAAGAAAGAATATTGTGGAGACATGTCTTAGCCATAACCTTGGAGATTGTTTCCATACTGAATTTTCTCTCTGCAGCAGAGTGTGTGCTGATATGAAACTTCCTGGCAGATTAAAGCAGAGTGCCAAGTTTTGAAAGTAGGATATGACTTACTGCAGAAGAAAAGCTGTGGGGGCATGTCTTGAATTGTATTTGGGTAGCTTAGTTTGTAGAACTCTTTCTGAATATGTCAAAGCATTTTAAAACATGTCAGGCCTAAAATTATTTTGGGCCTTCTGAGGAGCCTAGTTGGTCTTTTATTCCATATATTAACATAAATCTTCAATATTTGCTATACATATTTCTAAAAGACACTGCTTTTTACATATTCAGGAGAGAATCAGTACTTAGTCTACTGTGGGAAGAGAGGACAAGTAACAGAGTGTGTTTCACTGGCTTTTGTGTATAGTAAATTTTATGAGCCCGTCACACCAGAATGAGGAATTGCTGCCAGACACAGAGCTGCTCACTGGCCTTTGTCCCGATGGCAGGAATGGAACTAATCCTTAAAGCTCCATTGGCCAGCCTAATTTCCTCACAATCGACTTTCCAAATGTCTTACGGTATGATAACCTAGCAAACCTATATAATGTACAGCCACTGCAAAGCCTGGACCACAAAAAGGCTCTGTAAAACTGAAGCAAGCAAGTTCAGACTACTCTCTACGTACTGCAATTGAAAACACTGAGTGCTTCATGTGACCATGCTTTACCCTCATTAGGTTGTAGCAGTGTGGTAAGCTGCTTATAGAAGATGTGACACAGTAACGTCAATGATACTTTAATATTTAAAATGATGTCCCTTTACTCTAATTTTTCAAAAGTTAAAAGTAAGACATAAATGGTTGTAAAGGATAAAAACAATTTTCTCAGTAGAGACTTTAAAACATGAATTTTGTGCTCATTCCTGCAAATTCTTAATATGCTTAATCGAATATGAAACATCAGCTCAAATAATATACATAATGGAAGATGATATTAATAGTAACATCTAAAATTTTGCAAATGTTTCAGAACATTATAATGAAGTAATACCTGAAAAAGTGCACAAATATATATATCTTGACAAGTTTTCAAAGATTGGTAACTTGCTTCAGTGTTCAGACATGTAAAATTGCCCACTTCAGATAATGCAGAATAGTAGTACCTATGACTGTGGTATCAACAAGTAATAGTTTAAATCGGTCATCTATTACAATTACCTCATGGTAACAATTTCTTCTTCTTCTTCTTCTTGCGCCAGTCATTTTGGCCTGGGAGACCATACGGGTTCTCTACACTCCTCCACCAACCATTTCTTTTCTTGGCCTCCATGGTCCATTCTCCTTTCCTTAGTCCCATCACCTCTGTATCTCTGTTGAAATCATTCTTCCATCTTGCCCATGGCCTTCCTTGTCCCCTTCTGTCTTCTACAGATCCTGAGTATGCTACTCATGGTTGTCTTTCCTCTTCCCTCCTAATCAGGTATCAAGCCCACACCAATATTCTTTTGTTCATCCCTCAGACAGAATCAGCTTGCAAGTATAGGTCTGACAATCCCTGGTTTTTAATATCCTCCATTCCTATGACTGGGTGTCCCTCTTGGGACCAAATATTTTCCTTAATATTTTTCTCTTGAAGACTAGCAGTTTTTGTTCATATGTTTTCCTTCCTGAAAATGTTTGAGAACCATACAGAGCTATGGGAGGACTTATACTCCGATATAGCCTGATTTTAAAACTTTTCAAAACTGCTCTACAGCACAGCATGTCCTGTAACCCGAAATACAATATTTTTGCTGCTGAAATCCTTGACTTAACCTCAATTTCCACTCTACTCTGCTCAGGAAAAATTCTTCTCAAATATTTAAATATTTCTGCTCTTTTTAGTGAATTAATCAACTATCAATGTGGTTTGATCACTGGGGCCTTGCTCACAACCACACACTGAGCTTTCTCCTTGTTAATTTGTAACCCTTCTGTCCTTACAATACTGCTGTAAGACCTTGTCACAAGATGCAAGTCCTCTTTACTATCACTTATTACATCATTCTCAGCAAATGCAAGCAGGTATATTGTGATATTACCCAGTTTTATTCTGGTTTGGGTTGGTGATCTCTGTCTGTCTTTTCTAAAATTAAATTAAAAAGTGTTGGAGATTACGTATCACCTTGTATAAGACCAGTTCTGACATCACAATGCTCTGACATTACCTTATTGATCTTTACCCTGCTAAAGGTTTCCTCTAAACACATCTGAACTAGCTTTACTAACTTTTGTGGAGGGGTGACTGTGCCTGTACGTTGGCTGTCACAAGCTTTTTTGAGATCTACGAAAACTGTGCGAATATCAAAGTTATGTTCTCAGTTACCTGCCTGGGCATAGAAAGGTGGTCTGTCATTGATACGTTGCTTCTGAAACCACACTGATAGTCCCCTAAAATTCCTTCTGCAATTGGGATCATACTCTTCAGTAGACATTGATATAATTTTGTTGCTTGCACTAAGGAGTGCCATCACTCTATAATTATCACATACTAGGGGATCATTCTTTTTGCATTTCAGATTATGGTCTTTTTGTCATCAGGCACTCTCTCATATTTCTAAACACTCTTTAACAGTTTTGTAATTATTTTAACTAGTACTGGCCCTCCATTCTTTACCAGCTTTCCTGCAATTTGAACTTCAATGAAAGCCGTACTTTTTTTAAGTTTTTGATTATTTGGTGTATTTCTTCATTGGGGGTCTCTACTTTGCCATCTATGGTGTCTGGTACTTCACATGGACGAGACTCAATGGGGCTTTCACAGTTTACTAATTCCGTGAAGTAATCTGTCCATCCCTGTTCTACTTCAGTGTCATTTGTGAGAATTTTCCTCTGTGTTTTTCAACAAATGTTTATTTTTTCTTGTATTTCTGTATCACTTTCTTTACTTTTTGGTACATTTGTCATGTCCTTTGATGGATACAGTCTTCTTCAGCTTCTTCTATTAGCTCCTTGTAATATTTCCACTTCTCTTGCCTTAGTTTATTTGCCATTTCCTTTCTTATTCTCATACAGCTATCTTTTATCTCCTGATGCCTCATGTTTTATAGTCAACTTTTCCTAGCCAACCCTATCTCTTTAAGGTTTTCCTGGCACACTTGATTAAACCATGCCTCCTGACCCTTTTGTTTTCCTAGAATTTTGAGCAAACAAAAGCAGTCAGATAAGGTGTATTTCAATCATGTGTGTCAGCAAAAAATGAAGAGAGAAAGTTGGCTAGGAAAAGGTGGTTAGAAAACACGTCCACAGTTAAAAGACAGGTACATCCTATTAAGGAAGGAAACAGCAACTATACCAAGGCAGCAGAAAAGGAAACAATTTCAAGTGACACAAAATGGAATGATCTCACAGATGATTGTGACTTGTGACAGAATTCAGTTCACTGCTACGACACTGGGAAAATTGAGTCAGTCTGCAAATGAGACATAGTACACCATTTGTGCCTCATATCTTGGAATAATGCTTAAATGTATGGGATCCAAACCATACAGGACTAACAGGGGATACTGAAAGAAGGGTGGCACATTATGGTCACAGGTTCATCTGACTCACGGTAATGTGTCATGGAAATGTTGAAAAACCTGAAATGGCACAGAGATGAAACATCCAACAAAAGCCTACTTAGGAATTTTCAAGAACCAGTTTTAAGTGATGTGTCTGTATTCTATATATTCCTCATCTCTCTAATTATCACTCCTGTAGGGACTTTGAAGACCAGATTAGACTAATTACTCATATAGAGCCATTTATGTATTCTTCACTCTTGCAGAGCCATTTATGCATTCTTCCCCTCTCCTTACGTAATTAGAAAGGGAAGAAACCCTAACCTGTGGTACCTCGATAAGTACCCTTTGCCATGCAGTTTACAGTGGTTTGTAGTGTGTGTGTGTGTGTGTGTGTGTGTGTGTGTGTGTGTGTGTGTGGATGTAGAAGTTGTCGGAATTAGAAAATTTGGGCAAGACAGTGGTTAACAACCTGCTCCAAAGTCTTTTTCATTCTTCCCAGGGATACACCATTATGACAGCTACTCGGCTACCTTTGGTCCATCCTGAGTTTTCAAGAAGGCAGTTAAAATAATTCTTTCAGTGGGTCAGGGAACTGCCTTGCTTCATACAAGAAATTAAGTATATCAAGGAGCATATCATTAGTATGTATTTCTATATAGAAAAGTTTATAATCGTATTAGTAAGATGGCACCAGTAAAATTATTACAATCAGCAGTGATATACAAGTGTCCTCTGATTGAAGAAGAGCTACTCAACATAGTATTTGCATAGCCTTTTTAAAGTACTTACTTGCTAAATTTTTATGTTTTTTTGGTTTATTTATCTTGTACTTAACGTTGTTACCAAATCTGCAAGTTGGTAAAGTATCATTTTTAACTGATGTGTTACAGTCGTTGTTATCCACTGACACCAATTCAACTTTCACGCCTAAGCGAGAAAATATTTGACCAGGAACCTGTACATGAACAAACATGAATTCTATTACATTATGTATCAGATGTTCAACTTTCAGATAAGGTGCAAAATTTTAATTTCTTTAGGTCATTCAACTACAAATGGCACAGAAGTGTAATCATTCACATTTAAATACAATAACATTTGTACTGCCTTAAAGTATTAGAAATTATGGTAGATGTCAGCTCCTGCACCGTAAACCCCATTTTCCCCATTCTTGGAATCCTGTGGCCAGACGTATAATGAATAATCTATATACAATGACTATGCGCTGCTGAATTCCAACCTGTAGATTTGAGTTTAATACTAAACTGTATAGTGAGGCCATGTGACTTTTGAAATAAATCATTAAGCAACCTCTTAGCACATAACAATGAGGACTAGTTAGTAAGCAGTGAGTATTCATTATGTTAAATGAAGAAATTAACTGGAGCAAAACTGAGAACAGATCCTTGAAGCATTTGTCATGGCAGTTCAGAGAAAGAAAATGTTAATAAACTGTAACTGCAGGAGCATCCACAGAAAGATCCTGGAAGTAGTCTCGCTTACAAATGGTAACAATGCCCGAATCATACTAGGGACAGAAAGCTGGCTGGAACCAGATGTTAATAACAATGAAATACTAAACACTGACTGGAATGTATATTGCAAAGATAGCTTGAATGCTGTTTGTGAAGGTGTGGTTATATCCGTAAATATATATATACACAGATTAGTACACGATAATTTGAGTGGAGATAAGCATAAAAGGTGGATCAAACATGGTCATCAGAAGCTTTAATAGACCCCATGCTGCAGCAGCGGTATTGGCGGAACATTTGATGACAAACTTGGAAAATTTTCATGTAAATTTCCAGATCCTGCTGTAACATTAAATGGAAATACCAACTTACCAGCTATACAATGCAAGCCCCAGTGATTAGGGCAGGTTGTAGAGACAGGGAATCATCTGAAATGGTTCTATATGCCTTATCAGAAAATTGCCTTGAGCAGTTAATCAGAGAACTGACTCTTTAAGATTAGATCTAAGATCTGCTGGTGACAAATGGGCCCAAAGTTTTCCCACTCATTTAGGGCACAACAGAGCATCACTGATCATAAGGTCATTACAGCTTCACTGAATGTGGATGTAAATACGAATATAAAAAAAGGTAGGAAGATCTTTCTGTTTGGCAAGAGTGACATGAAACAGTTTTCAGATTGCCTGAGTTGTCAGAATGAAAATTTCATCTCCAGCACTAACAATGATGAGTATAAACGGACAAAGTTCAAGAACACTGTACAATATGATTTAGATAGGTATGGGCTGAGAAAGTTGTGAGGGATGGAAAAGACCCACCATGGTTCGACAGCCATGTTAGGAAGATGCTACAAAAATCAACAGTCTCTCTGATAAACAAAAACTAAACAAACAAAATTAGTGTAATACGAGCCAAGCTTTAAGCATTCAATGAAGTAAAATTCTGTCTACCGAGTTGATGGATAATCCTAAGTAGTTTAAAGCAGTAAACAGATTGAAGCTGTCTATCCAAACATGCCATGACCATAATGGAATTAAAATAAAGAAGGATATACAAAAGACCAGTATTAAATGTCTTTTCCCAAAACTGTTTCACAAAGAAAGATTTCACTGTGATACCTCCTTTAAATCATCACACCAATGCCAAAATTGCTGATATGAAAGTGACCATGGTACAAAAAAGCAACTAAAATCACTCAACAGAGAAAAGGCCACTAGACCTGACAGAATACTGTTATAACCTTTAATCACTAATAAATTGCGTGGATATACAAAAGTAGAAACACTAGCGGGTTACATGTTACTAACTCCGTATCTGTCATTCGACTGCCGTGCCGTGACATGCGGCCGGCGCCGTTCATAGCCAGGTGGCGCTCCCGCGCTCGGCCGAGCTGCGGAGCGCCTCTATCGCCGTGTTCGCGTACTAGCGTAGCGGCACTTTTGAATGTCGTGGCACTGTCACAACACTTTTCCCCCCTTGAAAAAAAAAAAACAACACTCACTTCCTTGGAGACACGGACAGTGCGGAGACATCCATGGCCTCTTGGGAGGCCCCGAGAAGATCCCGCGGAGAAACACGAGAGTATGGTCGAAAATGTCCAGGACGGAAGCTTGCGCGTGGAACGTGCCTCCTGGACGAGATGATGGGTGAAAACTCCGGAGCAGCACCCATAGGTGTCGTGGACCTGGGGGTGTGCTCCAGCGAGATGGGTCCCGGAGAAGGCGGCGTCGCGACTGGGGCCGGTTCCGGCGTACTCGGAAGCGGTAGCGACGGCGGCGGCAGCAACATGCCCGGAAGATCGGCAGCAGTGACAGGACTGGCTTCTCGGGCTGGTGGAGACGACAGAAGGGGCGGTGGTACCGGCGTGGCCACCACTCGTGGGCGCATCTGGTCGTAATGGCGAACAACCATGCCGTCGTCCGTACGTATTTCACAAAGCCGGCGGCCGCGAAGAGCCTGGACCACCCCTGGAATCCATTTAGGGCGAGATCCATACCCCCGTGCCCACACATCGGCGCCCACCGGGTATTTTCCCGCACTAGGGGACACAGTACAAGGCCTGACAGGGTGAAGCAGGTGCAGTAGAGTGCGCGGTTGGCGGCCATGCAAGAGTTCAGCAGGGCTGCGATCACCCAGAGGCGTGAAGCGATAAGAACTCAGAAATTGCAACAGAGCGTCATCTGTGGAAAAATCACTAAGGAATTTTTTCATTTGGCTTTTGAAAGTGCGGACAAGGCGCTCGACCTCCCCATTCGATTGCGGATGGAAAGGCGGTGCTGTAACATGATGAATCCCTTGTCCAGTACAAAAATCACGGAAGGCCTGCGAAGAGAACTGAGGGCCATTGTCCGTGACAATCGTGGATGGAAGACCTTCTAGCGCAAAGATTTTGGACAAAGCCAGCATCGTCGCCGCAGTGGTGGGCGACGGACATCGAACAACAAACGGAATCTTCGAGAAGGCGTCAATCAACAGTAGCCAATAAGTGCCGAGGAAGGGGCCGGCAAAGTCAGCATGCACCCGTTCCCACGGCTGCGCCGGATCAGGCCACGGAGAGGGCAGAGTACGAGGCGCAGCCAGTTGTTGAACACACTGATCACACGCAGCGACCATGTGGGCGATGTCCGAATCAATACCGGGCCAATAAACGTGCCTGCGGGCCAGGGACTTGGTCTGAGAAATCCCCCAATGGCCCTCATGCAATAGTTTGAGAACATCTTTGCGAAGAGAGGCGGGCACCACAACCCATGGAGATGCGCCATCCGTGGCCAGAAGAACAACACCCTCACGAACAGACAGACGAAGGCGCAAGGCATGGTAGTTGCGAAGGGGATCCGATGCCCGGCCCTTGGTCCTGTCCGGCCAACCCCGCTGAACAAAACCGATCACCTGACGCAGGACCGGGTCCCGCGCAGTAGCCAACGCGACCTGCGAACCTGTAAGTGGAAAACCCTCGACCGCACGACGTTCTTCCTCATCAATGTGGAAACAGAGTAGTTCATCTCGATCGAAAACCGGGTCGGTTCCCATCGGCAAACGCGACAATGCGTCATCGTTGGCGTGCTGGGCCGTGGGGCGATAGTGAATCTCATAGTGAAAACGAGACAAGTATAAGGCCCAACGTTGCAGGCGGTGAGCTGCCTTATCCGGAAGCGACGCCGAGGGGCTGAACAGAGAGACCAGCGGCTTGTGGTCGGTGATGAGGTGAAACTTAGAACCATACAAAAAAACGCTGAACTTTTTTAGAGCATAAATGATAGCGAGCGCCTCCTTTTCTATTTGAGAGTAACGCCGTTGGGCATCGTTGAGGGTCTTGGAAGCGTAGGCGATGGGTCGTTCCGACCCATCCTCATACCGATGGGCGAGAACAGCCCCTAGGCCATACTGTGACGCGTCAGTCGCCAGAACCAAGTGCTGACCTGGACGGAATGTGGCAAGACAAGGTGCCGACTGCAAATGAGCCTTCAGGCAGATAAAAGCCTGCTCACACTCGGCGGACCAACAGAAAGGAACGTTTTTGCGTAACAGCTAATGCAGAGGATGAGCCACCGCCGCCGCGGAGGGAATGAATTTGTGATAGTAAGCAACCTTGCCTAGAAACGCCTGAAGTTCTTTGACCGTAGACGGCCGGTGTAGAGCGGTAATGGCCGCAACGTGCTGTCGTAGAGGACGTATACCCTCACGGGACAAGTGGAAACCAAGATACACAACGGAGGGTTGGAAGAACTGTGACTTGTCCAGATTGCACTTCAACCCAGCTGAATGCAGAACCCGAAACAGTGAACGCAAATTGCGAAGGTGCTCCTCAGTGGAGGCCCCCGTGACAACAATGTCATCCAGGTAGTTGATGCAGCTGGGAACGGAAGCCGTGAGCTGTTCCAAAAACCGCTGAAAAATGGCCGGCGCGCTAGCGACGCCAAATGGTAACCGCTGGTACTGATACAACCCACAAGGAGTGTTGATGACGAGAAATTCCTTGGAAGATGCATCCAACGGCAACTGATGGTACGCCTCCGATAAGTCAAGTTTGGAAAAGAACTGGCCCCCAGCGAGCTTGGTAAATAACTCCTCAGGACGGGGAAGAGGATAAGTGTCAATGAGGCTTTGAGCGTTGACAGTGGCTTTAAAATCACCACACAATCGCAGACTCCCGTTTGGTTTAGAAACCACCACAATGGGCGATGCCCGTTCGCTGGAGGTAACAGGAAGAAGAATCCCCGAAGCTGTTAACCTGTCTATCTCAGCTTTGACAGGTGCACGCAACGCCATCGGAATAGGGCGTGCCCGGAAAAACTTAGGGCGAGCTGTAGGTTTAAGAGTAATGTGGGCTTCAAAATCCTTGGCACGACCCAGACCAGCAGAGAACACGGACGAGAATTCAGAACACAAGCCATCCAGCTGTTGATATGGAATGTCCTCAGATATGAGGTGCACATCATCATCAATGGAGAACCCGAACAACTGGAAAGCATCATAACCGAACAGGTTTTCAGTGTCCGCATGATCCACCGCATAAAACGTGAGGGGCCTAACAACAGACTTGTAGGCAGTGGAAGCATCAAACTGGCCAACGATAGGAATTTTCTGCTTATTATAAGTTCGTAGATTTCGCGTAACTGGAGACAAGGGAGGGGAGCCCAACTCCAAATACGTGCGAGAATTAATGAGAGTTACTGCAGAGCCAGTGTCCACTTGCATGCGAATGTCTTTATCCAGAACACGAACAGTAACAAACAACTTATTCGTTTGAGAAAGCACACAGTTAACATCCATGTCCGATGCCTCGTCCTCGTCGACAGGAACTTTAGGGGACTGACACACAGAAGCAATGTGGCCTTTTTTCCTACATGAATTACACGTGGCCCAACGTTTTGGACACGCGGCTCTGTCATGCTGTACGAAACAATGTGGACAAGAAGGAAGGGCGGAACGAACCTGCTTCTGTGGTTGCTGTTTTCGCTGCGAGCGTGGCGGCCCCACGCGACGTTGTTGACGCGAGTGCACCGCCGCCACATCGTCGTTTCCCTGTGAAACAGGCAAATTGTCCGCGTCGAAAGTGGATTGTACAGCGCCTACATCACACCATGCGTCTATTTGCGCACCAGCAGCGTGAGACACTTCAAACGATTGAGCGATGCTGAGAACTTCCGACAATGACGGGTTTGGCAATTGTAAGGCACGTTGCCGAACTTCTTTATCAGGAGCAAGCCGTAAAATAGCGTCCCTAACCATTGAATCAGCGTAAGACTCATGATGAGTGTCCGTGACAAACTGACATTTCCGACTCAGACCGTGTAGTTCCGCCACCCAAGCACGGTAAGATTGATGGGGCTGTTTACGACACCGGTAGAACGCCACGCGGGCGGCAATGACATGGGTGTTTTTTCGGTAATAGTTAGACAATAAGTCACACATTTCTTGGAAGGACAGAGAGGCAGGTTCCCGCAGAGGGGCTAACTGAGATAGCAGCTGATAGATCCGTGGGGAAATCCAAGAGAGGAATAACGACTTACACATAGGAGCGTCGACAACGCCGAAAGCCAAGAAGTGTTGCCGCAAATGCTTCTCATAATCCTCCGAGTCTTTAGCGGCCTCGTCATAAGGAGGGAACGGAGGCGGAGAAGAGGAAGACAGACAATGAGTAAGCGACGTCGACAACGCCTGAATAGCAGCCGTCAGCTGTGTTTGTTGTGCCTGAATAGCAGCCGTCAGCTGTGTTTGTTGTTCAATGAGCGCTTGCATAAGCTGTTCCATGTCTGCCCCGACACGAACACACAATTCCACAACGCAGGAAAAAAATATCCCATCCTCGCCGCCAATAAGTGTTATAACCTTTAATCACTAATAAACTGTGTGGATATACAAAAGTAGAAACACTAGCGGGTTACATGTTACTAACTCCGTATCTGTCATTCGACTGCCGTGCCGTGACATGCGGCCGGCGCCGTTCATAGCCAGGTGGCGCTCCCGCGCTCGGCCGAGCTGCGGAGCGCCTCTATCGCCGTGTTCGCGTACTAGCGTAGCGGCACTTTTGAATGTCGTGGCACTGTCACAACAAATACCAATATAATTTTTCATAGAGCAGCAGTGTACAATATGTCTCTGAAGAATTGAAGCGTTCCTTATTAGGTGGGGGTTGTAGAATTTTTAAACATGATTTATGCTTGTGTATTACTTTCTGGAGATCAAAAATCTCCTCTGTAGGGATCAACAGAGGTACTGAAAACAACAATCATGTTAAACTCAGCTCACTCTGTTCATCCACAAGACCCAGAAAGCAGTATATACTGGTATCCAGATAGATGCTGTTTTCCTTGACTTCCATAAGACGTTCAAAACAGTTCTGCACTGCCACCTAATGAACAAAATATAGGTGTATGGAATATCACGCCAAATGCATGACTGGACTGAAGAATTTCTAGCAAACAGAACACTGTATGTTACTCTTTACAGTGAGAAGTCTTCAGACATAAAAGTAACTACACAGAAAGACCCATTATTGTATGGTCACAAAACAACCACTGGAAGCAGTTACTTCCATAAAATATCTAAGAGTATTAATACAGAGTGGTTTTAAGTGGAACTACCAAATAAAACTACTCACGGGAAAGGCAGCTGCCATACTGTGATTCATTGGAAGATTTCTAAGGAAATGCAGTCCTTCAATAACAGAGGTAGCGTAAAAAATTCTCATTCAATCAGTACTTGAATATTACTCATCAATATCGGATCTGTACCAGATAGGAGTGATATATAAAATGTAGAGAAGGACAAAAAATAGCAGTGCATTTTGTTACAGATTCATTTAGTAAGCATAAGAGTGTTAAGAAGATGATCAATCAACTCCAGTGGCAGTCAATTACAAGGGGTGTTCTGCATCTTGGTGTGATTTACTGTAACAAGTTCCACGACCTTTGAGTCCCCAAAGATACTGCTTCCTCCTACATGTATATCACAAAAGGACTACAAAGATAAAATTAGAGAAATTAGAGCACACACAGAAGCTTAATAACAATCATTCTTCCCACAAACTATTCGCAACTGGCACAAGAAAGGGAGGATATTACAGCAGTACCATAATATAACACATACAGTCAAACATTCCCACTTAGTTTTGTTATACATTGCAAGAACAGCACAGCAGAGAGTAAGCTACACTTCTTTTTTACAATAAGGAGCACATGCAGAGAAACCCCCCCCCATCTTTACATTTCTCTCCCCCTGCCTCCCTTTTCCCCCCCAATCACCTTCTTCCCACAATCACACTCTTCCCACATCTCTCTCTGTTGCATGCTCTGTACTCTTTTCATCTTGGTGTGCAGCCACAGAGTCATTTGTCCAAAGACCAGCCACAGAGTTATCTGTCCAAAGACCTGCCTCCTTCCAGTTACCCTCTCCTTCCATCCCTCCCGAGCCCCCTCCACCATCTCCATTAGCTCAGGCAACTGCTCTCAATAATCGAGTATCAATAATTAGTCTTGCCATGGCCACAGGATTGTGCATTTGTGTGTGTGTGTGTGTGTGTGTGTGTGTGTGTGTGTGTGTGTGTGTGTGCACGCGCGCGTGCGTGTGTGTGTGAAAACTAGTGCAACTGCTGTGTTCCATGCACTGATCAGCTACAAGTGATGGGTTGTCTTCCTCATATTTTATGTATGCTTTCTGCTGATGGCACAAGCGTATAAGTCACTTGGTCTAGATAAGAAACATTTCAGTCAACATAGAAAGTTCTATGAGAAAATTCTCAGAATGGTTCACAAAAAACAAACTCATTGCAAATACTGAATTCAACTTCCATTTATTTCCACCATCTAGCCAAATGTCTTTCAGAGAAGATTAAAATGGGACACTCATGTAAATAGTTTGTGAAAAAAAACTCTCATCCACGTGCCATGGTCTAAGAATATTAAAGCCTACATTAAGTAAAACAGTGGTAACGTATAGCATACATGTTTTTAGAATGAAAAGAAAAAGAGCTCTAATTATAATTTCTGATCTTAAAAAGATAAGAGTCCTGTAAATTTCACTTTACTGAGCTTGGTATTTTGAATGTCCCAGACTAATTCATTTTTTAACTCTCTTGTTCACTGGGGACTACTGTACCAGAGAAAAATCAAGTGCACACCAAACATATACCAGAATACTATCCTGTCAGAGAAGCATAATTAATGTCGGTGTGAAAATACATAAAATCTCAGAGGAAATAAAATTTGCTACTTATCTAACATTTAAATTGAAGCTTAAGGTCATTCTAAGGAAGCACTTTTCTTGCCTGTAAAAGAACTTCTGAATATGTAAAATAGATTTTAAGAATAGGTACCAAATTTCAATCTGCCAGCTATTTTTGTTAATACTGTGTATTTCTGTATCCTTGTGTTGACCTGCCTTAAACAGTTACTTTTAAACTTAAATTATGACAATATCTACCTACTTACTTTCACTTGTTTTGCTGATAAAAAATATAACTGTAAACTCATTTTGACCCAATCAATACCCATCTATAGTAAATGATAAAAATCAACCAATTAAATGAATGAACGAACAGGATCCTGTTTGGGGATGGCTGGAAATCAGCAAAACAGAGTTCAGTTTCCGCCTTGAGCTACCCTCGATCAGTATATTATTTTGATTCAACAATACCTGCACGATGATTCCTGTGGTTTTCGGTTTTCCCGTCTATAGGTACCTTGCCCTACCTTTGACACAATACTCTGTTAAGTGAATGATTAATGATAGATCCTGTACTTCCTGTAGACGAGACTGTTCCACAGGACAGGTTATTACTTGAGGTACCTCTAGTACATAACTCTTGGAAGTCCTCCCAACACACCCATTTGCAGCAACTTTCAGTCACTTTACAGTAGTCAAGGCACTTTTCATCCCAAAACTGAGAACAGTATTCACACAGTGGGATCCACTGCGGCTGGTGAAGTGTTTCATGGAATAGTAGACAAACAGCTTTAAACTAAGCTTGCCGCTTCTCTTATTTCTGGGTCTGTTATGCTACAACTTTTACTAGTCCCCTTTCATAACTGAATCTATAAGACCCAAAAGGAGACTTCTATTATGGCAGCAGAAAAACATGAAAGCATTAAACTTTTTGAGGCTACTATGGAAAAAAAGGGCTGGAAAACAGTATTAATTTGTGACAACAGACACCCCTGTGGAAAGATAACATTAAACACAACAAATGTTGGTTTTAACATCTGCTATAGTAATTTTAAATCACAAATGTACATTTACTATGAAATGTGTTATGTACAGAACTCAAAACTTACAAAATTCTCAAAAATATGTATTTATTCATGTAGATATACAGGGTGTTACAAAAAGGTATGGCCAAACTTTCAGGAAACATTCCTCACACACAAAGAAAGAAAATAAAAGTGGACATGTGTCCGGAAACACTTACTTTCCACGTTAGAGCTCATTTTATTACTTCTCTTCAGATCACATTAATCATGGAATGGAAACACACAGCAACAGAACGTACCAGCGTGACTTCAAACACTTTGTTACAGGAAATGTTCAAAATCTCCTCTGTTAGCGAGGATACATGCATCCACCCTCCGTCGCATGGAATCCCTGATGTGCCGATGCAGCCCTGGAGAATGGCGTATTGTATCACAGCCGTCCACAATACGAGCACGAAGAGTCTCTACATTTGGTACCGGGGTTGTGTAGACAAGAGCTTTCAAATGCCCCCATAAATGAAAGTCAAGAAAGTTGAGGTCAGGAGAGCGTGGAGGCCATGGAATTGGTCTGCCTCTACCAATCCATCGGTCACCGAATCTGTTGTTGAGAAGCATACAAACACTTCGACTGAAATGTGCAGGAGCTCCATCGTGCATGAACCACATGTTGTGTCGTACTTGTAAAGGCACATGTTCTAACAGCACAGGTAGAGTACCCCGTATGAAATCATGGCGGTGAATCGAGGAAGTACAGTACATACCGACGAAACTAAAATGAGCTCTAACATGGAAATTAAGCATTTCTGGACACATGTCCACATAACATATTTTCTTTATTTGTGTGTGAGGAATGTTTCCTGAAAGTTTGGCCGTAACACCCTGTATACAGAAATTAGGGGTGAATGACAATTTTTTGAACAAAACTACACTGTATAAAGCACCAACACTTTTCAGCATCCGGAAATACTCAATAATATACTTTTTTCTTTTTGGATGAGGATGTTGTGATGATGTCTTCAGTCCAGAGACTGGTTTGATGCTGCTCTCCATGCTACTCTATCCTGTGCAAGATTCTGCATTTCCAAGTAACTTCTGCACCATACATCCTTCTGAATTTGCTTAGTGTATTCACCTCTTGATATTGCTCTACAATTTTTACCCTCCACAATTCCCTCCAGTACTAAGTTGGTGGTCCCTTGATGCCTCAGACCATGTCCTACCAACCGATCCCTCCTTCTAGTCAAGTTGTGCCACAAAGTCCTCCTCTCCCTAATTCCATTCATTACCTCCTCATTAGTTACGTGATCTATCCATCTAATCTTCAGCATTCTTCTGTAGCACCAAATTTTGAAAGCTTCTATTCTCTTCTTGTCTAAGCTATTCATCGTCCATGTTTCACATCCATACATTGTTACACTCCATACAACTACTTTCCCGACACTTAAATCTCTACTCAATGTTAACAAATTTCTCTTCTTCAGAAACACTTTTCTTGCCATTGCCAGTCTACATTTTATATCCTCCCTACTCTGACCATCATCAGTTACTTTGCTCCCCCAATAGCAAAACTTATCTACTACTTTAAGTGTCTCATTTTGTAATATAATTCCCTCACCGTCACCTTATTTAATTAGACTATGTTCCTTATCCTCATTTTCCTTTTGCTGATGTTCATCATATAGCCTCCTTTCAAAATACTGTCCATTCCGTTCAACTGCTCTTCCAGGTCCTTTGCTGTCTCTGACAGAATTACAATGTAATCGGCAAACTCAAAGTTTTTATTTCTTCTCCATGGATTTTAATTCCTACTCCAATTTTTTATTTTCTTTCCTTTACTGCTTGCTCAATGAATAGATTGAATAACATCAGGGATAGGCTACAACCCTTTCTCATTCCCTTCTCAACCACTGCTTCCCTTTCATACCCCTCGACTCTTATAACTGCAATCTGGTTTCTGTACAAATTGTAAATAGCCTTCTGCTCTACAAATGCTAGAAACGTAGGTTTGCCTTTGCTTAATCCATCTTCTAAGATAAGTCGTAGTGTCAGTATTGCCTAACGTGTTCCAATATTTCTACAGAATCCAAACTGATCTTCCCCAAGATCGGCTTCTACCAGTTTTTCCATTCGTCCGTAAAGAATTTGTGTTAGGATTTTGCAACTGTGACTCATTAAACTGATAGTTCGGTAATTTTCACACTTGTCTCATACATCTTACTCACCAAATGGTAGAGTTCTGTCAGGGCCGGGTCTCCCAAGGCTATTAGAATTCCTAATGGAATATTGTCTATTCCCGGGGCCTTGTTTTGACTTAGGCCTTCCAGTGCTCTGTCAAATTCTTCACGTAGTATCCTATCTCCCATTTCATCTTCACCTATGTCCTCTTCCATTTTCATAATATTGCCATCACGTACATTGCCCTTGTATAGACCCTCCATATGCTCCTTCTACCTTTCTGCTTTGCCTTCCTTGATTAGAACTGAGCTCTTGATATTTATACAAGTGGTTCTCTTTTCTCCAAAGGTCTCTCTAATTTTCTTGTAGGCAGTATCTATTTTACCCCTAGTGATATATGCCTCTACATCCTTGCATCTGTCCACTAGCCATCCCTGCTTAGCCATTTTTCATTTCCTGTGGATCTCATTTTTGAGACATTTGTATTCCTTTTTGCCTACTTCATTTACTGCATTTTTACATTTTCTCCTTTCATCAATTAAATTCAATATATCTTCACTTACCCGAGGATTTCTACTAGCCCTCGTCTTTTAACCTACTTGGGCCTTTGCTGCCTTTGCAATTTCATCGTTCAAAGTTGCCCATTCTTCTTCTACTGTATTTGTTTCCCCTGTTCTTGTTGGATGAGGATACTATCACTAAAAGCTTCTAAAAATCACAAATTAAATTTACAATTGAAAAAATAGTAACAATTTTGTGCAGCATTCACAAATATTCAGAAATACAGACTTATCATGATACACATAAGTGGTAACATGATAAAAGCAAACAGTAAAATATTAGGATCTAGAATTTCGAATTTGACCTATCACGCACACGCAATCTAACACAAAAGGAAATTTGTTGTTGGCTTATATATGTAAATAAATGTGTTAAATGTGTGGATGTTTTACGTAGATAAATTTCTAACATATTCTACACTAGTGTGGCAAAGATGAACACTAAATGTCAGTTTTTCTCACCAAAGTCACATAAATTGTGGGTCACCAACAAAGCAAGGTTTCTGCTTGAGGTGGCTAACAATGCATCAGTTATATTCCAACTGTATGTTTTGGGCACTGTGTATGTTTGATGTTAGGTTAATAAGTTATTACCTTCCTCCATAATCCTTCTAACATCTTGTTCCCAAAATATGGTCTCATTTTATGGTCTTGCTTAACTTTTGGATATTAGTACCTTTGTATATGACAAAACTAGTGACAAATATGATAATGAAAGTAGATGATTGGCCAGTTAACAGGAGTGGCCTGGTACAATTGTTGGTTGCAAACTTCCATAAAATCCCTGCTGCAATAGAATTTCAAAACACTGAAATTCAATCCTCAATTTTGAAACAAATCATGAATTAAAATGAAGTCTGTAAAAACCTAACAGAATAACTACATAAACTAAAATATGTGCTATGTAATGGAATTTTAAGCAAATAAAAAAAGAGAAATATACTGCAGGATGAACCTTCTTTATCTGCTCTTCTACCTCTGCCTCCATTCCACCCTTGCTTTCCTAGCCAGCTCTTCTTTTTTGGTTCCTTTGTTACTTCCTTTTATCATCCTAAGGTCACTTTATTTCTTTTTTTTTCTTTTGATGTTCAGTTTTTTCAGTGTTCCCCCTCTATCTATATGATCCTCCTATCCCCATCCCATCTTCCTCCATCTAATACAATCCTATATATCCTTACATCTGGGAACAATCCCTGTATTCACACATGCTTGCCCCATTTGCCTTCTTCATTTCCACACATCAGCAGTTATCACTTTCATATTTATGCCACTTATCACTTTATCTTTAAGACGAGGGGTTATCTGACCTCTCAGTCATTTACTTTTCTATTATGACAACAGGAAAATCTGAAATGCTTTAAATGCAAACATTTTAGGTTAGGCTTTACGGTGACTTTTATTGACATTAAATGAAACAACAAGTTTACTGTTACCAGTCACAACTGATAAGAATTAACTTGTTTCATTTAATATCAATAACAGTCACGGTAAAGCCTAACCTAAAATGTTCGCATTTAAAGTATTTCAGATTTTCCTGTTGTTATAATAGAAAAGTAAATGGTAACAGTGAACTTGTTGTTTCAGTTAATGTCAATAACAGTCACGGAAAAACCTAAACTAAAATGTTTGCATTTAAAGTTAATCTGCCCAGTCAGGCAATCAAGGCTATTTTCGAACGGTGACTGGTAACAGTAAACCTGATGTTTCATTTAATTAAAATCTGAAATGTTTTTGAGGTTATGGAGGCTAACTGCCTGTGTTAATTTTGAATAAACATTGATCCAAACTCTTCTGCTTTCTTCAGAATCTTGCTTATATGCCATTTTCTAACAGGCAAACTATGAAACAAATCCTAATAACATCTTAAAGACTCCAGTTAAAAACTTTCAATTTACAAGCAACAGGACAGAAATAACTGTAAACTTAAATAGTTAAAAGTTGATTACTCATTCGTAAACTGTATCTCTACATTACTTTTATACTGGAGGCCACGATATAGATAACGATTTGAACAAGAACCCAAGTACATGTTACATGAAAAAACAAGTAAAAGAATGTGTTTCACTTGGCCAAGTGTCATAGGTGAAGAAGCAACAGCAATTTGCTGACTCTTATTATATTTATTAGTTTTGTCATTCTGTATCCAGCACTTGTAGGATAGTAAAACACATTGTTTCATGTGTTTGCTCCTGTGGCTGATAACAATTCCTGTAAGTCTTGTTACATTGTTTCCTATTCAAATTATATACTATTCAGTGGCTGTTACCTGTCCCGGGAGTTTGTGATGGGAAATTTATGAATGCTTTGTATACTGTACGCAAAATATATTATGCAGTTTACAACTAAACTCCTATTAAGTGGGGCAAATCCTGAGTTGCTGATAACTGTCAACAGCACACTTCAACTTCGACACACACCAAGCAGAGTACACTACTTCTTGTCTTTGTGTGTGCTCTACAGTTCAAACTCTCAACATACTGTCAATGTACAACGAAAAGTGAAGAATGGTATCAGTTATCTGCAAGTTGACTAGAACAATCCTAACAGTATGTCAGATGTTCATCACATGGCAGCAAGTTACAAATTTATAAACACTGGCATACTAGCAGTGTACAGATAGTCACTGCACTAGCAATTCCCAACAGGGGGTTAGTTAATTAATTAGTTACTTAGCTACATGTTCCACTGATCAATCTCACAGTAATCGTTATGATGTGGAACGTGTCAAGTGCAGCTATAGATTTATTTATTCCCATTCATTCCCATTTATAGTATAGGAGGCGTTGTCAAGAAAATATGGTTTCAATTTATTTTTGAAACTATTACTGCAGTCTATCGGACATCTTATTTCATCTGGTAATTCATCGAAAAGTTTTACAGCAGCACATTTTACCCCTTTCTGTGCCAAAGACAGGTTAAGTAGAGGATAAAGTACATCTTTCTTCTTCTGGTATTATAATCATGAATATCACTGTTGTTTTTAAAATGGTCCATGTTGTTGGGAGCAAATTTCATTATTGAGTAAATGTACTGTGAGGTGGTTGTAAGAATTCCTAACTTTTTAAACAGATGCCTACAAGATGTGCGACAATGACCCCAAACATTATTCTAACCACTTTCTTTTGAGCAACATCTACTTTTTGCCTAAGTGTTCGGTTACCCCAAAATATTACTCTGTATGACATTAGAGAGTGAAATTATGTGAACTGTATTAGTTTACTAATTTCTATATCCTCAAAATTTGGCGATTACTCTGATTACAAAAGTTGGTGAACCTAGTCACTTCATGAGATCCACAATATGAATTTTCCAATTAAGATTCTCACCTATATGTACACCCAAAAACTTAGTATGCTCTACCGTGGCTACTGACTTCTGTTGATGTGTTATATTTATTGAAGGAACTGTACTCCTTGCACCAGAAAATTGGATGCACTATGTTTCTTCAGAGTTCAGAGCTAACCCACTCACAGAAAACCAACTAATAACTTTCCCAAAGACGTTATTTATATCATTTTCTACTGGACTTTCTTTTGCTGGAATAATAATGATGCTTGTATCATCAGCAAACAGTGTCAGTTTAGCTTAGAAGGGAGGTCATTCAGATATATCAAGAACAGAAGGGCACCAATGATCGAACCCAGAGGAACACCTAATGTATTTTCACCCCAATAGGTGAAGTGGCAAACTTCCTTAAACCACTTAAACCATGTAAAGAAACATTTTGCTTCCTGTTCTGTAGATATGACTTAAACCACTCACATGCTGTTCCATTTATACCACAGAATTGTAATTTCTGTAACATAATGTCATGGTTCACACAATCAAATGTTTTGGATAAGTCACAGAAAATTCCTATTGCTGACATTTTACTATTTAAATTGGGCAGTGAAACTGTATATTGTTTTCTCAGTGGAACAGCATTTTTGAAATTCGAAATATGGTTTACTAAGTATCCCATTACTGTTGAAATGGCTAACCACTCTGGCTGTATTACTTTCTCGACGATTTTGAAAGTGCTGTAAGCATGGATACCGGATGCTAATTATTGACATCTGTGGTGTACCCTTTCTTGTAGAGAGGCTTGACAATGGTATATTTTAACTTGTCAGGGAAAATACCTTGATTTAGTGATGCATTACATATGCAGCTCAGCATATCAGCTGCAACCGCTCCACACTGTTTGAGCATTTATTTTTTGAAGATTTAATGATTTTCCTTATTTCACAAGATGTTGTTAGGTGAAAATTAATCTGACTAAAATTTCTCAAAACTAACTCTTCCATGTACTGCTTGGGTTTTTCTTTTGCACTATTCTCACCAATTTTTCACCTACACTTAAGAAATGGTTGTTAAATACATTAGCTACTTGTGTACTGTTGGTTAAGAGGGTCTCATTCTCTACAATACTAATACTACCTACCCTAGTGGTTACTTTTCTTGTCTTCCTTCTAACAACATTCCATATTGATTTGATTTTTTTGCCAGAGCTTTTAATTTCATCTCTAACATACATATTTCTTGATTTTCTGCCAACTTTTCTCAATACGTTACAACAATTTTTATGTGTAAAATTATTTCCAGGTCTTTATAATAGCCTTGCTGTCTCTTGCAGTTTTCTTTTTCCTTCTGAAGACACTTTAATACCTGTAGTAATCCAAGGTTTCTTTGAAAACTGTTTGGTGTTACATTTAGTAATTTTTTTTTGGACAGCTATGTTCAAAAAAGGATATAAATTTATCATGAAATACTTTGGATTTATCATTAGCTTTTGGCTCATTATATACATCTCCCCAATTAACATTACTTAAACTTTCTCTGAAGTGGTTGGGCAATCCTACACTTTTACTTAATGATTTCTGAACTGTACATTCTGCTAGGTTTTGTAAGTTAATCGCCGGCCGGAGTGATTGAGGGGTTCTAGGCGCTACAGTCTGGAACCGCGCGACCGCTATGGTCACAGGTTCGAATCCTGCCTTGGGCATGGACGTGTGTGATGTCCTTAGGTGAGTTAGGTTTAAGTAGTTCTAAGTTCTAGGAGACTGATGACCACAGAAGTTAAGTCCCATAGTGCTCAGAGCCATTTGAACCATTTTTGTAAGTTAATCAATCGTGCAACATGGTCTTATAATCCATTTATCACAGGGAAAACAAGTGTTATGTTTTACATCCTCTTGCTGCAGGAATAGATTATCTATTAAAGTGCTACTGTCTTGAGCTATAGTGATCACTGATTCTAAGTAATATGTTAATAACACATCTAGTTCACTTTTCCTATCAGAATTACTTAGAAAATTTACATTGAAATCACCACAGATTAATAATTTCTTCTTTTTGTCTGACAGACAGTGTAATAGGGAGTCAAACTTTTTTTATGAATACCTACCAATCACCTAATAGGGACCTGCACACTGTTGCTAATATCAACACCAAATTATCTAGCTGTAGTTCACATGCAAAAACTTCAAAGTGCTGATCAACACAAAATTTGCTTACTTCTACAGTTTTGTATTTATCCCCTTGTTATGTGTAAATGGCAACTCCTCCTTTATCCATGCTAAATCTGCAAGTGTAAGATGCTAAATTATACCCATTGATACTGACACTATTCATCCACACCGTTACATGGTCTTCACACAGACAAATTATATCAAACTCATTCTTATTTTTGAGATAATCTAAACACACTAACAGCTCATATACTTTTTTTTGTCTCCTGACTAGAGTCCTGCATGACCGAGTAAGCGAGCACAAAATACTAGGTGGGGCGAGCACATCCTAACTGGATAGGCTGCCCGCACTAGTTCTAGTGACTGAGCATAGAAGCCGTGACTGAATACGTAGCATGTAACTTCAAACATATTACACATATCATTATCCGTGTGACATTGCAGCCAGTATGGGCTTCTCATTTGTGGTGTGTCTCTCTATGGAATCATGCACCGCGAGGAACCAGTGCAGTGAGACGTAAGATTGAAACCAATGTTTACACATTGAAGAAACGGGAAAGTCTAAAAAGCCAAGTATGGAGTACATTTCTGTTGGTTGTAGACGAAAACAGTGCATCTACTGGGTACGTATCGTGCCTAAACTGCTCCACATTATTGTGTTTCCAGTCAGGAACCATTCATTTAAAGAAACACAGTTGCAAGAAACCTCACAAACGTACACCTCCTTCAGGGATACCGGCAGTAATAAAACATCCAACCAGGGTGCCAATGTGATAAAGGCTTTGGAAAATCACTAAAGGATTCCTTGTACTGCTCACTGTATAAACACAGCACTTAGCCACATTTTCGATGAAAGATAACTTCTTGTTAAATCATGCCCCCGAACATCGCATCAACAATAAATACTGCAAAATGCATCGTAAGGTACATTAGGAAAATGGCCTCTGCTCGTCTTTGAAATCATCGTTGAAACAAGAGGTCTACACACTCTGGAACAGCTTTTACACTATGCTGGAATCCTTACACACTCAGTATAACGAAGTTGCTGCTTTGCTGACGGCACTTACAGATTGAAAAATTGCATAATTTCTGAGACCATTTAAGGAGGCCACAGATGAATTAGAAGGCGAAAAAGAACCGACAGTCCAGTTATTACTTCTTTGGTTTCACAAACTGCAACAAATTTGCAGTGTCTATGACATTGTCTGTCAGGTGAGTAATTACTGCAGTTAAAAGCACTGTTTCATTGTGATATGTGATAGATTTATAATTATCTACCGTAATGGATGTGTACTAACAGATATGTATTTTCAACAGGAGGTACAAAGGATTAAAAATCGAGCCTTGACTTTCGTTTGTCAGAAGATTATGATCACTTCCAAAGATAAAATTGCTTCGTTTCTTTGGCCATCTTTCCGTGATCTTAATATGCTTGAAATAAATGAAAAGCATGAAATTCTTAGCAATGTGCGACAAATGTGTGCTACTTACGCAGGTACAACATGCAATCATTAACATAATCGTTTTTGCATAGTTGGTGGATAGTGTATTACAGAGCAATGGAATGCTATAATTTGAATATTATTTCATTAACAAAAAACATCTCGTTTTCATGGGGACGTTTCGATGATTTCCACATCAGTTCTGTATTACTTGTCTCTTTTGTTTATTGTCATACATCCTTCAAGTACTGTGTCATCACCACCCAGAAAGAGAGATCGTTTCAAGGAATGGAGGAACAACAGATCATCGGCAGCAGATGAAGTAGATCTCTACCTTTTTATGCACCTCGAAGATGAGGATGACATCTTAAGGGGTGGAGCATACATGAAACATTTCTGCCAGGCCTGGCTGCAGTTGCAAGACATATTTTATGTATCCCAGCAACAAGCGCACTTAGTGAAAGATGCTTTAGTAAAGCCGGCATGTTACTAACAAATCGCCGCAGCCAATAAAATACGGAACGCTTTAGTGATTTACTGCTGATTAACAATACCGGTAACTATAATTTTGTTTCTGTTGCAAAAAAGTGAAAAGTATGACAAGTTACGTTTGTAAATGTTTAATGTTCTTTATATGCTTTCTTTATGAAGATCGTTGTCTTCTAGATTACAGGGAAAGCACTTATTTAATGTTTCTTGTTAATGAAAGGAAAAACAAATCTTCTGTTTGGAAATGAGACTCGTCTTCTATCTGCAATTGTACTGAAATATCGTTTTACTTCCAATTTAGCTGTGTCACGTACCCGTTCTAGGAAACGTTACTTTTGTATTAAAAGAGAGAAAGAGACAGAGATAAATACATTTTGTGATATATATATATATCTCTGTGTGTGTGTGTGTGTGTGTGTGTGTGTGTGAGAGAGAGAGAGAGAGAGAGAGAGAGAGAGAGAGAGAGAGGCCTTGGGTTTGTACAGTACAGTGCAGCAAGCCGGGGCGGAGCGAAGTGAGACGTCAGCGGTGACCAGTCATGCTCGGTTATCCGCGTGTCCGGAATCCGGACATCAGACATGGGGCGAGTACATGACCGAGCCGAGTCGAGTGGGGCCGGACACAAGCGGCTCGGTCCCCGCGTCAACAGGCGAGCCGTGATCGGTCAAACACAGAGCGTTGCAGCACTCTACTCCTGACATTTTGATGAAATGAGTTGATACTAGCATTAGCTTTATCCCCATTTACTGTACATGAAGCTTCTTTTATTCAATTTTTCTTCATTGTTGTCTGCCTGGACTTTGGCTTTACCCTTAAAAAAACCTGTCTGCCTGGTCCGATTACCCACAGGGATCATCCCTTGTGTGACTGGGGGCCCCATTACAGTATCTGCAAAGTGAACTTATCTTTCCCCTTCCTATTTACGTGCAGGCCAAGTGTAGTGTATCCCCATCTGTCAATAGCATCAACTGGAACAACACTTACTTGACATTTTGCTGGTGCCAGGAACATCCTGTTCAGCTCAATTTTAACATTCCTTACAACAGTGTTTACCCAGGGCTGATTCATGTGCTGAAAGACCTCCACAAAGCCTACATCTATGTGTCCAGTTTCTGCTCCTATTTTATCCAGGCCACTCCTAATACTATGTCTTGGATTCATAGCCACGTTGTTTTTGGGTCTCCCAACTATAATTATCTGATCTTCCTTTTCAAAGTCCCTGCTAGCTGACGTGATTTTTCTGTCACCTGGCTAAGGCTAGCACTTGGTTTCGCAAAACTTGTGACCTGGTACTGTGCACCCAATTTCTTCTGAAGCTGCTGGCTTACAACCCTCCCATGACTGCTACCTGGAAGCAGAATTCTTCTTTTCCTATTCTGATTTGATCCAACCTGTCTTTTTTCTTTAAGATAATATTCAGTTTCAACCTACATTCAATTACATCTGGATGCGGCCCTTCCTCTAATACTTCAAATAGAAAGCCAAACTAACTGAATTTCAAAGTGTTTTCAACAGTTTCCCTTTTTTGCCCTATGCTTGCCTCTTTTTCCCAGCATCCCATCTTTTGTCTCCTTTGACCTACATAATTCCAAATTTGCATTTTCTTATTCGGCCTTAAGGGCATAAATTTTTTTCTCTTGTTCAGTGATTTTTCTATCTTTTCTACATAACCTACATTGCCATGGAAGAGCCTCTTTACCTACCACGTTTCCTCACCACTACATTCGCCCCAATGAAACCATAACCCACAGTCTTCACAGAATACCCCTTCCTTCAGATTTCTACGGCAACTACCACATTTGTCACACATGGTTTGATAGAAAAATTTACACAAAAATGAATACTTGTATTTGTTTTCTGTAGTTGAGGTACAAAAACAAATGAAATTCATTGCTGAATGAAGTTGAAGCATGTTAATAACATATTGGTCACAGCAAAAGTCTACAAAAGGGGGGGGGGGGGGGGGGTAAATTCACAAATGATACGTCTCATCTGATTCAATAATCATAATACCAACATTATAAACTTATCAGCTAACCAGTTAATGTTGCTTCACTAGCATGAACACCATGTATAATTTACCCTCATAGAGAGAGAGAAGTAGTAACATCTCTCATACTTCATGTCAATGCCCCTTCATAAGAACTGTATGGCCTATTAAATATACATTATTTCTAGTTATTAATCCAACATACTATCTTTTCAACATTCATTAGAAATGTTAAACTGGAAAAAATACTTACTCTCTCATGTTGCGAATTATTTTCAGCGTCATTGCTAGAGTTATTGAAGGTATGAGAGGAAGAACCTTCATATAAACAGCTGTCAAATGTGTGTGCCAATGGTTTAGACAACTGCTGAGTATCTGAAAGAAAGAAACATTATCACTGATTCAAATTTTATGGACTGAAGTCTCAAAGATCATAAGTTTTTTTGTGTTAACACACTCAATGTAATTAAACACAAACTTCAAAACTAGTAGAACTTACTCTAATCATCACCAAATCAAAAGTGAAGTTTGGAGGATAAATTTC